>NC_138543.1:38983199-39609745 GCF_964234715.1 Podarcis melisellensis
TGGGGAGGAGTGGAGATGTGAACCCGGTTCCCCAGATTACGAGACTACCGCTCTTAACCACTACACCACACTGGCTCTCAATCAGGGGTGTCCCTGGAAAATAGGGACACTTGGAGGGTCTGTCAGTATTGTCTACACAGAATTGCAGAGGCTCTGTAAGGTTCCAAGTAGGGGACATTCGCAGCCCTACCTGGAGACCCCAAGGATTGAACCTGGAACCTTCTGTATGCAAAGCAGATGTTTCCCCCACTGAATAATGTTCTCTCTTTGCAAGTACGTATGCCCCAATTTTCCATATGTGAACACTCAAAGCAGTTCAGAACGGAGTAAAAACAATGTCAACAGCCAAAATTACAGCAGCTCTTAAGACATTCTGTGTGCACAGTCCAGCAAAGAAAAGTCTCAACGGAGGTTATCATCCAACGTTAGACAAAGGAGCAGGAGAAAGGCAAGGTGGTGCAAGGGTTAAAAATACAAGCATCCTGAACAAATCCAGCAGCAAGATTGCAGTATTGGAGAGTAGAAGAGCGAGAAGGAAGAGGCTTTGTGACAAAGTGGAGTTTTTTAAAAGAGCAATTGGAAAGATGGGAGGGAAGTGAAACAACATAAGTGTTCTGGGAGAAAGTTGCAATTATAAAAAGGCACCAGGGGAGAAGAGGTGAAGTTGCTGAAGGCAGTAAGAGAGCTGGAAGTGAATTAAAGTTGATTGAGTTAAGAGTGGAGGCCAAGGTAGCAAAGAGGAGAGCGGACAGGGGGTTATTTACATGTCCAGTCTTCCCCATCCTAGAAGCTCAAGGCCTATAGCTGCCATTTTGGGAAAAAAGTTACACAGATCAGGTGAGGCAAGGCCATCCTGATATTTGAATGAAGGCGGTGGGAAGAATTTGGGAGAAACTTGACAAACATGAATGGCAGGGCAGAAATGGGATAATTTGTCCTCTCAGGGTCTAGGTTATGGCTGTGGTGGCAAAAGCAGCTCAGAGAGCTCATTGGGGCCACCACCCCTGTGTGCTCTCCACTAATCCAGTACTCCCCATTCTTGCTGCTGCCCTGCTCCAACCAATCCGCAGGGCTGATGCAGTCACATGCTACAGCTGAGGACCAGCAGTGCATCTCAAAGAATATGGGAGAAAGGCAGCATCTGTACTGCAGGACTAGTTAAATGTGGTCTAATCAGCTGACCCAAAGGCCCGCCAGGTGCCATCATGCCCTAACCTTAGAGTTTGCTTCCCACTCTGAACAATGTGTCTCTGGTGTGAGGACGTGGCTAGCTGCCTTTCCTCAGGGTCAGCTCCAGGTTTGAGAGGGCTCTTTGCAACATGCTCTTTGCAACATGCGGGGACCCGCATCTATGTCAGCAGGCTGCCTCCTATATGGGTGAGCCTTGGAGGGCTTACCTGGCAGTGAGCAGCAGCAGTCACCAGACTTTCAGTGGAAATAAATGATGCAGGACTTCATTGCTGGGAGACCCAGTTTAGGACCTCCCTCTTGCGCCTTAGAAGAGGCCTGCTAAATCAGACCAAGGAGTGCCTGAAGACAGGAGTGCCTGGTGTGCTCTGGTCCATGTGGTCACGAAGAGTCGGACACGACTAAACGACTAAACAACAACAGATCAGACCAAAGGTCTGTCCAGTCCATTTTCCCCATAGTGGCTAGCCATGGGGAGCATACAAGCATGAAATGGGTGAAATGGCATTCTCCTGCTTGCATTCCCCCACCCCCAAGCTGGTATTTAGAGGCTTCTGACAGTGGAGATATTTTACAGCGTTCATGGCTACAGCCATTCCTAATTGGAAGTGGATGTCCAGACTAGTCCTCTTTCCCTTTCTCTCTTTTCTCAGCCCTTTATATAGCATTCTTTAGGCAATTTTTATTTGTTTCCATTATTTATATTCCACCTTTGTATTGGTATGCTCAAGGTGGATAACAAAATAAAAATTTCATAAAGCAATTACAACAAATCAAGCAGAAATCTTCGCGTCTGGAAATCGGCAACAGCTTCCATCTACATTACGTGCAGCACTGTTTTATTATTTAAATTTTAATAGAGTTTTAACAATTTATAACATCAAACAGTTCCCCACCACCACCATCTTGACATCTCCCTTTCCGCCCCACCTTAAGTATAAACTATTTAACAAGGAAGAAAATTACTATCATTTACATATGTCAACGCAAATCAAGGGGGGAAACCCTTGAAAAGGTCTAGAGAAAGTCTTGGCAAACCCTATGAAACCAACAAATTAGGCATGCTCTTTTTCCGCCTGATCCAATAGGCTCCTACTCCAGAATTGCTGAGTTGGAAGGGATCCCCGACAGTCATCTAGTCCAACCCCTGCAATGCAGGAATCTCAACTAAAGCATCCCTGACCGAAAGCAATCCAACCTCTGCTTAAAAACCTCCACCACCTTCCAAGGGATTCTGTTCCACTGTCAAATGGCTCTTATTGCATGACCAGGCGGCAACAGCCCCAGCCCCCAGGGATCATAAGGAAGGAATAAAGACTCTGACAACGTTATATGGAATTAAAACTAGGCCACAACTTTATTAAACTTCCGAATGTAGGAAGACCTTGGCTTAGACCTTGGGCATGTATCCCTCCCAGCCCCCCAGCCGGGGGGAACTGGGGATCATCAGGGTAAATGGGATATGGGGGTGCTCTGCGAGACGTAAGCGTAGCAGGCAGCCTAGCCCATATCCCCACAGGCAGGGTAGTTTACTGACGACCTTTCAGTGTATGGCCAGTGACACCCACTGGCCATACAGTGGGGGACCCTGGAATCGCCGCCGCAGGAGGGTGTCACCACTTCACACACACACACACACACACCCCATTATAAGGAAGAAAACACTAAAGGATTCCACCCAAGGCCATAACCGCCAAAGTTGTGATGAATTGCTACGGGGAAGACAAAACCTGCCAATGCAGGGAAATTTCTTCCCAGTCCTTCAACAGCAACCAGTAATAGACCATAGCAGCACCTGCTAAACAGGAAGAAAAAAGTTAACCTGCAAACTAAGGGAGGGTAGGGAGGGTAAATCTCCAGAGCCAACTGCCTGGCTATTGTCAGCTCCACCCCCTATTTATAAATGGGGCTGGTCCCACGTCCCACCTCCTAGCAATGAAACTTGACTACTGAGGCTGGGCGTGAACCTCCAAAAATTAACACTGAGAGGCAGGCCAGTCCCTGTTTGCCAGTAAGTCCCTGGGAACTGTAGCACCGCGTGCAATCCCGCAAAGGGCACCCACAATGTAAAGTGTGAGTGCTCACTATCAGAAAGTTCTTCCTAATGTGCAGGATAGGCAACAAATTTTCTTTCAGATGTTGTGGACTACAACTCCCCAGAGCCTCAGGCAGCATGGCCAAAGGTCGGGAATGGTGGGAGTTGTAAGCCACAACATGCAGAGTGTATCATGTTAGCTACCCCTGTGTCATGAGCCAGGAGTCGGCTTCACCTGCTGAGCAGCAGCCTGAAGGAGCAGAAGGCAAAATGACTCCACCTGCTGCTGATCAGCCTTCTTGCTCCTGATGAGAACCAGATGGCTCCAGCTTTCAGAAGCAGGGTTGCTAGCCTCAGTCAGATGCTGGAAACAACATTTGTCATTTCTGGCCAGACCTTGTTGCTTTTTTGCTTCTTGGGACCCTGGACCTTCGGCTTTCTTGACCCCCCGGATCATCTGACTACATGAACTGAGATACTCCTGGCCTTTAGGACTGGACTGAACCTTGTATAAGGACTTTGCCTCCAGGCAAGTATCCCCCTGAGACTAGGCTGGTTGGCTGGCTTCTCTCTCCACTGAGCTCTGCCATGGTTGGCAGCACAGTACTATGACACCCTGCTCTATATTATTATTATTATTATTATTATTATTATTATTATTATTATTAATAATAATAATAATTAATTATTATTAATTTATACCCCAGCCATCTGGCTGGGTTTCCCCATCCAATCTGGGCAGCTTCCAACAAAATATTAAAAATACATTAATACCCAGTGAAGAGAATGTTCTGTCACATGTGTTGGACTCAAGATGGTGGCTATGAAGTCCTCAGCTGCTCGCACCAGCTGGGATGTGTATGCAACTTAGTGTTGATGTTAAAGTCCCCTGGGATCAACAGGGTTCAACACCAAGACCCCTTTCATCAGGTAGGAAGACTAGATGAAACGCCTACGGTATATTTCCTGAGACCCCCAACACCAGGTTCAACAAAATAGTACAATAAATCGGGACTGAAAGAGGAGCTTTGTGGCCACAATGTCTTCTTCTGGAGCCCGTGCATGTGTGCTAAGGTATAGCTTGGCTTAGTGTTGTGTGCAGATTTGGTTAATGTGCAACTGTGGTTGCAAGGCCTTAAGCAGGGTTTCTAGCCTGCATGGAACAATGCCTGCTGACCACTATGTGGCTACTCAGTGAAATAAGCACATAAAGTCTGAAGAGTTGGGTGCAATAATCTGTTCCAGGCCACTTTGGTTGTACATTGTAGCTACTACCAGACAGCAGAGGGTGGGGTTGCGGTGGGAAGTGCTGTTCAATCCAGCCTGGAGATCTTTAATGATTCTGATGAGTCATTGTTGTGTATTAGCTGAGTCAGTGAAAATATTCCCTTGGTTGCTCACAATTTCTGAATAATTGGTCAAAGGGCAATAATAATATGAGGATTAGTCAAAGGGTAAGCTCTAATGTGCAAACAGATCAAACTGAAGCTAGAGTTGTACTGTGGATAAAGGTTTCAGGTTTGCCTAGAAGAATCCTGAGTTCGATTAATTATACTCTGAGCCGCAAAGCTCATTGGATGACTTTGGGGTAGGCACAATCTCTCAGACTACCTCAGAGTTGTTTTAAGGATAAAAGGGGGAATACAGTACCATGTATGTCACCCTGAGTACCTTGGAGGAAGCACGTGGTAATAATGTGGATAATAATTTTTACAGCTAATCTGGTAGCTGTTATGGTGAGTAACTACTTCTCAGGGTAATTTAAGATACGTAGATCCTCTGATAGGTGGAGAATGACACTGCCCAAAACATAAAAACAGTTTTGCTAATTTTAATTACTCCTTTGTTCAATTTCCCATCCTTTTCTTGTTAGATTGTAAACCAAAACGGGGATTTCCCCCCCATTTTTTGTATTGCACAAAAGATGCACACGACACTTTACAAACAAACAACTATTATTCTTGGTGCAGCAGCTGTAAGAGGGCCACACTGTGTGTCCTGAAATTGCTACCAAGCCTTCAGTATTGATGAAAATACCTTTTGGCCTCTTTGCCACATATTTTAAGTTCATAATCTTCACTTCTCCCAAGAATAAGGCACCAACTCTCTCTGTGCTTATTAATTTTACATGGCACTTTGAGACAAGTTAATAATAAGATCTAAGTCAGTTGGGGAACTGTTTGCATAGATGAGAAACCAAGTGTTAATAGCTCAACCTTGCAGGAAAAGGCAACGTTTACCCATCTATGACCAAAAAAAAAAAAAATTGCAACCAAATATTCCCCTGCTTTCTCTGAAATGCAATTCTAATACAAGGGAACTCAATAATGTATGATAGAGTTAATAATTACAGAGCAAGAAACACATGAACAGCAAACAACAACAGTAATATATAACTGAGCATTAAATGGCAGCAGCACCGTAGCATGGGTTGTCAGCACCCGGGGCAAGGCAAGTAATTTGCACCCCCTAACCCGTGGATTTGCGCCCCCTAACCCTAACCCCCAGATGTTGCGCCCGGTGCGGCCAGCCCCCCCTGCACCCCCCACGCTACGCCACTGAATGGCAGTCAAGGCAATATCACTAACAAAATGTAGGAGAGGGAGGGGCATTTGTGGCTCAACCAATAGCATGGGCAATAGCCTAAGGACCCTTTCAGATGTTGTTTTAATTGTGCATACAATGTGATTTGTGCTCATGATGATATTGGGGTGTTCATATGTGATCCCACTTTCAATACTGTTTGTGCCTGGAAGATTGTGAATAAGATTCAGTTGCCAGTGGGGTCCGCTTCTATACATGGAATGAAAGGGGGGAGGAGAGTATTACCTTGTCCTTTACCTCAGGCAACACAATGTCTTGGGCTGGCCCTGCAACAGGGAGGTTGGACCATTGGATCAGCCTGTCTCAATGGCAACTGTCTCACTCAAGAACACCTTACAACTCCAAGGCTCACATTCGCTCGCAGTGCTTAATTTGTACCTAGGAACAGAAAACAACATTGCCAAAAACTGCTGAGGGAATCGGAGTGTAGAATTGTTCGCAATGAATAATTTATCCAAAAAAATCTAACCTCTTTTAATGAATTAGCCAGTTGATTCCCATTTCTCAATAACTCACCTGGGGGCATCATTATACCTATAGCCGCTTCGAGACAAGATTCTCGAAGGTAGAGTTTGGGCTGGAAAGATTGCATCCCATCTACAGAGGCAATGCACCTTCAGCAAGAGCCTACAGGAATGGGGCTGGGAGGCCACAGGGATTCCCGTCCCCCCCAGGCCAGAGTAATCAAAGGCTGTATCCTGATTTATTTTCAGTGCAATATTTCCTGACATGTTGGCTTATTTGTGATAGCGCACCCTCTCTTATGCCTACTGCTGATTAGTCTTCACATCAGTTTTTGCCAGATGCTGATGGAACAATCTCCTTAGCACTACCTTGAATTCCACCTTTAGTTTCCCCTTCCTTTCCCGTTTCCCCTTCCTTTCCCCTTAGATACCTGTTTATTTACTTTGTAAACCTGGGTAGGTGGGATTATGGTAAACAAAGGCTGTATGGAGTACAGAACCTTACTTTCAGGTGCTTGAGAAATGTTGTTGTTATTCTGCTTCATCTTCAGATGTCTCAGGTTCCATAATTTAGCAACGCACTATGTTTACTGTGGAACTGGGCTTAGCAACAGCCCTGTCAGACTGCTCTCCCTAAAGTGCCATTAACGTTCATCGACGTTATTAAGCATCTTGGGTGTGGAGCCCCAGAAACTTACACAACATGAGCTAAGGCTATTTCCTTTTAAATAGAAACCCTCCCAAGTCCTTACCACACCCGATGCCATGACATCAAAACGGAAGTATCTGACCCTAGTACCCGACCCCAGCCAGAGCTCAAGTGATCTTAATGCCAATGACCTTTCCTATCCTGGATTGCAGCCATGGGATCTCATTCATTCCCCATCTTTCTTCCAAGGAGCTCAAGGGAGCATATATTGTTCCCCAATTTTCTCCTCACAATAATCCTGTGGGGTAAGCCGGGTTAGAGATAGTGACCAGCTCCCAGTTCCCCATCCAACTCCATGACTGAACTGGCATATGAACTGGGATAAGTCTCCCCTAGCCCTCCTCTGCCACTATACCATTCTGATTGAAATTGTTCACCAGATATCCCTCCTGGTCAAGGTCAGTGGAATCTGAAAAATACCCAACCTGGTTTGCTTTCAATCTATAGGACCTTGAGAACAAGGTTTCAGTTTTTATTTCCAAGACCAAACCTAGTTTAGAGGCAAAAATAAAATAAAAATGTATTACATTAAATAAAAATAGACACAGCATTCTGGGATGGGCAGGGCCCAGCAGCATAATGGGGACGCAAAGAGCAGTGAAGAATATGTCCGCACTGCCCAGGATGGGCATGCTCCCAAGGGGGATGGGGCACGGACGGTGCCCTCCCAGGCACGGGATAGCCACTCGGGTGCACAGAGTGGGGGCAGAGCGAACAGCCCATGGGGGTGGAGCAAGCCACTGATGGCGGACATTCAGCGCACCACCCGCAACTGCCAAATGTCACCCCCTTCAGCAAAGACACCTGGGGCGGTCCGCCCCCACCGTGCCCCCATTCCTCTGCCCCTTGATGCAAATTAGCCATTCCCTAGTAATTCAGGTTGCTCACTGGATGAGCAGGGAGCAAAATAAAATCCCTCTTCCTCAACCAGATCTGTATGAGAGTGGACTTGTGTGCCTTGTAGGTGTGCATGCAAAAATGTTCACGAGTGAACATGGGGTGGACACACCCACTTTTGGACACACCCACTACTAGCATATACACACACAAACACACCAGGTGTTGACAGAAGATGATTGTGCCAGCCTTTGGGCCAGAAAAGCTTAGCAACTCCATTTTTGAATAACGTTCCACAATGCGGAAACCTTTAAGCATTGTAGAAAGCATTTGCAGAATGCAGAAAATCTCTTTGTCATGTGTGATCCTTCTCTCTTGCATTAACTATGGCTGGCCATCAGAATGAGGGACAGTGGGAGAACTTGTATTGAATGATAACGCTATCTTTTTTCCTAGGTTTTCATTCACCCAGGAACTAAAGAGGCTTCTGTAGTGTGTATGGATGGCCAAGACAATGTGCACTTAAATGAGCATCAATTTTTTATTCTTATTTTATGGATGGTGGTTTCACATACCCTAGACTGCTGCGGGGGAGTCTGGAAAGAAACAGTTTGACAATTCAAATGTAGACAGCAAATGGGACTGAGATCTGAGTTTTCGCAGCTAGCTAGCAGTGAGGTGCCTGGGGTGCAAGACATCTTGTGGCATCCTGCTCCCTCCTGCTCACATAGTAGGAACACTGGGAAAACTCAATATTTGCAAATTTCAGGAGAAGCTGACCAGAACTTGTACCTCCTAAAATAATATGCAGATTGGAACTTGGTTACCTGTCATTTCCCAAATGTTCGAGCCCAGTTCTTGGCTCAAAAATGCATGTTTTGAGAGAATGTACATTTAAAAATACATATTTAAATGCCAATCTTCTGTTGGTTTTTATTTTATTTTTTAATTGCAGATTGAAGCAGAAACAGGACAGGATAGACATATGGGTAAGCACGTGTGGAAATGACACACACCAGAAATAAATTGCTTCACCCTTCCCTACTCGTGAGCTCATAAATAAACAGTTACGACACTCAGACACCACCACTCTTTTCTTCCATTGAAACTGACCCTGCAAAAAGGCTTACTCATTGAACCTTGTGCTGCTCTAGGAAATGAGAAGCATCACATGCTATTTTCTCTCCTCAACCATTACTCTGCTTATATATGGGCACTTTCTGCAGTGTTAATACTAATAGGGGGACACTTACAGGCCACTGAAGACTAGAATGGCATGACGAAGTGAAGTGACACACTTCACTAGAGGCACCAACAGCACATAGATCTTTTTAAAGCCTCGGTGGGATTCATTATTGTAGCGCCTTGTTCACATCAGCATATTTTAAAGACGTGTCATCTTTTACATTATAGGCCTCTGTCTTTCAGTGTTTGCTAATTTGAGTGGCAAAAGATATTGTGCCAACATTCACAGATTCAAGTCATTAAAAAGAAAAGTGTTTCTGAAACGAGACAAAAGAACAATGTGATGTTATTGTCTTCGTGACAGACAAACCTTTCAAAACAAAGAAACAGTGGATATGTCCATATTTTCTGTGTGTGTGTGTGTGTGTGTGTGTGTGTGTGTGTGTGTGTGATGTGTAAACTTCCAGGTCCAATTCCTAACATCTTCAGCTGACTTGAACGGCTTTCCAATATGGATGCTGCCAGTCCATTAATTTATTTGGAGCATTTCTTCCCCGCCCTTGAGCGAAAGAGGCTCCCAGAGCAGCAAACACCAAGAGCAGATGTGAGTCAAAGTACCATCCCACCCATCCGCCCTGGAGGTTTCCTAGCCATGGATCTGGAGCTTGGTGTAGGTAGTATGTTGATGACATTCAGCAATATTCCTCTTTTGCATCTGAGATGGGGAGGCTGTTCAGGTCCCCTTGGCCCAATGCCTGGATGCAGTGGGAGGAAGGAGGGGCAGGGGACCAATAAACTGAAGCTAAATCCTGACAAGATGGAGGTCCAGTGGGATCTGGAAATCAAGTGAGTTGTTTTTCTGGACAGCGTGGTACTCTCCCTGAGGGGTGGGTTGTTTTTTTGGGGGGGGGGTAGGATGCTCATTGGAGGGCTAAATGCCTGCAGTTGCTAGGAACACAGATCCTCCAAGTCTCCCTATTTTCCAGGGACAGTCCCAGATTTACAGAAGCCGTCCTGGTATTTTATTTGATCCCAGAATGTCCCGCTTTTCCTTAGGATGCCCCTATTTTTGTCAGAGAAATGTTGGAAGGTAGGGAAGAAGAAGAAGAGAAGTTTGGATTTATCACTACCCTAAGGAGTCTCAAAGCGGCTAACATACTCCTTTCCCTTCCTCCCCCACAACAAACACTCTGTGAGGTGAGTGAGGCTGAGAGACTTCAGAGAAGTGTGACTAGCCCAAGGTCACCCAGCAGCTGCATGTGGAGGAGCGGAGAATCGAACCCGGTTCACCAGATTACGAGTCCACCACTCTGAACCACTACACCACACTAGCTGAAACCCCCCAAACTGTGGAGAAACGTAACTATACAACCATTAGAAGACATCTGAAGGCAGCCCTGTATAGGGAAGGGTTTTTTTAATGTTTTATCATGTTTTATATATGTCACAAGCTGCCCAGAGTGGCTGGGGCAACTCAGTCATATGAGTGAGATATAAATGAATAACGTTGCTGGTTTTCTTGTTGTTAAATAGGATGTCCCTATTTTCATCAGAGAAATGTTGGAGGGTATGGGGCTGCCTTTTATGAGTTTCATTTGGCACAGGAACTATGATGGGGTTGGAGTTACCACCAAAAAAGGGCCCCTTCCCTTTTGAGCACCCTCCGGATTGAAAGGGCACACCATACTGCAGATATCAACACTGCACAGATATCAATATTGGGTGCATAAAAGCTGACTCCTTTGGGGATAGAAATGGTCCAATGTGACTTATTTTTAGGTTGAGATGGAAAAGGGCAGGGAATTTGTTCGGTTTGCCTTTAATGCAAACCTACCTAATTCGCACTTCTTGATACAACATGCAAAAACAGTTATCCTTCAAGATTTCCACTTCTCCAAATTATGCAGTTCCCCTAACCGAATAAAAATGGCTCCAGTAGGGGAAAGTGTGCATTAAAATGCATATATTGGGGAAAATAGCATGGAAATAAGTTTAATAGTGTGAAATGCTTGGAGAAATGTCAACATTCGGCAAAATTCCATACGAAACAGTGGTGTGTGTTGAAATTTTTCAGAGGGGAACACATAGCTAGCTTGAGAGGGTAATTGGAGCGGGGTGTGTGGGTGTGTGATGTCGTACACATGAACATCTCACATCCCTCCCTAAGCTGGGTAGAAGCTTCTTGGGCCTTGAGAAGGAGGTGCCAGGCCTCTGACAGAATGCTGGAGCCCTGCTGCCTACTTCCCTAAGCCAGGCAGGCCTTGGGAAGGCTGTGGAAAGGCTCTTGGACCCTTCAGGGGACTAGCCTAGACCCCTGGTCTACTGACTGCACCCCACTGGTACAAAAATGTTTATCTTATGAGATTCGCAAACCTGTGGAAATGTGCCATGCTGAACTTGATATTAGAAAAATGAGAGATTGGAAGAATTGGCGGGGGGGGGGGGAGTTTGCAGCAGGCATTCAAAAGTTGTCATAGAAGCAAACAAACCTCACTACAGCCAACTATAGACAACCAAACACACCCTGAGCCCCCCCCCCATTCCTTCTCACTACCAAGGAAATGTAATAAGCAAATAGAAAGTGAACCCTATCCAGTTGACACTAACACAAATCCCCTCATCTACACTATATAAAAGAATATGTTTCACCACACCACCCCTCCTCTCCTCACAGGGGAGCCAACTTGGGCCCTAGGTTATGGGTGCCCAGCATGTGTGACATCATGATGTCATGACGTCATGCGCGGCCCCTGGCCTTGGAATGCATGTCTGAGGTCTCACAAGGCCTCAGTTGCTTTCTGAGGCCTTCCAAGACCTCAGAACCATGACTTCTTCTTGGTAGCTCTGGAAGTCAGGTTCCAAGGTCTCAGAAGGCCTCAGAAAGCATCTCTGAGGCATCTTTGAGATGCTCTCTGAGGCCTTGCGAGACCTCGGAAGTTGCGTGAGGCCCCTGCGGTGTGGGTGCTGAGCACCCACAACAAAAATTTTGTGAGTGCTCAGGCACTGAGCCCCCCATACTTGGCGCCCCTGTCTCCCCTCTCTTCTTCCCCGACCTTACTGTATACAACACTAATGTCTCATATCAAATGTAACTGATCTGTAGAAAAGACTTTACAACCTGAAAGAAGGGACAATGCACATACTTTCGTAAACCAAGAAAATCTTTAATATTTTTATTATTAAGAAAGTTGTTATAGAAGGTTACAGGTTAACCACCTAGAGTGAGAGAAGCCGCTGTCCAGGAAGCATTGCCATGACTTTGAATCAGCTTTGTGCACCTTCAGTGACATCACCATGTAAGCAATGACAATATGACACTTCTACTGGAATGAGAAAACGCAATTTAGAGAAACAGCCAACCTGCCGCCACAGCCCCCCCCCCACTTTTGCTGAAATTTAGACAAGAGGCCTTCCTGTTTATTTCCTTTTCCCCCAGAAGTTGCTTTTCATATTCCATGTTCTATAGTTGTTATGCAAAACACAATATGTAAAGCAACTTCTGGGGGCAGGGGGGCGGGGAGGAAATAAAAAGCAAGTGTGCTTGTCTAAATTCCAGAAAATGCTTTACATGTTGTTGCTTTCAGACATTTATTAGAATGCATGGCTGCAACATAAATATTTCATCTCCCTCTGACTAGATATCAGTCGCATTGCTATAGAATAGAACGAAACACTAAAAGCACAAATATTGCAAACACCTTTAAAAGGTTTCTGTTTTCTAGGTGAGGTTTCTGTTTGACAGCCAAACAATTCATACAACCAAAGCTTGGGATTCTTGCAATGTGTTCTGCAAGAGCAGACTGCCTTTGTAAGCAGCTTTGATTGTTATATAGAAAAGTAGGGTGGAAATTCCACCAAACAGAGAGAGAGGGAGAGCAAGGAAAACAGCCTTACCACTCTGTGGCTCCTTCTGCATTAAGTGGGAGATAGCACTCAAACATAATTATGCATGAGTGCTGGTTATCGCATGAAGGGGTTAAGACCACAGAGCTGTGTTCCTAGACTCAGTTAGGTCACACCCCTTCACCTCCAGTGAGGAAGGAAGTGAAGCGGCTTCTCTTCCTTTCCTCACTTTCTCTTTGCTTCAGGTAATCAACCAGGAAGGACATGTCTGAGCTTGCTCCAGCTTGAAGCTAACTTTCTGTATTTTGTACCCAAAAGTATTCTACATGTATTCTACCTGTTGCGTGGAACAACGCATGAATCAGACCTTCGGATTTTGTAAGTAAATCATTTTAAAGTTACTTAACAGTGTTCATTATAAGCACAATAAGCTGACTAAACAGGATGTGAAAAGGGGTCTCAAAACCTATATTCCCATGCTATACTGCTGCTTAACTTTGTGACTGTTTAAAACTTTGATGGGGGCTCTCTCCCACACTGTTGACTCATGTTAAGCTTGTGGTCTACTAAGAACCATTGATCCTTTTTACATGTGTTACTGGCAAGCCAGGTGTTCTCCATCCTGTATTTGTGCAGCTGGTTCTTCCTTGCCTAAGTCTTCCTCACATTTGTCCCTATTCAAATTCATTTTGTTGGTTTGGGCCCAGTTCTCCAGTCTGTCAAGGTCATCTGTCTTCTGCGACATTAGATACCCCTCCCATTTTGGTGGCTCCTGCAAATCTCGTGAGCATCCCTTCAATTCCTTCGTCCAAGACATTGAACAACAACAGGCCCAAGACAGAACCCTGTGGCACCCCACGTGTCACTTTTCCCCCAGGATGACGAGGAACCATTTGGGTTTGGTGAGGCAGCAGTTTTGAGTGGAGGAGTGACATGGGGGAGGTGGGATTTAACATTTTTCCTATTGGTCATTTCACCAGTCAGTATCCCATTCCCAAGTTGCTTTCCCTCTCACCTGTGTAGGGGGGGATACGACCTGGGGGACATTTTGAGTGGAAAAATGGTTGGCTGGGGAAGGGTTAAGCACTATCATCCTGTGCCATCAGCAGGCCTCCCCCGAGGCTCCTTTTTATTAAAAACAAATTAACAATTGGGGATAATGTCTAGTTTGCCCCTTAGAAAGAAAAGCAAGGCTCATTTATGTAGGTAGGCTTTTAGCGTCTGTGCAGTAATTATAAATTGATGCCTGTAATTGTTCTTGCTGCTCGGTGGATTATGCTGCTTATTTCTTTGGTTTAAATAATTCAATATTTTAAATTATGCCTGTAATTTTCCAAGAACCACCGGACAGCGGGATATAAAGGTAACTTTACTTTGAGTGGAAACAGAGACATCTCTATCTGAGAATGTCCAAATGTCTGAAATACAGTATTATGAGCTGGGCTGTATGTGTGGAAGGAAGGAGGAAGAGAGGGAGAAGAGGAAATGCCTTGCAAAAGCTATATAAAATCTGCACACTGTATGAATTCTGCAAATCAAGTGAATTTTAATATTTTTCTTACTTTGCATACAGTAATTTATTCTGATTTTTCTGTCATTAGTGTAACAAAGTGATACATGCAGTACTGAAATCTCATTGTCAATTTTACTCAGTCCTCCTCAGGTTCAGGAGATTTCATCAGGTATTAGCCATACACTTTTCCTGAGAATAAATAGGACTAGAAATGGTTGGGGGTTTTTTTAAGTACCCCCCCCTCTTAAGATTCTCAAGGAGATGGATTCTGTGCCCAATATCACATTCAGTAGATTTCTGCACCCCTGAAGAAATATGCTGATAAGCGTAAATGTTGCTTACCAGCAACAAAGTTCCTGTTGATTTCTCTTACTGAGTGCTCTACAGTTACCAAGCATGTGCTGAGAAACATACCCAAATCTGCAATCCTCAAATCCACAATCTGCAGCCTGATCAGCTTCCCAAACTTCTCTTTTTACGATGGCTGCTTGCAAAGCGTAACGGATGTTGAGCAACTATTGCTGTGCCATTGCCAGTAACTAATAAGGGTTCTCACAGGATGGAGGTAGCTGACAGAAGAGCAAATGTGCTGACAAATTAAGAAATCCAAATTCTTAGCCGATGGCAACAAAATCAACGTTCTCTTGGCTCAGGCAGGAGATGCGCAAACGGTCGCCCTAATGCAGGAGCGTGGTTTAATATAATTCAAATATGCAATGGGAGAGGGCAGAAGCTGATGGAATTCAGGGATGTCTGACAGCATCTTAACACTATCAGATCAGCTGTGATGGGAAGGCATGTGAGCGGACTGTGCAGATCAGGAGCGCATATGCAAAAATCCAACCTTTTGAGTGTGCTTGGCACAAAACTGCATTATACAAATTGGAGAACATGGCCAACCTGTGGCCAGCCAGATGCATGTGGGAAACTGACAAGGAGGACCCAAGCGCTCTCCCTACCTGTGGCTTCCACAAACATTACTGCCTCTAGCCATGGAGGTCTAGCATAGTCATAAAGGCCATTGACAGCTTGAGTGATTTATTTTGTTACCCTTGTCTCTCTTGTTCCTCTTCTCTCCCTTCTTCCTTCCCTTCGTCATCACCTTCCTTTTGCCAAAATGTACATTTAAGCTCCCCAGATCAGGAAACTTCTCACTTTTGCAACCCTACAAAAAACTGGTGATGGCACACACACAAAAACAACAACCCATAATGCTCAAAATACACAGTCCTAACACAGAGAAAACACAAGCAGGCAGGCAGTGATCAAAGAGAAAGGAACAGAGGAAACCTGATGGAATTATTATATATACTATTTGCAAACATAATGCTTCCTGGGGGGAAATAATAAATATCAAACTTGTATCTGCACACTTGCAAACATTTCTCCTTTCCTATGTAGGAAAATAGAGAATGAAGGAAGGAGGGGAGGGCGTTCAAAAATAGAATTGGTATTAAAGACCACCCATTACAAAAACAACTTTTCAAACTACATCTGTCTGACTCTAGAAAACAGAGGTGCCCCCTCTGAAATAATAGTCAAGGAAATTGCCTGAGGATGCTGTGAGTTATAGCCTTCTGGCGAAGGCTGGTTTACATATTGTGGCCTCTCCCAAAGACTTATGAGAATTGTGCTTCTACAAAAGGGGTAAGAATCCTTTGTCAGAAAACAGTAGCGCCAAGTAACGATTGTATGAAGAGGTTGCCTTTTCTTATAGCTATATCTCACCTTTTTCCAACATGGAAACCAAGGTGTTGCACATAGCCTGCATCCAACTAAATTATGCTCAGATTATGCCCACTAAAACTCATGAACCGAAGTCAGTCTTGGGTCTGCTCTGAGTAGGACTTACCGTACATTGCATACATGTGCTTTCCAGGGGGTCACCTGGCTTTACTTCATCAAGGCAGAAGTCTCATGTGCCTTCAGACCCAAAATAGCTGGCCTTAGAGGTACAGGGTTACCTCAGTATCTAATGCTATGTGAAAGTAGTTGGAAGTTTTCCGCACATCTTCAGTATTGGCAAACTAAAAACTAGAGATCAGCCTTCTCCAACTTGGTGCCCTTCAAATGCTATCAAATGACTCCTGTTACAGATAGGTAGCCGTGTTGGTCTGCCATAGTCAAAACAAAACAAAATTCTTTCCAGTAGCACCTTAAAGACCAACTAAGTTAGTTCTTGGTATGAGCTTTCGTGTGCATGCACACGTCTTCATGCAAATGACTCCTATTATCCCTAACCTTGCTGGCTGGGACTGATGGGAATTGTACAACAGTTTCTAGAGGGCCCAGGTTGGAGAAGACTACCATAGATCATAGAATTGTAGAGTTGGAAGGGAAGCCAAGGGAACAAGCGTTTATGTAACTAAAGACTACACACAAACCACCCATCTAAAGCACATTTCAACAGCCTCCTGCCCTGAATCCTGAGAGCTGTAGTTGACTTTTGACAGAGCTAAAATTCCCAGCACCCTTAACAAACTGCAGTTTCCAGGATTCTTTTTTTGGAAAAGGAGGAAACACGCTTTAAATGGATGGTACATACACAGCCTAAGCCAGACAACAGGATCCTGGCAAGGAGGAAAAGGTGGGACATCATGAAAATATTTCGCCAGATGATGAGCAAAGCTGCAAAGTCCCATTTACCAGTTTAATTGGAACCAAGAGGAAGAGCCTTCCCTGGGCTGGTGACAAAGTGGCAATACTTTGGACCGGGGGCCAAGTTACACATTTCTGAACACAGGGCAGCCTGTGGTGGCATTACAGCTGCATGAGCTAGGCCTGACAGGCCAGCTCTGAAGTCAGAGATATTTATGGATCAGAGTCTCTTTGGTGATGCAAAGTATAAAATGTTGTCATATCAACAAGGGTGGGGATGACAGAGCATCAGTGTGGAACAGAAGGGCTCTGGCAGCCATTCCACAGAAACAAGTTCCTGTCTAGCAGAGTTCCTTTTTTCTTGCTGCAGCTGTTGAAATACCAAGCAGAGAAATCTCCTGGGCTATCGAAGCACTCCCCTGTCCCAGCTTCTAAAGACGACTCGTGCTTTCCTCCAAGCTGCTTTCCTCCAGTCAAGACGCGTTGTCATCAGGAGATCAGTGGGAGACATTTGGCATTGCAACCTGCTCAAAACATTGGCTGGCAAGAAAGAAATCTATGGATTTTTATTACGATGAGCCGCTCCTTCCTCTCCATGGACAAAGGTATTCAGATCATAGAATCATAGAATTGGAAGGCAACACAAGTAATCTAGTCTAACCCCTTGCAATGCAAGAATCTTTTGCCCAGCGTGGGGCTTGAACCCACAATCCAGAGATTAAGCGTCTCATGCTCTACCAGCTGAGCTATCCCACATCAATAAACTTTGCTGAATCGTTTATGTCCTTTGAGCTATGAGGAGATTCCTCTTGACAGCTGTGGTAGGCAAGCCCTGGTAGGATTTGCTGCCTGCAAAACCTCGGGAAAATTAAATTCCAAACGATGACTGAGGTTCGGAATGGGCTGAAGTATTCTCTCCTGTGTAAATGAAACCCATTCCGTCTCATGCATGCAGACAGGAGAGACAGACAGATGCACATACATGCACTGGATAGACAGACCCTATTAAGGAAAGGCAATTGTTTCACATAATGTTTCCCTAAGATGTCATCAAAATATGAATGAGGCTTGTGCATTGTCACACTTACTTTAAGCTTCTAGCGCTTTTAGAGGAGACATTCCATTGTTCAAAAACCTCTCTGGTTTAGTGCAATCCACAGGACACTCAATAGGAAGAAAGCCCCTTGATGCAGTAGACCTCACTGCCTAGAATTGCTTCGTTAGCATTCTTCTGCCATGTTTACCTTTATTAATTCTGCAGTTTAGCATGAAAACATATGCATAAAGAAGGGAGGAAAAGCACTAGCATAGCAGCGATGAGGAATCCCTAGCCCTCCAGTTGTTGCAGGACTACAACTGCGATCTTAGTAGCCCTGCTGGCTGGGGCTGCTGGGAGTAGAAATCCCTCATCGGACTTTCCAGAATATGAATCTTGAGTTTGCTATGTGGTTTTCACAAGGGAGACGGTAAAACCCCAAACATAAACAACTTGTCACCTGGAACAGCTTCTCTGTGGGCTGATTTACACTGCAGTCTTCACCTTCAGAAGCACCCAGGGAACGTAACTAGGCTGCATTAATGCAGAGGCCTTTTTTGTAATAATAATAATAATAATAAATTTATTATTTATACCCCACCCATGTGGCTTGGTTTCCCCAGCCACTCTGGGCAGCTCTCAACAGAATAATAATAATAATAATAATAATAATAATAATAATAATAATAATAAAGTGACAAAACATCGAGCATTAAAAACTTCCCTATACAGGGCTGCCTTAAGGTGCTTATTTCCTTGACATCTGATGGGAGGGCATTATACAGGACAGGCGCCACCACAGAGAAGGCCCTCTGCCTGGTTCCCTGTAACCTCACTTCTCGCAGTGAGGGAACTGCCAGAAGGCCCTCGGAGCTGAACCTCAGTGTCTGGGCTGAAGAAGCCAAAAGCCAACACCTCGGAAGTAGGGGCTGCTGCTGAGTTAATGGATGGGCAGGTCTCACATGGAGATGACACTTATGAGAGCTTTTGTCTCCACGCTGGGTTTCTATACATGCCCACCATGAACTGAGCACTTCTAATATTGTTAGCATCTCTCTTGCCTCTTGGTCCAGGGGCAGCCATTGGTATTTAAACTCAGTGCAAAAATGACTAGAGGAACTTGGGTTGTTTCCCAGTAACCAATGAAGGCTTCGTCCCAGTCATAAGCAAGTTTCAGCACCAACTTCCCTCTCATGCAACAGATATCAAAAAGGAGTCCAAAATCAACTTTCAAAAAACTAATTTTAATCAAAACAAAAAAAAATTGTTGATCATTAACAAGTTTATAAAACAGTGATTTAGTTACATAAATAAATTGATATCAGTGTATCAAATCTTAATTACTTTCAACTTCATGAGCATGTTTACATGGGGTGATGAAATACAACCTTTTCCCCCTAGTATAATAAATAAAATGGAGAGCATGAAACAAGTCCCCCCCCCCCTCTAAACAAACAAACAAAATCTACAAACATACTTCTAGCATGTTCTCTAACAAAGGGAACAAGAGACACGGGACAACTTTTGCACCAAAATGTTAAAAAAAACAATGCTTTAAAAAGCACAAGGGTACAGAACCATCAGCTAAAATAAAGGACACTATACTGTAACCAAAGTTGGTAATAACAGTAATAATAATATAATGAACAGTTTGGTAGTTAGATCTCCAGTTTGGTTATTTTAAAGCATTAAGACAAGGCAAGATAGAAGGCTGCTTTCTTTTGAAGTAATTCTAGAAGAAATAAAAAATATTTTTTGAAAAAACAAACAAACTGAAAAGTAGAACAGTCATACCTACACAACTTTCTGTCCTGCACAAAGTCAAATACCTATGCAGAATATATTTATATATATATATAATATATATGTTATTTGTGCACAAAGGTTAGCTTATTATTAGCTCACTGCAAAGGTGTAATGTATGATGTCAATTGTTTTGGAAAACATTGTAGGTAGCCACAGGCAAACTTCTACCTCACAGTTGCCACTTGTGAACTAACCACAGTGGGTATGAACCACATGGGAAACTGGCCATTTGCAGCGTCCAGCCGTGTGGCAAGGCAATTTTTAGGGCACAACTCTTTTTCCCCTGTTGCCAGCAGTTTTTAAAGAAATGTCACCTTACCAATGGCCAGGTGCTACACGTGGCCAGGTTTCGTGCACACCTTGATAAGTTTACAAGTAGCGGCAATGTAGGGGCGACGTTATCTGTAGCCATCCTCTGTGTGAAAAAGGGATATTTAAGTTTTCTAGGCTAGGAGGCACAAACCCCAAATCTGGCATACTGTATGTATTCTTAATGCTAAGGCTTGCTGCTCTGGCTGTGTTGTCCCCTCTTGACTAGAGTACCTGTTACAAGCACGCAAGTGTGGATACATACATATGTATATATGCATACACTCGCCTGTATAAATATATATATATGTATAAAATTCTCCCCAATTTCCATCCAACAATTCAATCCAAAAAGGTGGCTCTGCATAGATGCCCAGCATATTCAGTTCATCACCTGAGCCAGCCCTGAAGCTGGGCGCACTTTAGTCTTTTCCAATACGTTTCCTTGTTTGTTTAAAAACCAAGCTACTGCAGCTTCAAGTATTTTGCATTATAGGTTTTTTTTTCTTTTTTCTTTATAAATTAGTTAATGTTATATTTTATTCTCAATATTCCGACATATAGTATAATATATATATATATACAGTACAATAAATGCTCTCATTCTTTTTAATTTTATTTTCCAGATAAATCCCTGAGAATGTATGTTGACAGTCGCTAAGTTTCCACATGCACAAGCATCGTGTGCCATGCTTCTGGATGAACAAGCACTGCAAAGCCACGTGGGTCAGCCTTTGAAACTATTTAGTTATTTGTGTGGTTGGGTTGGTTGGTTCATTTAAATAAGCTGAAATGTCAGGATGAGTTACAAAGGAGTAAAGCTGGAGCCATTCGAGGTACTTATCACAGGATGGAGGTGTTTGTTTGGTTTTGTATTTTTTTTAAAGCCATTGCAATATATTTCTCTTTTTTTTGTTTTGAGGCTGTGAACATATACAGAAAGAACAGGAGAGCTCTGTGGGCTTTTGCCACTTAACAACATATACTCAGTGTAAACCAAACTTTTTATTTTTTTTTAAGCCTCTCAATCTCTCATACGAAAACAGAAAAGGAAAGGGGAAGAGAGAGGAAAAAAAACGACACACAAACTTTCACAACGTGACAATTTAGTTTTGCAAACTCAGTATATAACTATACACATATAATACCGGTGTGGCTCTGTTTTAAGTTAAAAAGGATACAAAGGCAGGCTCAAGTAAAAACATACCACCCTCCCAATGTTCCCCCCCCCACAACCCAACCCACCCCCCATTCACACACGTTTTTATTGTCAACCAAACCGTTCGCGAACCAACATCATCAGTTTCTTTTTGCCTTTGTAAATTTGTTTCAGGTTGTCAATGAACTGTGTAAACTGAATGTGTCCGTCGTGAGCCATTAAGAAGGTCTCTCGGGCCTTGCTCAGGAACTCTATGAACTCGCTGTAATGCCGAGGACTGATGTGCGTGAGCCGGGAATGCGTGGTGTTAATGTACGCTCCGATGGTGGCATCCAGGAGTTGCCTTAGTGGCGCTTTGTCCAATGACATCAGCTTGCCCGAGTTCCTCCTTCCGTGGAGCCCCACCATTCCGGGAGTGGTCAAAGTACACCGACGCAAGATGTCCGACAGTACCGTTGCACATTTGACACTTTTGACCACCAGAGGTATGATCGCCGCCAGCTCGTTCTTCCCGAGGGAGTGGCTAAGTGCACAGGCCCACAAAACGTCGTTAATGGCAGGGTGTGTGTCCTGATTGTAACTCAGGTTGAGATGCGTCATGGCCAACGTGGCCAGCTTGTAGGCCCGCATAGGGTAGCCGCGATGCTCCATGTACCGCGCTATAGTGAAGAGCTGCGTGTAGCTCATGCCGGTTGCAGCAGCGTCGAGGACAATTTGGTAAGCCGTCTCAAAAGCTATGTGATCCTTCTCGCACAAGGTCAGCGCAGAGAGGGCGCAGTTCTGAGGGTCCTTCATGGCACACTGAAGAGCAAGCGTCCTAGCACTGCTGGCAAGCTTCTCCTGCTGGTGGCAGTCCAGATGCAGGCGAACTATAGTGCTGTTGGACATCACCGTGGTTGCAACAATGCTAGTCGCTTCGGTCGGAGTGAAAAGTGTAAACCAGCTTTGCATGATGCTATCCAGTGCATAAACACCTGTGAGGCACAGAAGGAAATGTTTGTCACCAAATATGGCAGACCCGAATACGTATCTAGAAAGAACGAACCTGTGACCGGGGGGGGGGGGCCTTGTCTGTAACACTCGGTAGAAGAGCCCACCAATGTCCGTGTTGGTGGACTGAGCATTCCTAATAAAATGGAAGAAGAGACCCAACCTATCACAGCCTATGAGCAACTTCGGTTCTTATTACAGTGGTACCTCAAGGTTAAGAACTTAATTCGTTCTGGAGGTCCGTTCTTAACCTGAAACTGTTCTTAACCTGAAGCACCATTTTAGCTAAAGGAGCCTCCCGCTGCCGCCATGCCACTGGAGCACGATTTCTGTTCTCATCCTGAAGCAAAGTTCTTAACACGAGGTACTATTTCTGGGTTAGCGAAGTCTGTAACCTGTAGCGTATGTAACCTGAGATACCACTGTACTTTAGCCTGCACACCTCATTTGGAAGCAGGAGTGCCAACTTGAATAAAAAATGGGGGGGCAGGTATGCCCCACTCCACATAATTGATCACATGATGTGGTGCATACACACCATTTGAATGGCAATGCCCATCAACTTTGGAGGGCTGAAGACCCCTTGGTCCCTATCTTTGGAAGCGATGAAAACTAGATTGAGAATCCCAATGATACGGCTCCAATAAAGATTAGCATACCAAGACAACACATTGTGTGAACAAACTGCCCCCCCCAAGCTTGAGTGTGTGTGTGGCCCATTCCCAAAATGTCCCAACACTCAATGTATTTCCCTCTTAAAGAACTAACACCCCCTTCCATGGAAAAAAAAAGGAAGTCAAAACTGAACTGGATATAACCCCAGCAGGAAAATAGAAATCTCTGTCCTTAAAGGCAACATCTTCATCTAGAGTCACTACCAGCCTTCCGATCTGAAATGTGCAGGTTTCTTTAGTACCCTTTTGTTGCTCTTGCGAGGGCGAACAATGACTGATGGGCTTCATAAATTGAAGCTTATAGGCAGCTTGAGTGCCTCATTATTACACAAAGTAATTTGCACACATCTGTGCGCTCATCTAACCACACCCAGAGGTCCTTATTTTGCTCAGTTGGGCCCTGCTGTACTATAATGCATGCATACACATACCCCCTCCTTACCCAACGCTAGGCACTGAGGCCATCCACTCAATGCCAGGCCTTCATTTACATAAACAAACATGTCCCTCATTTACAAACTTCCTAGAGTCTCAGAGGTGATCTTTGCTTGACATTACAGCTTCCTTATGGAAGCTATACATATATATGCTAATGTAAAGCGGAATAAAAAAGCAATTTGCTTGCCAATAGTTAACTGAGCAAAACACACTTGCCCTCTAATATCTAGAACTCAATCTAGGTTTCAATTAACTTGGCCAAGACAAACATGCTATTAAAAAAGAGAAAGAGAGAGGATGCAAATTTGCTGATAGCATCGCTTGATAGGAGAGCAAAGAATAGTAAACTCAACAGACACAGGGAAAATGCAATCCTGACCACTAAGTGTTGCAGTGATGTAGAAAATCTGCTTGGGGAACAGCACCCATCTTCATAAAACCAGAAACAGAATACAGATTGGGTTTTCCTTTCCCGTTTCTCAGAAAGCAATGGCACTCTACACTCCTGCACAAGTCTGTTGGTGGCCAAATTCGAAAGCTGCAAACCATAAAGCAGCCGTGAGTAGCAGATAAAACTAGGAATACAGCCAAAGGTTTGGACAAATCAGTTTATGATTTTAGAAGACACACTGAAAGCAGAGAGAAAAAGAGAGGCAAGCATGATCAATGTGGCATTTAAGAGAACATGCAGCTCTCTAAAAATTTAATTTGAATAACTTTGTAGAGAACTTTATTGTTCTTGTGAATGCACAACCTTTGGAACACTACTGGCATTTCATAATTTGCTCCAAGTTTGGGAGATTGTGAGGGGAGTGCCTTTCTCCTGCCTCCTTGGCACAATTCATATAAGGGAACACTTTTCAGCTTCTATCCTTATATAAATTCCTGCAAAGGAGGTTCCCAATCTTTTATTTGGGGACATAGCAAGTAAGGTTAAGCTACTTCCTTCAGGTGGCTGCATTCCTCTGTCTGTTTGGGATCGCCTCCATGGATCTCAGGCTCTCTTGCTGAGGACAATTTAAGTTTTGTACTCTCAGTTCATGTCAGTGTGGCATTATGGCACAGAGACAGGTAAATAATAATAAAAAAAAGATACATATTTGATGTAGAAGTACCCAGGTTCTTCCTAGAAGAGCAGCATATAGAGACCATCTTGGCTGTGAGTCCTGGAAGACCTGCTCCCTGCCTTGCATGCCTTGTGCCATCTGGTCTAGGAGGGCAGGGCCTAGACTGACTCCAGCTACAAAAGGTAAGGGTGCTGAACAGGTTCCTGGGTTTGGGGTATTGTCGTGGTTGTTATTGATATTTTTTCTATCTTATGATTTATGTGGAAATAGTTCAATTTGGTTGTGCATTTCATAATGTTTTATATATTGTTTTGTTATGTCTGTAATTATGTGGGTTGTGGGTTTTTTTGCACGGTCTTAACTTTGGAAAGGCAACATACAAATAAAATGCTTGATTGGCTGATTACACCATTTCACAGTGCTAGTTAAATCAGAATTCACCAGAGACCAATGGCACCACTTACCTACTTCTGTTGCACATGTTACTAACCACCTCACCATCTCCCGCCGCCTCCAATTCAAGGTTGACAAAGTCATGCGCATCACCTGTTCACAAAAAAGATGGGCATTTTAGAGAGACTAAAACTGTAGCATAGAGTTGTCACAATGCAATAAAAATGAGAATACGCATTGCTTAGAAATTAGTCAAAGGGGGCACTTTGGAGTCTCTCCATCAGCTCTGCCACAAGAAAGAGAAGCATTTCTTACACATCTTAAGTGTTTGAGAGAGGAAAACATTACATCCAGAAAGCAGCTTCTCTGGGCTACAGGCTCCCTGACTTCCCCAGGCTAACCCACTTGTAATCTAATAACGTGGAAATTCTGGATTTCCCCCAGAAACTCCAACTGCTATGATGCCAAAGGTAAGTAAGGAACAGGGAGGATTCCCAGTCTTCCTCTCCATATCCCCAAGCTGAACTAGGGTGAGCAGATCCTTGGACATTTTGGAACCAATTCCCTGGTAATCTGCTTTTCTCCCAGTGTGCCGGGAGATCCAAACTATTTTGGAGATATGCAAGCAGTTACGCATCTAAAGATAAATATCATAACCTTAAATAGCAGTAGTTCTTACCTTTTTCAATATCGCAGACTGCTGCTCTACTTTGCCTATTCTTTGCAATCCACCATTTTATGGTTACTGTGTGGAAAGCTTCCAAAGAACTGAATACTCTCTGTGTTCCAATGCAGCTGGACTACATACTCTTAACATAATTGTTTCTTGGATTGTCAGCTGAGATAGTAGCATCCACACAAATTGAGCAAAATCTACCTACTACCTAGTAATATTTAATATACTCCCTCACTCTATGGCTTTGCATTCAGTGCAGCTGCACCATGAGCAGAGCATTAAGTGGTATTTTGCCACCATTTCTTCAGAAGAGTTAGGCAGCATTTTGGTCTATTTTATGTGTGCCTCACACAGTGTAGACTACAGTTCAAGAATCACTGCATTAGAGCACTGATGTAACAAAGGCAAGGTGTCCATTAGGGCCTAGACGATATATCTCCCAGGACCAGTATGTGGGGGCAGACTGCGATGACAGCGTCACTCAGCGGCATATTGCTGGTGAAACCGTCACCGCTCAAGTCCCTCTGCCTCCATCATCCTGCATGCAGAGGGAGAAATAAACTAACTGGGAGCTGGAGGCAGTGGAACTCACGTGGCGGCAGCTTCACCAGCTATATAAGGTAAAGGGATCCCTGACCATTAGGTCCAGTCGTGGCCGACTCTGGGGTT
This sequence comes from Podarcis melisellensis, assembly GCF_964234715.1. Taxonomy (NCBI): domain Eukaryota; kingdom Metazoa; phylum Chordata; class Lepidosauria; order Squamata; family Lacertidae; genus Podarcis; species Podarcis melisellensis. The sequence goes on from NC_138543.1 coordinate 39,009,393, forward strand.
GCGGCGCTCATCTCGCTTTATTGGCCGAGGGAGGCGGCGTACAGCTTCCGGGTCATGTGGCCAGCATGACTAAGCCGCTTCTGGCAAACCAGAGGAGCGCACGGAAATGCCGTTTACCTTCCCGCCGGAGCAGTACCTATTTATCTACTTGCACTTTGACATGCTTTCAGACTGCTAGGTTGGCAGGAGCAGGGACCGAGCAACTGGAGCTCACCCCGTCCCGGGGATTTGAACTGCCGACCTTCTGATCGGTCCTAGGCTCTGTGGTTTAACCCACAGCGCCACCCGCGTCCCTTTTCACCAGCTATATACTACTGGTGAAACAGCCATTGCACTCTGCCTTGGCAGAGGGAGAATCAAGCTGAATCAGTGAGGTGCCTATACAGCTTGTTCCTTCCTCTGCTTCTTTAAACTGCTTGGCTGAGGAGCATGCAGCTGTCCTTGCCTCAGCCAAGCAGTTTTACGGAGCCAGCGGTGGGATGGGGGCTCTGTTTAAGTGAACGCAAGTAGGAGTGAGATTGGGGCCGCTCAGCTGGGGAGCATGAAGCTTCCACTTCCCGCCTGGCTGCCTTCTCTGGGAGGGTATGTGGAGCCCACCCTCCTGGTGGAAGGCAGCCAGGCGGTGTAGGGGCTCTTTGATGCTGCTGGCGGCCCCTCTCTGCAAGGCGTGGAAAGGGTGGGCTTTGCACCCTGCACCTGTTGGATTTCGTCTGGGAGGGTGAGCTGTGTCCTTCTTCCTGGGGTGAACAAGCCCCCCACCAGAGGAAAGAGACAGCGCACCTGCACAAGCGAAGGTGAAGGCAGTCCAATTCACAAAGCCTGACAGGTTCTGTGTGCTTGGCTACTGTTGCTTGGTCCATCTGCGGGAAGTGGGGGGCAAGCAGGCAAGGTTGCTCACCTCCCCCCCCCCACACCAGCAAAGGCAGAAGGAGCTTGGGCAAGGAGCCCCAAGTCCTTACAGCTCCAGCACAGGGGAATCAGGGCTGGCTCCACTAGGGGCAGCTCTCCCACCCCCAGCAGAGCCTGGTCAAGGGGCCTCGGGACTCACGCAACTGGGTGCAGGAGCCATTTCACACACACACCCCGTCTTAGCAGCAGGCTGGGGCCAGCTGTATTGGCCATAGCCCATGAGGCGCTGGGGTGAAACTGCCTCAACTCCCACAATGAGAGCTGCGGCAGCTTCACGCAGCATCTCGCTGGCTGGGGCCAACACAGTTTTTTTCTACAACGTGCTATATTGCCAAACCGCAGTGTGTGGCTGGCGATACACCATGATGCTGAAAACCAGCCTTAGTGTCATTACTTCTGAGGGTTGAGGGTTTCAGATGTCTAGTTCTAGGACTGGATCAGAGCACATTTCAAAAGCAGCCACACAATTTATACATGCTGTGTCTGTCAGCCTGTGTGCTTCTTTAATACCAAGAATACAAGGTAAATCATACAACTTGTAACAGCAGGGCACTTTTTTTTTAAGCCAGCTAAGTGAAAAAGTAATAAAGATTTTCTATTTAATTCCCTTTGCCATGCCATCTGGTATAGCAAAAGAACAAGAAGAGCTCACCGACCATGGATGAGTAGGAAAAGTTCGTTATAAACTGGTTGTGCCAAGAAGACATGTTCAAAATTGATCCAAGGTTTTATAGTATCTTACTGAAGCATTAAAACAGCATTAAGAAGAAAAATACCTGAAGACCCAGCTCCAGAGAGACTTTCAAAAGAGTGATATCTGGCAGACTGTCCATAAGCGTTGCTATTTTAAATGCATCCTGGGCAAGCTTGAAGATGTGCGATGAGGAGTGAATGTTTTTCTGGATAGATTCTAACACTGTTTCAAGCCTTCGGACATCACCTGGAAGGTCAGCCAAAAATATATATGCATGAACACAAGCAGTGACAGAAATATTGCAATGTTTCACACAGACAGTGTCATCAATATGCATCTGATGTGGTTATCTCCATACCATCTGAAGCAGATGCAAGTTGTGATGGTGCTGAACCAGTGCCTGGAGGTGGCAGTGGACTAGATGAGAGCTTACAAACTGGAGCTAAATCCTTAGGAAATGGAGCTGCGGTTGGTAGACACTACTCATGTCCAAGAAACTTCCATCTGGCCTGCTTTAGGTCAAGCCGCACTCCCCCTGAAGAAGCAGGTGCGTAGTTTGGAGCCGCTCTTCGTTTCATCTGTGTCACTGGAGGCCCACATGGTTTCAGTGACAAGGTGTGTCAATTTGCAGCTCCATCGAGTTCACCGGCATAGGTTGACCACACAGTTTTGCAGCCTCTGGCAACTGCTCGTCAATGTGTTCTGTGTAGGGTTATATTTGAAAATGGTCTGGAATTTGCAGGTGTGTGCAGAGTGCTGCTACTAGAGCATTGGTTGGTTCTTAGCTGTGCAGCAATATAACACCTGTCTTGCAGGATCGACATTAGCTGCTTATACATTACTGGGCTCAGTTGAAAGGTGCTGATGTTAACATGCAAAGCCCGGAATGACTTGGGACCTAGGTACGTTGATGCAAAGTTTCTATCCACAGCAGTCTTCCTATGTTTTGAGACAGTAGAGGGGGCCATTTTTTTAATCCCACCAGCAACTGTTGCTCACTGTGTATGGATAGGGGCAGTGCCTTCTCAGCAGTTATATCCCTGGTGTGGATCTCTCTTCCCTTAGACAGCTACATCACTGAACACACTTGTTTACAGAGGCTTAGAGAGGACTTGGTTAAGCCAGCTCTGCTTTTTACTGCGGTACTGTTGCTGTCGTTGTTTATTATATTTTATTTCTTTCAAATGCTGCATATTTTTACTGATCTATTATCTATCTACAAACAATGGAAATAAATATTTCAAAGACTTCCTTTGTGAACAGATACTAAACCCAACATTCTAGATCCATGTTTTCCATTTCTATAGGAATTCATCTATGTACCAAAATAAATCTGCTGCACACACATGAGCTGGACATGCCACATGGACAGCAAGTGATGTGCTTGTGTACATTTTATTTAGTACTGCTTCGGCTACTTAGCGTGGCTCACTGCGGATATATATGCTACACTTCCTCTTCCTCACTCTTCTGCTTCAGCAGAGCCAAGAGATCAAAAGCTTTTGCTTCCATACACAATTAACTGCATTTGAACCCTAAACTGTTGTTACTTGGTTAGTCTTAACTATATTTAAGGAAACACATCAATTTCGTGAGTCATGGTTTTGAGACTAGTTTGTTTCTCTAAACCTTAGTTAAGATTAACCACACTTTGTCAGAGTTTGAATACAATGATCAACCATGGGTTAGTTAAACAGGGAAGTGGGAGCTTCCAATCTCCCCGCTTCCAACTGCACCAGAGGACGAGAAGGGAAAGGGGAGCTCATTCATGTAATAAGGGACTGTCTAGCTTTTTGGAAAAAAACCATTGTGGGCACCACAGACACACTGCAATCAAGTACAACACAACTTATTCTATAGTCTGCCACAGAATGCTTCTTTCAAGTCTAATTTGAGGAGAGAGAAGAAACCCTGGGAGCACCAGGAAAGGTCCATGCAGACATTATGTATACCCATTAGCACCACATTGGTGAACAAGACCAATATAAACTCATGTATATAGTCAACTAAAAATAGATATCTGCTTAATTGCCAGCACTGTACCTTTGGCTGCAGTTAGCATAGTTGATGCCAACTCACACTGCTGAGATTCAATGTGACTTAGAGTGAACCACCGGGGGTACCGATTTGGAACAACTGATGCAATGTGATGTGGACGAGACATATCTCCTGATGGAGCTGTGGATTCCAATACTAGTAATCTGTAAACAGGAAACACACATACGTGGATAATTAAATTATAGTCATGAGAAAAGTTGTGCCTTCTACAGAAATGCTGCAATATGTAGACAAAGGTCTGGTTAGTTTCTCATTACAAGATTAAGGCTGCATTGAGCTTCAGGCTCATACACTGTGCCCCTCCTCCTCCATACACAACAGGGGGAGGTTGAAAGCTCTTGTCTTTGAAGGGAGTGCAGTTCCTTGTGGCAACCGTTGTTTGCAAAGTTTAAACAAAAACAGTTCCCTTCAGTTCAGCTATCACACAGATCTGTGGGCAGTTCAAAGGCAAAAGCTTTTGATCCCCTCCTCTTGCATGCGAAGGAGGAGAGCATGTGAGCTCAAAGCTTGTTATCGTAAGGACAAACTGTGGTTTGGTGTTATGTCTCAACAAGGTCATAGGCAAAATGGCCTCGCTTGTCGCACTAAACCATAGTTAATGGTTTGCTGTGAATGCAGAACTTGTTCCTGCTTTGCTCCTTCCCTAGTGCAAGCAACAAGCCACGATCCCTGGCTTAATCATTATATCCAAGCCAGGGATCATAGTTTGTTTCACTCAAACAAGAACAAACCCTAGCTATGGCTTATGGTGTGGTGCAAACTCAGCCTTTGAGGGCAGGGAGGAGACTGTTTCTCCTAATTAAGAAAACTAGAACTTAAATAAGAATTTCTCCATGCTTTGGACTTTTAGCATCTGTGTTTCAAAATTAAGTTTCAAAAATGGTGGGGGGGGGACATTTTTTTCTCCTGATATGACTTTCCTCACCTTTATGTTTTTAGTGGGAAAATGGGACATTCTAGTAATGGTTTGGTATCTGCCAATTTAGCAGACAGCCGTTTAACTATCTGCAAACTAGTGAACATCATTTTAGAAGCTATTCCGGTGACAGCAGTTTCTCTTGCAAAGAAAAAACCTCTGCCTAACATAATGCAAAGAAGTGAATATGAAGCAAACCTACACATAGTGGTTGGAAAAGGTTACAATAGCTTTAACAAGAAATAGTTGCCCTAAGCTGATAAGTTATTTCTCTTCCTACTACAGACCTATTATTAGAAGGGTCTACACTGTAATTTACTTGAATGAAAATAGCTGGCTTTTTTTTTTCATGAACTCCCTAGCATGATGATTCAGAGCAGCCTCAGCCTTTCAAAGGTCAAAGAAGTACTGAAGGACAGTTGGAAAAGGAATGTCAACAAGCAGAATTCTGTGTGAACATGTGCATCTGTGGGATTTTATCTTCAACATCATCATTTGGAATGGCCCTCTGAATCAGGACAGCCCTCTGAAGAATTAGTATCACCACTACTGCTTCACAGTTAAATGGTGCCCTCCGGCTTCTACAGATGCTGGCATCACTCAGTTTTATGTGGTTCCACGGATTCTACAGCCATTTTCCTGCTTCTACTTGTGCAAAAGGCTCCACCAGATTTTGCACAAGAAGAAGGCTGTCTTTAGATTTTTTTTCCCACCTTTTATTGCATAACTTTATAGCCTGAGGTGCAAAACAGCCCTCCCTTGAGCAGAAGACACCATTCATGTATGCAAGCACAGCTTTGCAGCCTGGTTTACAAAGCGTCTGGTGGTATTCCTCTCTCTTGATAACAATCATAAGCAGAATAATTTATGTGTAATAGTTTTTAAAACTACAAAACATATCATACAAAATGAAAGCAAAATTATGCAAGTCTTGATTAATTTGCACCATGCGTATACGTTTTCATAATGCTTGCTTCTCTTGGTGCAGAATCCAATTCATATGATTTTTAATTTTCAGTTTTTGAAAAAATTAAGTTCTTGAAATGCAGAGGATAGTCGTACCTTGGTTGTCAAACAGAATCCATTCCGGAAGTCCATTTGACTTCCAAAAACATTCAACAACAAGGCACAGCTTCCAATTGGCTGCAGGAGCTTCCTGCACTTAATCGGAAGCTGCGCAAGCCCCGCCGGACGTTCGGCTTCCAAAGAACGTTCGCAAACCGGAACATTCACTTCCGGGTTTGCGGTGTTTGGGAGCCAAAACATTCGAGTCGCAAGGCATTCGGGATCCAAGGTGCGACTGTACTCTCCCCCAAGCTTGCAATGGACATATTCCAGAGTTGTAGCATACTTTGTTCATATTACAGGCTGTGTTACTGTCTCATGTTGCCTTAGCTCTAATAGAAAATTTTGTGGGTCTAACAGAAGAGTCTCTCTTTGGTAGACCAGATGGGTCCCATTTCCACCCTGCTCTTAGTGTGTGTCACAGTTGTATTCCCAAAGGGCTTCCTTTGAGATATATAAACTCACAGCCACCCCAAGGAGTAAGTTCAACACTCCCTTGGGACAGGCCTAACGCCCTAGAACTGAAAGCAAAAAGGAGACTATCAGCTATTTTAATGCTGTGACACAGCTCATTTAATTCCAATTTTCTATCCAGGAGTGCCCAAGGATGGCTGGTAATGAAACAGACAAAAGAACTGGGCTGACCATGCAGCAGCATAGCTCTAACATGAACATTATCCTCTCCTTACCCCACCCTCACCAGCTCTGAGAGAACAGGAAGGGTTGCCCATTAAGCAGCCCTGAAAGACAGACTAAACAGATTAGAGCCCTGGGATTTACTACCAACAATGATAAACACAACTGAGTACTTCAGAATGCACAGAGCTGCAAGGAGGAAACTTTGCCATTGTTTTCCAAGTCAGTCTGTGTTTGCAAGACAGCTGCTCATACTCGAAAAGGTGAAGAGCTACCAAGGCAATTCGCCCCAGTGCTATTTATTACAACATCAAAAAGCCCAGGACTGGGGCTTTTGGTGTCAAGCACAGCAGATATCTTTTTTTAGAAAGATGAAAATCAGGGTTATCTCTTGAATTTTTACTGCTGGGAATTTCATTTTTGGAGCAGGGGAGAGGATTAAAGCAACTGAACTGCTTGTATCAGAAGGTTAAAAAACAGAAGTTAGAGAACATTTTCAAATAACTCATGCTATGCAATGTGTGAGTTAATTGGGTGCTAACCAGTGTTCAAACCCACCTGTTCCTTAAATCAGTCTTGCGGTTCTTGTTCATTCACTCACTCATTAGATTTCCCATCCTATAGCCAGGGTTACTCAAAAACTAGATCCAAGACAAGTGCAGAAACACTTGCATTGAAAGTATAGGCTTCAACAACCTACTACAAACACACAGATAAATCAAACACATTGTGTACATCCTCTATCAGGATTGCTATCCTTAAAGGAGGAAGTTGTTTGCCAGCCTTCTTAAAAGTCAAAGGAGCTTACCTGGTGAGCCCCTTTAGAGATGGGAGTTCCACAACACAGGGTGCCACTACAGAAAAGGCATTGCTCCTTGTCACCATCCTTTTTACCCCCGAAAAGAACAGGTGTGTGGAGCAAGGCCTTCCCTCATGACTTTATGGATGAAGGGAGCTCATACCGTTGACCGGGTTTATGCTTCTTTTCTAAATGAGGTTTAAAGACACGTACCGCATTGCTCTCAGTGCAGTTTTGTATGCTAGTTCAGCATCATGAGGTAGGAGAGAGGTGAAAAGATACTTGGCAAATGTGTGCATTGGAACACTCTCTCGATGGATGATTTCACCTAGACCGCTATAGGGTCCAGCTATGAGGGAAGGGATTTGGGAAAGGAAAAAACAACAACAGAAAGTCTTATAAATAGTGCTGTAGTTTGATTGTACATAAAATCGAAAGTGCTAAAAGTTATCTAGAAATATTGTAATAATCCTTGCCAAAAAAAAAAAGCACTCACAGTGAAGAGAAATAAGCTCTCTGGTGAGGGGTCCTCTAAGAAATGTGCAGTACTAAAAGAAAATGGTGGTGATAAATATATCTTATTGAAGCAAATAAGGTGGCCTGGCTATAGCTTTCCTTCTTGGATTCAAAGAGCCCAGAACACTTCATTTGTTCACTTTTCATTCATTGGTATAGAAGCTATTCCGTGTTTTCTTTAACGTTAAGCTGACTTGTTATGAAAATTGCTCCTGCAGTTTAAAGTGGCAAAAATGCAGGGAGTTAGCTGACTAAGAAGCATTTCTGCCATGCACGTCAAGCCAAGGTATCTGAATCACCACCCTCACTACCCTTGGGTGTAGTCAAATAATGAAACATATGTGTCTAAACAGGGAGAGGACAGGAGTGTGCGCATGTGCTCACACACTTGCATGTGGTGGGCGGGTGCATGTAACATTGCAAAAGGTTCCTGACCTTTCCTCAGACCCCGTGTTATTTGCGACTGAGGTATGTGGGCTGTAGCACTGGGGCAAGTGGCTGCACCTCTTGCTACAAGGGGGGAGGCAGCCATAGTTCAATGGCAAAGCACAAACTCTGCATGAAAAAGGTCCCAGGTTTAATTTGAGAAACTCTGGGAAACCTTGGGAGAGCAGCTGCCAAGTCAGTGTACTTAGCTGGACAGGCCATTTGCCTGATTCAGTAGAAGGCAGCTTCCTATACTTTAAAAGGGCAGCAGAGGTTGTCAGCTTAAGAACTACATTCTATGAAAACAGTGAAGTGTAGAGAATTGGAAGCACCCGCTCAAATCAAGCTGAAACTAGATGAATCCATCCTTTAAGGAAACACCCCCCAACCAAAAAAACCACACTGACAAAAGGCTCCAAAGTAATGCTGTAAAAAAGTGCTTTTAAAAAGGCACACACTTGTTCTTTAAAGATTCCCTAATGCTAATATATAACATCATTTTGACACTAACAGAAAACCCGTAATGTTTTCTCTCATTTTTCCAGAAGGGCCAGATTGAACACACTTCTAAAGAAAACAATGACATCTACAACTTTCACTACTTTTAAACAGACCCACCCACCCACAAATCCCACAGTGTCCATAGTGCCAGCTTCTTCTTCTTACATTCTTTAGCTGTTAATTACATTAAGATTACAACCACCAAATAGGAACTTCGCTTGTCACGAGCATGGGCCTTGGCTGAACTGCACTGCTAAGAAAGATGTTCTGGGCATCATGATTGGCAGGTAGCCTCTGCCAATCCAGCTTGAGACCAGCCCTATTCTCTTGCTCTGTCTAAGCAATGGAAAACTTGTGCTTTGGATTATCGTGTGCATGTCTTGTGCATCCTTTAGACTTCTTCTAAAGGATGATAAAAACACATCACTGTATTTCTTTCCCTTGTGTTTTAGTGATTTACAGTGTGACACTGGCAAGAAAACGTCTTTGTTGCAAAGTTTCAGGCACAAGTATCAGAGTGTGATTTCTGATGTAGGACAAAAATCATACTTTTACATGCGAAGCTACTTTCGGTTCCCACCAAGCTCACAGTATGAAATTCCTCATAAGCAATCTAAATTGGGCCAGTGGAATGAGTGTCTAGGGCAAGTTTAATTTCACACATTTATAATGTTTCGCTAGAAAGTGGTGGTGTCATTATGAACTTCAGTTTCCTTACATGCTAGCCCAAACTAACTGGGGGTGTGGGGAGATACTTTTAATTCAGATAATGCATAAACAAGACCCTTCCACTTCCACATCAATGCGATGTTTAAGTATAGTATGGGGGTTGTGTTGGGTGTCTGATGGAAGATCTATAAACAACCATTAGATTCCTAAGAACCTGATAATTACCAGATAAGCCAACTCCCAGAGGAGTACCTGGTCTTTTTATTAGAAACTGCTGAAAGAAGTGGTTAGCATCGATAGTCAACTACCTTCTAATAGGAAGACTGCTTGCTTCTGGAAAATCTTCACCAGCGTGTCATCCAGTTCGATTTCCTGTAGCTTGGAAATTAACTGTTCCTCATTCCGACAAACTTTCTCTTGTGCATACAAGCCATCAGGCATTATTCGCTGCTGCCCCAGTCCTATCAATGCCACTTCCACAGCCAGCGTCAAATAAGATTCTCCTTCTTCTAAGAATTTGTGGGCAGGCAAGTGATAGTACTCCAAAGATTTGTACTGGCCCATATTCTCTAGAGTGGGGGAAAAAAAACATCAAGTCACTCAATAGTTTACTTGTGGTTACACACCTTATTTGTGCCTGTCCTCCTGCATCGTTTGCAAGCCTCCCACAAATTTTCACAAAGGCAGCCACCCTCACAAGGTAACCTTGGGCATGCCACTCTCTTAGCCTGAGTACCCCCTATCTACAATATGGCCAATAGCACTGACTACCTCATAGGGTTGTGCACACATGTCAAGCACACTTGAAAACACTAAGCAAAAGTATTGTAAATAATGCCAATGCCAACACTACTAGCAGTAATAAGGCACTTACTTTGCAGGCAGAATGTCCAAAGTTCAAACTCTGGCATCTCCAATTTTAAAGGAAAAGACCTTTGTCCTGGGAGCTGATGCCAGTCAGGGTAAACAGTAGGCTAGATAGGCCAATAGTCTGCCCTGGTAGAAGGCAGCTTCATATATTCCGACAGTAGGGCAAGAATACTATTTTGTATGCACACATGCAAACTACGTCCCTCCCTCTTAAGCACTGTCAACACCCCTATTCAGCAAATGTTTAAGTTATGGTGTTTTGCAAGCATGGTTGCAAATAATAGGTCTAAAGCAAAGTTAAAATCACAGCATGCTTAAAAATACATCAAGTTGACCCATGATCAGATTTTACCTGTGAAGTCTGAGAACACATGGAAGCTCTCATCATCAACCCTGCAGGCCTCCATAAGGCTGCTGAAAAGGGTGCCAATTGGGTCCAATGGGTGCCCAACCCAGCCTTCCAGGTTAGTTATAGAGGTAACACCTTTGTGGAGAAGTTCTACATTAGAAAAATAAATACATGCAGCCTTAGCGGTCATACAGTACTTTTAGTAGGCAAAAAGCTTGCATTTCCCCCCTCATCCTTCTGATTTTTCAGACATGGAAACTGTAGCTAGCAACAGCATATGCACCATCAGTGACCGCAGATAAACTGGATTTTGAACCCAAATACTGTATCTTATAACAGAACACATTATCCAGAAGGCCCATGGCCGTTTTTCATTCAGGGAGATGCATCAATGCCAACTGCAGAAGAATACTGACCAAACACAGCTTTGCTTAACACAGAATACCACTTTGTTCTGCCCACCCCGCCCCTGCTTACCAATAAACAGAAATACAAAGCCAGTTCTACCGTGCATCAATTAGAACAAAGCAATTTCTCACTGCCTATCATAGCAAGCCCTAGATCACGACTGCCTACCATACTGTCTATGCAAGACTCCTTGATTATAAGCTATCCAAACTCTCTTTAGAGTCACTGCTGAAGGATTTATAAACAGGAAGCACACTTGTGGTATGCACAGAAGAGATATCTATTTTAGTTTCCTTGCTGGGGAAAACAAGGAGCACTATTTTAACTAAGCTAATCCTGTGGAACTGGGAAAAACAACAACCCAGGCATGTGTCACATGACAACTCTTAAAAGATCTACCTTTCAAGTCGGCTAGATTTGCCTTATTTGCAAAATGTAAAAGGTAAACAGATCCCCTGTTGACAGACAGGGTCCACTGTCAGGGGCAGCTATGCCGAGGCCCACGGGCTGGTTAGTAGAGGGCTTATTGCCAAGTAGAGATGCTGGGCAAAGAAGAAGCCCAAAACTACTGCTGTTCTCTGTAGAGCTGAAAGGTACATGCGTCATCAGGATGCAGGAGATTCTTCAGGTGCCCTTTCCATCAGACAGAGAGGCCTTCATACACTCATTTCGTCCATTCTAACACTATGCAGCTTCTGAAGAACCTGCAACCTCCCATTTCCCAATAAGGAAGGGTGATCAACTACAGTGCCTGTATTTGGCCTCAGAGAGATGAGTTATGAGTGGAAGCAAGAGGAGGGTGCCTAGAATAATGGAAGGAAGCCCTGCAAATAAGTTGTCCAGTGCAGGCAGCTCCTGTGTAATGCTTGTGCAAAACCCTATTTGTGTATACTTTGTCATGTTCTCCAGCTCCTACCAGGTAAACACAATTTACTACAGTCATGGAACTACAGATATATAAGCAGTTAAGACACACACCCAAATTCCTTTCCAATGACTTCACTACCCCAATAGAATAAAATCCGGATTGCAATTGTACGAATACTTTCCCCACCTATGTACACTTCCTTTGCAGTTTGGGGCAAATCAAATACTAACTTTTGTAAGTGAAATTGACTGAAAGGTTACTTGGACACATGCCAAATGCTACTGTCCGTGTCAGGAGTTCAAGGTAATTTCAATGTTTCAGGAAAAAACAAAGGGCAACTTCAGAGAAATGCCCCCCCCCCAAAAAAAACACATTTTCATTATTTCCTGGGCCTTCATAGTGTTAGGAGCTGGGGGGAGGTGCTGTATGCCTGAACCCCCTTCTAATTCCTGAATCCAGCAACCAAGCAACAGTTTGCGGTTTGACAGCAACCCTTATTTCTAGGAATACAGCGGAACCTCGGGTTGCGAACGTGATCTGTGTGGGAGGCACGTTCGCAGCCCGCAGCGTTTGCAACCCACAGCGCCGCTTCTGCGCACATGCAGGTCATGATTTGGTGTCTCTGCGCTTCCGCGAGCGCCGAAACCCAGAAGTAACCTGTTCCGGTACTTCTGGGTTCGGAAATCACATAACCTGAAGCGTCTCTAACCCGAGGTACCACTGTAATGACTAGACCCATCCAACACTGCACTAGTTAACTGAACACATCTTTTTCAGACATTTACAAAGCAGTCGCCCCAGATTTATCTCCAGGCTTACATGTAAACTGATGCTCTTCCCATTCTAGAGCCAGTGCAGAGAGAGTCCAAGGTTGGGAGAGTAGAAAATAGTACGGTCCAAATTATTCTGCCGCTTTAGAGGCCATATTGGTTGCTTGCTTTACGAATATATTTCTACAACATTCCTTGCTTTGAATTTAGGTATTCAAAAGATGTGGCGTCGGTGGGAGTAGGAAGAACCTAAAAGCTCTAAGCCAGCATTATGGCTCTTTTACAGAGAGGCACAAACACTGCCATAGCCCTATAGAGCCCTTGGCAACAGTGGCGTAGCATGGGGGGGTGCAGGGGGGGCCGGCCGCAACATCTGGGGGTTAGGATTAGGGGGCGCAAATCCACGGGTTAGGGGGCGCAAATCCACGGGTTAGGGGGTGCAAATTACTTGCCTTGCCCCGGGTGCTGACAACCCACGCTACGCCACTGCTTGGCAATGAACCACCTCCCATTGCCCGCTACAGTCAACCACTGCACAGCCGCAGTCTTTTACTTCTAAGCAGAAATTCCTTGCACTTGGCCCCATTCCAACCTTCCTCTCCCCAGGCTGCAACCTTTTGACATCATCTTGCCCACATTTACCTTTCTTCTGGAACCGGAACATTTCCTGCTGTTTCTGCTGCTGCCTCCTTAGAGTATTGACAATAGCTATTGCTAGCCGCAGTGCTTCCCTTGGATAGCCATGAGATCTTAGTGCATCCACCCTCGCGCAGGCTGTAGGCACATGTTCTGAACAGAGAGAAAGGGGGAAGCATTTATTAAAGAGCACATCCGTGTCTGCAGCAACCCCCATCCCGGGGGAGCATTCAGAAGGGTTTTTTTTTTTGTTTTGTTAAAGAATCTAAGAAAACAGTACTTTAAAAAGGGAAGGGAAGAAAAGACCGTTTGAAGGGAAGCTCTGTTGCTATTGCCAGACCTTTCATCCCTCTCCCCGTCCCCCAAAAACAGTGCCATAGAAATGGAACAAAGCATCAACTCATGGAAGCCTCTTTCCGGCTGAGCCACTTACCATGCCAGAGGGGCCACCCGTGAGAGTCAAAGAGTGAGTTTTCAGCATCATCATGGTAACAGTAGTTGGTGTACAGGTCACTTCTGATAATGTGCTGCAAGTGGCTGTCCTGCCAATGGAGATCGCACGCCTCAATGGCTCGGGTGAACACCGTCCGGTGAGACCTGTTTGATGAATCTGTCAGGCCCACGAGTTCAAACAGAATCAGTTTCATGCCTCCATATGGGTGACACCCAACTCACACCCCACTCTCTCCTCCTCCAATACAATCAATACATGCTTCCTAACAAGCAGAGTTTCAGGTTTACCCTACACAAGCTATTTCTTTTTCAAAACAAGCACACAGGATTCTATTAAAGTTAATACGCACCGGACGGGGCCAAAACTCATCCTGTCCTAAAGCTGTATATGTACACAAAGTATATTGAACATTTGTGCGTGTGCAGAAACAATTACAGAAATGCCTAAGAAATTCCTGGGTGGTTTGTCAATATGTACACCATGGAAATACAGCTTTGAATTGACAGAAATGAGGCTTAGATACACTGCTTTCTATTGTATGTTGCAAAATTAAACAGTGGATTCAACAGAACCACTTTGAGCCATAAAAATTGGAGAAAAAACTGCACTATGCTTCCAAGCAGAAGAAGAGACACTTGAACCCTTGGCTGCATAGTGTGTGTGTATTGCAACCAATATAATAAAAATTGCTCTCATACTTTTACATATATCTGTTCACTAAGAAAAAAATATTACATTGGTTGTGTGTATAGAACATATGCAGGGTTCTACAATAATTCTAATGAGACACGGGCACAGAAAAAAGGGTGTGTGCATGTGTCCCATTTTATTAATGCATTTAATTTCCATACAAACACACAAACAGATTAGCAAAAAGCAAACAATGGTATCAACTGTAATTCCACATGGGATCAGCTGATTAGAAACAGAGTTCCATACAGTTGTGTAACATGGTACGGCCCCTGCCAATGTTTTAGAAAAGACATCCTTGTGTAATGCCTGCTGGGGGGTGTCACACAAGAGGTAGAGTCAGCAAGGTAGATGAAACTCTGTATGAAAGACCTGAGAAGCAACATGTTATAGCAAGTTACTTCTTGTTATAGCAAGAGCACTGAATGCTCTCATGTAATATGGCCCTTGGAGGTATTGGGCTGTCAGGAGACACACACTGCTGTGCTACTACAACCCCACCGCAAGTGCAATCTTACCCAATGCATCTCCAAGCATTGTGTTCATGCTGAATGGGAAGCTAATTTATTTTAAATAAAAATAAATTATGCCAGCAGCAAAGATTGCCACAGAGCAAATCTCTCCCAGAAGCACTCACAAAACTAGGAAGATGCTCTCACATGTGGTAATGGAGAGCAACAGACGCAAGCAGTCAACAAGCTATGTGTCAACACATAGCTCTAGTGGAAGACACTGAAATGAGAACTTGCACTTAAAGAGTATAGGTCCATACAGAAGAAACAGAAGAGATTTGGATTGGAACCTATGACAGGAACCAAGTCCGCTCTCCTTCCCCGGGGGGCAGTGTTGTGGGAGGGCATCCGGGACCTCCCAGTGACCCAGTGGGAGGGCAGAGGGATGCCGCTTGGGTCATGGGGACTCCCAGCCGCGTCTCGGCACATCCGGGGGCATGGCCACTTGCTGTTTAAACTCCAGCACGGCCATGGGGTGTCCTCCTTTCGCCTCCTCGTTGGATCAGCTATTTCTGCGCTTTTGGTGTTTCAGAGACTTCCTGAGCTGGAGTGTTCCAGTTGGTGAGATCGTTGCATTTGGGGAGTCGGACAGTTAAGTTTTGGGATGATTTGGCGAGGTGTGTGTGCTTGAGCGCTGCCCTTTCCTGCAACATGTCAGCATCGTGAGTCTACAAATGTGGGTGACGCAAAGGAAATATTCAAATTTAGGCTATCTAAGCCCTTCACATTATCTAGGAAAAAGCTGTACTTTGCTCCTAGATCCCTCTCACCACCTTCAAGAACCTTTTTGACAGCAGCTACAGCGCAGCTTGAGAAGGCTAGAATATTTACGGGAGGTGAAAGATGCCACAAACCTTTTGCTGGGAGACTGTTTGGCTGAATGAATATTCCATGATTCACCTCTCCCTAGGTGATGTCACCTACCCTAGTGGAGACAAATGAGTGTGGTAGGGTCAGCTACCTGGGAGGTGAGAGCTGGGAGGACACACCCTTTTCTGTATGTGACAGAAGTTTAAAATATATCTGTGAGAGAGGATTCTGTACTTATCTCTTCTATCTTTTCTCTGTACTTTTATTCCTTTTCTTTTTTCTTATTTTGTGTGATTAGTTTGTCTTTTATTGTGAAAACTGTTAATAAAGCTTTATCAAAATAAAAATAAACATGCAGCCCGTAATTGCCCAACTCTAGCACAGAGCCTGTAGACTCGTTTTTCCCACCAGCAGTGGCACCACAATCCTCAGCCACAAATATGAACAAAACGATGGACTAAGGTTGCTGCATGATGGTCCAGGCAGAGAGTCTAAATTGCATTTCATGTGTCTCAGAGAGTAAATTAAGTCAGGGCTCACCTTGGATTGCATTTGCACCCTGAGGCAAAGCATTGGTTAGACTGGGCAGGTCATTTCCATGGTTCCCATCTTCCCAGGGACAAACATCAACACTGTTCCATTTCTTCAGCTGTTTCAGCCAACTGGCCTTTTGTTCCACCTTGCAATGAGGATTTAAGACTATGCACATCCAAAGAGCACCTATTAAATGACACAGAAAATGCAGTGGGGCCAGTTACCTTAAATTTTAGGGAAAGCATAGCAAGCTTTATATGGATGCCAAAGGTACGCGGCAAAACCACATTAGCCAATCTGCCACCTCAGTGTCACAAGCACATGCACGATGCTGTTCCAGTCTCTTAAAGGCAACATGACAAAAATAATTGTATGAAAACTAACAACAAACTCACATTGAAATGCCAATTTTTTGGGGGGGAGGGAGACACAAAACAGCAATCTCTCTCTCAAGACTTGCTGAAAAGCAAGTCAACTTCCCACATAAAATTTTAAATGTATATATTCGGGAAGTGTGACAATACTAAGTTTCCAACCTACACAAATATCAACTTAAACCTGTTCATTTATATTCATTAACAAAAATTAAACACTGCTTACTCAACAGAAGACCTCTAAGTAATTCATCAAGAACAATCTGAAATATTATTTATTTATTTACCCACACACACACACCAGCTAATAAATAAATAAAAACAAGTTAACACAAAACTTTAAATACAAATAAAATCTGCAATTTTCAAACAATTATTCAAAATAAAAGTACATGCAAAAACTGAGTGCCTGGGTAGACTCGCTGAAACAATTTAATCTATATGCTAATGCAAATCCAAATCTTCTGCTGCCCGCACTTGCATAGCCAAAACTACACCACCCAGAAAGAAGTTATTAGCAGACATGAGGTAACCCTAAGGTTCACATAAGTACAAAATAAATCTTTAGAAAAAATTCTAAAGGAGATAAACCTTGAAACCAGCCTAATAAAATAAAATAAAATAAAATAAATGTTATTATTTCTGCCCCATACACTCTGGGCAACTTCCAACAAATATAAAAGCATAATAAAACATCAAACATGAAAGATTTCCCTATACTGGGCTGCCTTTAGGTGTCTTCTAAAAGTTGTGTATTTCTTTATCTCCTTGACATCTGAATGGAGGGCATTCCATGGGGTGGGAGCCACTACCGAAAAGGCCCTCTTCTTGGTTCCCTGTAACTTCACTTCTTGCACTGAGGGAACTGCCATAATAACTCAATGACACAGGAAGGAGGTTGTGAGACAAAGTGTTCAGGTGCTTGCCTGAACACAGGAAGCTGAATTTGTTGGGTGGGATGGGGAGGAAGTACACCTGCAAGCCCTGCCCCACCCGCTCAATCCCCTTCTTTACGTTCAGCATCCGATTTCTACTTGTGTCCCCTTCAATGCAAGCAGAACCCTCTTCAGCGTGACTGGAGGTCATGATGAACCAGGATCTCCAATCAGAAAAGGCTTTCTACTCGCATTCAAGCAGAAAATCCCCCCTGAAATGATGTTCAGCACAGGGATGGTTGGGCAGGGTGACACCGGCAAGGACATTGAAGACCTGCCCATGGATTCAGCAAATGCCCAACACATCTTGAGTGGGGAACAGCTTTCAACCACTTGGGAGGGGCAATGGAATCACATGATTTGAAAGGGAGGAGGAAGGAAACACAGACCGTGTACACACACACACACACACAGGTACCTCGGGTTAAGTACTTAATTCGTTCCGGAGGTCTGTACTTAACCTGAAACTGTTCTTAACCTGAAGCACCACTTTAGCTAATGGGGCCTCCTGCTGCTGCCACGCTGCCGGAGCATGATTTCTGTTCTTATCCTGAAGCAAAGTTCTTAACCTGAAGCACTATTTCTGGGTTAGCGGAGTCTGTAACCTGAAGCGTATGTAATCCGAGGTACCACTGTATGTATGTGTGTGTGTGTGTGTGTGTGTGTGTGTATATATATATATATATATATATATATATATATATATATATGCTGAATAAATCATCTCATTGTTTGGGTAGGTCATTCCATGGATCACACTAAGAATTGCCAGTAGACAAGGATGAAATCCCAGACTGCAATGTACCTGGGACTGAGCAGCACGATTTCTATTTTCTTGCGCCAAAGGGGGAAAAGGCCCCAAATGGAGGGGGAAAACCCATCAGACGTCCAAGAGGACTAAGCATACTGGCAGGGACAGGAGAGCAGAATGGAGGGGGCAGAAGGGGAACAGAAGCACTGCACACTAACATTTTGTTGTGGAATCTTTCCCATCCTTATCTTTATTCTGCTTTAGCACCACAAGCTGGGCTACTCTTCTTTATGACATGAGGGGAGAATTCCCAGTTCCATTTTTACTTTTAGCAGTAGTGGTTGCCCTTTCTTTCCAAGAATAGAAAGAGGCTTCGTAATTATTCCTGCAATTATGCACGAGAAACTCTCCTTCGTAAGAATTTACAGATCTAATTTTCTGCTGACATTTAACTCTGAACCAATGAAGAAGCTACGTCCCTGACACTGCATGCCAGGAGAGGCATGAATAAATCACGAACTGCCAGAACATTTTTAAATATAAAGATACTGCTTTTAAAATCAGCTGTCTTATTGCTGTTGCAGACTCCTGACAAGCAGAGTGAAGACATCTACAAGTACTATTTAGCAACACTTCATTTGTTCATCAAGGAAGAGTTTTTACACACTTCGAAGACCTGCAGAATTTGCTAAAAATGAATGACAGCCTTTCAGAGAGGGAGATGCAGCAGCCAAATGTGACTAACAAAGAATGCAAATGTGTGTCTGCAACAAAGGTTGCTATATTATGCTGATCCTCAAAAGCAATTCAGGTCCAAAGGGAGGTGGTACAGTATATTCTCAACATTGTGAAGGGATGCTAGCAGCTTGTAACATCCTTCTTTATATGCTTTAGGTTACAAAATGTACACCTTGTGCTTCCCACAATATGTGTTAAGCTTAGATCAAGCATAGGCAAATTCTGGCCCTGTTTGGGACTACAATTCCCATCATCCCTAGCTAACAGGACCAGTGGTCATGGATGATGGGAACTGTAGTTCCAAACATCTGGAGGGCCGGAGTTTGCCTATGCCTGGCTTAGATGTTTGCCAAGCAGGGAGATTCCCTGCCTCTTAGTAGACTTGAACCTCTGAGCACCATTTGTCCAAGACATGGTGTATTAAATCATTTTTAAACACCCTCCATGATTCTAAGAGGCCTTGCCAGAGTCACTAGGATGCCAAGTCAGGAAGTACCCAGGAGTAAGGCAGGGGATTAACATACACACAACACAGAGGAATTCAGAAACATCAAAATCTACTTTGTTCACAGTAGCCAGTCCCAAGAGACATATTAAGTTTGAAGTAGTTCTTTTGAAATCTGGCTATAGTAGTGCATTCTACCAATTTAAAGATCATTCGGTTCTTGGGAGCTGGTGGGCATCTGATAACAGCATTGCAATAGTGGAGAGAAAGCACAATCAGCTCATAGGTTCCATGTACTCTCACTCAACTAATGATAATTAGCAATCAACCCCAATGCCGCAGTCATTTCCAGTGAGGGGGTCTCTCCCCCTCTCCAATTGACTAATTTCTGATTTTGCTGGGAATTTGACAGGATCTGAGTCCAGTCTCCAAGCACTCCTTTTGGGTTTTCTTTTTAAAAGTTTATTGTTTTCATATAATCATGAACCACAAAACATGCAACTTGGTGAACAGTTTTTTACATAAAACCTCGTCCTCCCCACTCACACACAACCACAAATTTGAAGGAAAAACATCAGCCTTAGGTAACATACGTATTAGTTGAGCGTATTCCTCCAAAATCCCCTCTTTTCAAAGCTGTTCTCAATTTCAAAACTGCCAGATCCATTACAGTAAAATCAGAAGCCCAGAATTTTGTCCCCAGTTTGAATTTGGGGATACAAGGTCTTTGAAGGTAGATGTCTAGATTTTGCCCCTTACCAGCAATGCAACTCAACCTACTATGAAATTTTCCCAGCAGAGAGGCGAACACACATAAACCAATATGTAAATTTCATATTTCCCTGAAGATAATTGGAAGACGCATCATGCTGCGACTGCAATTTGGTATTAATTCCACACAAGGCAAAGGGTATTAAAACTGTCACATCTTAGTGAGGTATTGTCAGTTCTAGTTCCACAATCATCCTCTTGACCTGAATAAGAGGTGGCTCCGCCGTATCAGACCTCTAGCTCCAACACAGACATTACAAAGACCTTTCAGACAGTGTTTTATCATCCATCAGGTAAAAGAAGAAGAACGAGATGAGAGACTGAAGTTTCTCCTTGCATCAGTATTTAACCTAATAAATACAAGGTGGCATTATTAAAGTGCTAAGTTATACTAATGGTAGGCGCTACTAACTGCTTCTCAGCATGCAGCAGCCTCATAAGGAACCAAGGAAGCACACAGACAATTGCTCATTTGAGATTAATACTTGCTTCCTACAAATCTGGTGAAACTTCAATTGTTAAAAAAAGGGGGGAGAGAGTGCACGAGTGAGATGACATTTTTGTAAATGGATGCCCTGTCTTTCCATCCAAGGGCAGCCAAGGATATGAACTACGTAGAATCAAAACGACATTCATATCAAGAGTCCTAGACAAAAACACATGCTTAATAACAAACAAACCAATGCCAGACAGCAGATAAAATACCATATAAAATTAAGTATTTATTTTTTTTAAAAAAAACAACCCTGCTGTAACCTTGAAAAAGGTAGTGAAGGGACATTAAAGAGGGCACAGCATGGTTAAATCACTGGGAAGTAATGATATAACCTTGGCACAGCTCAGTGTTTGAAACTCCGATTGTTCTAGGCACATTTTGCAACAGGGAATTTCATTAGTGTGAGCAGTTTCTGAGCTCTGGGCACAGTACTGCACCTAAGATTTCAGATTAAAACTACAGAGTGGAAGGAAAGGAGGAGTCCTTTCTTCCTCCCCACTTCCAGCTACTCTCTGAAGACTGGAGAAGAGACCCTCTTAAGAATATTGGGAGGGGGCAGGGGAAGGACTAGACCATGTGAAAAATGAACCTAATATTTCAGCTGTAGTTAATTCATTTTCAACTTTGTATTCTTGTTATTAAAAAAGTAAGCCTAGACACACACGTTGTTGCACCCATAACCTAGGTGTAAGGCGCCATTTAGCTTCTCGCTTTCATATCTCAGTTTCTAACACTGGCACAGCTACTCCAATCCATAAGTACCAAGAAGGCTGGTTTATAAATCGGTGGGCAGGGAGAAGCGTTATTGCTGTGCAACATGGAACATGAGCTAGTCAACGTGCATCCTGTGATTTCAGCACAAAAGTAGAAAAAGCACAGAAAACATGGGGTGGAAAAATCGGCTTGCTGTTTATTTTTAAATGCCTAGCCCTTATGGCTGCAAAAGTATGTTTGACAACCCTAGTGGACAATGGCTGGTGAAATCTCAGAATCCCAACAGGAAGCTAAATAAAGTTTCCAGTGGTCTGAGTGGCAGTGCTTAAATTACTCACACACACTGCATAATTCAGTCAAGTCAGACTTTAGTTTTTCTTGAAGCAGAAAAGTTTGTTTTTGTAGGAATACAGGAAGCTGCCTTATACTGAACCAGACCCACAGGAGAACCTGGGAGGGGGAGTGCAAATCTTCTCAAGATTCATAACAATAATAATTTCCTTATTTACACTCCGCCCACCAGGCTCAGTTTCCCCAGCCACTCTGGGAGGCTTCCAGCACAATGAAAACATAATAGAAGGTCAAACATTAAAAACTTCCAGATACAGAATGAGAATCTACTAGGCCTGTGGATCTTTGTGATCCACCATGCCAAATCCAGCCCATCAGTTGCATGGTGGCTCAACAGAGACTCAATAAGTCCCCTGGATTTGCTGCCTGCATAAGGGAGAGCGGCTGTCAGGCACCTTGAAGGTCACTGTAAGTGGCTGTGTTAGTTAGGCTTCACATTTGTGGAGGCCTGAAATATACACTCAGCTATTTGCAACAGGAGTTCAGCCAACCAGATTACCAGACCCGTAAACTTAGACCTTGTTTAACTACCCGTTATAAGCCCTATTCAGACTTCCTTCACACGGAGGCAAGACACATGGAAGTGGGCAGCAGCTATAATGCTGGCTCTGCTTCCTCCCACAAGGGGGGAAAAAATCTGAAAGCAGGAGCAGAAAACCAACCATAAAACTGCAAAAAAAAAAAAAAAGCATTAACAGCAGGCAAAGAAGTGGAAAAGATACCAGGTGCTTGAAGTGATATTTGTTTCTGGCCCAACATGTTTTGGAACAAATCCTTCATCGGGGGCATATTTCCAGCAGCAATTCTCACCAAATGCACATAGTTTGCTGCTGCTGCTTCTTTTTTGCCTGCCCTCTTTGCATATGCACTTTTAACGTGATGTTTACAAAGGAAGACAGGAACTACTGGCTTACATAAGTGGAGATCCCATGCAATGAGAGGTCCCAACTGCATGAAATGCCTACATGTGTGGAGTTGTAGGCAAGCATGCAGCCCTTTGCAGATGTCTCTACGCTCAGGATGTCAAATAGCCAGTGGTATGGTCTCACTTCACCTTCCCGACATATTCCGTCTCTTCCTGGGGAAGCCCCCAATAGGGTTAGAGAGGTTATCTTCTCTAAACCATAAAAGGAGGGCCCACACAGAAGCCTCAGTTTCTCACCTATAACACGGGGCGAAAACAAAGTGTTGAAGCGCTTGGAAGATTAACAGATTATTCAGTTTTAAGGATTTGTAGGGTACAGAACATCCCAGATGCTTCCCTTATAAAATAAGTACAAGGATCAAGAGTCCATATATGCAATACTTGTGTTGTGCATTAAACAATACACTGCCACACATCAGAAGCTTTTGATGATAAGTATATCCAGTGAATACATGTGAGCCCACATGTTACTGGGATATGCAAATACGGTAGGTTTTATGCTAATATTTCACTATGCAATACTAACTTTCCTCTCTTGACAGTGTTATGTCTTCAATGAAACTCACCAGGATTAACTATAACAAAAGCTTACAAGACAGTGTCAACCCTTGATTTCAAACTGGTTCGGAGAGTCATGTCTTCACTGACACCCAAACAGTAATACTGCACCATAGCTCTGACAAAAAACTGGGGTGGGGTGGGGTGAAGAAGTATGCAAGTTTGTGACCCTGGTTTCTTAATGGCTTACTAGCAATGTTGCAGCTGAAACAGATCAGATTTATATATTTCAGACTAAGAAAGTATTACCAAACAAACAAGATGCATGCTAAAAAAAAATTCCTTCCAGTAGCACCTTAGAGACCAACTAAGTTACTGGTATGAGCTTTCGTGTGCATGCACACTTCTTCAGATACTTGGACTTCCATTTCATGCAGCTCAACGTGGTGCCTTCCATAGTTCTAGTTACAGGTAGGTAGCCGTGTCGAAACAAAATAAAAAAAATTCCTTCCAGTAGCACCTTAGAGACCAACTAAGTTTGTTACTGGTATGAGCTTTCATGTGCATGCACACCTCTTCATATACATGCTGTTATCACAGTTTCACTAGAAGACAAGGCAGGCTGTTGAATCACCATGCAAGGTATCTTTCGATCTAACCTAACCACCAAACCCTCCCTCCCATAAAAAGCAAGTGCCCCCAACTGCTATCAAAATAAGCTCTGTCCATTCAATCTAATGTCTACCAGAAGTCACAGGCCCCACTGGAGAACAATCTAATTAAACCAGTGCCATCATGAACAAAGAATACACACTCAGCATGTCTCTGCTGCACTTTCCATGGTAAATCTTGTGAATTTGAGCATGCGCTATTGAGGCGGTGGCTATTTTTATTCATAAACATACACCCTCAGTGGAATCTGGTTTTCCGACAGAGCACTCAGTGAAGAACTTGCAATGGCTGCTTTGGTTCTTGGAGTACAGGATGCTTCCTTTTGCTCTAATTCATTCTATTACTGAATTAAACTTTGATGTATTGGTCTTGACAAGTGCTTCATGCTGATTGTATTGTGTATGATAGTATAATCACTCCCCATGCATTTCACACTAGCTGGCTGATTAATGCAATAGATTACCTGCAGCACTGATGGCAAGGGGGAATTATGGCCCTTCTGCAAGCTACATTCTGTACATGGTGGTGTAGGGTGGGTGTAACAAAGGAACACAGCACAGAGGCTTCCTTAAAGCTCTGCTTCCATTCAAAGAAGGATTTACATCTCAAGGTTGGTTTCGATGTCAACAGAGAAAGGGGGCTAGTCGCAGTATTTTAGGCACAGCTCTGCCAATAACCCCACATCTCTATATAACATAGATTGAATACAAATTCCTGTCTCCATGTTCACTTCCACCAAACGCAACATGCCACACTTATACTTCTAGTGCAAGGAATACTTCTTGTAGAACTGCTCTGATCACTTGGCAACTGATGTGGCAAACCTAGGGATGTGATGCTCCAGGTGAAGCTGTTTTCCAAATCAAGTCAATATTATTGCCATCTAAGTCTTGCCAGGGACACAGGTGGCGCTGTGGGTTAAACCACAGAGCCTAGGACTTGCCAATCAGAAGGTCAGCGGTTCGAATCCCCACGGCGGGGTGAGCTCCCGTTGCTCGGTCCCTGCTCCTGCCAACCTAGCAGTTCGAAAGCACGTCAAAGTGCAAGTAGATAAATAGGTACCGCTGTGGTGGGAAGGTAAACGGTGTTTCTGTGCGCTGCTCTGGTTCGCCAGAAGCAGCTTCGTCATGCTGGCCACATGACCCGGAAGCTGTACGCTGGCTCCCTCGGCCAATAAAGCAAGATGAGCGCCACAACCCCAGAGTCGGTCACGACTGGACCTAATGGTCAGGGGTCCCTTTACCTTTAAGTCTTGCCCAGAAGGTCACACTCATAAAATTACTAGTGCTAGGTGAAGACTACAAGCAAACTCACGCATAGCAATCCAAATCCCCAATCTGTGGTGCTAAGGAGACAGAGGTGCATCTCCACCTGGGCCCACTGGCAGGAGAGCTCTGATTTTGTGGAGCTCCTTAAAGTACCTGTCCAAATTGCAGGAAGGTGGAAGCTACTGCTGTTGGCATCACGGGTGGCAACCAGCAAAACACCCCTCTGAATGGAAATGTGGAGCAAGGAAGGTCTCTGGCTAAGCTAAGGAACTTAAAGGGGTAGAAAAGAATTTCCAGTATGTTTCCACTCTAGGTCCTGACCAGACCTACCTAGCTTCAGCAAGGCTCCTTCCAGGACCTCTACAATGAAAAGAGCCAAAATACATATCACACACACAACCACCCGCCCTGTAACAACTTCCTAAAATATTTAAATTAGGTGTGGAAAGTCTTCAGGTGTTTCTGGTGAAGAGTAAGTAGATGCTACCAAGTTTCAGTTTCTATTGCTCTGCATCAGTATAACCAGCGAAAAGTACTGTATGTTTATTTCCATGTCTTGTAAACTGGTTAGGTTAAAAAAAGAAAATCATTCTGAATAATTTCTCCCACTTGCCAAGATTAAATGGGGACTATTTTGGAAGTGCAATTAAATGCCATTTAAGTACACAAATACACATGAGAGGTGCTCCAAAAGTTTGATTGTGCAGTACAGTTTGATGCTCTCAGTCCTTTGGACTATTTTAATCTCATCTTTAAGTTTTCATAATATGCATTTAGTACCGGTAACACCACCACTTATGACGTGCTCTGGTTTGGAATACCAAGCTATACAGCATGCTTAAAATATGAACCTGCATTATAACAAAATACCATCTGGTAAGGAATCAGCTGAAGTCTTGCTAGACAAGACACATGTGCTGGAGGCCCCTTTCACATGCTATGTGTGCAAGTACGTACAACAATATTCCCACCACTCATTTAGGTTTTATCAATTGCAACATGTTACTTTCCCAAGGCAGACATGGGGTACTGACAAGTTGCTCCAAGGTTTTCAGTAATATTTGTGTCTTCCTCTGAAGCAGGTGTTGGCTTGCTTCAGACTATACTGGAAACCCCTGTTTCCCCTCATGTGAATGTAACGTGGCCAGCCTTAGGCTTGTGCACTCATCTCCTCTCCTGCTCCCTCATGTGTGAGAGGAACAGACTGAAGGCCTTTGCTTTTGAATGGCAGTTCTTCATCAGAACACACCACAGTTTTGAATCTGAGCATAACCAGGAAGAGTAAAACCAGGATCACAATATACCATAATTCCAAGTTTGGATGCAAACTGTGGTCACTAGTTTAGAAGTCAAAGCTTTTGGACTGCTCCCATGTGAAGTGAGAGGGGTGACTGCATGAGGCTTGACAAAATACATCCAACAATATTAACTTTTCCCAATATAATAATAATAATAAACAATAATTTTATTATTATTTGTACCCCGCCGATCTGACTCGGTTGCCCCAGTCACTCTGGGCAGCTTCCAGCATAAGATTTTAGGAAAGTGTTTCTTTCTGCAGGAACTCCAAGAGAACTGAAGAACTGAGGCAGCAACTCCCACAGGATATCAGCAATGTCTCCTATATTTAACGGGGAAAATCAATGAGCAATTGCTGCAAGGAGAATGCCAATCTGATGGAACACTGATTTGAGAACACTGCTGAGCAGTAAAAATAAAATAAACTACTTGTGAAACTTGGGGAAACTGTGGTTATTTTGTAGCATAAAAGGCCAAAACTCAACCAAGTGAATAACGGCAAAGGAAAGCTAAGAATCTTTCACAAACTAGTTTATAATTCATTTCTGCCTCAGATAAGCATAGGCATGCTCTGAACATCTCTCAGTCATTCATTACAACAGCCATTTGATTCTGGATCCATACTTTTATTTTTTAAAAGCTTTTCTTGTTGATACACATGTCCAAGAGGAGGGGGAGAATAAAATGTTTGTTTTGAAATACAATACTTGTGTGATGCTTCCTCACTCTTAAAATAAGAGGAAGGCTAGAAGAGATAATGAAAATCAGAGATCACACACACACATAAATATCTGATCCTGTAATCTAAGTGTTGACAAGTTGTTGGGCTCCATCACTCCACCAAGCATAGATATTCCTCTTACAGATTCTTCTGCTTGACTGCTCTCAACAGATAAAGCATCAGAGATTTAATTTAACAGTTTCAGCTTTATTAAGCTGTCACAAGAGCAGCCCCACTTTGATAACAGTAGCTCCACCAATTATGGCTTGGTTTAGGGTTGACAAGTATAATGATTTATCCGTGGCACATGAGAAGCAATAAAAGATTGTTCTGCATTACAACTTTTTTCAAAAAAAAAATGTGGACACTTTTTTTCATTTAATTTGTCACTTAGCTTTTGCTAAGAGGACATTTAAATTGCCATTAAAAGGCAAATGGGGCTTTTAGTTTAAAAACGTAACACCCCCCCCCCCCAATATTTAAATGATCGGTAATAGTGCAGCGTTCAAGTGGGGAGCGCTTTTGTCTCTCGGCGGATCTCGATGGCAACTTGTGACATTTGTATTCAGGCCCTGTATTATCCATGTGGCTAAAGGGCTTCCAATTTCATATCACAGCCAGGAGCCTGCAGAAAACATCAATTAACTTGCAGATCCCATTTGCTGACAAAACTCAGCCTCTTCTCTGTGTCTAGCATCTGACAGTCCTCAGCATTTAATTCCAAAGCACAGCCCTGCAGCAATGTGATCCATACGCAGGGGTGCAAAGTCAAATCTCTCCCAACCCCCAAATAAACAAAATGTTTTTCATTTGGTCAGCCCAAAAACTACTCAGCCCTAATTTTCTGACAAATGACTATTAGAGTTGTTGCAAATTTCAAGCTCCAGAGATGCAGTGAAAGGTCCCATACTCCACCCCCACCCCGGGAAGGGGAGAGACTGACCAGCTAACAGCCAGAAACAGGCACTAGAAAATAAGTAACATGCACACCACCCCTAATTCCCCCACTTTCGGGAAAAGAGTGATTCAGAATAGACCAAGTATAAAAAGAGGGACGCAGGTGGCGCTGTGGGTTAAACCACTGAGCCTAGGGCTTACCGATCGGAAGGTCAGCGGTTCGAATCCCCGTGACAGGGTGAGCTCCCGTTGCTCAGTCCCTGCTCCTGCCAACCTAGCAGTTCGGAAGCACGTCAAAGTGCAAGTAGATAAATAGGTACCGCTCCGGCGGCCACATGACCCGGAAGCTGTACGCCGGCTCTCTCGGCCAATAAAGCGAGATGAGTGCCGCAACCCCAGAGTCGGTCACGACTGGACCCAATGGTCAGGGGTCCCTTTACCTTTAAAAAGAGTTATCACTTCTTGATATTTTGGCTTCTTGCCAACTGACAGGTTGGCAATATGAGCTCAGTCTGCTTGCTCCAGTACAGTGGTACCTCGGGTTACATACGCTTCAGGTTACATACGCTTCAGGTTACAGACTCCGCTAACCCAGAAATAGTGCTTCAGGTTAAGAACTTTGCTTCAGGATGAGAACAGAAATCGGGCTCCGGCAGCGCGGCGGCAGCAGGAGGCCTCATTAGCTAAAGTAGTGCTTCAAGTTAAGAACAGTTTCAGGTTAAGAACGGACCTCCGGAATGAATTAAGTACTTAACCCGAGGTACCACTGTATAAGGATAGTTGTATAAACTGCTTTCCAAAACCATGTTCAGTCACAGCGTGGTCTTAAAAATATTTAGTTGGCACAGTGACTACATACACCAGGCAAAATCCTGCAAACAGTAAACTTACTGTTAAAACTCTGAATCAATCCTAATTGAATCTTAGGTGTGAACAACTACGGTATTTGTAATTACAGATGTGGTCAAATGTTTGCTTTGTAAGGGAGAGCTGACCCATATCACAGTCTATTGTGTAAATGTGTGATGTCAATTCTGGAAAATGTGGATTTCAAAATAATCACCACCACTTCCCCTTGGTTAGTTTTCGCTTGTTTGATGCATCTTTCAAATGTAAATGAACATCTCTTGCAAAACAAGGACACTTTCCCTTATCTTAATGGGCCATCCTGTCAGCTAGACCTTTTTGGCCTTAGAAAGGATCCTAACTGGGGAAGTCCTTTGTAGTCACTATTAGCATATTAAGTGAAGTGTAGTAGTCAAAGGAAGTACTGTCTGCTTCCCCACCTGAATTTGGGATTCTTGCTAGTGTTGGGTAGATCTCAATTAGCATCTAAAGTTAGCTCAGCCTTCCAGAAAAGTTCTAGAAAGGAAATCCCTCTTTTTAAAAAGCATCCTCATTAAAAGGTAGCTTGCTCCAGATTAGGGGGGAAAAACATTAGCCGAGGAATTTCTTTCCATCTGTCAGCTGAAGATATACTTCTCAAAGCCAAAGTTAAGACTCTAGTTTTGGCCTGTGAACCATACAGGTATGAGCCTGGTTATAGATGTAAACTTTCCTTTTTGCTGTCTGGAAGACACCAAAGAGCATTGACAATTTTAGCAATCTGTACTTATCACAACGAAAACTTTTGTTTTAAAAAGCTGGAGGGTGATATATGTAGTGGGTTCAGGGAGAAGGGTGGGAAGGCTTTAGAAGTGCCTAGAGTAATCAGATCTTTTCCAAGGAGAAGCCCTCCTCAGGAACTCTTCTGAGGGCAGCTGTCACTTTGAAGCCGGATAGTCTAACATCTAGGAACTGGTGGCAGCTAAATTGAACTGAGGCACAGCCTGGAAGAGTAACTTTTAATGGAATGCACATGTCCTTGTGCAAGAGGGGTTAAGTAAACCTTCTCAGATGAGCCTTTCCATTGCACTGGCTCACAAACAGGATAACTAAAATATAATCGATGCACTCTCTCTCTCTATATATATAGATATATATAATCAGCAAAACAAACAAACTTCTGCAAACTTCCTACTGAATTTAAGGAAAGTTTGTGCTAGCTTTTCCAAATCTGATTGGAAAATCACTTGTAGCTTAATGGTGAACTTTGGACACAATGGAGATGTAAAAGATTTGGATTAACATAAAAGATGCAAGAGGAAATTATTAACCAGGGTAAGGGGAGAAGTCCAAGAGATTCCTTGGAATCTTGTTTTTATGTTGTATGTTTGATATATGGCTAAAATTTTAATCTGAAAAACCAAAGTATTATTATTATTATTATTATTATTATTATTATTAAGCTTTTTCCAAATCTGACTTGCTTCCAAACTGGGCTAAAGAAGAATTAGTTAACATTGGATGAATACTTCATTTGCCACCTGGTCTTCTCCTTACCTCTGGGTTGCTATTGGCAATGTTTAGTGGGATTTCAAGCTGCGGGTTCACTTCAGCCCTTGAGGTATGTGTGATCAGTGCACTCTGCCACCCTAGTAACTGAAACAGGCTCCCCCCTTCCCCGCCCCGCATGCACTTACTGCATGGACTTGAATTGACAATTTCAAATTCAGGGGTAACAGGCAATTTTATGGGAGGACTAGCCCTATACTAAATTATTAAAACTGTGTTTGCTTAGGCTTTGATTAAGTGTGCATTACTCAGCTGAGCATCTAGGACTGCTGTGGGAAAACTGTAGCTGGCCAGTGGGCTGGATCCTGACATCCCCCAAGCCCCTGTGGCCACTCTGATAGAAGTCATGGACTGGTTGAATGCAGAGGAATGGTGGGAGGAACCAGCTGGGGAACCTGCAAGGGAAGAAGGCTCAGAGTCCAACACTGTGTTTCTTCAGTTTTTGGAAAATGAGAAACACACTGACCAAACAACCTTTATCGCTTAAGGACAGACACTTCAACTGACCCTGGCACAACCTTTCTTTTCAGATGGGAATGTAAACCACATAATAAGGGAACAGCTATATTGAGGGCTGTGTATCTGGACAACTATTTTGAGGATTGCATTTACAGATTTGAGAGATGATTTTGGGCATGATTACATTAAATTAATATACAGATTGTCCAACTGAGCTTTGTCGCACTCATACCCAGGCCCTTACCAGCTTCAGGCAATTCTGCCACATAGGACACAGAAGGAAGGAGAAACATAGCTGGCTATCATCTGCTACTGGCCAGAGCTTCAGACCCCAAGTGACCTCATGTAGTTATAAACTAACACTAGAGATAAGATGGAAGTCCACAACACAACTGGAGCAGTACTCCCAGCACAAACTGAAACAGCCCTATTTGGTAGAAGTGGAGCCAGCGCAGAATGGTATGTTCTACTCCTAACCTACACAAGCAGTCCAGAAGGCCACCGTGGTTGATGGCACTGAAAACCATCAAGAGAATCCAATAGGATTCCCTACTATTCTACAAGTGTGGCCTGTTCAGGGCGATCAGAGTAATTTCTATCCTGAAACTAGGTTTGAAATGGATTTAGATTATCAGTTTCATCCAAATATGCCTGCTTATAGCCATATTTACCAAAAATAAGTTTGCGAGAAGACATTTCTTTGATAGATTGCTCTGCCGCCTCCTTCAAAGCGGTAGTGAAGGGCTCATATTAACCAGCACAGAATCCAATAGCCTCTCCTGCCAAACTTACATTAGGCAGGATGGGCATGGGTCAAATGAGCAAGCAGTAATGTCAACAGCTCCAAACACTTGATCCACATCATGAGGCGTCAACAACTGAAATTCATCCAATAAATCTGAAGAGGAGGCGCTGGACATTTCTGCTCTAATTCCTGCTACTAAAGTGGAATGCAAGAAAGAATGATTTGAGTTATTTGATCTACAAAGCACTCTGCAAAACTGTTCCCAGCCCACCACTGAAGGTTCTAAAGCCCCATAAAAACACACATTATACTGGAGCAATGCCTTCACCACTCTCCAGCAGACATTTTTGGAACGCGCTCTCAGTGAGGGCAGAGAAAGATCACTGTCATAGCACAAGCCTTCAAACTGGCCCCAATCCATGTTCAGTCAAGACTGGCCATTTATCCAGTACTTACTGATTTTATTTCATAAAATGTATACACCGCTTGATTGTAAAACCAAACAAACAAACCCTCAAAGCAGTTTGCACATTTGTACTCTAAGAGATGACTCTTTGCCCTCACTTCCCTGTATACATGTGGGCTCCGGAAAGAAGAGCCATTGTGTAAACTCCCCAAGTTCACTATTCAAAGAGCTTCAAAACAACAGTTTGCAGGGTTTGCTGAATTATCTCCTGGGGCTAGCGTAAAACCATCCAGATCAATTTGCCTTTGAAAGTCTACTAACACTGAGGAGGTTACAGGGATATATGCTCTAACCTTAGCAAGGTAAGTAATCTGTTCTAAGCAAAGTCGTTAGAGGCTTCCTCATACATGGATTCTCCTATTTTGTCTATTGCAGAACACAACATCCACATGGGGGACACAGCCATGGTTGCTATGAAATCCTGAGCAAGGCTTGCAAAGGTGACCCCAGAGTGACGCTGAAGCCCCCAAAGTCCTCAGTACCACACTTTCAGCTTCAAGTGTGACCATGCAAAATGGATTGCAGAAAGGAGATTGAACCCTTATAGACCACAGCAACCCTCTCCCCTCCACTAACTACCCTACAACTGAAAATATCCAGCTGTCAGCTAGCTACCGGGTCCAAACAGCTCTCCCTTCTCATCCAGCCAGATCCCTATAACATGCACAGGGTCATTATTAAATATAGTTCGTCCAGAAGAATGCTGATGGAATGCGTCGCAAGGATTCCCTTACTGATTGCTTGTCTACGCGGAAGATAAACTGAAATAGCTGCAGCTTGCAATTCACACCTCTGGACCTTTCAGTGTTATATTCATTTCATACCGAGCAATGTAAAAATATAGCACCCCTATTCCAAAATACATGACGCACCAAAATAACACTAGGTGTGAATTACAACAGTGGCAGTTATTTTAGTTCCAGTTTCCATTAAGGTAGATTAAGATACTCACAGCATATGGGCCCTTCTTTTTTAAAAAAATAAAAATAAAATAAATACAGGCAGATTCCCAGCTTTGCATTCTTTTGATTTTCCAGCAGACGATCATACTTGTCCTGGGACAAACTTCAGTATGAAGTTCAGCTGCTATTACCAGCTGAAGCCAACAAGTACTACTATACTCTTCATTCCAAAGATCATTTGTGCAAACTCAGCAGCTCTTAAATACACAAGGCCAGAGAGAGTTTGATTAAGGCGCTGAGCAAGTGGTCCAATTTGGAAAATGAACCACCACCACCCAGATCACTTAACGGCGTTTTCATCTTCCTGCCTTCCAACTACCCCTCAAACCTAAGCATGGCACAAAAATGAGCCACATTATATTAAACAGCCCATGTAAACATACCCGCTTGACTAAACTGTGAACTCAGGGACCTGGGTGTACACTATACCATCTGTCAAGCTTAAACAGAGGGCCACACAATTTTCCGCACCAAACGAAAACTGATTACTGAAGCAGTATGTCCTTTCATAGACATTTCAGAATTGAGAGATAGGCAGACCTAAGCACAAAGGTAAACATTTACTATTAATAGCCCGCAAACCTAGCTTTTGTTAATACAATGGATTACTTATTACCTAGGAAGTGTTTATATTCCAGCTCTTACTATTAAACATGTCATGTAGTAGTTATTTTTGGCTGAATGTCCTTGGGTTTAGCAAAAACGCACCACTTTTGCCCATGAAAACAAAGTGCCCAGGCTGCCATATTTCCCAAAGGTTGGCAGTTATTCCAGGCTCCTTTAACAAGAGCCAACACCTCTTAACACACAGTGTTTCCTTCACTTCAAAATCTGCTAGAGAGTTGCTTTTACCTAGTTCATCCCAGAGCTGCCTATACTTGTCTGTCATTGCAGTTCCCTGTTGCCTCCAGAGTGACAGGCGAGGGTCAGCCATGAACTGTTCCGTTATCAATGTCAACATCCGAGCACCGTTCGAATCTCTCATCTTTAACATCTCTCGAACCTAGGATAGAAAATATCAAAGCAACAGAAACAAAATAATAGGTTAGGTGCCCAAAATAAAACATGCTATCCTCTGAAAATGGAAAAAAGAGGGGAGGGAGAAATTGGAAGCAAATCACAAAGAGTAAAATGGAGAACTAATGAAGATAAATGTCACTGGAAGTATGAGTTTAGTTATGGAACAGCAGATACTGTTGATTTGTAGCAACTGAGAGGAAAAGTTGTAATCCAACTTAGAAGTATGCAATGTACTGGAAAGTAGGCAAATATAAAAGGCAACTTCGAGTGTTGAAAATATAAGGAGCTACTTTCTTATATCTCATACTGAGATAGGGGGAATTGTGTTCTCTTACGGAGTTTTCAATGTGATCATCCTCTAGATTCAAAGTTTTGACTCTCAAATTACACAAAAAGAAGGCCAATGACAGGGAAATGAATTTGTTTTTAACATGATAGCAGCATACCTAACATTACTGGAAATGAACAAAATATGCCAAATGTGGAAGGAATACAATATTCATATACAGTGTCACATCAAATACAGAATTAATACACATGGAAGGGGAATAGATAGATGGTACTAATAAGCTGCACTGATGAATGTGCAGAATACAAAAAACTCCTCACATTAAAGTATGAACATTCATGCTTAAATTCACATACAAACTAATTTTTCTTTGTGCAATTATGCTACCTAGATAGTAATGCATGAGCAAATGTACACAGAATCATAGAATGAGCAAATGTACATAGAATAATAGAATAGCAGAGTTGGAAGGGATCCCAAGAGTCATCTAATCAAACCCCCTGCAATGAAGGAATCTGAATTGAAGCATCAATAACAGATGGCCAGCCAACCTCTGCTTAAAAACCTCCAAGGAAAGAGAGTCTACCACCTCTCATGGGAGTCTATTCCACTGTCAAACAGCTCTTCCTGTCAGAAAGTTCTTCCTGATGTTTAGTCAGAATCTTCTTTCTTGTAACTTGAAGCCATTGGTTTGGGTCCTGGCCTCCAGAGAAGAAGGGGGAAAAAGCTTGCTCCTTCTTACATGTGACAGCCCTTTAGATATTTGAAGATGACTATCATTTCTCCTCTCAGTCTCCTCTTTTCCAGGCTAAACATACCTCAACTGCTCCTAGTTTGGACTGCAATATGTATTTTAATATGAAAAAGTACAGGAAATTAATCCTCATAATACTGGGAGGAAATTTGTGCTTTTTCATGCCATCTCAAAGGTACTATGCATTGGAAGAATCATTCTTTGAGACACATAATCGACACATCTTGTCCTCTTACAGCTTAAGTGCATCAGTGTCCCAAGTTTCCTTATGACATACTGGGAAAAGAACACACTTGTGTGTTGTGTTGTGTTGTGTTGTGTTGTGTTGTGTTGTGTTGTGTTTTATACTCCCTACCCTCTCCTCCCACATTTGTCCTTTGGGTTCTGTATATTTTAACATCCATTTCAAATACTGGGTTGAAGGAGAAATAGGTGTCTTTGCAGGCTTCTGTCAGTCTGTTCAGTGTGAGGCAAGGCACACACTGATCTGGGACAGGTCTGCTGCCTCCACTCTGTCTTGACATTACATTATTCTAACACCAGCAACCTGCAGCTTTAACTGCCTCTGCCCCAGTTCCATGCAAAGAATTGAGCTTAATTTCAGGCTCCTACTTGGCTCTTGACTCCTGACTTCAACATCCCAGTCTGGACTGAGTCAACTATGCCAGCCTTTCAAGCAGATAACAAGTGTTCTAATTTTCTACTGTTAGTTTCTACTTGTGCCACATTTCTAAACCTTAGTGCAGAAAAAAATACGATGTTCCTGTATAAACCTGTTAATAAAAGCATGGAACAGCATGCAAATGTCTGTTAAGATGGCCACCAAAGACTTGTCCCTCCAGCTGTCACACTTAGGCTGTTGGCAACACAGTGACCTGGGGGGGGAGAACTCCCATCTTACTTAGCCCAGCTCAAAACCTTCCCATTACCTGGAGAGTGAGAGCTAGCATGGGTTGGCCTGGACTATCATCTTCAACACCAACTACCTCAAACATCCAGAACAAAAAAAAAAAAAAAAAGCCAGTCTCGTAAATGATTCTGCTTTCATACTAAAACTTCTCACTTGAATGTACTAATTCTTCAGTGCAAGCTCAAAACATGTGGAAAGTCATGAGTCAGGCTTCAAAGCTGCAAGCTTCTAAAAAAATATTTGTGGGGTGCACTGCATGTCTTTCTTTGAGTCCTAAAAACACATCACAGCGACATTTTCCTAGCAACAAAGAGCGTTGGATTTATTTTTGAAAGCCCTTATATTCCCCCTTTAGCAGTTGGGGGCTTTACATATACTGACACCAAAACCACTGGTAGCCTGAAAAACAACTGATTTTAAGTCACATTGACTTGCACTCCTCCACAGGAGACCACTTAGTAGTAATACCAAACAGTGTTCCAATAAGCAAACAGGGACATCATTAAGGAAGAAGCAAGCCAATTGAAAGGGCTTACTTGAAAACAGGCGGTGTGTGGATGGAGCATTCATGACAGCCACAAATATTCCTTCCTACCTACCTTTGCAAAAAGCAAATTGAGTTGCTTCCCTGATCCATGGTATCCACCCTGGGAGAGGAAGAGTTTAACCTGTTCCTGGACTTGCTCTTCATCTAGATGCCAGCAGTTTTCATCATCTATGCTAGCACCAGCTGTTGGATCAGGAGCACCTACAATCACAACAGAAAAATTTTACATATATATACACAGAGAGAGAGAGAGACAGAGACAGAGAGGGAAAGAAAGGAGTGGTATTATTCTTGGTGCATGGGGATCAAGCTGTTCCCATTCAAAATATAGTGAAGTTATGAATGATTTCTTATTATAATCTCTGTTGTGGTTGCAGTCCTGGGTGCTGAATTCTAGCTACTGCCCCTATACAATCAGGCCACTGTACACAGACATAGTGACTTTTAACACACCAAGTGACTGGAGAGGCGTGTTTAAAAGAAAAAGAAAATCAGCCTGCCTGCATACAACCTCAGAACACAGAGCCAATGTTTTAAAAAGGTGAACACATCCAACAGCCTGAAATAGAACAACTGTACAGGGTCACTGCTTGAGTACATGCTTTGCAGGTTCAGCCTCCAGAATCTCAGCTCAAAAGTCTTTCAAGTCTAAGAAAGGGCTATGCCCGAGATCTTAGAGAGCCAGTGGTATGACTCTGTATAAGATCACCACCTTATATTTGTTATGCTTGATATGGATTAACAGCTGGGATACTGGCAAACACTGAATAGCCAGAGAAAACATGCATAGTCTCTTTTCTTAGTTAAAATGGATTTGCAAGTTAAAGGGTCTTTTCACAGCCAGTAATCACCCTCATTAAGCACACACTTGGACAAAGAGCCTTTCATAGTATTGATCTGACATTGGACACACCATTTATATGGATACACCTCTCACCAACATTTTATGTAGCCATATTTATAGTCCCCTTTTCCCCAAGGACCTTCCCCCTTTTCAATCTCAATTTTTTTAGTGCTTTAAAAAACCTTTTGTACTGTTCTTGTTCTTTTCTGGTTTTAAACCTGGATTTATCCTGCTGCTAATTTTATTCTGTTTTTGATTTTACGCTTACATTTTATTGCCTTTTTTAGCATAAATCTATAATACTGTAATCAAAACACTATGCGTTATTCTTCCCCATGTATCCTCACAACCAACCTACAAGAGGCTGAGAATTGCCCAAGGCCACCCAATGAGTGGTATGGCCAAGTGGGGATTTCAACATGGATCCCTCTGGCCTTAGTCCAAACAACACTCTCTACCTCACAGGCCAAAAGCCACATTCAAGTGTAAGCTACTAGTACCAACTTTTTAAAAACAAACAAACAAAAACCTGGATATTTTAAGCACAGTGTTCCAACCATTTGCACAACATATCTGTCGTAATTTGGCAGACAACTGTTGCACTCGCTTCGAAACTCACAGAAGAGCTTCAAAGGCCAGATGTCACCAGAAACACTAAGAGGACCAAACTAGGCTTTCTCCAAATGACGTAGTTAGCACCCATTTCAAACACGGTAACAATTCCTGCTTAAGGTTTTATAGAAAGTGTTCCCAATTAACTGCCTTCAGAATCAAACAAGCACATCTAAAGGCATAAACAAACTTGTTTAAAAATTTTCTCCCCTTTTGTGGCATTGGAAGGGACGCGGGTGGCGCTGTGGGTTAAACCACAGAGCCTAGGACTTGCTGATCAGAAGGTCAGCGGTTCGAATCCCTGCGACGGGGTGAGCTCCCGTTGCTCGGTCCCTGCTCCTGCCAGCCTAGCAGTTCGAAAGCATGTGAAAGTGCAAGTAGATAAATAGGTACCACTCCAGCAGGAAGGTAAACGGTGTTTCCGTGCGCTGCTCTGGTTCTCCAGAAGCGGCTTAGTCATGCTGGCCACATGACCCGGAAGCTGTATGCCAGCTCCCTT
Organism: Podarcis melisellensis; assembly: GCF_964234715.1. NCBI lineage: Eukaryota > Metazoa > Chordata > Lepidosauria > Squamata > Lacertidae > Podarcis > Podarcis melisellensis. The sequence continues at coordinate 39,047,839 of NC_138543.1, forward strand.
GGCCAATAAAGCGAGATGAGCGCCACTACTTCAGACCTGGACCTAATGGTCAGGGGTCCCTTTTCCTTTAATTAACCACCTTCAGAATCAAACAAGCACATCTAAAGGCATAAACAAACTTGTTTAAAAGTTCTCTCCCCTTTTGTGGCATTTTGAGACATTTTTAATGCATGCCATCAGTATATACTTGATGCAACTTGAAAGTTGTCCAAAAAAAAATTCTTTAAGGGAAGCCATGGTAACAAGGCACTATAACACCAGAGACTGATACTACTTTGCAAATAGTTGAAAACAAGTAATTGCTCCAGTACAAGTGTGGATAAACAGCAGCAAAATATGTATGTGACAGCAAGCTGTGCTCTTGCACAGTTGTCATAAAATACTTAGAACTATAGGACTAGATACGGCAATCATCATGTTGGCACAATACCAAAGATATTAAATTGTTGTGCTGGTTTCCTGTACCACATTCTAAGAGGCTCATATTGGCACATGTGGATTCCATACATCTCCCATTGAACACACTCACCTGGCCAGGAACCAAGAAATGCTTAGCTTTGGGCAGGAACCGCATCATGTATCTTCATAATGTTGCCTGAGATTATGCTGCAGTAACTTGCAAGTGTATGGAACCAGTGTGTGGAAGATAGGCAATTTATAAAGATGCCATTGGATTGTTAAGAAATCTTTGTACTGGAAACTGGTTTTTCTAGAAAAAAACATTGTATGTTCACAAGTATTTTGCAAGATGACCTCAGAGGTTCCTCCCAAGTCTATTACTCTATACTGTATTGAAAACGCTAGGCTGAAGGCTCATTCACAAAACTTGTTCTTGGTAAACAAACAAACACTAAGTCTTCAGAGAAATAACACATTTGAAGCGATTTGCACCATATTATAGCTGGGGGGTTAAGGGGAAAATATGATACAATGTCTACTATTTTACATCAAGGATCCAGCTAGGCTAGCATTCTGAGTCAAACCATGGCCAGCCCACATGCCTCCAAGAAGCCAGAGATAGCTGAGATGCTGTCAACATCCTTAAAGGTTTCATCTACATACTTCTCTGATTTTCTCAGCTTTGCCATCTTAGCCTCAAAGGAACAAACAAATATTCCCCAAGAGCTAACAGCTCAGTGCACCAAGCACACACCCATGACTTCTGCCCTGGAGACAGTCAGTCATAATATGTGACATATTATGGAAAACACCAATTATTCCTTCCACACCCTTGCTGATTTTCTAGCTTCTAGACTCGTGTCTTCAAAATGTCATGTGTGTGTTTTTATAAAGCTGAGCACTGTGTTGAGGAGTTGGTTTTCAAGCTCACTGTGGCGACTTGCCTAAAGCCACCTAGTGAGTTAATGAGATTTAACTTCCTAATTCACAATGCATATCATGTATTTAATTTGTTTTTTATTAAATTATTTTTAAACCCAACTCTCAATGTACATTGCCTTCACAAGGCAGTGTACAGAAATAATAGTTAATCAAAGTGTAGCAATGAATCAAAACCAGTTTTATAAAATTTAGTCTTGGGTGCTGTAATACACTGGCTCTAAGATGCCTTCCAGTGAAGTTGTGGTGATTCAACTAGTCCAATTAGGATGCACCATAAGATATATATATGAGATTCAGCCATTAAAACAACAACAACACCTATTTTTTCTTATTATTTTTGCCTACCTTTTGCTAGTCATTTTTTCACAACCATATTCCACAGTTTCAAAGACTATTTCAACTACTGCAACTTACCTATTAAGTATCTTGAACAACACACATTCTCTCAGGCTAAGGCCATCCGAAATGTCTCATTCTGAACTCAAGTTGGTGCTTGAAACTGTTAACTCCTAAGCACCAGCTCAGGCCTCCACCATCACATGCCCTCCAGATGTTTTGCACTACAGTTCCATCAGCTCCATTCAAGACAGGTTGGGAAAGGCTGCACTAATTAATTTGAGGCTGAGGGGTCCAAAACTGTGGTGGTATGACTCTGTGGACATTTCCAGCGCCTAACATTACATGGTTGATACCGGTATCATGAACATGGGCAGCTGGTAACTGCATAACTGAATGGGCATGGTATCCCCTATGGAGTTGTACCTTTCTGGTAACTACAGGGCAGGGGAGGGGAAGAATTGGGTAATCAGAGTTGCAAATACCACACAACATTTTCAGCAAGAAAATAAAGATGTGCTGAGTTTTTCTAGTCAGTATTCTATAAATGTCCCAGGACAAAGTTTATGATAGAACAATTAAAACTGTTGAAAGCATCCTGGTGGCATTCTAAAGATAAACTGTAAGAAAAAAACCTAATGAAAAACATGTGACATTTAAGTCTTCCCAGGGCCAGTTTGACCAGTGTTGTTTTTGTTTTTAAAATACCACAACAAGAGAATTATTTGCCTGATCTACCAATTTGAATGTGGCCAAGCTGTGCTTTAAAATCCAGGTTCACAGGTAGGACTTCATTGTTTCAACCCTTTTCTGCAAAGGAGCTAAGGCGCAGAATCGGAACAGCTCTGGTCAGTGTAGCCATCTTATCAGCTGCATGACTGACATTCATGACTGATGTTCAAATAATTCCAACAGCTGCAACCAAACAAGTTCTGTATACCTCTTTGGGGACAAAGTTCACTAAGAAAATCTACTGCCACAAGTCAACTATTATGTAGTTTTCAGATGAGGGATGGGTATCACAATCAAGACAGTACAGCTCACTGTATTAAAGGCTGAAACAGACTTTTCCTCATACTTTTTACTTCAGTACTGACTAGTTTTTGTCAAGCTTAGTTATAAAAACTAAAAGAATGACACATATGGAAACGGAAGAGGCCCAACGTATCTAGACACAGCACTACAACACATTCAAAACTTGTTTCTTCCATAAAATCTTCAGTACCTCTCTGTAAACACCTCCATAAAGAGACTGAAAGCCATCTCAGGAGTGTATGGCAGTGGGACACGACTTGAAACTGCCTTTCTATGGTAGCAGCTCAGTGCTCCATGGGGCAGGCTATTTGTGTGCACCATGTAAACAACACCGTTTTCTACACGCCCTTTATAGGACATATTCATATATACAAAATAATTAAAATAATTAAAATGAGGGGGATGAGTTGCTGGGTGAGAGGAGTCAGAACTCAAGATGGCTGAAAAGCCAACTTCCCCACCTCGCAGATGCCTGGAACAACATAAACATTTTTCAGAATAAACCCCTTGCCTTGGTAAGTAACACCCAGTTAGCTTCTACAAAATACGCCTCACTTTTCAACCCCAATATGACTCCTTTCCATATATTGCCACTCCAAATTCCTTTGGCACCACTGCTACTGCACCCCAAAGGATCCTTCCTTCCCACAGATGACAATTCTCCACCATATAAACCCTACTGTAACATAACCCTTAAAAATATGCCAAAACAGCTGTCTCATTCATTCCTGGTACCTTAAACAAGTGTTGTCATTCAACATCCATTGCACACCACCAACCACTCTACACCCTTCCCTCTTGGGTGTAAAAAGCAAGTGATACACAAGGCTCATGTTCAAATCCCTACGCTGCCTTATGCATCACATACTCCTTGACACACGAGCTGCTAATTTATAGGGAACAATGGGAGATACTGGTGCTGAACAACCCTGTGCTATCCATTGCTGAGTTATATTTTCTTCTATGTATATTAGCTCTAGCTCCAAGTAAAACTGAGTGACGCAAAAGGTCCTGTGATCCCCACACTGAGGACTCCAGGCGCCTATATTTTGGACAGTCCTGGTACAAAAAAACTTCTAAGGTGTGTTTACACAGTCATCATTGTGAACTTATTTCATTGTTATGTTGCTTATTAATAAGACATTCCTAAGATGAAGATGCAGATTTAGGCAAAAACCCTGTGTCTTCTCAGCCTCACGTGTGTCATGTTGTGGATCCTGGTATCCCTGAAAATTGTTCAACGTCTAACATTTAGCTGCCAAACATTCTGTTTCTTTACCCAGGTATTTGAACAGATTTTACTGATTTAATTGTGAAAGTTTTCACCTGCTTTAAAGTTTCATTTACTGTCTTAATTGAGGAGGGTGGGGTTTTTTTGTATTTGTTCCATGCTATACACTGCCTGAAATCTGGTATATCAATGTTTCCAAATAAAATCCTTCCTGTGTTATTTATGTGACTAACTACCATTGTTAGTTTTTGACACTATAGTTGCTCAAGAACTATCATAGGATGCCTATAAAACCATATGAAGTTGCAATCACCTGCAACCTTTGGAACATGGTTGGGTCAAGTATTGCTCTCCATCCAGGCATGTCACAGTATGGCATTAGACACTACTGAAGTTTTCAGAGTACTGCTTCCCCACACAATATGTACTTAAGCAGCTACAGAAGCCACCCTTTGTTTTGTCCTGTTCCTGACAATTCCATATCTGCTTGGACCTCAAGCAACTGAACGTATTGTATTCTCTCCCAGTATTAGCTGGGCCTATTATGATCATCCTTCCGCAAAGTATGTGTCACGTTTCTTACTAGCTGTTTTCAGTCAAGTCTTTCACTGCATTGCCTAAAGTAGTCCAAGGTGAAATGTGTATTTTATTGCTGTAACTGCACTTGCAGGTGAATCCATAAAGTCCAGTATATCACCACAGATAGAAGAATATCAGTAAGCCTGTACGCTGTACAGGAAGCTAACTCACCATGAACTTGATTGATCTCTGAATTCTGAGAAAGGATTTCATCTGCTAATTTCTGAGCAGTTGGCAAAACTTCTGTATGGTGCACTGTGATCAAATACTGTACAAACTTTTGTAGTTGGTCTCTGTTCATTTGAAAGAGAGTCTCTGAAATGGGAAGATGCAGTTTGACCTGATCTGGCTTGCGAATCCGGTACAAAGAAAGTGCCACGACGTGGGCACAGTAAAATATGTCTTTGTTTCCACAGCTACAGGTCACTGAGGTAATCTTGCAACGATCAAAGCTGATAGCTACATTGCAAACAGTTTCTGGCTCCGATTGCATTGCAGGCTCCGTCACTGTGCCACTCAGGTGGAAACCTGTTCATTGAAGAAACAAAAGAATAAAAAAGGACAATTCAGTCAAGTGTCTATGATTGCTATTTTAAGTGAGAAAAGTACTGTAGTTCATCAACAAGTATAGAGACAGTCTTAGACAGCAACTGTGGTCTTCGGCAGCAGCCACTAAAAGTCACCCAAAGGAACAGTGTGCATATAAATAGCTTCGTACACACAAAGTGGTCATTGTGGTAGAAAATGACTACAGAAAAAAACAGGAAACAGACTGAACAGGCCAGTGCGCTAAGCCTCCATTACTTTAGAACTCTCATGGCAGTACATTTTCCAGCTCCACAGACAGCAAACACTAGTTAGAACCTTCCATCAGTGGAATCTGGCAAGACTTAACTGGTTTAAGTAAGAAGAAGAAAAAGAGTTCACATGAATGTCAAAACAATATTCAGTGGTTCTGTAGGGGTTACTCAGTTAATTCTATACTGTTCATCTGTATTTGTTTCACAGCCTGATAATGAGAATACACCTTCACAGGAAGAAATAACCATTTCTAGATCACTGATGAGTTTACCCATGTGTGCAGACCTAGAAATACCACGAACACTTAATCTTAGTTATGCAGTGCTCTTAAGTGAAGAATGCACATGAGTGAAATGGCCATTATGCATATACATATTTTTCCCTTGTGTAAATGTGTATGCAGCCAAAAGAGGTAGGGTGCAGTTAGCAGAACATTCTTTTGCCGTAACATTTACTCCTAATAGGCCTACACAAACTTTAACATGGGCCTTCAAGTACCACATACGCCTACTGCAACTTCAGCACAGACTTTGGAGGAGGAGAAGAAAAGCCAAGCTACACCATCATAACCATGGCAAAACACTTTTGTGAGCATGTATATGTCACTGAGGAAAGTTGCATGACATAATGCTCCCCTATGCAGAAGAGGATCCCTTGCACTCAGAAAACTTGCATGCGAGGTAGGAAAGCGTATCCTACCGTTCTGTGCTGTGCTAAATTTATCATATAGACTTAGTTGTGGGGGAAGCATTTAAATATGTGATACCTTGCCTGCAATGCAAAGTAATACAATCCAGGAAAGGATCTACAGTGCACTTTTACTGCACATTTAATCCACTTTTGAAATGTCCTCTGTCCACAAAGGTCGACTGTAGATTTGTCCTAGCCTGTAGTTATGTATTAAAAACTATTTCAAATAAAACCAGTCACAGTACCAACACGACTCTTGTACCAACGATTAGATAAGTAGTATCAAAGATTAAATAAAGGGTATCAATTTTGCATGTCCAAAGCATTGTGAAACAAAAGATTGATGTGAGTAACTTCAGGTGTGTCTTGTTAGCAAATGAATGTTAATGAAGTGAAAGGCAAGACAAACCAAAACGGAAAGGGAAGAGAAATAAAGCACTGAGCTATGATTCATGAATTCCTTTTGGAGTGACACAGGTTCTCTACCTGCCCATAGGAATCCAATCCATTTCCCACATAATTTTCAATTAGTAATCTCTTCCTGACCATAAAAGACATTCAATTAATTTTATTTATTCATAAAATGTATATACTGCTTGAATGTATTTTTTAAAAAAACCCTCAAATTGATTTACAAATAAGATAAAACAGTCTCACTTAAAAAGATGTTATGAAAAAGTAGAGCTGAGTGTCATCAGCATACTGATGGCACCTCATCGCAAAACACCTGATGACCACTCCCAGCGGCTTCATGGAGGTATTAAATGTGGCACCTCATAACGTAGCCACCAGGGGGGCAAAAACACTCCCCCAATGCTACTGCCTCTGAAGGGAGAATCAGAACCACTGTAATACAGTGCCCCCAATTCCTACTCCCCAGAAATGGTCCAGGAGGATACCATGGTCAATGGTATGAAAAGTCAATGAGAGACTGTCTTCATAGGGAAAAAACTAGAAGCCTTACCCAGCAATAATGTTTAGGCAATAAACTCCCCCCCCCCATTGGAATGTACTCACTATTTTTAAAAAAGCTTCTACAGCAATGCAAAGTTTTGATATCAACTCAGTGGCTTGGTAGAACATGAGACTCTTAATCTCAGGGTTGTGGATTCAAGCCCCATGTTGGGCAAAAGATTCCTGCATTGCAGGCATTTGGACTAGATGACCCTAGTGGTCCCTTCCAGTTCTGATTCTATGATCTTGAGTTTCCCCTCCACAAAAGGAGGGGCTCCGTCTGTTCACAGAAGGGTCTTTGATCCAGCAGAGACTCTTAATGGTGGAGGTGATTTGTGCTGATTAACTCTTTCCCCTGCAGCATTCCACAGCCCTCCCATCTGGAGATTTTCAGGGAGGGAAGAGGAGGGGCAAGGAGAAATCAGTGGCCTTTTCTATAAGTGGAAGCATCCCACAACTCCTCCTCTCTAACTATGAGGATGTTGCATTGCTCTATTTGAATTATGGTGCTGGAGGGGACTCTTGTGAGTCCCACGGACTGCAAGAAGATCAAACCTCTCCATTCTGAAGGAAATCAGCCCTGAGTGCTCACTGGAAGGACAGATCCTGAAGCTGAGGCTCCAATACTTTGGCCACCTCATGAGAAGAGAAGACTCCCTGGAAAAGACCCTGATGTTGGGAAAGATGGAGGGCACAAGGAAAAGGGGATGACAGAGGACAAGATGGTTGGACAGTGTTCTCAAAGCTACCAGCAGGAGTTTGACCAAACTGCGGGAGGCAGTGGAAGACAGGAGTGCCTGGTGTGCTCTGGTCCATGGGGTCACAAAGAGTCAGGCACGACTAAATGATTAAACAACAACAATACAGTACTGAAACACAGGTACAGGGTTCATACAAACCCAAAGAACACCTGTGGCCTCTCTTGATTAGAGTATGGCTTGTAGCAACTACGAAGCAGCTCTAGTACTGAAATGATTAAGCAAGAGAAGAAGGAACACAAACACATTTAGCCAACTTGAGACTTGCTATACATGCTGTTAGCAATTTTCATATGGAGGTTTTTCTCTCTTCTGGATGTTATCCTTCTTTCTTCGGTATAATTTTACTTTTTACTGTAACCTCGTATAGTTTCCAGTCAAGACAGCAATAAAAGGCCACAGAAAACCGCAGCAGCGAACACTTCCAAGATGAGGAGCAGGGATGGTCACACGACACCAACCTCAAAATTCCAGCTGTCTGGAAAGACCAAGGCTCCCAGTCAAGTGCCTAACATTGTGGTCAGGCAACCCTGAACTAGGCTCTCTCTGAAGGGGCACAAGGGCTGACTGACACCCCACAAACTAGGAACAAGCATGACAATGGCTAGACATCCAGTCACAGAGGAAACAAGTGATAATGTCCAAGGTTAAAGTAAGATTTGTTTGAGACAGAACTTCCTGTTCTCATTATCACCAGCTGCATCTTTAACCAAGTTCAGAATACAAAGCCAAGTGATAAAGTTTTTGACAGAACTCCATAACATTTTGCTAGTCCCCTGTTATTCTCAACTTCCACCTAATCAGTTTTCATGTCAAGTAGCTGCTATATTCCACAAACCTAGCCATCAGCTGAAAAAGCCAGTACAGTAGTACCTCTGGTTATGAACTTAATTCGTTCCGGAGGTCCGTTCTTAACCTGAAACCATTCTTAACCTGAGGTACCACTTTAGCTAATGGGGCTTCCCACTGCCTCCACGCCACCAGCACACGATTTCTGTTCTCATCCTGAGGTAAAATTCTTAACCCGAGATACTACTTCCAGGTTAGCTGAGTGTGTAACCCGAAGTGTTTGTAACCCGAGGTGTTTGTAACCTGAGGTACCACTGTAGTATGCACAGCAAGAATTCAGCTCATCTCCCTTCAATGTTAAACCTGTGCTGGATGACTAAACATTGGTCAGAACATTGGGTCCTTCCAGCTCAGTATTGTCTACACCGCCTGACAGGGGAAATACCGTACTCAGTCCCACCAGGAGATGCAGAGGATTCAACAAGGGACCTTCTGCATGCAAAGCAGATGCTCTACCACTGAGCTACAGCCCTTCCCCATAAGGATCTGTAGATCTCAAGACACAAATATGCACAGCTCAGTGCAATTCCATGATGCTTTAACTGAGATTTCTGCATTGCAGGGTGTTGGACTAGATGATCCTCAGGGTCCCTTCCATCTCTACAATTCTATGATTCTATAAATGAGGACATCACACTAAATCCAATGTTCTCTAACTGCCTTGCCACATCACTACGCACACTGAGCTCCTCAGAGGGGTGTGTTGTTTCCAATAGGCAAAACTAAAAACTTTACTGGCAGGAACTTGCCAAACCAAGTCACCGAGTTCTCAGCTGCCACACATAAACCACCCATAATATCAGTTTAGAGACAAAAAGACAGACAAGTATGATGTAGAGAGAAATGTTCAGCCACCTCACTAAGTCAATACATGTTAAAACAAACCTAAAATAACCCATTCTTTTTACCCTTCCATTCACTTTTAAAACTTATATCTTTTGTTTCTATTCTCAAAGATTGCTTCCTGTTCAATATTTTTCAGCTACGGTAAAGCAATGTTAAATATTTGTCTCCATGCAGAGGAATTAATGTTTGTTCCAAAATAATATTACTCTCCCTACAGCACCTTGGCCTTTACTTTACTCCAATCAAAGCCTACACACAGAAAGTGAAGGGCAACACTAGTGACTTCTGAAGAACTATATTCATGTAACGAATTTCATAAGGAGCATTATGTCATGTGAGCTTCTACCTGCAGCCTTGCATCATAGAGCCCAGACATAGGTTTGCCACCTCAGTGAGAATGAGGCCACAGTCCAACAAAGATTTGTAGGTTTAGGTTACTACAATACTTTATCTTGTCTTTCCTGTTTATGTAGTAGAAAGCTGTCTTTTCTGATAAGACAAGAGCCTCAAAACACTTCCTCTGTTTTCTTCTTCCAGAATCACCATTTGGTTGCAAAATCACAACAGATGCTGTAACAACTACTTTACCCTCTAAGAAGGGGAGTGGGGAGAGTGTTGAAATGCTTATATTTGAGTCTACAAATTTCATGCTATTATTACATAATTTAGGTTTTAAGCATGGTTAGCGGGTCAGGTATCTAGTTATTCACAAACTATTTTCACAAAAAGAAGGGGAGAGGTATCTCTGCTCATATACCTCTTGGAAATTTGAGGTCTCCTCAACAGATGGGCATTCATGTGACAGTGATTGGACAGCAGCCTGCAGTTGTCACTGGAGGAGGAGAGAGAAAACTGGTCCATTCTCCAATGCAAATTCCTCAGCAGATCTCCTCACAACCCCCCTCCCTCCATTATTCAGAAACCAATGCCTGCCTGTTCCTCTTATTGCAACATGAACAAATGTCTGCCTGTCCATTTGTAGCAATAAATGAAATTTAACACAAAGTAACAGATGAGCAATCCTCTTTATAAATTAACCCTCCCTTACCCACCCACCCCCAAAGTATCCTTGGATTTGCTTCCATTAAAAGCACATCTAAGCACATCCTGCTGACTTTGGTTGCCAGAACACTCCCCCAACTCCTCTTCTCCCTCCAGTCTCTTGTGGACTATAGAGCATAAATTAGCTATTCATTACATGTGAAGGAGTCACAGATAGAGCTGCACCCTGCTGAGGAAGACTGCTATTTTACATGTCAATTTCCCAACGAAAGCATCTGCTTCTTTCCTAATATGTATATTTAAAGCTGCCGCACAACGTGCAGATTATATGCTGTTCGTTGCCTACTTGTTTGGATATCATGAACTCCTAAGTAACATTACTCAAAATTATTCCCTTTGAGGCCTCCATTTCTAAGCCTTGTTTGTAACATACCCTTTATGTCCCCAAACTTGTGTCCTTTAAAGGTTGTAGTCAAAATAATTTGGATGCGGGACAATTTTTGGCTCACAACTGCTTATGCACTAATACAGTGGTACCTTGGTTTATGACCATAATCCGTTCCAGAGGTCCGTTCGTAAACCAAAACAGGTCGTAACCCAAGGCCAATAGGGCCTCCAATTCGCCAATAGGGCCTCCAAAAAAAAAGGGGGGGGTTGTAATCCAAAAAATTTGTTCATAATCCAAAAAACAAAACAAAAAACCCCCGGGTCATAATCCAAAAAAAAGTTCGCAAACCAGGACGCGCACTTCCGTGTTTGAATTGCTTGTAATCCAAAATGGTCGTAAACTAGGCTATTCGCAAATCAAGGTACCACTGTATTAGTATCTTGTGCATTTTTTTTTTAAAAAAAATCACCTTATAGAACCAGCCATTACTCATTTCAAATGCATGACAAACACAGAACTTTTCCACAACGACCATATGAAAATCCTGGTACAAAAGCATAAGGCGATGTAACAAACCAATCGCCCAACCGCAAGGCAAAAGAACTCTGTAACCACCAAGTGAACCGAAGCACCAATGCTTTTACAGAGAGAGAGAGAGAGAGAGAGAGAGGAGGAGACTAAAACCTGGAGAACAAATTTTTGTATTATTGGTTTCATTCCCGCCTGCATCATGCCGGTAGGAAACTGAAGCAGGATTAAACCCCAGAAATGATTGGTAAATTACCCCATGCAAAGCAGCTGAGGGAGTGGGGAAAGAGTGATGCGTAGAACTGCCAGGGGGAAATGTGCTCAGTCTATTACAAACACATCTTTACAGCTCGGAAAGGCTGAAGCGCAGATACCCGCCCACTTCTCTACTTCATCAGCCTCTCCCAATGCACCTTTCTCTGGAGATGGGGAGGGCATGTAATGACCAATTCAGCCCTCAGCTATATACCACAACTGTTTTGAGTAGGCAAAGAGCTGGCAAGGAATTTCCAGATAAGGCATGTTCAGGTGTTATTAAATGACAGATACAATTCTCAGCCCACAAACTGGAATAACTAGTTCACCAGTTGTACCAGTGCTTTATGCTGGTGAAACTAGTAAGGCTGCCTGCCTCCTTCAAAAGGACAACATGAAAGTCTGTTCATTAAGCCAGAACGATTTAAAATACAGCCCTAACAGTTGCTTACTCTATACATGCGCGCGCACGCACACACACACAACTACGCCTGGAGTAATTATCTTGATTTTGAGCAAAATCACATCTGTTTGTGTGCAAGTAAATACAGCCCGACAGCAATTTGGTTCATCTATCAGAAAGAATCAACTGCAAGCTTAATAAGCATTATTTGCATTCTGTACAATGGTGTATTTGTTCTTTCAAGCTATTACAGTGATAATTTGAACGCATGTACTGTGTACTAAATTTAAGGTGCTCAAAGCCATAAAGCACAATGTATTCCAATTGGATCATTCTAAGCCCAGATCATTTAATGTCAAACATTACTGCATCTAGTTACGGAGCTGTTTACCAAAGCAGCAGCTACGCTGACTTTTCTGCAGCAGCTATACCCAACATTTTAAATGGCTTCATTTCATTCAGCTAATGCTCCTCAAGAGGGGGAAAAACAGTGTTTAAGTAGTCTGAAGAGTTTTCAGTTTATATTGAATTGGGGGGGGCATAAAATGTTACACTTGTGCTCAGCAGAATTACACTTACATGAGAAAGGAGAGGTGATTTTTCACTGATTTTGCTGGAGGGCCCATACCCCTCAAAAAGTTGCTGCAGAGGACTACAGGGGATGGGGGAGGGAATCACTAAAAATAAATCTCTCCTATTCCTCCAACAGAAACTTCTGATAGTTCACTGTTGTCCGTACATGGAATCCCAACTCTAGATCCAACAAAATACATTGCAACTCCTGCACTGCAGGAAATTAGAGTAGATGACGCTATGGGTCCCTCCCTCCTAGCTCTAAAATTCTACTATTCTATGTTTGTGATTTTGCAAATACTGTTTAAATCTTTGAGAATAGGTATTATGAGGCTGCATGTTTGGTATGGATCAGAGACTGTATAAAACTGGAAAAGGAAGAAGCATTGGACTTAGAAGGCCACGATAACATACAACAGCGGCAAGAGTCTTGATAGCACAAGGATGGAAGAATGAGGAAAGAACAGTGGCAAGAGAATAACATGTGTTGAGAAATCAGAGAGAAGAGCTGAGGGAAGTCTCAGGGGGAGGGGGGATTCAATGGAGAGGTGGGGGGAAATGGGGGAAATAATGAATATGATATGTTTTGATATTTTGTTATGCTGAAATTGTTAATTATTTTTTTTAAAGAAATTTTTGAGAATAGAAATAGGTATCAAGGCATACAACATCCACACAGTTTTAACGAAAACTAATTACCAAGGGATAGATCAAACATAATGGTTGGTGCAAGAAGTAGGAGAGCTGGCGTGCTTGCACAGGCGATTTTCATTGTGCAAGTGATAGTGCAAGCAGAAGTATACAAAAGGTTAACACTGTGTACACTTCCACTGGCCCAAGCCATCCACTGGATTTGGGATTCCTGCAAGCAGATTGGCTCTTGTGTCAGTGGGCTGCCACAATTGGAACTAACTCCTAAATTCTACTTTATTCCCAAGCTTCCTAATATGCTATCCTGGTACTGGATCAAAATAAGATAAAAGGGAATCTGTTACCATTCCTAGTAAACCATGCACCTTAAGAGTAAGCAAAACAAATATTAAAAATTGCATTGCTAAAGGGCTTTTTCCATTTTGACTGCAATCATAGTCAATCCCCTGTGGTATCTTTGACAATTTTAATAAGGTTCAATTTAGTCAATTTGAATATTGAGTTCATAGAAACTACAGTATCAAAATAGTTAAGGGGCATCCCGTTTTACTCTTTTCCTCCAACTAATGTAGATGATTACTATCTATGCAGATATCTAAAACATATGCAATTGATAGAATTGCATCAATTCTAGAAAGGTGCACTAGATGCAATAAATAAAATTGTGAGTGCTTGAATTTATAATTGTGGGTAATTGAGTCCTTACAGGAGCTTGTATTTGGACTCCCTGTCAAAGATAAAGCAACTATACCAATTCTACACAAAATCAGGAAAACCAGTTTCATGGTGAATTCTAGAAAACTGTACATGAAAAAATTAGCTTCATCTTGTGTGATCCTTATTGTTCCTTCATTTTTTAATTTTTTTTAAAAAACCTTGCAATTAAAAGAAACCAAGAGGTCACACAGCAGCTATCTATACATTCTTTGAAATGGCACACTGATCTCCATGTGCTAGCTGGCATACAGAGGAAATTACACCGAAGAAATATGCTATTATTTTGAAGAACACTTGCTTATATTATCTAAAGCCCATTCTATAGGGTCACATCCAACATCACTTTTTCATTCACACTGCCCGTAAGTGCAAGCCTTTAATGTGGAAATAGCTTGACGCAAAATAGCTTGACGCAAAATGATTCAAACAAGGCTAGAAAGTTGGGTTAAAAATAAAACGTCAGTTTTAAATGCATGGGCAACCAAGCATCCTGGCTTGTTCCAGCCCTCCTTCCAGGAACTAAGAGGCTGGCTACACAGACAGTATGTCAAATGGTAAAACTATTCCTGGACTGTATCAGCTCAGATTGTTGATAGTTATGTGACTGAATGCTCTCCTCCCTCCTCTCCAAACCCCCAAAGATTTATGAACACAGTACACTTGTATTAAGAAAAAGTGTTCTGTTGCAGCATCTACCCTCCAAGGAACAGGAATTTTTTTTTTTTCTGCGCATAGCATGGGATACCGCCACCATTATCTCCAGGTCAACTTAGTAAAAACATAAATAAATCCTAGCCAGTTTTAACCCTGTGTTCTCCTGTCTGGCTGTGCATATTCTATTTGAGTAATCATTCCTTCATTGTCTCATTTCATATACAGCAGTACCTCAGGTTACAGACGCCTCAGGTTACAGACACTTCAGGTTACAGACTCCAGTAACCCAGAAACAGTACCTCAGGTTAAGAACTTTACCTCAGGATGAGAACAGAAATTGAGTGGTGGTGGCGCAGCGGCGGCGGGAGGCCCCATTAGCTAAAGTGGTACCTCAGGTTAAGAACAGTTTCAGGTTAATAACAGACCTCCAGAACGAATTAAGTTCTTAACCCGAGGTACCACTGTACTTAAAAAAGACTAAATGATATTAAAGAAAGAAGCTACCCTATATCAAATCAGACCATTGGTTCACTTAGCTCAGTACTGTCTACACTGACCGACAGCAGTTTTCCAACATTTCAGAAGAAAGTCATTTGAAGCCTACCTGAAGATGCCTAGGATTGAGCCAAAGACCTTCCTCAGGCAAAGTAATTGCTCTACTAGTTTATATGGCCCTCCTACTATTGCGCTGGTATGGTCCTTCCAGCATAGCCCTTTGGGTTCTGTCCAATACACCACCACCAGAAATAAAAGATTTTTTTAAAAAAAAAAACCTTTCTCTTGAGGCACCTAAAAATTATAATTTTATTTTGATGCTCAGCATTAATCAGATGCTCGTGTTAACAAGAATGAACACGTTTCCCACCCCATGCAAGCCCTTCTTGCTTCCTTGATCAATTCTTTGGTCACGTATAAGTATTTTGCTACTGGGTTTTGGTACTTGGCTGTGCTCTTGAAGATGTTGCTATCCTTTAAGTGTTTTACAGGGAAGGGGGGGAAATCAATATTGCCTTGAGGCAGCACATCAACACATCCTTTTAAGAGATGCTTGTGCTATGATAAAAGAAAGGAAGTTGTTCAGGTTCTACGTAGACCTCAGACATATACCTTATTTTACCACCAACCTGGCAAAACTGATCCCGCAGATTCTTTTATCAGGAGAAACTCACTTATCACTTGCCCCTGTGTGTCAGTATGAGCACCCTGAGCGTTCTGTGGCAAAGCTTACTTCCTGGACACAATGGCCATAAACAAAGTGAGTTGTTGGTGTAACTCAAGTCCTGAAAATAAATCATTTTGCCCTGCCTTAAACGCAGTTTTGAAAAGGCTTGTTTTGTTATCCATTTAAAAGATAACTGCACATAAAAACGCCAGCTTGGGTGGACATGGACTGATGCACTATTCAAGTCTTTAGTACTTCTAAAGTTGGACTCTATGGCTCAATTTGTTCAGTTTGTCCAGATTTCATCACCATCCAACCAATGATGCATATACAGTCAACATTTCTTTTCCCAAACTCCAAGCACTGCACCAGCCAAAGTTTCATTTAATGTTGTTGAGAAGGGGGAGGCAACATTGCCTTGAAAATCTCCCAGAGAAGCAGGCTGTTGTATTAGAACAAACAGCAGCTTGTTTCTATCGCTCCTTTGTTTGACAAGTTTGAGCTGGCTAGAAAGGTCATTTATGCCTCAAAGCATCAAATTAACATTTGGAGGACATGAATTTTAAAAATGGCTATTTGGTTCTGCTTTCTGAATTCCTAATCTTTTTTAAAAAAAAATTAAATAAATAAATCTGACTTAGCCAAGAACCAAAAGGAAAATAGTCTTTCCTCAAGCAAACTAAGCATTGATTTTATGTCCATGTCAGCAGAAGCCAACTATATCTTAATTAAACCTCATTTTTAAACAGGTTTTAAGCCAGTTGGCTGAAGTGATGTCAACCCCATGGAACAGTGTAGAAGGAAAATCACTGTTTCATCGCCACTGAAGAACTCTTCAATAGTTCATACACAACATTAATAAAGGTTTCCTGACCCTTTGAAGCAAGTCCCACACCAGATTCTGTGTGGAATCCCTGCAAAGCCTAAACTTTTAAGCAATTTAGTTGAAGAGCTACCCAATACTGCCCCTACCACCTGCAGAATTTCTGCAAAGCCTTCTAAAGACAACTTTCACAGACCCAGGATCCACCCGACCTACAACAGAACCGACTCAATTCACACAACAGATTTCCATTCTCCTGTGTTTGCTCTGGCTTCCGGTCTTTTCTTAAAAACACAAATTAACAAGGATGGCAGCCACTGACACAACCAATTTTAGATCAGGATGTGACCCTTTGGTTCAGGGTCAAAATTTGCCAGCTGAAGACCAGGGCTTCAGGTAAAGGGATTGTAATTATACTAGTAAGGTCCTCAAATTCAGAGCTGGCAAACTTAACATTACTTTAAAAATACCAACTTTTTCTACTACAGGATTCCCCCCATAATCACTTATTTAAACTTTCCATCCAAGCTAAATGTCCCCTCCCCAATTTAAGTACAGTGGTACCTCGGGTTAAGTACATAATTCGTTCCAGAGGTCCGTTCTTAACCTGAAATTGTTCTTAACCTGAAGCACCACTTTAGCTAATGGGACCTCCTGCTGCTGCCACGCTGCCGGAGCACAATTTCTGTTCTCATCCTGAAGCAAAGTTCTTAACCTGAAGCACTATTTCTGGGTTAGCAGAGTCTGTAACCTGAAGCGTATGTAACCCAAGGTACCACTGTACTTCACACCAAACATACAGCACTGCTTGATACCTGCCAGACACACACAGCACCTTTTGCAACAAACTAGTGTGGCAACACCCAAGTTCACAATTCCTCTTAAAAAGCTCCAGGATGAGCATACCACAGTGATATAGACAATGAACATGTACCAATTCTCATTTGAGAAGCTTCTGGCTTAATTAGTAATGTGTACAGAACTGTCTGTGCAGGCAAAGAACACCCTGCACAGGCATTTGCAATTCAGTACATTTCTTTCGATTTCCAAAACCAACAAGTATTTGCATTTGCTAGAAAAGAAAATGGTGCCTTCAGTATACCCATCTCCACTTGCTACTGGGAAAGACACAGCAAGCCCAACTATTTAATCTGGTGTATAAATCTGTTGGGGTGTGGGTGATGCTGTGGGTCAAGCCTAGGACTTGCCGATCAGAAGGTCAGAGGTTCGAATCCCTGCAACGGGGTGAGCTCCCATTGCTCAGTCCCTGCTCCTGCCAACCTAGCAGTTCCCAGGTCCTAGTCCAACTCTCTAAACGGTATACCACACTACATAGACTCTAAGCTTTATAAATTTACTTTATAAATATGTTGCCAAATTTGTTCTTCTGTGCAAAGGTAAAGGTAAAGGGACCCCTGACCATTAGGTCCAGTCGTGGCCGACTCTGGGGTTGCGGCGCTCATCTCACTTTATTGGCCGAGGGAGCCTGTGTATAGCTTCCGGGTCACGTGGCCAGCATGACTAAGCCGCTTCTGGCGAACCAGAGCAGTGAATGGAAATGCCATTTACCTTGCCACCGGAGCGGAACCTATTTATCTACTTGCACTTTGATGTGCTTTTGAACTGCTAGGTTGGCAGGAGCAGAGACTGAGCAACGGGAGCTCACCCTGTCACAGACCTTCTGATTGTCAAGTCCTAGGCTCTGTGGTTTAACCCACAGCACCACCCGTGTCCTCATCAGAAATAGCTACATCTCACTTGCAAAACCACTGGGGGGGGGAAACGTGGGAGACAGGGTTGTTTTATAGCAAAGGTTGCTCAAAGGGGAATCAGGTAACAACTGTAAGCTCCTCCATGTCACCTCTAATTTAATGGTGTGGCTCTTTTACATCAGAGATGCAGTCTATTTCCTGCTGAGATGTACTGTCAGTCAAGGATGTGATATTGTTACCATATTTCCCAGTAACGCTAAGGATCATCAATATGGTATTTGCATGGATTTCCATTTACGCTCAGAGGTATTTCAAAGCAGATTGCTCTTTCACTTCCTGCCCCAATACAAGGAGATGAAAGCTGACAAATGCTCCTTGTGGAAAATTTGTTTTTCAACACCATCTACTCAGCTAAGACCCTTGGACAGAAAGTGCCATGTGGGTTTCAACGTTTTAAGAATAAAGGTTCTTCAAGGGTCCACCATGGCAATCTGCCAACGTGAAACCACTGGCTGGGCAAGGTGCCGGCTTGTAGTTATGCAGAAGCCCGTCTGGCAACATGACTAAGCCAGAGACTAACAGGCAGGCGTGCCAGGCTTCATTTCACCCGGGTCAAAGACCCACACCCCCATACACATTTGCATACACACAGGCTGGGAGCCTCAATGGCGCCGCTCTGGAGGCTTCATCCAGGAAAAAGAACCTGGCTATCCCACCACCACCGTAGCTATGGCTCTGCTAACAGGTTATAAGGTTTCAAACAAAATGTGTTTGTGTATGCACAACAATTGTGGAAGGCTTTTGGAGGAAACTCCCACCATTTCCCTTTTCTTAATCATCCCTTGTTCTGGATTATGAGTGGATTATTTAAAAAAATAAATCTGAAATGCACAGATGATTTAGAAAACACTATGTCAAAGGCCACCCCATCACTATTACTCCACTGCCAGAACAGCTTCAAAGGATTCGATCTTCCTGGCTTCAGTTACACCAAATTCACCACATTGCAACCAACCCTCATGTCACTCAGCAAGCCACGCAAGCTTTGACTAATTTCAAGTGGCTATGTGTTAATGCGACACCTGAAACCATAGGGTGAACTTCTTCTATTTATAACATGCTGGTATCTCTGACGACAGGGATGCTTTGCGGTTTGAAAACTTCTTCTGGGGGTCCAAATCTGTCCCTGTTTACAAATGGTCACTAATTTGAAATAACAACTTCTTCTCAAATCTGTCCTGGCTGCAGCGTGGGGATCTTTCTTGAAATTGTTAAGACAAAGGTACCTTAGCCACTCTGACGCTACCACATCTGTGCTCTGGTCTCACATGCTGGTGGGGATACAGGGAAAAGACTCTTACCCTCATATGTGGTGGAGATGATGAGATGTGGCTGTCTTTCTCTAAGATGGTTCATTATTCCCAACATCAAGAGATTAAGAGGATTCTCTAGTCTTAACTTTGTACTAGGAACAGCATGCAGTGGTTGCACAGGAAGATCTCATTACTTTGTGAGCTACAGCATACACAGAAATCGAATACTGGATATCTCCGGATCCTTAATATCTACAAAACTGGTTCAACAAGGTTTGCCATCTGACCCTCTTAGAGAAATGAAAGCATTACATCAGGCTACCAAGACGTGTGGTTATATCAAACATTTCAGCATGTTTCCATCTATTTCCTGTGTTGACAAGAACCCATCATTCCCATGCCTACTCTTGGCACGTTTATTGCTTTGGTAACATGGCCTTAAGGTTTAATTGTTTATTTGTGTGTATCGCCTTGACCTTCTCTCTCTCTCTTACAATTTCCACCCAGACACTTTCTCCAGCTCTATCTCTAACATAGTGGTTCTCAAGGCAAGAGGTGGATCTCCTGAAAAATGCATGGCTTCTCCAGGGAGCAATGAGTGTTAAACTGCGGCTAATAGGCACCTAGATTGAGCCTGAAGGCAGGGTTCCAAGTATCAGTACAACATAGGAAACTATGTTCCCTCCTCCTCATACCTATGAGTTCTACACCTTCGTTTCTTTTCCCCACAGGCTAAATAGTGCTTCCCCACAGGCTAAATAGTGCTGACAGTACAGGGTGAACAATGTCATCTTGCCTTACTTTCATAAGCTTGCCTTGGGCAAACTGACTATGCAAAAGGGTTTGTGCTCCCCTATACTAGCAGAAAGACCTCAATATTACCAAGTCTGGCTCAAAATGTTCTGCTAGCTTGAGTTTCTGAAGACAGCTGTGCTCCTCTCATTTACCAACACATGAACATTTGTTAAGACCAGTATTCTTTTCTCATCCACACACTTTAATGGGCTTAACAGAGATGTTCTGTTCTTCAGGATTCCTGCACATGTTTTCTTTCCTTGGTGCAATGTGTTTTCCCCTGCTTAAAGAAAAAAGAGGCACCTGTTTCCTCAACAGCCTGAAAGATCATTGAGCTTCACTCACTATGACAAAGAAACTTTGTGTTGTAGGCAAGATACTTGATACCACACGAAGCAACTCCCCTAGACATACAAGGCCCTTTAAAAAATGAAGAAAAGAATTTGAAGTCTGTCATCTTGTTAGCAGCTGGAGCAATATGCATTCCAGAAGGACCCAATACTGCTAGAGAGACACAGGAAATGGGAGAGCAGTCAAGACCACTGTTATAGGCAAAATTAAAATTGTGTTTCATAAAACAAGTCCATTTAGTTAAAGGTCTTAGAAAAGGTGGTCCTATTTTTACAGCTTTCCTGATTTGTGGACATAACCATAAGTTGGCTCCTCATTTATTTGAGAAATGTTGTATTCTAAGCTTTAATTCTGGAAAAGGTTTTGGTTGTCCAACTTCTTTAAGGTGCTGCTGAGCAGCTTACTGGAATGAACTTCACCAGAGTAGGATAGTTCCTCTTTTATGAAACATCATTTTTGGAAGAACCACATAATAAAAATGGAAGTGGATTCCTTGGGACAGTCTCTTTGATGAGGTAAAAAGTTGAGACCTTCAACTTCTTTCCCAACTGCTTTACACATTTATGTTTTAAACATTTACATGGATCAAAAAAGGACACTGCTTCTCATGAGCAAGAATTTTACTATCAATTAAATTTATATCCCCACTTCCTCCCAAAGAAGCCCAGGGCAGCAAACAAGTGACATCTTAAAGACAACTAAAATGACATCTGAAAAACATCTTAAAGGCAAGTCCAACACAGATGCAGACCCAGAAAGACTTTTAATTTCCAAAATTTGCATCTAGAATTTTGACGGCCAGTTGGTATTCCCAGAACAATTTATACAAGAATTCAGGGACTGGAATCTTTCCTCCCTGACTTCCCCTCCTGCCTACAAAATAGATTTTTCTTTCCTGGCAATGTAGTTCCCAGGTATTTTCATATACAAAATATATACCATATGGGTTGGTCTGCTTCACAGCCCCCAGAAGATGTTTCTAAAGCCCGAAGATTTTGAGCTCAATCTGGTAAACAAAGCAAAATCAGTCAAGTATCTTTTTTTCAAGTACAATTTCCTCTAAAAGGTATCACATTGCCCCCCCCCACACACATGTAGTTCAATTTTTGAGCACATAGCAAATTTTGGGACACCTTACCCATTCCAAACCACTTCTAGCATAACTGGGCATGAGTGCTTCTCCCACTTCACCAGAGCCCCCAAAGCCCTCCTCTCACTGCCTTCTTCCCTTTCCCCAAACCCCATCTGGAGGCGGCAATGGAAGGCTCTTGCTTCCATCATGCCCTAAAATATTGCTCCAGTAACGCTGTGTAGCCAGGAACTTTGGAATGGTTAGCTGGGTTCAGAGACATACTGGAGACACCAGTTCATGTTATCACCAAGTTACTTTAATGGGAAACAGCAGAGAGCAGTAACAGCAGCAAGCAGATGAACCTATGCTAAGCCAGGCTGAACTTTGAAGAGGTTTGGGCACAATTTAGAACGTGTTTGGGGTTCCCAGCTTGGAGAGGACACAACAATTTCCAGTCTGCCAGTTGCCAACTTTAGCACGTAACTAACTGGGAATACCTGGAACTCAGGTGGCGATGTGGGTTAAACCACAGAGCCTAGGACTTGCTGATCAGAAGGTCGGCGGTTCGAATCCCTGCGATGGGGTGAGCTCCCGCTGCACGGTCCCTGCTCCTGCCAACCTAGCTGTTCTAAAGCAGGTCAAAGTGCAAGTAGATAAATAGGTACCGCTCCGGCGGGAAGATAAACGACGTTTCCGTGCGCTGCTCTGGTTCGCCAGAAGCGGCTTAGTCATGCTGGCCACATGACCCGGGAGCTGTACGCCGGCTCCCTCGGCCGATAAAGCAAGATAAGCGCCGCAACCCCAGAGTCGGTCACGACTGGACCAAATGGTCAGGGGTCCCTTTACCTTTTTAACTGGGCGTACAAAACAACATTTGGCTCAGTGGGTTTTGAGTTGTGCTGGCCAGGCACAGGGCATTTCATTCTAAATGCGGCTGATTTTTCCATTTTTTTAATGCTGCAGTGAAACACATGGAGCAGCCAGGCTACCTTTTAGACGGCAGAAGCCACTGAAGCCTCACAAAATTCCTCTAAACCTGTGAATGCGACTGCTGAATGATTAAACCATATCTTTTATAACCAACTTCTGCAATTCATGTTACCATCGTATGGACATAAAGTGTACTTGCACATCCTTATTTTCCCATCAGCTGTCCTTTCCTTCTCAAACGTTGTGCAATGGAGCATGCACACAAATCTGGGTCATGAAGATGAAAGGAGCTTGATTAACTATTCATGTTTGAAAATCGGCAAGCAAAGCAAACTTTGTTTCAGCAGTGAAATGGATTCCGATTTTGAAGTAGATTCTATATAAATGTCTCATTTGTACCATAGATTTCAGCTACATAACATTCTACTAATCAAATTAGAAGCGACAAAGGAGATTAACTCTCGATAGCAAGGAGGTTTCTGTTTCTGTGGCCAAAACACATTTTATAAAGAGACACTTTTGGAAGGCTGCTTTAGCAAAAAGCTCAGCCAAAGCCCTAGCGTAGGCTGCTGTCTGTCTTTAACATTTGCAAGAGTCACGTTGTGGGTGGGAGAGAATACAAAAATGGCATAGTACGTTCCAACCAAAAAGGCGAATACCCAAAAACTCAAGCAGAACAAACAGTTCCTATCTGCCCTGCACACGCACAAACACCTCTGCAATAACCTTCTTGTCACCACAGCTCCTAGTTGTGAAGGAATCTCATCTTCGCCCCCTGCTTTCTCCACCCTCGCCGAGCCCCTGAAGAGCCGCACTTGAAGTCAATGCTCTAATGGCCTCATTTTCCAGAGTTATGTCAAGAAAAATAAGGCAGCACGCAGATAGATCAAGGCAAGCCAATAAACAGTGTTTCGGAGAGAGGAGGAGACTGGGAGTGCTAGATTAATATGAAGTTTCCATAGAAAAGTCGTAAAGAAAGCAAGACGCCAATGTTCCGAGTTCAGCTACAGAAGAGGAAACTGCAGCCTCACTCTTCCTGCCATGCTCTATGTGTGTGTGTGCGTGCGTGCGTTCGCACACACCACACACACACACACACACACACACACAGAGAGAGAGAGAGAGAGAGAGAGAGAGAGAGAGAGAGAGAGAGAGAGAGCGCCAGCCAGCCAGCCAGCCTACACAGGGCCCCTCCCATCCACACTGTCAGTCTGGCCTGGCCCTCAGCTGAACTGCCTGTGCTGACGTCAGCTGGCGGCTGAGGCAGCATTCCTAAACAGTTCAGATAAACCCACTGGTGGGAAGCTTAGAAAGCCCTCAGCTGTAGTGAAGAAAGCAAGGTTTGGCTGGAAGCCAGACTACTGAGCTCAGCATTTTGTAATGCACTTCCTTTTGCTTAACAGCTTGCATAATGCCTCAGCCATTCCACCTTTAACCCTCTCCTCACCTAACCTAAATAAAGTGTCAAGGGCTTTATTCACAGGAGAGAACAATAGAGGGGGGACTCCCCTGGGGCTTTGAAAAAGGGACGATTAAAGCACATGCTTAACTCTTTGCTCATTTGAAGAGACAGTGTGCTATTGAAGGCTCCCGGGGCATAATCCCGCCAAAGTTAAAGCACTTCTGTGTGGCACAACTTTTAAAAAAACAACAACAGTGAATATGTGAATATGAAATAATTTACTGCAAAGCACCTGCAAAACCAAGGAAATAATTATAAAGCAACACTGTCAAGAAAACAACTTTACATTAAGGCAAGGCTGTTCAGTGAAGAGCTTTCAGACAGTCACATTCAATCATTTGCACAATATTCCAGAAAACAGTGAAACTAATTTCATACTACAATGGAGAAAACTGGCAAGGGGTGGAGGGGCAGTGTCACAGTCCAAACAAGTACAATCAAGCAGTGCATAAATTTTGTTAAACAAAATTAATAAAAGCTGCCATCTTTTTATTCAAATTATTAGACATCCAAGATGGGGCAGTCCAGG
The DNA here is from genome assembly GCF_964234715.1 of Podarcis melisellensis. NCBI lineage: Eukaryota > Metazoa > Chordata > Lepidosauria > Squamata > Lacertidae > Podarcis > Podarcis melisellensis. The sequence goes on from NC_138543.1 coordinate 39,072,579, forward strand.
TGACTAACAATCAAGTTTAAAGATTAATATGGACAGGAAAACTTCCGCAACTGTCTTTCAGGGAAGTGGAATATCCATTAAATTTCCAGCTCCTCTTCACGTCGCCTTTCCATCCCAAGTGAGATGACGAATGCTCACCTTCCCAGGCAGTTTGTTGGTGACAGTGATAAATGTGTGACTCAGCTAATTTAGGTTAGAAACTATTCCCCATAGGAAATGGCCTCTTCCTGGACAACATAAAGGGCCAATGGTAGCTGCATGCATGTTGGCCCACTGTTAATGTGGTTTATTGGGGGTGATAATGATTTCCCTTGCTCAGTTGTTTGAATGTACTCCAAACTTTAAAAAATGACATCCCAACATTGCTGTTGTTATTATCATCACCACCACCAGATTTTATTCTTTTATACTTTTACTCCCTGTTGCTGATGAATTAACCTTCTCTGGGGGAATTTGGGGGGAGGGCAGTGACCATGTACTTCTCAACAAGCTCCCAAATTTACATGTCATGTGCATTCCTGCTACAGTTTTAAAAGTAAGGGAAAGGGAAAGGAAATCAGACTCGGGTGACCTCACTGTAAGGGGAGACAGATAGCTGGAAGCCAGCTCAAGCCTTTTGGGGTGCCCTTTTGGGGTACAGGAAATTGAAGAGGCAGTATAACCTGTTTGGGGGCTGAGGGAATCCACCACCACCCCATTTCACATCCAGGATTCCCAATACTACTCAGACTCTTATTCACATACATTCAATGGGCATGGGAGTTGTAGCACCTCATCGCCAGAACTTTCTCCCACTACCCATTCGCATGGTCCCTTCTCAGCGTTCAAGTGCCAGTCGACCTTGCTGCTGCTTACCTGGTTTAATTCAGTTTTCCATCTCAGCATTATTTTAAACAGAGAAAGAGCTCAATTTAACACCACTTAAATTGTTTGTGATTGCAATGTTGTTTTCGCTGCGATCCATCTCGGCAGCGCAAGTGACACATAATGGCCAAGAATTGGGGAGGGGGCCTCAATATTATGACAACTCATTACATGGACAGTTCTATATGTATGTGGTTGGAACGGTCTTAATTCACACAAGGTTTATTACAAATATTTACTGCAGAAGCAAAGTATAAAAATAGTCTTGTACCCCCTCCACCACCAATAGGTCTAAATATGACACTTGAATTTGCTGTGTTGGAGTAAGCAGATTTGCTGGGAAACTATTTCTATTTCCCACTCCCTCTTAAATGTAAAAGAACAGCCCTAATTCTGTTTAAATCGGAGAACACAAGTCAAGATCTGAAAGTTATGTTTGCTGTGGGGACTGTAACTCTGCCTGGTACATATTATGTGTTGAATATACTGAATCTTGGGGAATAATAGATGTATGTTATGGTTATGCTATCTGTTGGGAAAACACATTCAGATAAATGGCTCTGAACAGTCTAAAGCATTAAACAGACCCATTTCCCTGCAAATACTACAAGAATTCAATTCTTCAAGCACTTTCTGGTAAGCAAAATAAACCTTCTACACTACAGGATGATAGAGATGACTTGACTGACTTTGCTTTTTAACTAACCGTTTGCATAATTATGGAGAGAATTCAACCTCTTGCTCTCCATCAGCAGAAGCATTTCTGCAGGCCAGATGGAATGATCCTGCCTCTCCTCCCTCCTGAGAGTCATCCTGACCCTCCAGAGTGGATTTGGGGGAGAGGCACATGGGGAGAGGGTGGAAAGACCCACTGTGCTACTGAGAGCTCTTGCACTGGCTTCCCCGTATCATGCTAGGTTACTTGAATCTGGGCCAGTGACTTGGATGAATGACTTCCAAATATTTAGAGTCCTTGCCATTCTGTTGTGCAAAAAAAAATTAGCTAATCAAGTGCATTCTCCAAACGAACATATCTATTTTTTTCCCCAAATCTCAACATCCTTGTCCAAATCCAGGCCATGCAGCACTTGAGCTAATGGCCTGTTAGAAATCTGTGATATATTAATTCCCCCCCCCCAGCTGATTTTTCACTGTGAATTGTTTCCGGGTTTGTCTTGAGCCTTGGAAAGGCAGAATAAAAATATTTTAAAATAAAAAGCTTTCCGCAGGTAGTACTTGAAGCAAAAAATGCCTTCTGCAGCACAAATGCAAGCAAACGCCCCAAACAACCTCGACCTGCAGACCCATCAACAAATTCCTTGCTGCAAAGTGCGGGGGGGGGGGGCAGAAAGGAGGGAATACAAAGACTCATTTTGAAAACAATGTGGGTTGCCTGAAAGATCCTGCTTGCATACAGAATAATTCTACTTTGCAATCAAAAACCAACCAGTAATGTCATGTATACACCTAAAAAAAAAAAAAAAATCAATAAGACACCATTAGATTGCTATTTGATATGACTGCCTTCCATGCTGCTCCCCAGGTGTAGCCTATAAAGGTTACACAGGGTAAAATATTTTAGCTAACCTGATTCCTAGATCTATTTGTTTTGGAGGGGGGAGAAACCTCAAGTCTTCTGGAGATTTTCAAAATAGTTTTAGGATGTGAAGATTTTATATTTTCATATAAAAGTATTTAAAGGCATTTATTCAAATTATTCAATTGGACAGGCCTCAAGGAAATATTTTATTTATTCACATTTCTATCCAAACTTTCCTGTCCAGACATGAGATTACCCATTTTATTTACAAGCATCCGGAATGTTAGACTAGGACAGAGAAACTTGCCCAGCCCAAGATATTGAACGACTTGCATTTGCTTAATCACTATTACTTAGAACTTAAATGCAGAAATCCACAGTAAGCTTAAGTTGGGTCATATAGGTTTTAAGATTAAGCTGGGATTTATCTTGTCCAGTCAGTTCTATATGACTGTGTATGAGCTGTTTATGTAGCACAGCATAAATATGGAAACAGACTGCTGATGCATGTATAGGGGGAAAAGCAGTTTCTCCCAATTCATCATGTCACAAAGATTAATAATATTGTAACTGGGTTGGGGGGAAAAGAATAGAAGAAATTCATCTTTGTAGCTGGTGGCATAATGTCAGAAAACAGGTTGGGAGTGGGGGTTGGAGAATACAGTGGTACCTTGGGTTAAGTACTTAATTCATTCCGGAGGTCCGTACTTAAACTGAAACTATTCTTAACCTGAAGCACCACTTTAGCTAATGGGGCCTCCTGCTGCCGCCGCGCCCGGGGCACGATTTCTGTTCTCATCCTGAAGCAAAGTTCTTAACCTGAAGTACTAATTCTGGGTTAGCGGAGTCTGTAACATGAAGCATATGTAACCTGAAGCGTATGTAACCCGAGGTACCACTGTACATAACTGTTGGCCTATCCTTAGCTATATTGAACAGCCTCAGTTTGTTCTAAGCACTATACACCTACTAAAAAGTATCTGGTTTGTGAGGCATTTGGGACGGTGACCGTGTTCACATGCAACTCTGCCCTGGCAAATTAGGTTCTTAGTGTAACCTGAACATTCCTCCATTGCTCCTCCCTTCCCAGTGGGAAAACCAACCATGCCCTGCCTTTGTTTCACCCAAGACAGCATTTGCTTTGGCCAAACAAAGCGCAATCAGGAAGCCAAGAACGAATTGTGTCTTCCTGATCACAATTTGCTTGGGAGAAAGAAGCCACAAGTACTGGTTCAGACATAAGGCTTGGTGAATTTCCCCAGTGGGGGAAAGGAAGAGCAAGGGAGTGGTGCTCAACATGCACAGGCAACCTAATTTGCCCAACTGTAGTTATTGGACTGCTTTACATCCCGATGCAGCCACACACTGCATTAGTGGGCTATAGACCTGATCCAGGAACTTGAGAACAACAGCAATTATTCTTACTGATAGTATTTATCGGACATGTTTTTGAACTCAAGTGCCTCAAAACAATTTCCTCTGTAAAAATAAATCAACAACATTAGAATCAAATAAACAGCAACAGACAGAAACTGAAATACTAATCCAACAATGTATTTAAGCAGAGCAAATCCTACTCACCCAACTAAATGAATGAGTGCAACACAGTCCACTGATAACTTGGCTGGTTAAAGCATTACATATCTACTTAAAAGGTAAAGGGACCACCTGACCATCAGGTCCAGTTGTGGCCGACTCTGGGGTTGTGGCGATCATCTCGCTTTATTGGCCGAGGGAGCCGGCGTACAGCTTCTGGGTCATGTGGCCAGCATGACTAAGCCGCTTCTGGCGAACCAGAGCAGCGCATGGAAACGCCGTTTATCTTCCCGCCAGAGCGGTACCTATTTATCTACTTCCAATTTGACGTGCTTTCGAACTGCTAGGTTGGCAGGAGCAGGGACTGAGCAACGGGAGCTCACCCCATCGCAGGGATTCGAACTGCCAACCTTCTGATCAGCAAGTCCTAGGCTCTGTGGTTTAACCCACAGTGCCACCCGCGTCCCACAACATATCTACTTACTTCCCAGTTAAAAACCATTTTTGTTGTTATTGTTTAGTCATTAAATTGAAGGTCTTATGCCCCAATGAGTTGTGTCACTTGAAGTATGTATGGTGTGTTCTGTGTCACAACTTTCCTTCTTTCTGACCTATGTCTGGCCAAGAGAGCTGGAAGGCACCAGGTAGACTAAGTCTGCGAAAGAGCAATACAATACTTTTCATGTGGTGCAATCAGAAACTCCCAGTCAGACTTCATTTGCAACCTTACATAAAAGACAAACACTGCCATTAAATGTACCAAATACATTAAGGAAATGCAACAGAATTGCTAAAGGGTATGCTTAAGCAATATTAGGGATTGAAAGCCACCTTATTAAGTGCTACATAGATGCCAAACAGCTTATAGGAAAAATAATAATACTATAACTTATGAAACCAACTTCAAAGTTCCCTGCTTGCCTGAATCCTTCAGTGGCCTCACCACAGCCTGCTAAGCACATTTCTTCATTTACTTTTTAATTTCTAAGGGAATTAAAGTGTTCTACATGTATCTAGACACAAATTTAGTGATGTTTATCAACAAAAATGTGAAGAAATTTAATCAGCACACCTGTTTATTTTGCCTGTGAAATGACTTTCCAGGTCAGAGATCCGTTCCAAAGTAATGGCAGCTCCTGATTAGCTACAAATAGTCCTACAGATGATCCAGCAAACCATAGCTTCAACTGATTGTTTTGTTTTCCTAATGCTTCTGTTTCAGATTGGGGTGGTCAAACAAACCACCGTTGCAGAATGGCAGTGGTTCACACACATCACTAAGTCATAATTAAAACCAAGGTTTGGAAGCCAGCAACAAACCATGATTTCAGTAAACAATTTCTGCTGGCAGTAAACAAAATATAGTTGAGTCACTGGGTAGGGTTCACCCATAATAGTAAGCCATAGTTTAATAAATCAACCTTTTAGCATTCTGAGCAAATCAGTGTGATCATCTACTCTTCAGGATTTAGTTGATCTTATGAGGTTAAAGTTTACTAGTACAACAAAGCTTGGCCCTTAAACTTGCCTGATACAGCAGCCTAAACTAGGCTGAATAGTTGCAGTTCATACTTGGTCAGACCTTATCAGCTCAGCTAATGCAACAAGCTCTCTCCGAACAAGATCTCTGGACTCCTGACTCTGCCCCATTCTCTGTAACAGCGCCAATGTGAGCCATCATTCCATTCTCCCCAAACAAAAGCAGCACCAACTAATTTTAGGACTCCCAAAAATTTTAGGCAACACCCTTCCGGTAGCACTACAAATTTAGTAAGGAATTGAGTTTTTAAAAAAATGTTTAAACAAGCTATCTGGTACGGTTTTATTTCTCACACACAGAATTAGAAGTTACACCTTTGCGAATGTATCTGCTTACATACATTCAAGCAAGGGTTTAGTTCAGGCATAGGCAAACCTGGCCCTCCAGATGTTTTGGGACTACAACTCCCATCATCCCTAGCTAAAAGGACCAGTCCCATCAGGGATGATGGGAGTTGTAGTCCCCAAACATCTGGAGGGCCGAGTTTGCCTACGCCTGGTTTAGTTCTAAGCCATGATTAACAGAACTTCTATTCAGGAAATTAAATTGTTGAGCATCAACCTATACCGGTACTTGTGAAAAGCAGAAGTTCTACTTCCCACAGGAAATATTGCATTTCTTGCTGTTCAAGTTTTCCTATCGTGTGCATCAGGAAGCAGATTTTGAGTGCTATTAAAGGCAGAAGAAGCGGGATAGAGGTTTCCCCCATGAAGTACAACCCACCAAAAAAATCTCCTATGCCCGGCCCATTAAAATTAATAGAAGCAGCAACTGTGTTCTTGTTAATGCTCCTGCTTATTTCAACAAGGCATCTGTGGGGAAGCTTCCTGATGTATTGTGCTCCAAATGCGTAGGGAAGAGAAGTCACTTTGCTATTATACACAAAATGCGGATCCTAAAGAAGTACAGCTCCTCTTTGGGGCAATAAGATTCCTTCCTACCCTTGAAAGCTCAAATATTTACTGGCTGCTCAGTGTTCACAAAGGAGCTTTGCCGATTACCAAGATTTATATCCTGCCTTTCCACCATACAGCATCAAAGGCATTCTTAAAAATAAAATAAAAAAAATACGGTAAGCAGAACGTACTATCTTGCCTGGTTTTCTAACACTGAAACCTAACACAATAAAATATTCGCATACTAATCCCATGCCAGCCATCACCTATACACAGATTTAAATAGAACGGCAAGCAAATCAGCCCACAATATCAACAAGAACAGGTTTATTAGTCTGCTTGCGCACAGAAAAATCCCAGCTGCCACCCAGGAATCTGAAACTCTAGTCTTGCCATTTGATTCAATGCAGTTGCTTCAGGTGCATTTTCCCTTCTACAACTGATATCTGTTCCTGTCCTTGCAAATCTCATGCTTTCCAATTGGCAAGTCTGACTTGCTGCCTGCAGGTCAAACTTTCTTCATGAGTTTTAAAAGCCAGCAGCGCCCGTGCACAGACAAACACACTCAGTTTTAAATAAAAATAAAAATTCCTTTGTAATTTCAGAAAGTTTCCCAGCTCCTACTCTTTAGAATCTGTACACTGCAGAACTGGCTTGCGCTATAGAGAGCAACAATATTTTTTCCCTGAAACTGGTACTAAAGTCAATAAATTTAAATGATTGTCCTTCACAAGGCTGGAGCTTACACATTTAAGGATCATGGAGCATCTTAGGGGATTCTAAATACCTTTTCAGCACATCATATAACAGGGAAGAGAGACTACCTCCTTTTGGAATGCCTTGAGGCCACAGAGGATAACAGCTATGGCAACTTGCCAACACCTAACTATTCCCTAAAAAGGGATTACATCTTTTTTTAAAAAAACAAAAACAAAATGCCTGACCAGTTTCAGAGCTTGTTTTCTGGGGGATGCTGTGGGAGAGAGCCATGGCTGTTTATCTATTACAGTGGCACCTTGGGTTACAGACGCTTCAGGTTACAGACTCCGCTAACCCAGAAATAGTACCTCAGGTTAAGTACTTTGCTTCAGGATGAGAACAGAAATCGTGCAGCAGTGGCAGGCCCCATTAGCTAAAGTGGTACCTCAGGTTAAGAACAGTTTCAGGTTAAGAACGGACCTCCAGAACAAATTAAGTTCTTAACCCGAGGTACCACTGTATAGTATTTTTCAACAAGGACAGCAATTTAAGTAGGAATCCTCAATCAAGGGCCTTCACGAATCTTTCACATATTCCAGCTCCAACCACACTGGGTCATCATCTGGTCAGTCTGATGACAACTCTAAGCATTAAGCTTAAAGCTAAACTAGGAAGTTTTGTGGTCATTCTATATGGGAGAAGTAGAACAATTTGAATTTTAACATAAGTATATGCATACTGTTTGAAATCATTATTTCAGTTGCCTGGATGGCAGAGCAATGCCAGAGTCAATAATCTTTTCACCTCATCTATAAGATACAACCTTTGATCAAGTTTTATTGTTGATTCCACACAGTATGTTCAGAGCTGGAATCAGTATTCCATACTTAACTATTTCTATCAGCTCAAAGTGTGCTATATCCAAGATCATCAATGCTCTGCTTGCAAATACCAAACCTTTAAAAAACGCAATATCCAGTATGATTGAAGTCTTAGTTCCTACTCTCAACAATTTAGTGCAAAATATAAATGGTAAGTCATCTAGAAAGCCTTTTATAACTCCTCCAGAAGAAACTCTGGCTTTGCCAAGCTTGAGTAATGTATTCAGCTACAGTAGAGTTTCATCACTGCTACTCATTATTTCAAACAAAAAGGTTTATGCTTGTTTTGGATGCCTACAATGTTCCCATCATGTTCTTCTGCATTCTTCTGAGCTTTAGCCTTATTCAGGAAATTAAGTTGTCAAGAGTATTGCCTATCTTATTTAAAACAACCTACCTTAAATAGTACATTCCTTTAAAATTTGATATTGTTAACAGCGTAAAGTATTTGACAACCAGGAACAAATTACATAGGATTTGAAACTAGACATTTCTTTATTATGTTTGGATTCTCCTTTTCTAAAACATAAAGATCATTGCTTCCAATGCCTCATTTCCTACTAAGGAGACCATTTACCAATATTATCTCTCCTAAAGAAAACAGTAACAGAATTTGACAGATGTGATCCAAGAGAAGAAAATAAGGCATTTGTTTGTCAAGTAGGACATCAGAACTCACCACTCATTACTGATGAGCTGGAATCCTGTAAACAGTCTGAACTCTGCCACTACCATCGTCACATCATCACCGGGACACATCATTCACAAGGTAGAAAGAAAATATTGCCTACCAAGACCACTTACTGAAGGTCATGGGCCATAAATGAACAACAAATAATTAGTGAAACAAAAAACGCTCTTATTGTCTAATGCTTTGGGTATACAAAAACAGAAATTACATAGTCGTATGCAAGAGCAATGCAAATAAGTCAGCTCCAAGATATCCACAAACACCTCTGCTGTATAGTAAGCACTAAGAAATGTCAACACTGAAAGACAGCACATATTGTATTGTATTGAAAATGTAGCAGGCAATATTTGGTATTCTATGGACTTCATGTCACTTCAAAAGACAAGTGCTCATGCCCCAATTGCGAGGGGACAGTATTAAAGAGTCTGAGAACCAGCTTGAGCAAAGTGCTGAGGTGAACCCACAAGATATGCTTCAGTGTTTCTGTTCAGCATAGTAAGTGCTGTTTTTTACTTGGTGACATTTCAACACAATCCATCTGCCCACCTTCCTTCTTCTCAGTTCCACCACAAAATACCTAATAGCAAAGGTGGTCCCCTCCTACCCACCCAAGCAGTCACCATGTGTTGTGTGTTGGGGAAGGTAAGGGGTGAGCAGCAGGGTCATGAGGAACTGATGGTGTTAAGCAACTGGCCACTATTTAAACTCAGATGCAAAATTACCAGAAGGGGAATGGCTTGGCCATTTTGCTGCTGCTGGCAGTGTGAGACCAAAAAGAAACAAAAATGTCAGATGAAGCTCAGTCAGTGTCACAACCAGCAGAGAATGAGGAAGAGACTGTCACACAGGACCTCAAATGGTTTAGAGGCATGTGGAATTTGCACAACATCTGCAAAGAAGTAACAGCACATTGAAGTACCCAACACGGTGCCTTGCAGACATTGTTGAGCTACAGTCCCCATCAACCCTAACCACTTGCCATGCCGGCTGAGGTAGATGGGAGTTGAAGCCAAACAGTTTCTAGCAGTGTTTGAAATTCCCAATGACAGGTGCATTTTGCTGCTGGCGAAGGTCCAACTGCGACGACATGGAGATTTCTAGGTGCCAGGTTCGCGAATGACGTCTCCATTGAGCCAGCTAACTCATGTGAAGCACAAGATGCACATCTTGTGCTTCTGAACTGCTGCATGAATTATGGACCCCTGGCTGGGCATCATCATATCAAGGAAAGTAAGTGCAGGGCTGTGTACAGATAGATTTGACTGTGCCACAGCCTTTCCACAAGCCACCCACGGGGAACCCAGACCAGTTTAAAAACCTCTGTTGTAGCCCATAGTTAATCCCATTTCCACTGTGTGTGTTTCTCCTTCTTGCACACTGAGACAAGTGAATTGTTGCGAGAGCAAGCTACAGTCAAACAATGTAGTTGAGAACATAGAATCATAGAATTGTAGCGCTGAAAGGAATCCTGAGTGGCATCTAGACCTGATGAATAGACATTCCATTGTGGCAACCGTAACCTAGGTTTAAGGTGCCACCTGGCACCTAGTTTATATCTCTGAGTTTCTAACACTGGTTTCCAGAGGGCAATACATTGGTTATCCCATATCTAAGCTGTAAGAGTCCCTTGTTCAGCCAGTCATGAATACATTAATTACCACCGTTGTAATTGAAACTGACCTGCCAGCCTCTTTAGTCAGCCAGCTCTAAGTTAAAGTTCATTTGTGCCGTTCTTAACACTTTAGCATCACTATACTGAAATAGCTTTCTATTTTCCAGTATTACTCTGCTATAATTATTCAGCAGACCACCAGTTCTCTTTACAGACCAGACCTTTGGTCTACAGAGAAAGCAAAGCTTTGAGGGTAGGGGGAGAGAAGAAGAGGAAAGAAACATGTTTCCAATCCCCAGACACTAGGCTCAAGTTTCTAGAAGCCTGGAATTTATCCAGACCTGCCTAAAGGACCAGCTCATTTTACCCTTTGAGCCTAAAACTAGGAAATTTTGTCAGCTGCTCTCAAGTAAACAGCTGACTGGTTTAATAGAAAATCCTTTCATGCTGACTCAAGTGAGAAACACATTTTGTTCAAGAAACTCCACTGTTATCATGGGGGAAGAGCAACAATTTAAAGTGTTCAATAAAATGAGTCAGACCTGAAATTATCCACAGCGCAGCAGCCAGCAAAAATTCCAAACAGGAGTCTGAGACAGATTTGGGGGGGGGGGGAGCTTGAGTACAGACATCAGGAAGAAGAGTTTGGATTTGGATTTGATATCCTGCTTTATCACTACCCGAAGGAGTCTCAAAGCGGCTAACATTCTCCTTTCCCTTCCTCCCCCACAACAAACACTCTGTGAGGTGAGTGGGGCTGAGAGACTTCAGAGAAGTGTGACTGGCCCAAGGTCACCCAGCAGCTGCATGTGGAGGAGCAGAGACATGAACCCAGCTCCCCAGATTACAAGACTACCACTCTTAACCACTACACCACACTGGCTAATAGCTTTGTGAGAACACTGAGGGCTCTTTAAGTCTGTGTTCGTGAACTTGCATTATGAACATTACCTCCTCCTGTCAGCCAGGCCTTGGCATATGAGCAATGTGTGGTAAGTTGCAATGAGCCTAGCCCAGGCATGGCCAAAGGCCTTTCGGGGGCCTAATCTGGCCCGCCTGTCAGTTTAATCTGGCCCCTGTGGTAGTTGATTTCCTGGGGTAAAATTCTAAAAAACCTCAACAACTTCAATCCTAAAAAAACTCAAGAACTTTGGAATAAAATCACAAAAAAGCTCAAGAACTCCATCCTAAAAAAAGGTTAACAACTTTGGCCAGCCCTCTGGTCGGCCCTCACGGCCCTTCATTTCATCAAATCTGGCCCTCTTTGAAAACAGTTTGGACACCATTGGCTAGCCTAATCCTACAACCCTTTGGGTCAGTGTTAGAATTTCAGATACATATAAATGGCTCCTTAGACCAAAATGGAATGTCTAGTTGCCATTTGGGGGCAAAACGGCTCTAAATTCTTATTTTTCAAACGGTGGACTGTAACTTATTCTCAGTTAATCATCTGGCTAGTTCAGAAAATAACTCACTTGATCCAGGGAAAGTCCACATATATATTGGCGTATTCCGGCCTCTTTTTCTTAATGGTGACTGTTCCTGCTCAGGCTACACAGAAAAAGCATTTTGCTTCCAGAAATTCATTCTGCTTGTGGAGACAAAATACAACTGATAGTATTCTACTGGACAGGGCATTAACGTGTGAATACAGTCCAGATCCAATGATCTCTAGGCATGCACTTCCAGATAGTGATGCCAGGTGCCATTCTGGCGCCCAGGCATCTTCACTTGGTCACAAATGGTCAAAAGCAAACTAACATGCTCAGTTAGTAGAACATGAGACTTTTAATCTCAGGGTTGTGGATTTGGGTCCCATGTTGGGCAAAAGATTCCTGCCCCGAAGGGTTGGGCTAGATGACCCTGGTGGTACCTTCCAACTCTACAGTTCTAGGATTCTGTGAACCTGGGTTTGGATGTAATGCAGCAGGACACAGAGAGGAGGGCAGCAACCATAATTTTTGCTCTGGCAACCAATGTACTCTCTCACTTGCAGATATGGTTTGGCTTAGCGGTACATGCAAACTGGACCAGTGTCCCTTTCAGGATTTACAACACATTGCCTAGCTATGCATTAATACAGGATAAATCATTTCATAGCATCTTTGGTTTGTTAGCAGAAGGTAACCATTTTTCTTGGTAAAACTGAAGCTTAAAAACAAAACCAACATTTCATAGGCAATATAGGTTGGAACAATTTTTCTACAAGAAACTGAATAACGGAGAGTTTTTAGCCTAAGACACAACAAGAAGCTGTTGTGGGATCGGTCGGTTTGTTTGCTTCCAGATAAACAACACCTGCACAGCAAAGATGCCAACTGCTGAAAGTCTAATAACTTGCATTTTTGCACAGCCTTTTCTATCTGCATTCTTCTAGTCACCATGAACCGGCAGCAGAAAACCGTTAACAATGTACTGATACCAATTCAGAAAGGTGTTGTTTCATGGTTAAAAACCACCTACTGCAATAGCTAAAAGCAAGTGACAGGAACATCCACATGGCAGATCTGAGTACAGTTATACACCCACACACCATATGGACAGTGTTCTCTCTGGGCACCGTCCAGCCAAAGTTAAGTATTTAACTCTTGCTAATAATAAATGGGCAGATTTAAGCATGTGCTTGACCCTCACATTGAGAGCAATGGGACTTTAAAGTGCCCAATTTGATTGGATTGTGTCATGTGTAATATCAAGGGTTAAATTGTTAAAATATCCTATTCAGAAATCAATTCCAGAAGACTGAATCATTCAACTTTGGATAGTTTGAGCTTGGACACTTCTTTCAGAACGCTGACATTTCCAACGTCAGAGCATACCAAGATATGTTTGCCACACTCCTAAGCCACTCTAACCAAATCAGGGCACAATCTACTGCCAACGGAAGGGGGGAAAGCAATCAGATAGTGCTTAACCTCAGTGCAACATCCAAATAGTTAAGAATTCACAGAACAAGAAGACATGCTGAGGTACCCAAATCTCTAACATTTACAAAAGCATAAACCAAGAAGTCACCAAATACTGAATATGAAAGATTGCAAAACTCCTTCTGCAACACTTTATCAAGTGAATAAACTGAAAATACTGTAGGTGAAATATAAACCCCATGCCACATGGTTTTTATTTCTTTTCAAGATAAAAAAATTGTGTTTATCTAGGTTATGAAAGGGGAAAAAACACCTAACCAGTCACAGTCAATGTAGTAATCTATGAGTTCTTATTGTTTGCAATTAAAAGTAAAAACATCTTTTTAAAGTAAAAATGTTGTGAAAATATAAACTGTCTCAGAAAAATGTCTTACAACTGAAAACTAATGTTAATGGTATTTGAGGGATTTTTCTAGTCCAGTTTTTTTAAAAACCCTGCAAGAAAGCTGTCCTCTGTTAAAGGAATGCCCCCAAACAACATTATATGGTTTGTGCCAACATACTGACATTTTCTTGAACTTTCCCTGGCCATCTGCCTATGAAAAAAAGTGATGGGGTGTTTTACTAGCCCAGTACACAAAAATTGGATCGATGGTGTGTACATGCTGAGCACAACTGCAAAGCCCTTAAGAAGTCCCTGCTTCCCATTTTGAGCACCAAGCTACAGAGAGCAGGTGGAGAGAATTGGGGCCTGCCTTGATCCTGCAAGTATCCAGCAGGGCAAAGGAAGAATGGACATCTGCCCAGACCCTACTTCTGTTGTTTTCTGATGCCTGCATTCCAAGCTTAGAGCAGGAGAGAAGAGCAAGAGGTTTCCCTTTGAACTCGTGCTTCATTCCAGAGACTTGGCCAGGAACAAGACCTTGCCTCTTGGGGGAAGGGCTTCTGCTGACAACAAATGGTGAAACACTTACATAGCTACATTTCGTAAGTAATCATTCACCTAAGCCATGCTGCAGCATCAATGGCATTTCCGGGTGGCAGGGGTGTTTCCCAGGAAGAAATATTTATAGACAATACAGATATGTTGCCTAGTATGTTTATAATGTAGCACACTGACACCATTGCTGCCTTTCCCTAAAGTGCAAGCAGTGGAAAAGCTATGACCGAGCATTTGAAACTCTTGAGTCAGACTGGAATAGATACTGTTTGCATCTCCAGCTCCAGCATGGAATTCCTAGATCCCTGGTGAACCTGATATTGTCAGGGCCTTCTGAGAAAGCCACAACAATTTGTAGTCCTTCAGAAAATTGCCCTCAAGGACAGATAACCATCTTTCAAAACAAAGGCTACATTAAGGGGGGGGAAAGTTTCAAGCAATTATCTTAGATCAAGGAACGGGCTACTGTTGTTAACAAGTTCTCTGGCCTGAATCGTAAAGGAAAGGCCCGCAGAGATTGTAGGCAATGCAACCAGTATACTTACAGTAAAAAGCGCTACAGAATAAGAAAAGAGGGAGAGGGACAGTTTAGCTCAGCATGAAGTTGGGTTAAGGGACTAACAGAAGCTGTGTTCTTTTTTAACTAATTAAAGGTTTGTTAACCTATAAGGACCTATTCTGCCAGAGCCTGAGGCCCCAAAGCCACCAATCCATAGGGAAGGGAGTAAATGCCACTGATCAAATCTCCATCCCAGGGGAAGATGCTGTGGTTGGAACCTGTTTCAACAAATAGCAAGACAAGCTACATGTATAACCAGTCCAACGACTCGTAACCCAACATCATTTGGGTTGTATAAACTGAACCATGTAGCAGTTAAGTATTTAAGAATCTAATAATCCTACTGGGCAGGACACTACAGAAAATGGCAATAAGCTACCCTTACAGCACACCAGCAAGCATTGCATAAGTGCAAGAAACTAGATAATGTTTAAAGCCCAGCTGTTCTAACATGGATCCAAGAAAAGCTGACATTATCCATCTCTAGGATCACTGAAACAAAAGGAGATTGTGGCCAAAGGAAAAGGGAATGTACAACAGGATGTGTGTGGCTCTGGGTCTGTGTGCTATCTCCCCCCACCCCCACCATGTCTTCCATAAAATCCGTTATTAATCTGACACCAATTAACAGAAGATGACTTATAAAAACAGACAGGCTGTTAAAGCAAGACAAGAGGTAGATCACCTGGCTCTTCAACACATTAATTCAGTAAATGAACTTCCAATGTATCCAATCATTGCTAACTCCAGTAGCAGGAATTTAAACTTACTGACAGGTTCTACAGCATCTTTCCAATTAATGTCAGACCTTCTCAGCCATTGCCCATACACAACTTCCAGCAATTTCAAAGCTGTCAAATGTGCTTGCTTCCAACAAGCAGCAATACTCTAAAAAACCCCCACAAAAAAACCTTAAGCCATCCTTTTCCAGGTGTGGTGATGCGTATCATTCCAAGGTTCTCTAATATACTTTATAGATTTAAATAACTAATGTTCATTCATACTGCACTTGAGGCTTCTTCAAAAGTGAATTCATCTTGCTTTTAGGGAAAAACATCAGTTTAGCTTGCAGCCCTAACACCAGGAGGCAAGAAGTACAGTCTTAGTAAACAGGCTTTTATAAATCAATTACACACTACAGGGACCCATTTCACAAGAGCAAGGGGAGGTAAGGGAAATTATTTCCATACAAAAGCAAATCCCCACCAAGGGTTAAAGGTCTGATCCTTGATATATTCAAGATTAAGTGCCAAAAAAAGGAGGAGCAATGTGTGATATCAAATAGCCTGCCCACATGCCCACCAAATCAGCTGTGTAGGAATGATTGACAATAAGTGTGATCACAAAACATTAGATTTCACACAGTGTATGGACATTTTAAAGTTTTTGTAAACGAGCAAAGTGAGCATGGGTGGTAGTCCTTAGTCTGTTATGTCTACATAGCTGGGCTTAGCTACTTCTAAAGCTATAATTACGGTACTGAGATTGGAGGCTGTGCCTAGGGCTTCAGAGAAGGGGAGAACTGGGGAAGGGGATTTAAAGGAAGTGGAAGATTACATCACCAGATCTGGAAGATAACTCTTGGTACAAAGGGAATTGCTTGAAGGAACAGGATAGCATCATTGGAAGTGCTCACTGAGAAACTTGCACTGGATTTCAGGGCAAGCAGGAAGCCAGAGCAGGGATTTGAGGAGTGTAAATGGTCCAAGTAATGAGAAAAGTGAATAATTTTGGGAGCAAAGTGCTAAACAGAAATTAGAGGACCAAGATAGCAGAAAGCCAGAGAGAAGATTGTAGAATGCCAAGATCTTTTTTTAAAAAAACTGATTGGACAGAGAAGGACTCTTGCTTCTGCCACCACCAGCAAAACCTGGGTGAGAAAGCCCTGCCCTGTGAGAAACTAATCATTTGCTCAATTTGGCATACTTTCCCAGGCTGGCCCCATTTCCCTACAAGGCCCAGAGTATCAGGGGAGCAGCTGTAACATCTGATGCCTGGTGTGGAACTGTAGATACCTTTGCCACTCCCTAGTGTCAAAGGTATCTACAGTTCCTAGAAGTCAACACAGCCTGCTCCATCTGGACTGCCTTTCACCCACAGGACCAACCACCATCAGCTGTCTTATGGGAATGATCCCAGGAAAGCAAAGGAGGCAGACGAAGAAGACATTCAGAGCCGCACTGATTCATCCTGCCACAGGGGCACCTACTAGGCAGCTCCACTGTGGGATAGATCCTGAAGACTTGTTGTATATTGAGACTACTGATTGTGAACATTCTTTAGTAGGCATTGATCACAATAGTTGCAATCTGGCTAGAATGATTTCTAACCTGAAAGGCAGGATATAAACAACTGTAGTAGTAACAACAATAAGAGGAGGGAACTTTGTTATTTGCATGCTAATTGCATTTAATCAAAAACTACTGTCACACATAAGTATTCTAAATCAGTTACTGTGCTAAAGATGGATTGGGTTAGCATTGCTATCCATTTGATATGCATCTCAAGTTGCTAAGTTTCCCCCTTCCAGATCAGATCCAGAAAAGTGGAGGGTCAAGTACACCCACTTCCCTCGGCTATTGCCAGCACGACACAAGTGTTGCATCGCTCCAACACCCAAGTTGTTCTTGGCATGAAAACTGGATTAACTGGCAGGTGAAATTCTAACCAGCCCACCCCCTAGAAGCATTTTAAGTTGTGCAATGTAAAGTGGGTTACCCATCATCAGCAGTCTGCTGATTTCATCGATGTTCAGGGTGGGGTTTTTATGCAGGTGCTACTTAGTGCCAAAAATATGCACCATGTGCGCACAGTCACCAGGCAGACAGCTGAAATTGCACGGAACATTGTTATTTCCTCACTTTTATGCAAAGTTAATTTGTTCTTGTTTCAACTACCTTTTGACTCCGAGTACCAGCCCACCATATACCCATCTTAGTTTCATTAGTTTCTTTATGGACTTTAAACAGATAGGAATATATCAGCATCATCAGCCAATGCCACAACTGGGCCAGAGTTCAGGAACAGTTACATGCTACAAAACTTAATCAGCAACCTGATTAACAAGCCAGTTAAGACTAGGTGTTGGGGTTTAAGAAAATTTAGGGCGGGTTCACACAGGAACCTTGAGAACTAGCCTCAGGTGTAAATGAACCTTCTGTTAGTCTGACAGCTGGTAGAGTCAGAAAGCTCTGTTTCAGCCCTCACCGTAGCACTGCTACAGCACTGCTTGCATCTACAGGCAACAACAGAGAGGCAATAAAATCACTGCCACATCACCTTGGTGTGAGAAGGCAAGCAGTGGCACTGCTGAACCCTGCCCTCCATATGACTGTAGCAACCACAGCTGTTAATGCCAACCAGAACATGCAGTTCTCAGTTCATAGGCTTATGTGAAAACTGAGCCTCGGTTTCACTGACTCGAACTCAGGCTGGTTTAGAAATTATAAACTTCAGGAACATGTATAGCAATGGGCGGAGTGGAAGCGTTGGCTTATAAAACCTAAAGCATGGAAAGTAATTTACTATGATGACAACATAACAAATGTGTGTGGGGGGGAGTTATATAAGGTCTTATTGGAAGTGGAATTATTCCTCACCCCTGAGATCAGAACACAGGCAGAAAGAATAATTATGCCAATCCCTGAGAAAAACAAATGGAGTTGTTTTCTTGGCTTTAAAGTAGGGACTGGCATTTGGAGCACAGGCAGGAGACACATGGAGAACGGCAAGGCTCAGGGAGGGAGTGGAAATGTGCCTGGGAAATGCTGCAGCAGAACCTGCCCTGCTGTAAGCTCTAGCTACACTTCATTCTGACAGTTTCAGAAACATGCAGGGCTCCAGCAAACCATGATGCAACTGTGGCATGGCTCCAATAGCAGAGCTGCAGCTGGGGCTGACAGGACATAGCCTACACTCCTGTAGAAGCAAGAAATCCAGCACAGAAATAAATAAATACTGAGGAGCAAAGGTAGATAGTCATTAACTGAAATAGCCAAGATAGAAATGTAAGCCACAATGTACTTGTAGTGAGAGTCTGAAAACAATTACTGATAGCGGAGCTTAAACACTGAAAATGCAATTTTATTATTTATTATTATGATTATTAAAATACCAAAATACAAATACCAAACATGCATGCGTCAGAAATATTAAGACCTGCTATCCCACACCTACGTAAAGCTGCTCAAAGGTCCACAAATGCAGATAACTGCTTGGTGTTCTAAATAAATCCTGATGGATTTCAAAGTATTCATATTCATGGGAAACAGATCAGAAAGGAAAAACAACTATTTGTTCCATTTGTAAATTAATGGATGTTCCACATGGTCTGGCTCTTTACTAGGGAATGGCAAATTCCCTATTATTCGATGCGACTAGCAGAAACATCACACCCCTCTCCTGTAATTGCTGCAAAGCTGCACAATTCTGCTGATACTAGACCTGCACTTTAATGTATGACCACTAAAAGTTAATATGAATGTTAGCTCACTTAAAATTGCTGTTGTAATTCTTTTGCAGAAACTAACCAAATTTTTTCCCACTGAAGGATGCTTATTTACCAAACCCATGTTTCTGATAAATGAGTATTTGTGTTTTCCTTCCTGAAAATTAATGCTAAGGGATTAAAAAAAACCCCAACAACCCCAGTTGCTGCTTTCAGATAATACAATATGCAACCATGGTTACAAAAGATGTGTGTCTGTATTAATAATAGTAAGTAATAGCGTATTCCCATATGGAATTCATTTCCCTATATTCATGAAGAATTGAGGCAGAATTTTATAGTATTTGTGTATTTCCTTTATATGGTGGCATACTGTCTAAAGCACTGGTCTTTATAGCTTTGAGAAATTCTGAGGTAGTAGGTTTGCCAACAATTTATTGTTTTAGAAAGAGTTTACAAGAGATTTATGAGTTCAGAGTGTGAAATCTGATGTAATAATCAACAAATGTAATAGGTTCTCTGTGTTATATATAATTCTAACTTCTTAAGAAACTGGGTGAAGTGGCAAACACATGTAAAACTATTTCATCATGACCAATGGTTTCGGCATGAGGCTTTCCCAAAAGAAGAGGTTGTACAGACATTTAGAATAACATAAATGTTATTCTACACAAGAAATAGGGCTCACAGGTCAGCAATACCTGGCTTTGCATATGAAACATTCAGGTTCAATCCCTAGCATCTGCAGGTACACAGCCGGGTAAAGACATATTCCTGAAACGCTGTACATCATCTGTGTAGACAGTATACAGTTAAACGGATCAATGCTCCAAAATGGTATTAAGGCGGTTTCCTATATTCACCGCGGTGCATTCACAGATTTCAGAAGATGTATCATGGAAAAGGTTGAATGACTTACACAAGCATAGCCAGCAAATCCAAGCTCTTCATTATCAATAGGATGCAAGTCGGCATTCATAGATACCTTGCCCAGACCATACCATTTTGCAACATTTCAGAATGCTTTCACTGAATTTGAAATGTGTGGATAAAATGCACACTATAGACATGAAGTCTGGAGATTACAAAAAGATGATTGCTGAAATCCGAAAAGCCACTCATTGCACAGTGCTATACTTACCCCACCTTTCAACCAATCAGCCCCCAGGGGAACTTGCAACAAAAGCAAAGGAGGCTCGGACATAAAATGCTAACAGGGCATTATAAAGTCAGTTCACAAAGCCAATTATCTCAAATCCATTCACAAAAATCTAGTGCAACATGGGGGGAGGACGATTCACAATGTCCTACCTATCTCAGAAGCTTATTCACTGGCTGTTTCTGCGCTGTGTAAAAACCTTTTTACACAAATTTTAATGAGCCCGACATTTGCTGTAGGAAAATATTTGAGATTTGGAAAACTTCAGCATCTGTTAGGCTCGTCGCTCACCACACCCCGTATAGAGTCACATTTTAACACTGCTGTGAAATGCAAATTTTCCATACATTAATAGCCTGGATGGTTTCCAAAAGGATCATGTCAGGAAGAAATGAAAGTGTGTGTCCAGTGTGTAAAGCGTTTACTGCATTTTTATTTAAGTGTTCCAGAAGGAGCAGAGGACACCAGTTCTATTTATGCATATTTTCCTCTGTTCACATTGACCTTTGCCAACATCACTCAAGGGCCCTCCCCTTTTTGAAGCAGCACAAGTTATTTTTCCCCTCCCTTCAGGAGTTCTCAATGAGGCCTCTTCTAAGTGCTGAAAGCAAGCAAAAGCTAAGCCCATGCTGGGTGTCTGTCTCCTGGAGAAGATTGCATCTTTTATTTATCACCCCTTGGCTTTATTTTCACAGTGAATTCCTAGCTTAAATGTAATCAGCCAAAAAAACCCTCCCTATGTGCACTCCTGTCATTCCTCATCCCTTGCAAGTGGAGTCAAGCAGAGGCAAAAACAAGCTCTTGGCAATGCCAGCCAAACCAGAAGAGACGCAGCTCTGGTGGTACCACCAGGAAAAAGAGAGGTGCCTCAAACCCCTACTAAAAAGACAGATCCAGAAGTCTGAGGAATGTTAATTAGAACTTAGAGGAGTGCCCAAAGCTAAATCATTTGCAGGGAAAAGAGAATGGCACCACACACTCGTCCACAGGCATGACTACATTAAAATTTGAATTGCTAGACATGTCCACATCTTTAAACATCACCAGTAAAAGGTGATCTTGTGGTGGAGGAATTATGATGTTGAGCTTTGTGGGTTTCAGCACACTTTAAAAAAGAAAGAATAAAAGACACTCCATGCATGTTCAAAAGCCAGCAGGCAAAGGGTGAAGAAACACACACACCCCAAACACGCAGCTGGAATTTAAATTTCTTGAGAGAGGAAGCTGAGCAAAACTGAGCAGATGAAAAACTGAGCTGTGCAGCTTTAAAATCTCCAGATCTCCTTCCCCTTTGTCAGATCCTTGCTGTTTTGCAGGCAGTGAAAAGCAATGAAAGAGACTCTTTTGTTTGGTTCCCCCTTTTCATTGAGCAACACACCAACACAGAGAGAGAGCGCTGAAAAGGACACAAACATGAAAATGAGCGAGGTGCCAGGTCCTCCCTCCAAGGGGAATTTCCTGAAGGCATTGGTGATGTGCAGCCAAAACATAACCCTCTTTAAAAACGCAACAAAAAGATTCAGCTCCACTGAGAACCTCACCCAGAGCAGGAAGTTTTAGAAGGGAAATAAACCGCACATCTGCCTGTTTCTCCAAGCAGAGACTTTGGAGCCAGAAAGGAGAAATGGGTAAAGCCAGACATGGAAACCCAGCACCCCCCCCCTTTCATGACAGAAGTAAACCCTTGCCACCCTCCCACTCGAGATGGATGGAATGGTGAAGCAGAACCACCTCCAGTGCCCTTTGAGTCAAAGAAGGGAGGAGTTAAATGCAATGAATGGAAACTCTCCACCACAGAGAATCAGGATCAGTATAAACAGGGGAGAAGAGGATTATTTCATAGAAAAATCAGCATTTCCTCCCATCAAGAAAAGGAGACGGAAAAACCCTGCTATATCCTGAAGCTATTTGGCAG
This sequence comes from Podarcis melisellensis, assembly GCF_964234715.1. Lineage (NCBI taxonomy): Eukaryota > Metazoa > Chordata > Lepidosauria > Squamata > Lacertidae > Podarcis > Podarcis melisellensis. Next base: position 39,094,725 of record NC_138543.1, read on the forward strand.
CATTTGAAGATGGTTCTGCCTTCCTGCACAGCATTCCCCCTAGGCAGGCAGCCAGCTCTCTTCTCTCCTCCCCCCCCCCCCACTTTCATCGCAGACAGACCTCCTTTCAGTCCCAGTTTCATCAGCAATCTGACAGCTTTACGACCCAATGACCTACCCCCAGTGCCACCAATAACAAAATCTAGGAGGATGGGGACATGCAGACTGGCCACATGAGCATCCAAGAAGTCTGTGCAAAGCCAGTGGGAGATTGCATCTCCTTCTCAATTGCCACTGTCCTAGAAATGTCTTTGTTTAGCGATAAGGAGGTATTCCTGTTCCCTTTCCCCCGCACTTTCCCTGGGGGCTCCCTCTGCTGATTCACTTCCATTCGCACTCCCTGATGCTTCGGGTCGAGGTTGGGCGGGGGGAGAGAGAGAGGACAAGGGAAAAGAGAAATAAAACGGACAGGAGCATCTCTCTTACTGTATTTCAGGGTATTTTGATCACACAGACAGCAGAAGCTGGAAGGAGGGGGCAGCGAGGGAGGGGACGAGTTACTAGTGCTGGATTAGACTGTTCTGGGATAATCCTGGGTATGTTTTTTCCTAGGGGGGAGGGAGCCCAAGGAAATCCTGCGGGGGTGAGGAGACTGCCTAGAGGCAAAAGCGGAATAACGATTAAACAGGACAGCTTAACAGTAGGAGACTTAAAAGGAGAGAAAGAGAAAAGGCTAGCTAAGGTTAGCGACGTGTGTGCCAGGGAGAGGAAGCTGCGGGGATGGACTTAGACTCTTAGGGTGCTAGGTTAGAGAGGCGAGCAGGGAGGAGGAGTTTAACGTCTAGAAAAAGAAAAATGTGTCTTTAACTAGGGGAGGCAGGTGCGGTGGGAGAAAGAGCTTGGGAGTATCAGACGGGGAGGGAGCAAGGACGGCATGACTGCACAGGTGGATAAGCAGGGGGGGGGTCATGTTTGGAGAATGTGGGAGGAGAAGAGACCGTGACCCAAAACCCAGTGACTGGAAAGGAAGGGGGTGGAAAAGAGAGGAAACAAGCCCTCGCCCTCCCCGTCGGTCCCACCCCACCCTGCCCCCCAACGACCGAGTGACTCACCGACTTGCAGGACGTTGTCGACGCAGCCGCCGTCGAGCAGAGCAATGCCCCTGCGGAAGGGCAGCCGGTTCTCGTCGCCAGCGGCGTCCGCTGCTCCTCCGCCGCCGGGCGCGGTGCTGCCGCCTCCGCCACCGCCGCCGCCTCCTCCTCCGGCGCCTCCTCCCCCGCTGTTGTTGTTGGATGCGGCGGTGGCGGCCGAGGCGGTGCCCCCAGCGGTGCCCGTGGACCCGACGGCGTTAGATCCCCCGCCGGGCGCGGCGGCTGCGGGGTTGCTGGCGGCGGCGTCCTCGGCAGCGGCGCCGGTGTTGAAGGAGGAGTACATGCAGATCTCCCTCTCGCTGCGGGGGAAGGACCAGTAGACGATGCGGCGCTGCACGGGCTCCGGGATGCGCTCGAAGCGCTCCTCCACCCGCTGGAACGGCCACTTCTCCGCCACCCGCCGCGCCGCGATGTCCAGCAGCGACTCCGGGCTCTGCGTCTTGCCCAACGGCAGCACCCCCAGCGCGGCATAGGCGGCGGCCAGGGCAGGGGGGAAAGCGGCGGCGGCCGACGAGGCGGCGGCCACCGCGGCCGACGAAGGCCCCGCCATGCAGAGCGACCCGCCGCTGCCCACGCCGCCCAGGCCGCCTTCGACGCCGCCGCCCGCTCGCTGGCCCGGCCTGCACCCGACGCCGTAGCCGGGTCTGCAACAGAGGCGCTTGGCGGGGGGAGGGAGCTGACCGCGCTCCGCCATGATCGCGCCGCTTCTAAACAGACAGCGGAAGTGGCTGTACTCTATAAACGGCACCAGGAGCGCTGCGAGAGGCTGCCGGAGCGCGGGGACCCGCCCCTCAGGTCCATATATGGGCAAAGGTGGGCGGCGCCCATCCGCCCGGCCCTCGGAGAAAGGGGCGGGGAGGGGTGGGGCTATGCAAAAGCCAGAGGCCACAAACATAAATAGAACGGGCCCGGCGGCCGTGTGCTCGACGCGTCAGCTGTGACGGGAAGGCGGCGTTGTTCAAACGTGGGAGGGCGGGGCCGGGGAGGGGAGAGCCGAGGGCAGTTCGGGGAAGGGACGGAGTCGCGCGCGCATACACACACACCCGATCTTGTCTCCGCCGCATGGAGGAGGGGGGCCAGCCTTCTGACGCGTCGGCACCCAATGCCAGCCCGCCTCGCGCGCGGTGGGAAAAGGGGGCGGGGCCCTCCGGACCCCTCTGTGGCACCATTTACGGAAGGGAAGGCGGGTGAGGGGTGTGGCCGCCGCCGCGCGGCTCCTCCACCCGGTCCTCCTTCCTCTGAGCTCAGCAGGAAAAGTCATTGAGAGGGAGGCGGGATAAACAAAAACCAAAAGTGGGAGGAGGAGGGGAGCGAAAGCGGCAAGGCTCGCGCGACTGGGGAAATACGGTAGCAGCAAGCGAGCGGCCGTTGGGTCGCCTCACGCGCCCGGCCGCTTCTTAACGGTCGCGTCGCTGCCCTCGGGCCAGACAGACAGACAGACTGTGCGCCCTTGAGGCATCCTCTTGCTCTCTTCGCTGCTCGCCTGAGGGGAAGAAGAAGACCGAAAGCAAAGCGGCGGCGATGGGTTAGTCGGACAGCCTCACTGTGGGAACTGGGAAACACATTTACGTTGCGCTTTTTAATTTTAAAAAGTGTGTGTTGGGGGGGGAGTGATATGGAAGGGGGGGCGGGTTAAACCTTTATAAAATTGTCGGTGCTAGCAAGGCGCTTTGATTTTCACGCTTTTTAGCGCCTCCCTGAGGTAGGTCGACTAATGGGGGGGGGGCGGTCGAATGGATTAAGTTTGCAGGGCAAACTTGGGAAAGGAGGTTCCTCTCACGCTGCGCGGCCTTCCCGTGTTTATTTTGTGAAATAAACTTTTAAAATTTGTTTTTGAACGTCTTGATTGCTCTTACTTAATAATCCTACTGTATATTCTTTTTGTAAACCGCTCTGAAGTTTTTTTTCTGCAATCAGGCGGTATATATAATTTTTAGTAAACAAAAAACAGGTGGGCAGGCTGTCGATCGAAGCAATTAAGCGCTCCCTGACAACAGGATTGCAGGTGTGGGTGAAGCTCCTACATATTGATAAATTCTGGGGACTTTTCTAATCCTACACCCACCTGTCTTAAGGCATAAGGATTTCAGGAAGGCTAACACTCCCCAGGAGGAAAGCAATGCTTACTTGTAATTCTGAAATTAGGTTTCTACACACACCCCTCCTTCCTTCTTCTCCCTCGATTTGCTGGAGCTGAGTTTGTAGGGTCAGGCACCCTGAACATTGTAGTCCCAAATCATGCCATAGGAAATAACTTTGAAAGTGAAAAATTGGGATTGATGAATACACATAAAGGGAACAAGGGTTCTCACTTAGTTCAGTACTTTTACATTCTGGAAGTATTTTTCTCTGCCATATGGGAAAGCTTTCAAATATGCAGACCCGACAGCAGCCTAGAGTACATACACACTTTAATTTAGCTTTCATCAACTTTGTACGCTGTAGATGTTTAGAATTACAACTCCCATCCTCCATTATTAAACATGATGATGGGAATTGTAAATCAAATGAGGATGCCAGACCCCACAAAATGACCACCCAGAGATCAGTGGATGAGGAGGACAGCAGCAAAGAGACTTAATGTCAGCACCTCAGCCATGCCTGTCAGACCCCACTGGGAGTGGTCTCTAGCACCCTTTATTCTTTTCATTTTAAAAAATGTTATAGTTAGGACTAGCCAACTAGAATTGTAGAGTTGGGAGGGACTCTGAGGATCATCTAGTCCAATCCTCTGCAATGCAGGAATATGCAGTTGTCCCATATGGGTTTCAAACCTGCAACCTTGGTGTTATCAGCATCACATTCTACCCAACTGAGCTATCCAGGCAGAGGGTGGCATCTCAGCTTGGCTAATACGAATGGTTCAATTGGTAATTTTGGTCCCTGATTTAATGGACTTACCAATGCTTAAGTAAAACTGCAGTCGTATCCCCACTTTGTTGTTGTTGTTTAGTCATGTCCGACTCTTCGTGACCCCATGGACCAGAGCGCACCAGGCACTTCTGTCTTCCACTGCCTCCCGCAGTTTAGTCAAACTCATGCTGGTAGCTTCGAGAACACTATCCAACCATCTCGTCCTCTGTCGTTCCCTTCTCCTTGTGCCCTCCATCTTTACCAACATCAGGGTCTTTTCCAGAGAGTCTTCTCTTCTCATGAGGTGGAGTATTGGAGTCTCAGCTTCAGGATCTGTCCTTCCAGTGAGCACTCGGCTGATTTCCTTAAGAATGGATAGGTATCCCCACTTACCTTGGAGTAAGTCCCACTGAATTGAGTGGAACTTACTTCTGAGTAGATATGGTTAGGACTGTGGCTATCAGTCATTCTTTGCACAAATGCCAGCTTTGTGAGTATAGTCTCCAGCCATGCATCTGTGTCCTGGCACTCTGCCATTAGCTTGTCTCTGTTGCTCTTCTACGAAGAGGTGACTTCTATGAAAAATAAGGTGTCATAACAGTTATGTTGAGGCATGGGCAAAGGTGGGTTTACTGTCTAAAACTATGGGATGTGTTTTGGAATGATGGTACTTAGAGATTTTATTAAGTTTTGGAATATTTACTGTTTTTCAGCAGTGTATTTCAGAGTATTACTTGTTGACACTTTAGAATAAGTAGTGAGAATATGTGATGGAGTTGTTCTGAGCTAATGGAGAGTCTTAAGAAATGTGAGATGTTTAAGAAGTATCTATGAGTAACTAGATTTATTCAGTTGGGTTTTTCCAGAGTGTCTCTGAGGCAAGCCCTATGTTCCTGAAGTGTAAGTTTAAAAATGTGCCCAAGTAGACTAAGACTAGACTCAAGTTTAGACATTTGAAAAGAATGAATCATTAGTAGGCTGAGCAGCACTTGAGGTGCCTCAACTAAAGACATTTTAGGGAATGGACTGGACTATGCCAGAAAGCCCTATCAGCCATGGGCGTAGCCGGGGGGGGGGCAGAACTTTTGTTAAGAGTGGGCAGAACTGACATGATTGGTCAGCTGGTTAAGTATTTCTATGGTTTTACTGCTCCTCCCTGCCCCCCCCACATCCATGCTATCAGCTGGTCCACCAGTAAAGTGAATAAAGGGTTAAAGGGACATGTGAAGGAGGCATTCTGGACTTGTGAACACATCCTGACGTGTTCAAGTTCCTGTACCAACCGGTACTTGGAGTATGAAAATAATGTTTTGTTTAGAGCAGACTTGTATATAAGCTCACATGTTTCTATACATAAATCTTTACTAGCCTGTTGGGGGCTGGGAAGGAGTGATGGAGCTCTCCCACAGCAGCCCCCTATCTATCTATCTATCTATCTATCTATCTATCTATCTATCTATCATCTATCTATCATGTCAGCTACAGGGAAGGAGTTTCCCGCCTCTGGCAGCTTGTTTGGTTTCTCTGCTTGGAGGATTCCATCAACCCACTCAATTGTCTGATACAGTTCCTTGCCACTTATGGCTACCAGGGTATAGCTTAAGATTTAAGCCTTAAATACAAGACTGACTTCCAGAACTCTTCATCAGGCATGTTGGAAAGATGCTTAACTTTCATCTCCATACAGAGTTGAATTGTTTATAAGTATTTGCATGTGTTAGCAAGCTGACCCTGTAAATCAGTGGTGGCCAAACTTGGCCCTCCAGCTGTTTTGGGACTATAACTCCCATCATCCCTAGCTATGGTCAGGGATGATGGGCATTGTAGTCCCAAAACAGCTGGAGGGCCAATTTTGTCCACCACTTCTGTAAATATATTAGAATTGGCAACTTTTAACACTTGGCCTGGTGGTTCTGTGAAAGTGGTATGAGCAGTTGAAACACTTTTCACCAGTGGAAGATCAGACTAAATACAAAATAGACAAAGCAGATACAAAATAGTGAGATTTTCTCTATTTGCTGAACAATTAGGTCAGATGCACAGTGGTTTTCTTACAGAAAGCTACCAAATCTCAGCTACGCTATATGAGCCTGAGACCGTTTTGTCTTCTCCCCCACACCTCAGTAGTGCACAGCTTCTATAAAATTGTCCCATACTTCCTTTCCCTTTTGTATGTCACATCTATAAGGATAAATATGGTAAATGTTGTTTGACATGTCATTTGCACATGCCTGTCTTGTTGTGGCTTCTCTGCAAAATGTGAAGAGCTCTGCCAACTTTAAGCAGAAAGCCCTGCTTGCATTGCATGAGAAAAATATATTTTACACTATTAGAGTGGGATGCTGCACGCACTCATACTCCATTCCTGTGCCTGGAATAGACAATAACTGGTGGTGGGCTCTTCTTCACTGGAGGTATTTGAACAGATGCTGGAGAGTAATGTGTCATGAATGTTGTAGTTGCATGCTGCATTGCAGATCCTACACTGAGCAGGATATTAGACTAGATGACCTCTGAGGTTTCTTCCAGCTATGAGGGCTGTGATGGTAGGAGGGAAATAGAAAGGAATTTTTAAGGTATGAGTAGTAGTATTAACATTTCTTTGATGTATACCATTAGTCACAGAGTTTACTATACCGTTACCTTTCTTTGTAAGTCAGCATTTTAAAAAGTATTTATACAAAGTTTGGTAAGCTAATTTGGAAATATGAGAATTATAGCTTCAAATGCTGTTAGAGCAGCGTAGGTTCCAAATATCAGTATATATTCTTCTGTTGCTTAGAGGAAAAGTCTGCCATACAGAAGCAGACGGAAGAATAGCATACAGTGGTACCTTGGGTTAAGTACTTAATTCGTTCCGGAGGTCCGTTCTTAACCTGAAACTGTTCTTAACCTGAAGCACCACTTTAGCTAATGGGGCCTCCTGCTGCCACCGCGCCACCAGAGCATGATTTCTGTTCTTATCCTGAAGCAAAGTTCTTAACCTGAAGCACTATTTCTGGGTTAGCGGAGTATGTAACCTGAAGCGTATGTAACCCGAAGTACCACTGTATATGTTTTTGTTTTGGCAGAGAATATTTAAACTGATGGGGCTTATGAAGAGAAAATGTTGGAGACAATTCACAGCTCCTTAAGTTTTTGTATATTATTCTGAAAGTAAAGTGAATCTTAATTAGGCTACTCTAAGAATAAAAATGAAAAAATAATTATTAGGTTTAGATTTAAGTACTTCTTTGAACTGTTTTAAAAAAAGAGTATATTTTCGAAATAACATTTTGTTCTATTATTCTGTTGGGAAACATTAATAATTTAAATATTTCCACTCTAACCTAGCAGTTCAGTATTTCTGATAGAATGAGGAAGAGGTCACTTTAAATGTATTCTCAGCAAAAAACATTTTAAGAGAGTAATCTGGCTGAAGTTCATGTACAACTTAAATCTTATATCTTGATTTGAACTCATTATCTGGAATGGAAATTTGTAGATCTTAACACAATAACTTGATCAATGTCTGTTTTCTAACAGGCATAGAAATAACCGGTGGTCAGGTAGCAGTATAAATTGTCCTACGTGGTATTAAAAGTTTGTTCTTTGCAGCTCCTCTTCAGAATGACTTATCTTGGGGCAGAGACTTTCATTGCACCTAGGTTGAGCAAACTGCCAATTACACATGCTGAAATTACTGTGGCTGGTAATTTCACTTTCACCTGAAGCTTCCTGCTTTGTAATACAATCAGCATAGTTTCTTTGTATTTTGTACCTAATTGTCTGAGTCAGCTTGATTATCTGTGTAGTTTATTTCTGTAGGCTTATTTTCACCTTCTGAATGCCCTGAGGCAAGTCCTTGGAAAGGTTAGTGACTCCTTGTTTGAAGGACCTGTAGCTATTTATCTCTTGCAGGAAACAGAGCCTATCAAAATAATATTTTTTTTAAAAAAAGTTGTTCTTAGTTTATCTCTAAGGTGCTACTGGACAATTTTTTTTAAAAAATAAATATTTATTTTGATTCCCTCAGACCAACATGGCTACCTACAGGAAACAGAGCCTGTTGTGGTGTTTTTAAGTACAGTAGTACATTAGCAAGCTTGCTGTACCTATGTATGGGAAGCTGGTTATAGTTACTCAGGCTCAGCTCTAATACTGAAAATAGTTTCTGGGACTGAGGAAAGCAAGCTAGATCACATTAAGTTAAGTGGTTGACGGAAACATATAGGTCCACCTTTAACTGCAAAACCCTGCTGTCAATATTTATGGGAAATAAAAGGTAAATTGAACTCTGATTCCATGCTTATTCCATGGAAGTGTCTTAATATATTCATGGGGCTTATTTCTAAATACATGTCTTTAGGATTGCAGTCAATACAGTACCTTTTTACAGCCTTTTTAAATCCCACAGTTCTCATTGATACTTACTCCATTTCAAGACTAATGCTGCAAACACACACACACACACACACACACACACAGAAAACACCCCCCCCCCAAACACTGTGGGTTGTATATAGACTTCCATTCACACAATATGGCTTCACCTTATTTTCTTGTCCCCTTCACACACATGCACATACACACACACACCACACCCTCAAAATCAGCTCTGTGGGGGTTCGGGGACTTTCTGAAGCAGATTTGGGAGGCATGCGGGGTGGGGTTAGGGGCAGGCTAGTAAAAAAAGGAAAGTTGGTCACTTTGTGGACTGTTGTGAAGCTGTTATGTTTTTCCTAGCAGGCTAAGTGGTTTAGAGATAACAATACATTATGCACAGATGCATGTATTGGAACTTCAGTGCCAATTTAAAAAGCCATTTTGGCAAGGGGCAGTTAAAAGCAGGGAAATTGTAGTGGGTGCTTAATACTCTTTCCTTCGCTCTAGTCTCATTCAGCTCAATGACTTTTCCCTCCACTGGATATCAAATGCAAGTTTGACCTAACAAGGCAAACATACATTTTCTATGGCAAATATGCATTTGGAACTTTGGGTGGGGGGAGCTACTGGGGAGATTTGGAGTGGGAAAATTATGGATGAGAGTTAAGTGCCCCAGTATTGTTTTCCTCATCTCAAATTGTCTTTTTCTGAAATGGTTCTTTAATTATTAAAGAAAAGTACATTGTGCTTTAATGTTCATTTGTGTGTAATTTGTGTGTAACACATTGCTACTTCCTTCTTGGATCTATAGAGCACATATGTTGTGGACAAGCCTTGCAACATTAACCAGTGAGAGAGGCTCAGGTTTTTAGCTATGAAGTCTCTAGTGTGGCAGAGTAGGGGAATGTGATACCCCAGTATAAGAATTATTCCTTCTGGAAAATAAACAGCTCATGATCTTGGTAGCTTTAGAGAGGCAAAAAGGCTTTTATGTCATCAGAATGAAAATCTGGCTGCTGTGGCAAAATTTAGGGTGACAGGTGTTACCTATGCAGCAGATTGTTCTTGAACTGCTGTGAGCTGTCAAAACAACATAGTGTATTTTGCCTACCTTATTCTGCAATTGATATTACTTATATTACACTCTGCACCTACATTTAAGTTCACAACATATGGTGCAACCTAAATAAATACAGGCACCCCAAGGTGAAAAACTTTATGCCACAGTGTATTGTGAGCAAATTGGATGCAATTAAAACCTTTAATGTTTAAAGGGATCTATAAAAATACTGGTATTAACCATCTGCTCTGGTTAATTTTTAGCAAGCAGTTTTAAGTGTAATGTTGCACTTCCCATAGGAAATACTGAGCTGGCTCCACAGACTCCTTTGTGAGGGGAGGGCACTTGTGCTCATGAGCGGGAGGGAGTCCTAATTGCTACTAATTCCTGTTTCAAGCTTTTGCTTCCTATGCTTCATCCCATGCTGCTTTGGCAGATCCGTTGAGCCTTAGAAGTGCCTTTTCAGTGGGCACAGAGGACTGCTGTGGAAAGGATGAGGAAAGGTCCTACACAAGTAAAACTTGGCTCATACTTTCCTAGATCCAGTCCATGATAGTTAATTCAAAATGAAAGAAAAATAATTTAAGAAGTATATTCTAGCCATGGGTAAGGGTTTGAATCTACCGTAATTCTCCATGTCACTCTTTGCCAGGTAAATAACCCAAAGAAATGAATAAGCATATACATCAGAGAACAGGTCAACCATTTCTAGAAACAATGAAAAGTGGGATCAGCCTAGTTTCCTCACAAAACAAATAATACCTGGGTTCCTCAAGAGCTGAAGGAGAAGGATCTGAGTACTGTGAGTTATTCAGCTGAGGCAACTACTGCCCTTGCTGCTGCCGCCGCCATCATCCTGCTCAATGTCATGAACTGAATCACATGAGCTGAACTAGTTGTTGCTTCTGCATAATCTGTTCCCCTTCACGAAGGATGAAAAAGTTTGATCCAGAAAGGTGAAAGAGCAGAGATGGGGAGAAGGGAGGGAGGGGCTGCAAGACTTCTAGTAGCCTGCTGGTGGAGCTTGTGACCTACCCCCTGCCAAAGGCTATATCTACAGGTATCCAGCCTAGAGGTAATTAGTTCAAGAAGGAAATTGGGAGACATCAACATTGAGTACAACAAAGGAGCATAAGATTCACTCTTAAGGGAATGGTTACAGATAGAGACAGAAGATTGCATTTAACCTTTCTTTGATCGGTTGTTTCATAAAGTAATTTGCTGATTTTCTGTAATTTTTACATATGATATATAATTCTTAAAACTCCATGCTTTTGTCTTAGTAAACTTTAGCTCTTGTTTTCTGTTGTGGTCTAGTCTTGTTTTAGCACCTCCATACCTAGAAGTCATAAACTATGACATCTTTAGAGGTTTCAGATGGACACAAGGGTTATGGATTGATTGACAGAGCAGCCTTGTAGAAATAATCTCCCCTTTATCTCATGGAAGCAAGTTATTTAAAAAGAAGAGCACTCTTCCTTGTAACCAGATCTTCTTTCCCTAGGTAGCACAGAACCCAGGGTGGCTGGGGGGTGGTCTTTGATAAGCTTGAAAACCAGAATTTTAAAGCTGTGTGATGCTAAGAGGAAGGGATTGGGAAAGAGGACAAAGAAATATTATCCTAGTTCATTTATCTGCCTACACTGCAAAAACAAAACAACTACTTACAATTATGCCCAAAGATAATAATAGCTAAGTATGTCTTAGTTTTAATTGTAATCAGCGAAGCAGTTTTTCAATCTGTTTCTGGTGCCTCGTGTTACTGAACTTGGGTAAAAATAGTGAAATGTACTTTATACAATTAAATTTTATTCAGAATATTTCTGCCTTTTTCATTCAGTGTACAGAACGGAGAGCTATATGGGAACAGATGTTAAGAATGCATGGGCAGTCATAAGCATGCCATTTCCTTCAGTTAGATTGTTAGATATGCTTGCATCTGCATTCTTATAATTTATTTAGTGTGTGAAACATCTAGTTCCTTCTGCTCTGTTTATCTCTGGCTCAAACCTCACTGCTAGAATTTTTTCACCTGCTATAGTAAACTTCTATATTGAGTGGCAGTTTTGAATGAATTGCAATTATAGATGAGGAACCTGTGGACCTTCACATGTTACTGGTCTACAAGTCCTGTCACCCCTGAGACCATGCTAGTTCATGCTGATGGGAGTTGGGAGTACAACAATATCAGATAGGTAGATCATCGAATCATCAAATTGTATAGTTGGAAAAGACCCTGAGGATCATCTAGTCCACCCCCTGCAATGCAGGAATATGCATATGGGGATCGAACCTGCAACCTTGGCATTATCACAACCATGCATTCCCAAACCTTGGATTACAGTGTTAAACTCTCAGAATCAAAGCATGAATCTCCAACTCTCTGTCATGGGACGCTTTGTACAGTATTATCTTGATTTGTCAGTAAAATGTGAGCAGAGGTGCCTGATATAATTTGTAAGCTAGAAATCAAGTCAAAATACTTTTCTGTAGGTTTATTTCACCATGTCCAGTATTTCTATGAGACATTCTGATCCTTATTTTCCTGTAAATAATTACATTTAAAAATGTCTGCATTAGATGCAGCCTATAGTTGTTGTGCTGTGTAAGTAGCCTGCTCATTCTTCACACACAAAAACATTGCTTCTAATTGGCCCACAGGCTTCCAAAGGGTATGATCAACTGCAAAGGTAATTTACCTGTTTGTCATCTGCAATGAAGAAGTATCAAGCATGATCCCCTGGTGTATGTCCTAGTGGGTTATTTTTTTAAGGAAAAAATATAAATTTTGGATGAAATCCCCCTTTCCTCTTCAATATTCAAAAGTAATATATTTCTGAGGAGATCCTTGGCCATATCAGAGTTGTGCAAAAGGAGGTACTATCTTGAATTGGAGGCTGCCTTTCTGATTCCCAGGGGAATCTGAAAACCTTGACTAAATTATGTTATTGTTATCCAATGTGTTTATTCTACAATATTTACTAAACACGGCACATTTGAAATTGCCAGCCAAAACAATGCCTCTCTGTTGAGTTTCTTTTTACAGCTGACTCAAAAATCCAAAGTCTTTGAGGAAAGAAAAGAATTGCTGCAGATAAATATTTGGTATCAGTAAGTAAGGAACACCAGCCTCTTCACAAAATATTTTTGAATTATCACTGTGAAAGAGAGCAATATGTAATCCAGGTTTTCCATGTCCTGAGAGCATTGCTTTCTTTTCTTTAAAGTCCTTGGCTGTATGGATCAGTTTTATGTAGCAGGAGTCAAAACATTTAGTGTAGTAGTTGCAGGCTTCTTTCATCTTGCATGAAGTGATAAGCCAGTGTGTCTTAGTGGTTACAGTGTCAGATGAGGATCCAGGAGACCATGTTGAAATCCCCACTCAGCCATGAAGCTCACTGGGTGACCTTGGGCAAGTCACATCTGTCAGCCTAGCCTACCTCATAGAATTATTTTGAGGATAAAATGAAGACATTTATTTTGAGAATAAAATTAGAGCTCCCTGTAGGTAAGGTGGGATATAATCTTAATGATAATGAAACAAATAATAAAGCTATGTTTTGAGTGCTGTGTCTAGATATGTGTTCCACAAATAGTAAAGCAGAACTGTGGAATGATCTGAATTGCTATCCATGATCAGGTTTATTACATGTTGCTGAGCACCTAAAATTGAGAAATTCTGATCTTGTATGCCTGCCTAAAATATGTGGGTTGTGCATTCATATCTGCAGACATAAGTAGTGAGGAGTTGAGATCTGTTCACATGTGATGATGATGTTTTAGGTTGATTGCAGTCAGTCAGAATTGTACTGTCAGAATAGTCTACTATGACTTGGAAATAACTTTTTCAGTTTCTATAAAACAACACTTAAATGTTCCATTAAGGAGACCCCTTAATCCAAAATGCTTGCTGGGCAGTGGTCCCGCTGCTCACACCATCCAGGGCAGAAAGGCAACAGGAAAATTAACATTCCCATAGCAGGATGCCTGAGGACCACCACTGCTGGTGGCTTCTGCCTGTGTGCATTTTAGGTAGGCACTGTTGGAAGCTCTACACTGTCTGAACCCACCCCAACACAGCCTGACATAGCTGGGTTGACAGACTCCTCCACCTCATCCAAGCCTCCTTTCACATAATGGAATGGGATGTTTGAAGGCTCTTCAAATAGCCTACTTTACATGTAACACTAAATCATGGTTTGTTTGATCATGCAAACCCAGCCCATCACTTAACCACAAATTCTTTGTTCCCAACAAAGCACAATCGGGATAGTAAGCCATGGTTTGTTGTTGGCTTATTTACCTTGGCTTGTTCTAACTATGGTTTTTTGCTATATATAAAAATAGTGATTTATTAATTATTTATTTGTCCACCATAAATGCTCACCAAACTACAGAGCCACACAAAATGAAACTACTCCCAAGACTAAATAGCCCACTTGGGCTTTGCTTAAATAAGAATTCTGCTTAGTTACAGATTTTCTGTGCCCCTCTCCTCTGCTGCAATCCCTCCCTCACAAGGCAGGCAGCTACATTTCACAGCTGTTGCAGAGGAGAAGAAAGTTTAAAATGACTCCCTTCTAATATCTGAAACGGAATGAATAGAAAAGCAGCACAGTAAAATGAACAGTATGCAGTGATGCTCCAATTTGCCTTATTATATTATAGGAACCATTTATATCTGAATGTAAAAAATAGAGAAGAAACAGCAGTTGCTGAAAATAAATAAATGAAAATGAGCATTCACATAAGTAAAACTGACAAGCTTAAAAGTTCAAACTCTGTATGATGCAGAAATATAATTCTTGGAGGAAAACACCCTCAATAAGCTTTCACTCAATGCTGCCCATAAGAAAAGACTTAGCAACTCATGGATAATTTGATTCCCAAGCTCTCCATTTTCTGGCATGACTAACAACCTAAAGTATGACTCAGTCAGCCTCAGAGACCCTTATTATACACAGAACCCACTTTGTGCATCTTCTGCTAGAAGAGCTTTGCACATGCTCACAAAACATAGTTCTAACAGTTCCTTTCTCAGCTTTTTTTTTTTTATACACTGTAAAGGCACCATGCATGGACAGCAATCCAAGGAAGGGGAAAATTTGGCTTCACCTAGCAATGGCTGCATGAAGAGGCTTCACTACCCAATACACTTTGGACAGCAAGACTAAGGAACAGACTGTGTACAGCATACAGACGACTTGGAAGTCCTTCAGCTGTCCCATTCTCACTGGGCAACTGAACAATCAGGAAACTTAGCAGCAACACCAAAGTGGGAAGCAAATAAGCAAGCAGGATGCACAATAAAGGGTCAGGCAAAAGGCGAAGTCTGAGTAGTCCTTGGGTCCATTTTGACATAGGTAGGCAATAAAATTATAAGCAAGGCACATGGATGGTTCATTGTTAAAGTACTGTTTCCTTAAAGATCAGTACTGTGCTCCAAATTGGAGCTCTCTACCTTAGCTCTAGCTGGGAACATGGTTATTTTACTGAAGTGGATACAAATCATGGATAGAGTAGTTACATAAAGCATTCAGGAAGAATGCAGGATAGAGTTCAGGTTCCCTGAGAGTGAGCAGTAGCTGTAGAGATGACCTTTATGGAGAGCATTCAGAAATGAATGAGGGAGAATTTGGTGACATCAGACAAGTACAGGATGACTCTAGGGAAGAAGACATAAAGATACCCCCCCCCCCCGTGCTCCCATTACCAATATTTATAATGCAATGCCCACCTTTGGAAGTGCAGCAACATACAGTTAAGTGTGCATAACTATTCTTCTTAGAGCTGGTCCCTATGGTTCTATCAACTGTATTTGCTTCCTCTTCTCAGAAAAAAAGTTATTACTAACACTGATTAGGGGGTTCATAACAATTAGGTAGCTTTGGAGAAAGGAGACAACACGGAGGAGCAGTGAAGAAGATACACTGAAGAAGTGTGCATGCACACGAAAGCTCATACCAATAACAAACTTAGTTGGTCTCTAAGGTGCTACTGGAAGGATTTTTTTAATTTTGTTTCAACTATGGCAGACCAACACAGCTACCTACCTGTAACTAGTTCTAAAATTGTTATAACTACAAGAAATCTGAAGTTTTGACTCTTCTGACAGCATCACCAGTATTTTGAATCCAGTGCATACTATTTAACAGTAGAATGTTACAGGAGGCTGAATGACTTAGGTTTTTAGTTCCTCAGGAAATGTTTTGGAAATGTTTGTCTATTTATAGCTTATTCATTCTTAAATGCCACGTAAAGCTGAGGGAAGGCATTCAGAAATTATTCTAGTGAGAAAAGAGTTATTTAATGTTCTAAATGCAGTTTTTGAATAATGGGCTTTAACTTCAAAAGCTCTTGGATAAAGGAAGCTATCTTGTTCATGAGTGCCATCTTGACAAACAGTTGTGAGGACCTTAAGAGTTTCAGTAGTACTTTATTTTTCTTAACTAAAGAGGCAGTCTTCCATGGATTGAACACAAGGATTGCTTAGAACTATATAATAAACAAATGGATCATTTTGTTTATACTATTTCATTACAACCCAAACATGTATTAGGGAATGACTATATTCTTGGTTAGTGCAAGTAGATAAATAGGTACCGCTACAGCGGGAAGGTAAACGGTGTTTCCGTGCGCTGCTCTGGTTCGCCAGAAGCAGCTTAGTCTTGCTGGCCACATGACCCGGAAGCTGTACGCCAGCTCCCTCGGCCAATAAAGTGAGATGAGCACCGCAACCCGAGAGTCGGTCACGGCTGGACCTAATGGTCAGGAGTCCCCTTTACCCCTTTTTATATTCTTGAACACTTGACTTTAAATTTTCTTCTTGTGTATAAATTGTATTTTGTTCTCCATTGCTTGAAATTAAGTTAAAACTCTTATTAAATCTGTTGAAATGTTAATGTTTTCTGAACTGTTATATATTTGTTATATTGATCTACCATTATTGTTGAGGTTTTTATTTTGCTAAATATAATTTTAAAGTACACATCTGAATACAATTAGAATTGTTTTGTGTGCTGATCACCCAGCCTATGGAAGCATATCTACTTTTATTTTTTTCCCTATATTATATTTTTATTGGTTTTCAAATACAAAAAACTAATTTATATTCTCCATACATCTTAATTAAATCTTGCTTCTCTTTTTGACTTCCCCCAATTTGTCTGCAATTCCTTCCCTTTTATTACTTTTAACACATTTCTGCCATTTTAACCATTTCCCCTCACAGAGCTTCCTTAAAACTTACAAACGTAATTTGATTATCACTCAGTTTTTGCATATATTGGATAAACTTTTCCCAATGTTCTGTAAATCTTTGGTCTCGTCAATTCCGGATCCTTCCAGTCATTCTGTCCAGTTCTGCATAGTCCATCATTTTAGTTCTCCATTCCTCTATCGTAGGTAGCTCCTCCTGTTTCCATTTCTGGGCCATCGGTATTCTTCCCACTGTCACTGCGTATAGAAATAACTTCTTTTCTTTCTTATTTATCTCATTACCTGTAATGCCTAATAAAAAAGCTTCTGGTTTCTTAACAAATGTATATTTCAACATTTTCTTCAATTCATTATAAATCATCTCCCAAAAGCATTTTACCTTCTTACATTCCCACCACATGTGAAAAAAGGTACCTCCTTTTTCTTTACATTTCCAACATTTGTTACTTGTCTTATACATTTTTGCTAGCTTCACAGGTGTTACATACCATCGGTACATCATTTTCATAACATTTTCTTTTATAACTGTACATGCAGTGAATCTTAAACCTTCTTTCCAGAGTCTTCCCCAATCCTCCATTTGTATATTATACCCTATATCTTTGGCCCAATCAACCATAACTGATTTTACCTCCTCATCCTTTGTACACCATTCCAATAATATCTTACACATTTTTGCTAAAATCTTATAGTCATTATTCAATATTTCTGTCTGAAATTTTGATTCTTTATCAGCAAAACCCCTCTGATTCAAATCTTTTCTAAACATTTCATTAATTTGAAAAAAATGCAGCCAATCATTCACATAGTCCTTAACTTCTTCAAATGGTCTCATTTTCCATTTTCCTTCACATTTACATATTAACTTCTCATATGTCACCCATCCCCCTGTCATATTGACTTTCTTCACACTCATCGCCTCCAACAGCGACAACCAATATGGAGTTTTTTGTTCCAACAGGCTTTTATCTTTCCCACACTTCAATCAAAGACCTTCTTATGATATGATTTCCAAAACCTTTATGTACCCGTTTCTTGTCATACCACAAATACGCGTGCCACCCGAATCTATTATCAAAACCTTCAAGATCTAACACATCTGTGTCTTCTAATTTCATCCATTCCTTCAACCAACAGAGGCAAGATGCTTCATAATACAATTTCAAGTCTGGCAGGGCGAAGCCTCCTCTTTCTTTTGCGTCTGTCAATATCTTAAATTTTATCCTTGGCTTCTTTCCCTGCCAGATATACCTTGAAATTTTTCTTTGCCAATAGCTGTGCAGCCTGCATTCGCTCCATAAGATGCACACACATTTCCCCTTACTTTTTAGGAGGGAAAAAGTGTGCTTTTGGAGCAAAAAATACGGTACTTGTCTCTGGCAGGCTATTGAACACTACAATGGTGGAGGTTTTTGAGTGGATGAGGTTGACCCAGACAAAATGGAGGTACTGGGTTGGGGAAACTTGCTACTCTGAAATCAGGTTTGCAACAAGTCTTAGATGGGGCTTCAGTTCCCCTGAGGACCAAGTTTGTAGTCTGGGAGCTCTGGAGTCTGCACTAACTGAGGAAGTTCAGAAGGTGTTGTGGCCAGGAGTGCTTTTTACCTGCTTAGTTTGTAGTAGCAACTGGGACCCTATGCAGAACAAATGGACCTTGCATCAGTTATCTATGCACTAATTATTAAACACTTATAAATTGCCTATTTGAAAACTGTTATATTATGCTATATTAAAAAGGTAATACACCTCATGCCAATAACCTTGCAATCTAATAGCTGCAATACAAAGAGCAAAAGCAATCAAGAAGGAACAGGGAAACAAGCATTGGAGCAGCTGCTTCCTTTACTGACCAATGGACTTGCCATTATGTGGTGGCAGAGGCCAAAGAGTGCTTCCTTTCAGTTCTAGCAGCTACCTAATCACATCTAGGTTGGACTGCTCAAATGCTTTCTCTGTAGGGATGCCTTTGTAAATAGTTTGGAAACTTCAGCTGGTGCAAACTGAGGCCATTCAGGTATTGGTGAGGGTCAAGCAGCTGGAGCATGTGGCATTTCTGCTGCACCAGTTGCCCCTGGTTGCCAGTGTGATAATTGAAAGTAGTGGTTTAAACATTTTATACCCTAAGTGGTTTGGAGCCTTAAAGACTACCTTCACCCATATCATGCTGCCCATATTTTTGAGATCTGCATCTGAGGCCCAGCTTGTGTGCCGTCTGTGAGAGCAATAAGGATGCTGGACACATGGGAGAAGGCATGTGCCAGTTATGTGAGCATCTGTTCATTGTTCAAATATTTTGCATGTAAACTTTGCACATATCAAACATACTGAATATTCAGTGTCTCACTTTCTTTTCTTGTGTAGGCTATATATATATATATATATGTATGTGTGTATGTGTGTATATATATATATATATATATATATATATATATATATATATATATGATGCCTTTATCAGTAGTAGCATGTCTTGTATAACTTGCTGTGCTAGTTTGTGTTTAACTTAGCTGACATATCCTGATGTTTAAATTCAGTTTTTTGTCTACTAAGGGTGGAGAACCTACAGACTGAACCAAAGACAGGATCTCTGCTTTCATTTAAAATAAGTTATTTGTTTTAATTTCTAAAAGAATTAATGTGTGAAACAAACGTGGGTTGGTGATTTAGATGGCAACTAAATTAGAAGCAAAGTAAGACAAACATTACAGTAATTAAGGCTGATACTGTAATACTCTTATTTAATTGGAAGATGGCTATTCTTTTAAAGAATTTCATTCAACGCCTTTTGAAAAAGAAACACCAGCATTTGGCTTGAATCCTACTAGGCTTCTGTGAATGGAAGATATCTTTCCATTCATGGAAAGGACCAACAAAGAATGGGCAACCTTTATAGAGTACAAACAGTGACCATTTTAGGCATGTCCGATATGTGCGCAACTGCACACACATGCATCACGCTGAACCTGGAAGTGACCCAAAAACATCACAAAAAGAGGCAGGAGCAGAATGGGGTGTTTGCAGGCTTTTTCAATGTGTGTTCTGATTACACACAATTTCACTGAAGTGCAATGACTCGGAACACAAGCCCAGCACAAACGGTGAGTTGCCTGTTTGGGGGTTAATGCCAAAATGCCAAAAGTGGGCAGGGACACCCCTCCTCTCAATCTTCTTTTGGCTTCACCATCTGAATACCAGTTGCTGGGAACTCATGCCCAACTTGCAGGCTTCCCACAAGTATCTGGTGAGCCATTGTGAGGACAGAATGCTGGACTAGATGAGCCATTGGTCTGATCCAACAAGCTTGTATTACAATCTTATTAGTCAAGGACAGTGGAGAGTAGAGGGCACAGAAACTGCAGCAGACTAGCTCTAACATAGATTTGCTTGTTCATAAGATTCCATAGCATACTCTCAATTGCCCCAGAAAAACCAGGACATCCCATTTTTTCCCCATGAGAGCATGGCGGCTATTTTGGGCACTGTGTTCTCGCATGATTTCAGGACATGATCTCACCCCCCAAAAAGTGATCTCATGAAAAAAGTGCTTTTTCTGGGGCAGCAGGCTCACGCAGGTCACATGACTCATATGGGAGTGCAGCCCTGAAAGATAGCATCCTGGTTTCCCCCCACATTGTATTGGAGGGTATGCAATAGGGTGAGGAACCCTGCTCTAGATCGAGAGGGGGTGGAGAGAGGGAAAGAGAGCAACAAGCAAAAATGCAAAGCACTGATGACAGAGTAAGGAAAAGGCAGCAGAGTGCTGCCTAACCAAGACACCATTACACCTCTTTTAATGCTTTCCTCCATTTGGTTTGAGTCTCATTTTCCCTACCCACCACAGTATGTATCTTAATTTAAAAAACTAAAAACCAAACCTGGAGGCCTCGGGATTTTCCCTTCCATTGACTATTGTTTTTAGTGTTGATATTAAAGTTTGTATTTTTTCACTTAGTTTGAGACTTTGTTTTTTGAATGTGTTGTCTCTCTGGTTAATTTGTCAATGTTGTTTAATTTACATAAGCTAAAGATCAAACATTTTAAGAGCAGTACAGTAGCTGAAATAAGGAAACAAATGGATGTCATCCTTATTAAAATTTTACAGTTGACTAAACTGTAGAACAATTCTGAGCTAGTGACTGTAATGAATATCTAGCACTGATAGTGCTTTTGTTTGCTTCTTTATGCAACAGATATGTGTGTACACAGAAATCTGTAGGCTTTGCTGTTTTCTCCCAACAAATTTAGGATGTACTTATTTCTAAATCAATATAATAGAACAGGTTTTGTTTGAATTAAATACTTTCTTCTGAATAAAGCATTTTGTTAGGGAGCTATATCAGTCACCTTAACAACAAAGGACAGCATGTTGATGAATTATGTATGTAAGCTGAATTTTTGGCTTGCTGATAATTGACAGGTATCATCCCTCTTTCAACAAATTTCTTCTAATTATGGATCACATATCAAACATAATATACAGTGTCCTTCCCAAAACATGCACAATTCCCACAATTGATTTCATGTTTTATTTAAAACTTAAGATGTTCCATGCTCTCAATCTTAAATTATTTTACCACTTCAAATTAGTAAATCTGTTCTAGTAGACATTTAAATCTGTTATTCATTAATGTGTTTTGTACTTTTCTGCTCACAGTATAGGAAATGAATGGTGCTTGTACCATCTAGACTGACTTTTAATTATTTAGAAGACCTTTTTTGTAAGGCTGTCAACTATCTAGATCAAAGCTTCTAGATTTAAATCAATTAGCTAAATTATTTAAATTTGTATATATTAAGCTATATTGTTATAGGAAGATGTATCTATGAGAGTTCTGAACATAAGGCTGGTTTATGCAAAATTTAAGGTAATTTACGGTTAAGTAATTTAAAGCTACCACTTTCATACTGGAATGGAATGCTATGTTTAATATTTCTTTTCTTTTAAGTCTAAGAATATGGAATATTGCCTGTTGTGCAACCACACTAAAATCTATAGATAAAACAGCCAAAATAAAGGTATGCCAATATTGTGAAATATCCAGATATATCAAGAATTGATTGTAATTGAACTGATTCTTTCTTCTTCGGTTAGAAAGAATCTCTGTAATTTTATCTAGATAGGCAGTACACAGACTTTCTCCCTCTCATCAAATTGAAGTGGTGAATCAGTACTGTGAACTGGTAAAGGACTAGTTAAGGGCCAGAAAACTGACACTCAAGCCATACACGGCTGATCAGTGGTACATCTGCCATGGTGGTGATGATCAGCCTGTTACAGATGGAGTTGCATAACTCCTATGAATCACGTTTGCAGGATAGAATAACTATTTGCTCTGACATTAACTTTGGAGGCCTAGTTATTTCCGTAGCGTGAATTACCTTTCACCAGCGGAGGCTGGTTCTCCCGTTGACATTTGGACATAGACTTCCATGCAAGTTTTCCATGCTTTGGTAACATCCAGCTCAGACTGTGTTGTACATCGGACTGCCTCTGAAGATTGTTAAAAAAACTACAGAAAGGACAAACAGCAGAAGGTGGATTACTGATTGGATGAAAGGAACCTGTGCTGCGGATCTTAAAATCTGCATTGGTTTGTGGTCTATTTCTGGACACAATTCAGAGTGATGTTAACTTTTAAAACCATAAATAGTTTGGGACTCAGATCAGGTCCTCTCCTGCATTAACTTGCTGGTGTATTAAGATCTTCCTCAGAGACTTGCTTCAGTCTCTCTACCTTCAGAAATGAGGCAGATAATGACTAGAGAAAGGGTCTTCAGGGAGTATACCAGGTGTCGTCTGACCTCCAAGGCTTAAAGTGATCTCAAATAGCACTATGGAAGAAGGCTTTGTCATTGGGAGATATATTCAGTTTGGGTCAGGATAAAGGACACTTGTCCCAACTGAGTGCAAGCTAGCAGAGACCAGTCTTGGTTCTATCAGAAACTGCCACAGACTGAAATTCAAAGTATCCCTACAACTGCGGAATAGCAACTCAAGAATTGCAGATGTTGAGGGATTAACAGAATACAAGAAAGGCTGTCCTGTTATTTATTTTATTTTATTTATTCATTTATACCTCATTTTTCAATATATATATATTTCCAGCTTGCAGTAAGACAAACCAGACAGTAGTAAAAACAGTTAAAAGGTATGTTGGACAGTACCAGAATATCTGTAAATCTGAGTCAGCCAGTACAGAGATCATAAAACAATTCTTATAAAAAGGCTTGTGAAACAAAAAGGACTTCACCACATGTCTGAGGACAGTAAGAGAGAGAATTCTACAGTTTCTAGTACCCACCAGTCAGATATTATCTAATGACAGTCCAGAGAGCAGCATCTTGAAAGCCAATCTGTGGGCTTGGATAGGTACATATTGGCATGTAGGGTCTTCACATAATCCAGTCCTTGGCAATACATGCATCTAAGGTATATATTAGCATTTTATATTGAGTTGGAAACAAATTGGTAACCAGCTAGCGTAAAACGAGCTGACTTGTTCTAACCAGCATTGTGGCAACTGCTTTTTGGGTCAATTGTACCTTCCATAATGTTTTTAAATATAAAAACATAAAGTTTTTAAACAAAGAGCATTGCAGTAGCTCTTTGTTATTGTAGTCTGTTCAGTTCTCTTATGCACTCCCATCAGTTGAGATAATGACTCAGGTGCTATAGGAGATCAAGTGGGACGTGACTCATTGTGCCTTCAGTGATTCCAGGTACATAAACAGCCTTCACATCTAAGGTGTAGAGTCCTTGTTCCAGACCTGGTTTGCTATGGAAAGGGGATGGGAATTTATAATAATGTGCTGTGCCTTCATTTCATAGTGTGGAGGACTCGGCCATATTAAACATTCTAAGGAGGTTTGTAGTGTTATGCATACTAGATTGGATTGTGCATCCTGATTGTATAACAATAAATGGAGCAGGTTTCAGAGTTAGCCTGTGAAAGATTTGACTCCCCAAACATTATTTGAGGACTTTGATTATTTGCTTGCTATAAGTAAATCTGTCAGTACATTTATTACAAGTTAATTTTATCAGCAAGTACTGCAGCATTTCATGTACCTTTTGAGGGAAGACCTACTATTGGAAACATTCCTTTAAGGCTGTTTAAATTGTGTCTATTTAGTAAGTCCCCATGAAGTACGGAATCTTTAGTTTTGACAAGATAGATGTTCAAAACTTTTGTGCCCATGGCTACATGTCCTCTAGACCTTTCATTACAATTGTAATTTTGGTTGCTGTTACTTTAGCTCACAGATTGCACATTTTCTGATTTGAGGTACAATCCTCCATTTATCAAGTTTAAAAAAAAACAAAGAAAAGAAAAAGGTTGTCCTTTGTTTAGAATTTTTGCTTAGAGTTGTTTCATGTTTTCAGGCTACACAGGATGCTGTGTTTATCTGTGTTTTTCTTGCCTTTTCCGCAATGCTCAGGATACGCGAGACCATTCATTACTGGCCCAACAGCTTTATCTTTTTATCTACTGTACAAAGGACCCAAGACTTCAAGCTGGAGTCTCATATTTTTATTTGTTTTGGAAAAGGGAAAAGGAATATGTTAGGGGCTTGAACACAACCTCAGGGTGGGTTGTGTCACAACTGTTAGAACTTGTTATGGGTGGGCTCAGATGCAAAGTCTGTTAGAAGATAATGTGCCTTCAACAGGGACCCAAGCTACATTTGCAGTTGTCTAGAAGATAGTAGCTGTGGAGATCATCCGCAGAGCAGTAACCTGGCCCTTGCCTTCAGCTTTAATCAGTTGATGAATGGCATGTTACCTTGTACATATGGCTGCCTAAAGGGAGCAACTAAATGTTTCTTTCTCCCTTCACCCTCTGTAATAGCTAGGACAGGCATAGGCAAACTCCGGCCCTCCAGATGTTTGGGATTACAGTTCCCATCATCCTTGACCACTGGTTCTGTTAGCTAGGGATGATGGGAATTGTAGTCCCAAACATCTGGAGGGCCGGAGTTTGCCTATGCCTGATCTAGGATAATGTATCCATGTCATAATGTCACAGCACTGTCATCTCTCTTACCACCCAGTGGTACTTAGTTTCTAATTTTAGAAGCCAATGTGAATTGTGATGGTCAAATGAGCTTTTGCTCAGACAGAAACTGAAACGCTTGGATGATTATGAGAGATTGTTATGGTTACTCCTGCTGTCGCAATGTTGTTTACACTGTATCCTCATACTAATTTTCAAGCACAAAAATTAAATAGTTTGCTTAGTCCTTAAAACTGATGATAATAACTTTCGGGCTACATGTTCCAAGAGCTTGAAAATGAGGGTTAAAGGGAAACAATTAGGCTTCAGCTTTCCTTTTGTAACAAATCTTGCATTATCTGTAGTAGTGCATCACTTATGACCCCAGTGTGTTTGAACCCACTTATTTTTCCATCTTCTGCCAATCTGCCTGTGCCCTGAAGCAGGAGTGATATATCCCAAAAGGCAGTCAGCTTTGGTGGGAGAAGCTCTCAGCCCTCTTAAGGTGTACCATAGCCTCCACATTAAAGTGATAGAAAACAAACAACCTCAGGAGCACTGGAAGCCCAAATAAGATCTGGCAGAAGAGGGTCCCAGGGATTTGGATGTGCAGAGAGCTGGCACTAGAAATGGAAGCTGATTATTACAGTTTCTGTCAAATTCCAGTAAACTGTCGGCATCTACATCTAGCCATACTCTCTCCCTCCAAAATAGAAGGAACAGAATTTTAAAACAGAAATATTTATATACAATTATTTATTCTGTTGCTCTTCCTTGAGGATTATAATATCTAGCGTTCTAACATTATCCTTCTCAGACATTAGAAGGATTATTCTTCTTACTTGGGATTTGCAAACCAACAGATTTGTAAAACAATAAAATAACAAAGCAGGGCAGTTTGATTTGATTTAGAACATTTGTATATTGCTTTATACTAAAATAAAAGTCTCAAAGGGATTTACAATACTACAACAGAACTTGATAAAACATACTAAACAGTGCAAAATATTGGTGCAAAAACAATTATAAAACCACACACTAAAACATGGATTGTAACAATATACAATATTATTAAACTGACCATATACTAAGGAGAATAAAGAGGTTTTTACCTGGTACCTAAAGGTAGCACCAAGCATGCCTCCCTGCAGAGAAAGTTCCAAAGGTTTGGGTACTATTTCAGAGAAAGCCCATTCTCCGGGCCACCCTCTGGGCTTCTTTTGGAGATGCAACAAAGAGAAGGATCTCAGATGATAAAATCAGTATCCTGGCAGGTTGATGTGGGACAATACTTATTGGAAACTAGCTGACAGGCAGTACAGGTGCTCCAGAATCATTATATGTTAGCTCTTTGCTGGTTTCACTGACAGTCTGCCTGTCACATTATGCACTAATTGAAGTTTTTCAACTGTACAGTGGTACCTCTGTTTAAGAACAGCCCTGTTTACGAACAATTTGGTTTATGAACTCCGCAAAACCAGAAGTAGTGTCCTGGTTTGTGAACTTTACCTCAGTCTAAGAATGGAATCTGAATGGTGGAAGGGCACTACCAGCGGCGGTAGGCCTCATTAGGGAAAGCATGCCTTGGTTTAAGAATGGTTTCAGTTTAAGAACAGACTTCCGGAACAGATTAAGTTCGTAAACCGAGGTACCACTGTATTCTAAAGCCATGTACAATGCATTGCAATAATCCATCTTAGACACTATCTAGAGTTTGAAAGTTATAGCCACAAAATTCAATACTACATACATAATCCCCAGGTAAACACATAGAATTGCAATCCTATGTATTCAGGATTATATTCCTATGCATTCCTATAACAGAGCACAAAATCCCAAAAACTAAACAAGCTTTCTTAAATCAGCTCCACTTTTTTGTGGGGCTGGGTTGTGGTCAGGCCTCCTGTCTCTCCCCTCCCGCATCATCCTGGGGAGACCCCGGCCATGCCACGTAGCCAGGCAGCCAATCAGGTTGCTTTAGGGATGTGGCTGGGGCCGGGGCGTGACTCTGAGGCTACCCTTTAGTTAATAAAAATTATACACTGCTTGGTTGTTAAAAAAAACACCCTCAAAGCAATTTACAAAAAGATAAAACAATAGCATCCAGAAAAAATTACAACCATACTTTAAAACATGCTAAAGTTAAAATACTAAAACAGATTAAAATTACCTCAAGTTTCTAAGCATCTGGGTAGTCTTTTCTAAACAAGAATGTTTTCAATAGGTGCCGAAAACAGTACTGTACAATGAAGGCACCTGTGTGTCCCAAAGTGTAAGGATCACCACACTTAAAGATTGACTTCTTACAAATGTGAAATGGGTATTACGTGGCACCTGGGGCTGTGTAGTTACTAGATATTTTCTGTTCCTAAGTATCTGTAAAAAATACTTGCAACTAAAAGCAGTGACTATTGCTTTTAGTGGGGCAACAGCCATATTCCCATATATAGAAAAACATTTTAATACTGGCATTCTAGCTATTATTAGGAACAGAATGTCTGGTGTACTGCGGATGATTTCTGTAACGTGGGTCAGATCTCTTTGGAGATCTTTGGGTAACAAGTGACTAAAAATCTAATAAACAATAATTACGATTATTTCAGGGGCACGTCACGCTGGGAATCTAAGGTGAGATACCCCCAAGATGGAAGTTGACCCCCAATTCCATTCACAGCACAGAGGCAGCTTAAGGTCCAAATAGTCTATTGTTGCAGAATAGAAAGGCTTCAGTAACATAGTTCTGGATGTTGATATATGCATACAGCTTGTAGGCTTTTGACTTTGGCAGATATATACATAGAAGTACAAAGTATTTCTGTTGCTTCAGCAGTTGAAAACATAACACAGACTCCAACTGCCTTCTCAAAACTCTCCCTGACACTCACTGGCTGACTCCTGAGCTGACATGCCCTATTCATTTACAGTGGTACCACGTGTTAAGAACTTAATTCGCTCTGGAGGTCCATTCTTAACCTGAAACTGTTCTTAACCTGAGGTACCACTTTAGCTAATGGGGCCTCCCACTGCCGCCACACCACCGTCGCATGATTTCTGTTCTCACCCTGAAGCAAAGTTCTTAACCCGAGGTACTATTTTTGGGTTAGCAGAGTCTGTAACCTGAAGCATCTGTAACCTGAAGCGTCTGTAACCCGAGGTACCACTGTATATAGATGGCACTGCCATAACAATTGGCTTGACTGACCTTACACCTGTTGGCTTATTTCATATATAGGGGGTAATTTGTGCTCGTGAAGGAAATAAATCCCTTCCTTCAACAAGTCAGGGAGATCCTATGTGTGTCCTCTGTGAACGCTGGCCTATTAGAACATTAGGCTTGTGGATAAAAATGGGCAGTGCAAGGATACTCTTCAGCATCAAGTTATTGTGCTCTTCAAGCCAGGCATTCATGGATGTGTGTAAACATTTCTCTTGCTTTAACTCCCTCAATAAGAGCAATTTGTTCATTTTTCTCAAATAGCTTTGATTTAAGGCGAGGAGAAGATGAAGATCTGTCCAGCACTGCTGCCTTAGCCTTGAGGCAGAGCAGGTGTACCAGTTTGCCAGGCTTGGCCAAGATGCTGAGATGCCACCCATGCTGCAGGCCTTGTACTAGAGTGATTCATCTGGGTGGGGATGACAAGTGAGAGCTTTTGTATATAGTGGGATGAAAGAATAATCAGTGAAAATGCAAGTGTGCTTGAAAGAGAGAAAAGTTATGAACTCTAGAGCAGTGTTTTTCAACCTTTTTTGGGCAAAGGCACACTTGTTTCATGAAAAAAATCACGAGGCACACCACCATTAGAAAATGTTAAAGAAATGAACTCTGTGCCTATATTGACTATATATAAAGTAATTCTCTTGAATAGGAATCAAATAAACACAAAGAAAGTATTTTATAATTACTTTATTATGAAATAGTAAGTAAACAGAAATATGAAAAATTATTAAATACTTTATTTTTAAATCTTTTGAATTTTTCAATTTTTCCCACGGCACACCAGGCAACATCTCGCGGCACACTAGTGTGCCGCGGAACAGTGGTTGAAAAACACTGCTCTAGAGAAGAGATTATATGTACCAAAGAGAAGTAGAATTGTGGAAGGCTTGGGATATTCTGCTCCCTCCAATGGCTGCACAACAGACTCTTTTAAAACGTCATAAACAGTGTTGGAGTGCAACTCTTGGATTGTCTGCTGCTTTTAGGCCCACAAAATAGTGTTATTATCTGGTGCCAAGGACAAATATTGTAAAGAGAAGAAGTGTTACATTAGCAGATTGCATATTGAGAAAAGGTAAACAGGGAAAGGAAACCAGTGGTTGCAATTATTGACAGAGCAATTAGTACTAGTAATCTTTCTTCCCTCCGCCAGATAAAACATATTTTATTTTGTGGGATTTTTGAGGAGGAAATATTCTCCATTTTAAGAAAATAAATATATTTGAAATTGGCATGCAGCAATAATAACAAATCCTTAGTAGTTAACCTATTTATGGAAATAAATCTTTCATTATACCACAAAGGTGGTATGAAAAACCAGGAGATTTTCTGTATATAAAGAAGCCCAAGTAGATGCTTTTAAAATGGTTTCCTTTAAAGCATGGTTGTATTTTTGGCAAATTCCCAGCACTTTACTTTCAGCCAGGAGAGTCTATGCATAGCTCTTAACAGTACTTCTACGCACATCATTATATGGATGGGCCTTCAAAGGAGGGTTTGAAAATACCTTGGCCTATAGTTGCCCTTAGAGAATAAGAACATTGTTTCTTTTGTTGATTTTGGCATCTAAGATTATATAAAAGAGGGTCTAATTGTGGCAAACTAGACTGGCTTGAATAATACAGTTGCTAAGTTTGTTTTGGTCATCATACCAAATTTAGAATTATTTTGGCGTTTAATTTAAAAATCCAAAGAATCACAACATAAATTAACGAGAACTCATGCATGTCTTTAAAAAGTACAAGCAGTGCCACCTTTTTCCAATTTCTAAAAATGAGATATGAAAACTTCAGCACTTCATACCGTAACCTTGCTTCTCTATGGGGAGAAAATAATCCTGACAGACAGTGTTATCTCATGGTAATGGGCCCATTCTTCATTCTCACTATTTGGTTTTTGAGAGCCTCTGAGCTTGAGGTGCTCTAGTCAGATCAGTCAAAGCATTGCCAGCTTTTGTCCTTCATTTTTAATGGCAGTTAGGCATTTGCTTGAAATGATTTACTGTATTTGGTATAAGTTTCTGCTTATTTAAAATAAAACTTAAAACAGAACATATTGTTAAATGTAGCTAGAGGTTGCTGTGAAACATAAACTCTGGACAGACTTGCAATGTCATTTGTATATAATACCCTTAGCTTTTGAGTGCCTTCAGAGAGAGAGAGAGATTTTATAATGAGGAGGAGGTTGGTTAATGGGCAACAAAACCCAATCATTGTATTGTTCCTTTTTCTTCACATTACCTGCATGAATCCCTGTGCCAATTCTCTTCCTTCATTTAAAGTTCAGTTACTGTTGAAGGAAAGACTGTGCCAAGCTTTGGGATGGCTGAGCATATAAGTTTATAGCCTACAACAAACTGGCCTACCAATGACTGAGCCCCGGATAATTTCTGTGCCAGCAGGACCGCACCTTTTGCCTAATAAGCAATGTTTCTTTTGACATGGCATACACCATTTTATGACTACTTAATTTGGCACTTTGTTGCCCATCACCCAGTTTTGTGAGGTCTTTCTGGAGCACTTCACAGTAAGAGATCAATAACCAAGATGTCTATCATTAGTTTAACAAAAAATTAGAAGCATATAGGAGATTAGTATGGCTGTGCTGTCATAGGGGCAGGGTACAACTCCTTCCTTATGCTTTTCTCCTGATCTAACCCAGTATAGGAAACATCAAAAATTCAGCATGGACTGAAAAAAGGCTTATTATGTGATCAGAATGATACCTGTAACATTTGACATGGGCGAAAATGAGGAAGTCTGTTTCTTCTAAAGGGCACTTCTTATATTCAACAGACACTGATGAAACAAAATGTATGAGGAATTTGGGGAGCCCTCTGTACCTTTTTGCGTTATGAAAATGGAGGGTCAAGTATAGTGGTGTCCTGGAACATGATTTTCATTTCCCCTGCAGATTCCAGGCTTTGAAGGCCACTCCCTCTGGTGGCCTATGTGAATAATCAGTCACCAGAGAACAAAGCAAACTGATTGTCAAGCATTTTCCTGATTCTCAAAGCTTAATCAGTCCAGTGAAAGAAAATATGAGAATATTTAGTCTGAATACTGCAAGAAATTAACTGTGGTGTTTCCTTTCTTCATGCATCTCTGGATGTAGAAGATCCTTTAAGCTGTAGTCCTAAATGTACTCCTTGGAGAGGCAGGGGGTGGGGAAGTCACTGATAACCAGCAGAACCTATTCTGGAGTAGGCATGCTTAGAATTAGATTGGGGTGTTTTGCTGGAGTGGGAATGACAGATGCCAATCAGTTGCTTCAAAATAGGGATTTTTGTGTGTTTTTGATTAGCTTCTTAATTCAAACATGCACTCTCTAGTAGCAATCATACCCTGCTGAGTAGACAGATACATTCTTGCTGCTCATCTCTTTCTTCAGTGCCTGGCTATACTATTTCTAAGACTTTCTGTTATTAATGGCATTTTGCCACCATCGGAAGTGAGTGTCAAAATACTTCGATCATCCTTGAAGGCTGCTTCACAGTGATGAGAAAATTGGTCTGATTAATGTAAATGATACACTATTCAATGCACAGTGCATCAGTGATTGCTTTGGTTGCACTTTAATTCACCTGTACTTGTACATTATACTTCTCTGGCAGCAATTACCTCTCTCTTTGGTAGGAGAGGAATTGTATTATTTGAAAGAACGTGGAACTTTCCAGAAACTTGTTCTAAACCATGTTTTAGTTCTCATTAAGTACAGCTGCCTGTGAAGTGCTTCAATAATCTCTTCTTAAAAGGCACTGATGACAATGACTCTGCCCACATCCAAAAACAAGACTCTGTGATTAATTATTAAACAGTTCAGCTCTTATCCAAACTGTTTCTGTCATTATAACTATTTTAAGAAAAATATTGGATGAATTCTGACAATGCTAGCCACAAACTTTGAAACTTATTCCAGCAGAGGGAGTGTTGGGAAGTGGGAAATGGTTTTCTTTTCAACTGGTTATTGTAAGAGCTACTATGTAACTTTAAGAACTGGTGCCTGATTTTTTTTGTGTTCCTCTTCCTTTATATTTTCCGTTTTTCTTTCATATTCTAAATTGTAAAACTTGTAGGCAGTGGTTGTTTTGATTGTTGCTCTAGGTGTCCTTATATAAGCTGCTTTAGGAGTCCTTTTTTGGCTGAAGAGCCAGGTAAAAATGCTTTGAATAAAAAATAAGCATGTAATTGAATGCAACCTGCAGGGATTTCTAAGTATTACACTTACTGTAATGTAAGTCATAGTATGTCTAGAGCTGCAGTTCTAAAACCTACAAGCATAGGGTGGAGATAAGGGTGGCCCATCCCAGAAAACTGCATGAGGTGCTTTCTGAAATATGTGTCAGCCATTCCATTAGCCATTCACTGACATCTAAAGAGCCCTCTCAAAATCTGTCTGGTTTGCTCCTCATTCTCTGCATGCTTGAAATATAAAAAGCAAGGGGGTACAGTATTCAGAAGCTAGCGTACAGTTAAGGGTGTGGAAATAATTCAGCAGGTTTCTTTTCTGAAAACGATATTGTATCTCTCTAGAAGTGGGCAATTATCCCAAACCCACTTTCTGCTCAGTTCTCTGATTTACTATCAGTTGTGGGGCAGGGAAGTTATTGGGGTCTGGATGTGCAAGCTAGCCAGGGGTGTTGTTGTTGTTGTTTAGTCATGTCCGACTCTTCGTGACCCATGGACTAGAGCACGCCAGGTACTCCTATCTTCCACTGCCTCCCACAGTTTGGTCAAACTCATGTTAGTAGCTTCAAGAACACTGTCCTCTGTCGTCCCCTTCTCCTTGTGCTCTCAATCTTTCCCAACATCAGGGTCTTTTCCAGGGAGTCTTCTCTTCTCATGAGGTGGCCAAAGTATTGGAGCCTCAGCTTCAGGATCTGTCCTTCCAGTGAGCACTCAGGGCTGATTTCCTTAAGAATGGATAGGTTTGATCTTCTTGCAGTCCATGGGACTCTCAAGAGTCTCCTCCAGCACCATAATTCAAAAGCATCAATTCTTTGGCGATCAGCCAGGGGTATGATAAGGTTAAGAATGGAAATCCTACTGGGAGCAAAGGCCATCTGTACTTGAATGTGTATCAGAATGATTGCAACACAATTCCTTAAAGTAAGAATATCAAGGATACTAAAGCAGAAATCCATGTCTGTGGGATGAAAAAACACAAAACTGTGGATGTGAACTGCTCCTTCCATCCATAGCCTTAGTAGCTAAATTCATTATATAGCCAAATGAGAGGTAATTGTACATTCAAGTGGGAGAGTTGTGGAAAAGGATGAGCGGCCCAAATCTACAGTCTGGTATTGGTGGGGTTTTGACCCACCAGCAAAGAAGTGAAATTGATTAGATTTGTCATAATTGGTAAATAAAATCTTAGATTCTCCTAGTTATGTTCCCCATATACAGATATTTTCTTGGTCTGTCTTGGATATGTGTGGATCAGTCTCATCTGTGTGGGAATGCTCAGGGATGCAGGAGAGGATATATTGTTTGATTATATCATTTCCAACTTGTGCTAACAAGTTCCACAATTTAGCAGAGTAACATTCCCCTCTTTAAACTTACAGCGGATGCATTTGCTCAGGCTCGCTAAAGCTTCTATAATACGTTTTAAAGGTAATTCCCCTTTAGTCCCTCATAAAAGATCAGACATGACACAGTCTTCTATAAAAGTATAAAAAGAGTTTACTCACTCACATTCTGTTCACAATTGGATCCCAGTAAGCAGACTTAGCTTAGAAAAGTAATATACCTGGAAACTATCCCATAAAGAGACAGTTCCTTTGTCCTCTCTTGGCTGGAAGCCAAGAGAGCATCTTTAGGCTAAGCAGATATTGTTTCTCCAATGAATGTAGTCAGAGATGGTGGACAGTCCTATGCTTTTGTTATCTGCACAGGTGACGCCACGCCCACCTCTAGTCACATGCAGAGGAAGTCTGTCCCAGCTTAGGAGAAACAGGAAGTTCCGACTGGCTGCTTTTGGTAATATTTTGGTTGGTGTGGTAATAGTATTGATTTTTAGCCGTTTATTACGGGGCCAACATGCTCCTTTTACTTTTTAAACAATATGATTGACTTTTCATATGTCATCACAATGTACATTGCAGAATATAGGGATAATATTGGATGTTATTAATAGAGAACATTGATTGTTTTGCCTGGGAGGAACATCAAAATGGTTGCAAATAATTTTGGACTGATAAATAGATACAAATATCAGAAGGGCTTGCTCAGGGGATTTTTCAGTAGCCAGACGGTGCTGGTTGTACTTTATCAGGGGAAAAGATATAACTTAAAATCAAGCAAATGTAACTTTGTGTGGCTTGAACAAGCCATTCCTGAAATATAAATTTGTCGGATGATTCATGATTACACATATATGCAGATGATATACTTAGTAACTAATACAGAGCTGGAGAATAAGAGGGAAAGAGTTGACTAATCTGGGGTTATGAGGCAGAGCAATGAAAGAACCAGGAAGATTCTTTGACTGACTGACTGACTGACTGACTGACTGACTGACTGACTGAAGAAATTCATATGCAAAGCAATAGGGAAGCCAATCTTGTGAGAGTGAGAAATGGTTGAGATTGCAATAATAAGCAAGACAGAAATAGGAGAGGTAACACATAGTCAGCCTGTCAAAATAGGTCACACTGTCTGGGGTTGTCTGTAATCCAGCCCTGTATTTTACCCCCAACCCCCACCCTGATCCCATTAATCAATCCCTGGGTTCCTACCGAACCCACCATGTTTTATTTAAGAATATAAAAATTTCCCTGTTGCAATGGACATAGGCTGATGCCTATCAACAAAATAATCCTGAACAAGATAATAGATGGTAAAGTATTTCAAGAGGCAAGGAATGGGAGCATCTTTAAAGTGGGCAAAGCCTTTGTTCAGAGCCTTTGTGTGAGCCATGACTGAGTAAAAAACATTGTTAAATACTGTACTGAATTAAAAAACAACAGAATCAGACACTAGTGTCTCTATAAACTAAGATTTCACCATGAGTACTCCCGAATCCATAAAAGGAAAACATCAAATACTTTTTCAGAATAAGGACAGGTTATAGGGCTATAATACTGAGTAAAGGATATGGGGAAGGAAAGGTGCTTCAAACATTTTTGCTAGCCCAACCATATACTGGAAATGTATGGAAAGCAGAGGGCAGACCCAGCCTTCTCAGGAAATACTGTTTTTTAAGAAAACCCCAAAAAAGCAGGCCAGGAAAGTAACAATGAAAGATATAACACTACACAGGGGTGTATAGGTTAGACAGGAGAAGGGCACTGACTGCATACATGTGTTTAGGATGCAGTTGAGCCAGAAAAAGATAACTGATGCCGTGTGGTGGAGGAAGTAAATAAGTGCAACAATTTACAAGCATCTAGACAAGCAAATATGTGTTTGTTTTGTAGTTCATAATACCATAAATAGTTCAACACAAAAATGGTGGAGACAGTGAAAGAGGAGTGAGTTTGGCCCAGTTAGGATACTGAAATCCTGAAAAAAAAGGCATGGCTGTGAATTTAGCAAAATTCTCTCTCTTTTCTGGTGTGTCTAGACTGCTTCTTATTGATGCATCATGGTCTTCTGCAGGTCATGAAACTAAACAAATGCTGTGGGAACTTTCTGTGTTGAGTAATTGATTTCTCAATGTTAGCACTCATTCTACATATCCAATTATGTGTAGAAAACTGCAGCTTGATTCCTTGACTGGTTACTTAGGGTTATACCTTAAGGCTGTCATTAGTAGAGTTTTGCGCTGCACCTGTCAGACTTGTTTGCAAATACTATATGAAAACAAGCTGCAGCAGATTTTAGAATGCATTCCCCCAGCAATAGCAAACTGTAATATCATCAAAACACATTCAAATAAAAAGGGTTTTGAAATAATGTTACAATTGCCTTAAATCTGGCTTTCATAAGACTGTAGTTTCCAGGTTCCGCTGAGAACATGCAAGAACCCCATGAAATCTAGTGAGAGCCCCACAAAGCTTCTGTGAGATTTCATGGGGCTCTTGCAAGATCTTGTTGGAGCCTGGAAGCCCCCACAGCTGCGGCAGGGGACATACCTGTGTGGGTGCCCACAGAGGCATCCCTTGAATTCTGCCACCTGAGGTGGTTGACTCAGTCTGCCTCATGGGCCAGCAGTGAGAAGCTAAGTTGTTGAAGGGGTGCATGGCAGTGCCACCATCAACTGTGTTTGGGGCAGAGGAGGTTGGGCAGACCAGGAAAGCGAAAAGCATCATAAACCACTTTGTGCTATCTGTCTTCAGCATCAGAGCTCCTTGTAGAAAATGTTGGGAAACTTCAAAGTTTGAGGGCGCTCTTTTTAAACACCCATGTCAGTTAATAATACAATTTCAGGGTTTGATTCTGAATGAGAATTAAAGACTGATTTAATGCATACTCAGTCATGGGTGCATCGTTGCGGATTTAAGCTGAGAGAATAGGACTACTGTATTTAACTTGATCTTGAAGCTGTGGTGGGAATGCTTCTAAGGGAAGTAAAACTTAGATCTGTCAAACCTTCCTTACATGTCTGATGTTTTACCGTGCTTTTAATATTTGGTTGGGAGCCACCCAGAGTGGCTGGGGAAACCCAGCCGGACGGGCAGGGTATAAATAATAAATTATTATTTAATAATTATTATTATAGCTTCATAATAATCACTCACAGTTGTTTGCAAAGGGTGCAAAACCCAGGCACTCAGTAGCCATGGGCCATTTAAAAGTTGGGGCCTGGTAACTGTGTTACTGAAGAGAGTAGGAAGCAGGGTTCTTCTTCCATGTAAGCCACTGTCTGTAGGACCTGACCATGCTGCTTCCTTTTAATATACAAACATTTCTCTTGCCATCTATCTTCTCCCCTACCTCCACATTTCTACTACTCATATTTCCACCATGTTTTTTTTTGTACATATCTTCCTTAGATCCTAAACACTTCTCTCCATATTTATTTTTTTTCTCTCCTTTCCACAGTATTTTATTTCTCATTCCTCTCCCCATCTCCTGCAGTTTTAACATGTATTTGAGATGATTAGCAAAATCAAGTGTCCCTCAAACTCAATTTTTTTGTAGGGTTCAAGTAGGTTCCAAGAATTGTTCTGGCACATCATTGCTCCTTTCCCCCCCACCCTTCTTGTTGCTGGATTGTGCATGCTAGTTAACCTGCATCTGTGTAGTTTACAAGAAACTCCATCTTGACAGGCCAGCTAGTTTGTATGTACACCTTTGCAGGATCTCAGCTGCATCTCTAACTCTGCCACACCTAATTGAGAGGAGTTTTAATTATTCCACAGTCTCCAGTGCAGGGGAGTCAGGCTGGGGTGAGGAGGATGGGATTGGCAGCAAGATAGCTGGAGGGAATTGGAATACATATTACCTAAGGGAGTGGTATCCTCAGTCTTCATCTACTTTAATTCCCTCACCAGACACATCAAACAATAACGCTGTAGGGCTTGAAAAAATTGGGGCAAGGCAGCAGGGGCAGTGGGTGGCAGGCAATGACAGCCTGTCTAAATATCTGAGTGGCAGACAATTGAAAGGAAACAACTTTGCTGCATGGCCAGTGCAGGCGAAACTATGTGTGGTAATTAATTGTTGGGGCTGTTTTTGTTTTTAAACAAAGAAAAGTTTGATAATTGGACTAAGCTGCTCGGCCATAGGTGAACTCGGAAGGGAGAATTTATTTGGTATGATATTTCCCAAAGTTCAATGAAATCCGATTGCTCCCCTGTAATTACAGTGATTAGTTTTAAAACTTGTACCTTACTGCCCGCTTTTTTGCACTGAATGTAGGAAGTGGGGGGAACACTACAAAAGTGGTGGGGCCAACACTAAAGGAGTAATTTGTATTTGTGCTTAAAATGTGACTTGGAATTTGGAAGTGATAAGCTTCTGAATGCCAGTTCCTGGCAACTGCAAGTGGGGAGAGTGCAATTGTACTCAGGTCCTGCTTGCAGCTTTCCAAT
This sequence comes from Podarcis melisellensis, assembly GCF_964234715.1. NCBI lineage: Eukaryota > Metazoa > Chordata > Lepidosauria > Squamata > Lacertidae > Podarcis > Podarcis melisellensis. Next base: position 39,132,541 of record NC_138543.1, read on the forward strand.
AGGCACCCCGTGAGAGCAGGATGTTGTACTAGATGGGTCTTGGCTTGATCCACCAGGGCTCTTCTTATGTTCATATCCACATAAAGCAAGAATGTCCATTAACATTTTCTGTATATTCTGGATTTTTTCAAGCCTTTGTGCCCAAGAAGCCCTCGCACAGCTGCAAAAAAACAAGAGTCCAATCAAATGATTAGCTTCCAAATATAGAAGACTTTATCTCATCAGAATATACCATTGCAAACAGACTTAAATGCTTGTCCCTCAACGTCCTTTTTTAAAATTACAATAGGCTATTCTTATGCTAACCAAAAGGGCAAACATACAGCTAATTTTCATAACAAGCTCTTTTAAGTGATTAGCAATCTGTAAAGAGATCTGTGCTGACTGGAAAAATGCTAGATTCACTGGACTTGCTCATCTAAGAGCTTAGTGGTAGACCATCTGCTTTGCAACCAGAATGTCCCCAGTTCAATCCCTGCCTGACATCAACAGGTAGGGCTGGAAAACACTCCCTGTCTGAAATCTGGGGAGTTGATGCCTGTCAATAAGGACAATACTAAACTAGATGGACCAATGGTCTTCCTCCCTCTCTGTGTTTCTAAGTGCTTGTCTGCATTGCTTTCCTTACCTATCTAATAATGGTACTATCCATTCTGCTTGATATAAGTTTAGTTCACCAGTAAGCATCTGGGTTTCGCAGAGTAGTTTTACTGACATTTCCTTATAAACATGGAGTCCTGCTTGTCAACAGGCAGAAAATGAGCTAGGATTTGGTTGTTCCCTTCGGTCACAAGAGTAGAAAGTTAATACATAGCAGCCCAGGCCTAGATATCTTGCTGTCTTCCTAAGGACTCAGCTACAGAGGTCAATTTATAATGTTAAAATGCATTATAAAAATGGGACACCAGATGGTGCTGTAGAGCAGAATCCAAAGTCAATGGCAGATTGCCTTGGGAACTTTCCCCCCCATAGCATTTTTAAATAGTGTTTTTTATATCTGTGTAGATACAGCCAGTGCAACTTAAGTGGTGATATAACAACAGGACTTGATAGGAGAGCAAAATGATCTCGACATTTTGAGTTTTGCATGCAGTCTGAAGTCCCAGGGGTCCTGATATACTGACATGTAACTTGGACGTATATTTTGCCTCTCTTGAGTTGCTTTTAAAAGGGCCTTAAAGACTTTTATATGCCAGACTGCTCCAGATTGCTGATTCTGGTGTGATGTTTTGAAACTGTCATTGTGCTTTGTTTTATCTCTGAAGTCCTGGACTAAAATGTTGGTGTCTTCAGCTTAATGTATTTCATACTGTATTTTCTATTTTTAAATATATGATGGTCTTTATGATCTTGCTTTTAAAATGTGTTTATACTAGTTTGGGCTATACTGTAAGGCACTTTGTGTTGACCATTTGCAGAATACTTACCATAAATATGTAAACAAACATCTGTGCATATATGAAAAATTCCTTGTGGGATTAGAGAGATTGTATACAAAAGGTTCATGACCTGAACAGTTTTCTGTTTGTTTCAGTGGAGGGTGAAACTCTAAATATCCATTGTGTTGATAGCATTCTGACATTTTGCAAGATTGTATTTGTGATGTTTTAAGATATGAAGTAAATTACTTAGGTTGCTTTTTTAATGTAAAGCAGTATAGAAATTTTCTAAACTGGCACAGTGGATGGGTCTTACAACCCCTACACAGGCAACTGCGAAGGCAAACAAATAATAATGATGTCATAGGAGCCAACTCCTAGGGGCTTCACCCCCCAATAAAATATTGGGGCATTGCCATTCAAATGGTGTACGTGAATTGTGTCATGTGATTATGCTGGGCGGAGCTTACCTGGGCCCCTCCCATATTTTATTCAAGTTGGCACTCCTGAATGATGTTATTACCTAATGGTACCTCGGAAGAAATGCACCACCTCCCCCATTTTCTTTTGTTAAATTCTTCAAGCTGCATTAGAGTGATATTTTAAAATAATAGAAAAAGAGGGATTTCGTTAAAGATATCCGCAAATAAAGAAATAGAAATGATCTAAATAAAACACATAAGCAGAAATCAGTGGAGCACCCCTTTGGTGTGAGTTTTCTGTGTGCATAACAGTAAATGTAGGCCTCTGACAGGGCAAGTAGATGTGAGGGTTTTATTTTAAATCGCTTGCTGGGTTTGACCCATTGAGACATACTTTGATCACCATTACGAGCGGTCTGGAACTGCGAGGGCTAGAAAGTAATTAAAAAAAAAAAAATCTGAACAAGTGCTCAAGTCTTCACAGGCCGCAAGTGAGGCGACGTCCCCTCTCCTCAGCAGCCAGTCCATGCAGTCATGAACTTCAAATGGGAGTCACGCCTGCTGCACTGAGATCAGCATTTGGCATTTAATCCGAAAGAAATCCTGAGGCGAGCCTTCCTTGACTCCTCCATTAACTCAGAAATGAGTTTTGCCCCTTGTCGCTTTTATTTGTCTCCAACACTAACAACATTTTCATGGTTGTTATAAACAGATAAGCAAACCTAAAATCAACTCCAAATGCCCCACAATGTCAGGGTGTTTTTGTTTTGCTAGCCTCTTGTTTCCCAGGCGCCAGGCCTGTAGTGCGTTTTTCTTCCTAGTGATTTATAACGCTGCTTTTCCTGTTTAGTTAACGATGATTCTTGACAATTTAACTCAACAGGCAAATTTGAGGTACATTTGAAAAATAAAACAGTCGTTTGAGGGATTCATACTGAGAGGTGATTTACAAGCGCCAAGACTAGCTTCAGTCACTTGGGATTTTGCCACAGGTGCCATTTAAGGTGATATTTTCTCCACAAGTCGAGTTATAGCATCATGCTTTTCTAGCACTCTGGGACACATTCTGATGCCAAGGTGAACTCAAGGAGAGACTAGCTTTTCTAGCCCACCACAAATGCAACAACATTAACCTTATTTAAATTTCTACAGTGTTACCTCGGGTTAAGAACTTAATTCGTTCTGGAGGTCCGTTCTTAGCCTGAAACTGTTCTTAACCTGAGGTACCACTTTAGCTAATGGGACCTCCTGCTGCCGCCTCCGCACGATTTCTGTTCTCACCCTGAAGCAAAGTTCTTAACCCGAGGTACTATTTCTGGGTTAGCGGAGTTTGTAACCTGAAGTGTCTGTAACCTGAAGCGTCTGTAACCCGAGGTACCACTGTAATCCCAGTCCACATGTGCACGTGTCACATATGTCATATATGCAAAGCACATGACTTGCCACAAATAATCCTGGGAACTATAGTTTGTTGAGGGTGTTAGGAATTGTAGCTCTGTGGGAACTACATTTCCCCAGATTCTGTGTTGGAAGGCAGCCATGTGCTTTAAAGGTATGGTTATATACACCGCCTCAGAAATAAATGCCTCCAGTGATTACATCAAACTAATCAATATCAAGGTTAGAACAAAGCTGTCTTAGTTATACAGAGTAGAAAACTATTGACTGCATACACAGCATTCATTTAAATGACATGGCTTCTCCCAAAGAATCATGGGAACTGTAGTTTACCAACAGAGCTACAGTTGCCAGCACCCTCAACAAATTTCTGCTCCCAGAATTCTTTGGGGCAAGTTGTGTTTAAATGTACAATGTGTATATGAAGCCATTCTGAGTGTGTTTTGGGGTGAGGAGCTGGCTGGCGGGAACAGGAGCTGCCAGCATGGCACCTGCAAACCTCCCCTGGCACACATAGGGTCCTCCCTGAAATTAGGCTTGAAAAAAGCATTCTGTTGTAGCCAATATAATAAATTGTGTGGGCTTGGTTGCTGTGTGTGTTGCCCAGGCTGCAAATGTGTCCATGGGCCCCAAAAGGTTGGTGATCTCAGGGCCTAGACACTTCTGTTGAAGGCATATAAACAGTTGAAGCATACGCAGAAGATTACATCTGTTCAGCTCTGACGTGAGTATCCGTAACATGTCAAAAATGTGACAGCAGAGGCGTGAGTGCATTGAAGTCATTCTTTCCACAGCACTGGGGCGGAAATCATGTTGTTCCTGTGCCTTGAGACTTAACCGCTCATTTTTTATGCAGGCTATCCTGTCCACTTTGACTCATCTCCTAGTGAGGTAAGACTGTTCAATGTGCCTTTATCCATGTCCCACTGCAATTCCTGCGGTGAACCTCTTGGTATCAGCCTCTTTATGGAAACAGGGAGGACAATGAAGGCCCTGAAAGCCTAGCCAAGAGGAAGGGTGGCTATATTTTAGGAAAAGCACCTTTTTATATTCTAGTGTTCAAAAACAGTCGAGTTTTCAATATGCACACTGTTTAAAATCTGGAAATGTTTGCATAACTAAAGTAGAATTTTAAAAACTACAGCTGGTTTACAGATTGGCCTTCTCACATGCTCTGCTATTCCAAATAGGCTATAGCTTAATAAAACATACACACCAAAATCCACATGACCAACTACAATGGCAGAAAACTGTGTGCTAAGTTCAGAGTTCTCCAGGACTGGTTGGTAAACAGAGCAAGAGTAATGTTGGTGGGGAAAGTTGCTGGGGGTGCTGTTCTGTCCTTAGTCACAGTCTTAAAGTGGGATGTGGGAGGAGATAGCAGGCATTCAAACAAAGGTGTGCTAAGTGCTATACAGGTTTTGAGTTGTGCCTAGGATTGCTGAAAAGAAGAAACATGCCATGGCTGATCCCCCATTTTTAGAAATATAAATATAGTGTAATAGTTCAGATATAAGGGCAAGTTGTGGTTTTTGGAGTTTTAAGATCTGTGAAATTCAGGTGCTGAAGTGAGCTTTGAGGCATTGATTTTATCTTCTTCTGCTGGTTTTATGCCATGTTAGATTAGATTTTACGGTCTTTTAAAAAAAACGATCCAGAAAACTTGGGTGATGGAGTGCCACATAAACACAACAACAACGGCAGTAGTAGTAGTAGTAGTAGTAGTAGTAATAATTTTTAATGGTTTGTGCTGATGAAAGCAGGAGGAGGGAGCACATGACCACAGGGCTCAAGCTCATGATACCAAACTATGGTTTAGAATTGCATCTAGGATCTAAACTGAATTCTGATGCTAACTGCAGTAACTTTTTGGAGAAAGAGTGACTTCATAGTCTAGCACAGCAAATGCCATTTTCTTTGTTTTTTTTTGCAACATGACAAACTGTCAAGACTGGCCTTAAATTGCTGGTGAGGCACAGCTGAACTCCACAGTATCAGCCTTGCCACAAATGGTTTCATTTTGTGCAAAATGTACCAAAAGGGTCATTACTAGAATAGATCTCCTAAAGTGCTTCAAGCAAATTTGTGCAGAACAATTCTTGGACATTTGGCTTGTTAAATGTTTTCAAAAGTTTGTTAAAAACTGACTTTTGGAGATGATATATGTAAAAACAAAGGTAGTGGTGGGGACTCAGAGCTGAAACAGAGTTCACTCCCAGCAACTGAGAAGGTAGGCTACTTCATATTCTCATTAGCCACCTTCATTTAGAACAGTTGTATATACTATAAAAATTACTATATACCTCAGCCCCCCAAAAGACCCTGATTCAAATTGTAATAAGTCATTGATGAAGCAATATATACATTGGCTTGGATCCTAAGCTTCTACAAACAGAAGGGTTTAATCTACAGTCATAACTCAGAAGTTGAATGGAATCTGTTTGACTTCCAAAATGTTTGGAAACCAAAGCACAGCTTCCAATTAGCTGCAGGAAGCTCCTGCAGCCAATCAGAAGCTGTGGAAGCTGCGCTGGACATTCAGGTTCCGAAGAACGTTCGGAAACCGGAACACTCACTTCTGGGTTTGCTGTGTTCGGGAGCCAAAACGTTCGACTCACAAGGCGTTTGGGATCCAAGGTATGACTGTACTCATGTTTGTGACTGAGATCCAGAGGAGGCGGCCATTTTTGCCAGCCCACCCCCACCAGCTCTTATGCTGCTCCAGAGGATGCCCAAATCATTTGAAGCAGATTTTATGGGAGGGTTACATATTAGGTTGTAAGGGCAAGGGACCATCCATAAGAATCACCTCCCTCCTACCCAGCCCCGCTTCCACTGGTGGGAGTGTTACAGGAGCAGAACTCTGCTCAGAATATGTTGCTGCCTGCAGGAGCAAATTTAGGGTTCCAGCCATGGATATTTGTTCATAGAGTTTGCAGGTCTTGATTTATTTCTGATTGAAGATGTCTGTGCTGTACTACTATATGTCCATGTATAGTTGTACAAAAATGATGTACATAAGTAGGGCATGACACTGAATGCTAGTTGCACCTTTACAAAAACCTTTTCAAAAGGGTTAGGGTGGTGGTTGTTTTTGGATGGTAAAGCAAGGTAAATATACTTTTATGTTTAGAGTGACCTCTGAAATATCTTCAGTCCTCCCCCTCCTGAATTTTATTAGTTAATCGATAAGACATGATACAGAGTATGGTTGTTATCATCATAATCACACCCTTGAGAACTTTGAGGCATGAACTATTACCTTTTGATAACACGCATGGGAATGGCTTCATTTAGATTATGAGACAATTTTATAGGAGGGGGGAAATGGGCTCTTCTGTTGAAGAAAGATGAAGCTGGCCATTTAAAATTAGCAGCCATTTCTATTGAGCTGATAGATTAACTTCCCCTTGTAGATTGCTCAAAGTCAAACAGAACCCATCCCCCTGTCTGAACAGCTACAGAGGAAAAGCCATTTATATGTGACATGACTGAAAGTCACTTTTAGCTTCATATGTATGCCTTGAGGATAATTAAATTGCAAATATGAAGAGAATATAGCAGCAACAAGATGACTAAAATGGAAAGATGTGCACTAGAGCATTTCCTCTGCAATAAGACTGCAGTTTTACATATCACTTGTTATATGAAATATACAGCATACTCACAGCTGCTCATTGCAGTTTACTTCTTATCTTTTTTAATGTGGGAGATGTAAGAGTTTGATCTTTCAATGGAATTTTATAAAAGGTCGAAAAGAAACCCTCACTGGGTCTGGAACAATACTGTTGGATAATAAGTTACAACAATTACTGGTGCTGGAGAGGCTCAACAAAATGTTCTGCAACTGTGTGCTGGCGCTTACAGACGGTTTCCTTTTGCAGTTTTGATGAACATTCATGTAGCTCATTTCACAGCCTCAAATGTTGTTGAAAGCAACTACTGAACATCTAACGTGCTCTGCCAGTGCAAACCCTACACTAGGCTGTGAATTCTGCATCCAAGAAAATCTGCAGAAAACAAATTGTAGATATGTCAGACAGAAGGCGACCCCGCCCCCCGGTAAGCATTAAATGAGAAAAGGCTGATCATGTTATATTCCAAATTAGAACTTGAAGCAATGCCTAGCAAACATTTGGATGTTTCATTGCCAATATTCTGAATTACAAGTTATTGTTCCTTTGTGTGAGCACCACATCTGTACAAAGTGTCATACTTCTGAAATTCTTATCTGGCAAATGTATATGCACTATCCAAACAGCTGTGCATATACAACTCATTCTGAAATGCATCCCTATCATTTCTCCACAATTTACTCAAGTCTTACTGAAGCCCTCCATGCCATGAATTTTAATATATATTAGAGCACATGATTTTGCAAGTAGACACTGTGGAGGGTCATGTTAAGCAGAACAGGGGAAAATGTAGATCAAAATCATAGACCTCTTCCCAGAATTACTGGGAATAGTACTGAATAGAAGTACTGTACATTATCTTTATAGTATTTTTAATGTATATGTTGCTTAGGGTGGATGTTGTTACCTACCCTCTCATAAAAAAGCTTCAATTTAAACACTAAACAACTTTAGACCCATTTATTATAATAGTCTTAAGTTATGTTGTAGCCACGATGTTTAGCAAAAACAAACAAAAACCTACAGTTGCCAAATCTGTTTATATGAAAACTTGAATATATTTATGTAAATAAATACAGTGGGATACATAATATTCCATTAATGAGTACAGGTGAGAGATGAGACCTGGCATTCATCTAAGGCCGCACTGTTGGATACCTCATTGGATGCATGTCCTTAGAATGTTTGTCCATTTAAAACACCCACATCTGAATGAGAGTCATTGTTCTTTGGAAGTCTGTTCCTTAATCTTCTTCTCAGCTCATCATTCTCCTCCAAAAGTTCATCTAGCTTCCTTTTCAGTGTTTTTGGACTATCTGTAATATGGTAATGATGCTCTGTCTACAAAAAACAAACAAAAAACAACTCAGTGTAATGTGGAATAACACAAGCACCCTGCAGGATCAGACCAAAGGCCCAGCTATTCCAACCCTTCTGTTCACACAGTGGCCAAAGAGATGTCTATGGGGAAGCCCATAAGTAGGGCCTAAGTGCCACAGTATTCTCCCCACTTAACGATCTGCTGCAACTGGTATAGAGAGGCATGCACTCTCTGAAAATATATAACCACACTAAATCTAATGCCTTCGATCCAGAGATGTCTTGCACAAGAGGAAAAGCATTTTTGCCCTTGTTCAGCAGCCCTGCTAAACTCCACCAATTTCCCTGTCTTGCAGTAGCCTGCCTGCCCCATCTCACACAGATACTTAAAAGTGATCTAATCCAGGAGTAGATTTTGTGATTGACGGAGGGATCTGTAGTGGGGAGGAGGCAGTTGTGGCAGTGAGAAGACTAAAAAAGAACCCTTGTGCAAGAAGAGATCTACTTGATCTTTTCTACATCCAACTTAAAATGTTTCTGTGCATCATAATTCATTGAGATGCTTGCTTGTAGAAATCATGAGGTATCATGGAAAGTGTTTTTAACCTTGTTGAACACCTCACCTGCATACCAAATTTTCCAGTCACAAATGAATTCAAGAACCATCTTTCTTGTATGTCACACACTATTAGATAGCAGTGGTGACTTTTCTGTAGTGAACCTGAATTTATAGAATTTCCTCCCCAGGCAATCTGACTCTATTTCACTTGTCTTCTTCCAGAGACAGATAAACCTCTTTTTTTTGCTCCAATATGCTTTGGGGTGATAAAGATCACAATCCTATGCATTTTTATCCAGAGGTTACTTAGTTTCTTAGTTTCTATGTGAAATTAACTCTTCCTGCCTGCCCCACATTATTATTGCCTCCTGTTCTCTCTCCCTCTTTTGACCTATCCACTTTTGATATCAAGAACAACGTGTATTGTTGTGAATGTAGACTACTTAGACAATTGCTTGTCATATTCATCAAGATAATTTTAGAGCTGTTCTGCTGAAGTTATGAAAAGCAGGCATCTGTTCCCTGGGAACAGGAGTAAGAATGTAATGAATAGCTTCTATTCAAAACATTGGCTATATGCTAGCAGCTGAAGAGTATTAATTTTTTTTTTAATGGTTAAGGGAAAGACAACAGATTTGTCTCTCTTTCGGCAAGCACACAGTAAATCCAGCTAGTGTTGTGAGATTACATTATTATTATTATTATTATTATTATTATTATTATTATTATTATTATATCCTGCCTTTTTCCTAGTCAAGGACTGAAGACAGATAAAATAGAAAATGCTAAAAACCTAGGGAAAAAATAATTAAACTGTAATTGAACACTAATGTAATTACAATAATATAAAAATACCCATTAAAAACACCACCAACAGTAAAAACATCACAGCACCAACCCTTTCTTCAAAAGCAGTCAATAAATTCGAGGCTCTGCTTCTACATACCCAAGCACAACATTTAAATGTAATTTTGAAGTTTAACATACATGTTCAATTTAAAGTCGTATTATTGTGCTGAATGCCCTGATATCTCATGCTTCCTTAAAGATTTAATCTGAATCATAATTTCAGGATTGGGCCAAAACCTACCTTGAAGCAACTGTTTCTGCACTCAACATTTACAATCATTAGATTCTGAAGAGGACTGTTGACAAAGTTACTGCTTTTATACTTACTGTGAGGGTATACTTTGCACTATATACCTCAGTGGGGCTTATCTTTGAAGAAAAGCTATTCAGATCCACTTTATGCTCTTTGTGCTCAAGTGATTTTTGTGAATCACTAGCTGGTGTCTACAGAAAGAACCAAAAGTGGTTAAATCATTGATAGAAAAGTAACTTTTTTTGTGCTTTGCTACGTTTTAAAGATAGATTTTCATTTCCTTGCTTTTCTTCTTCTTTTTCTCTAGAGCAAGAAGAAATCAGAATCTTACATACTGATAAAGATGAAAATATCATGTTGTTGCTATAATATATGCACCTGTTCTGGAAAAAAAGAAATGTATAGCGCATTAATTTTCTTTTCAACACAAACAAATGCATAGAAGCTCCAGTATTATTATGCTTCTAGGCATGGGTCTGGCTCCAAAGAGTGCATCCTTATCCCTCAAATGCCACCAGAAAGAGGCTGTATCTGTTTTGTGGTTGGGTGTGACAAACAGTACTTGAATGTCCTTTACATAACTGTTACAAATAATCTGTGGAATTTGGCTTACTACATTTTCAGTCCAATCCTATCTGAAATATTCCGCTGTACACAACCATTGGCTCACTATAATTTCCACGCATGCAGAGATTGGTTCCAGGAGCTGCCCAAGACATTTTGCTACCTGAGATGAAGGATGAGATGGTGCAATCACCATTCTGTGCACAAAATCTCACTAGACTTGTAGTTGAATTTTACTTCAGCGCTGGTGATGGAACAGAGTCCTCCAATGCACCCTATGGCAGAAAGCTAACCTATTAGGAACTGAAGGGCAAACACAGATACTCTAGTTACTTTCTGCCTCTCTGAATTTGCCACCTGAGGCAGCTCCCTCACTCTAAATCACTCTGCCTCATGGAAGGGCCAGCCCTGATTGGTGCAAATCAACATGCACTGAAATCAATGGGAATTTTGCAGCAATCTAACTCCACAGGGGCTATTTACCTTAGCAATTTTTCCTTCAGTATGCTGAATATACACTAATTACAACAATAAGCCAGCTAAAAGTAAATTACAATTTACACAGCAGTTTAACAATCCACTAAAGGTAGCTAACTAATCTCCACAAAACAGATAATTCATTTTGCCTTTCTGCTTACAGTTTGCATGATCTGCTGACTGCACATCTTATTTTTGTTGCCATTTGCCTTGACAAGAGTGAGGTCAAGTGCTCCAGCCCACTTGGAGTTCTTTCTTCGTCTTTTTGGAGCGTGTATTTTCTAGGAAACAAAGAACAGCTCCTAGGAAGTCATTGAAAATGTGGCAAAAATTACATTCAGAAGTTCTGCTGCTTGAATGGTATACTTATTTAAAGATTTTCTATCCCACCTTTAGAGAACAAGACCCCAGAAAGCAGCGGGCAGCAATTAAAAGCACACACACAGACAAAATAAAATCACAATAATGAAATATAATTAGATAAAAATGGGAGTGAATAGCAGCACAACCTGGCAGGGAACTGACATCAGAGCCAGAAGTGGAGGCAGGGCTCCCAAGCGATGCCGGAGAAGGGCCAAGCAGGGAGAGAGGGGACTCATCAGCTGGGGAAGGAAATCAGCGTAACACAAGGGATAAAGGGGGGCGGATGGGGGAATCGGAGAGAGGGCTCCAGGACTCTTTGCTGGAGACCAGCGGGGAGAGCACAGGTCCTACGCTACCCACACCCACCCTGCGCAGAAGACTTCCGTGCAGGGAAAGTAGGTGTAGACTTGGCGTCAAAGAACTTCTTTGCTGGAAGAAGTTCAAGAAACGCCCACTGACGGATTCTGCTAGCGACTGAACAGCCACAAAGTGAAGCGCTGTCCAGCCAGGAAAGGTTTAACCAGGCTACCTAGCCAGGAGTGGCGGCAACTTACGCACAAGCAACCCCATATAACCATTACACAACCCATAGCAGCAGCAGCAGCAGCAGCAGAAAAAAGCCCCCTAATTTAAGACCAGACACTAAGCCAAACAGGAATGTCTTCACTAGTCACCTGAAGGCAACAAGAGATGAAGCTTGAATGAATGGTCCACCAAAACTGAGGACCAGAAACAAAGAAACAGTATAATAAAATTAGAATATCACACAAATCTCATACCTTAGAAGTGTCAGGAAAGGAAAATATAGAAGGACAACTTTCTTCCTTGAGAAACTTCTTTCCATTAATTTCTCTGAAGCACTCTTGGCTAAAATGCTGAGAACAAATCATGTCCCACTGAGATGGCATCCAAAGTTTGCCACTAACAGGGTCAGCTCGGTGTACTGACATGGCCCATTCTTGCTTTCTTGCATTATCCTTGGGAAACCTTGTTATAAGCAAATAAAACCCAAGTATTCTTATGGTAATGTTATAAACAACCACATTTGGAACAAACATATAAAAAGTGTTATGTACATGTGGTTGTCAGGCTAAATGCTCAACAGCCCAGCTTTTGGGGTAGTAAAGTTTCAATCCTATACACACTTACCTAGGAGTAAGCACCACTGAAGTCAATGAGACTTACTTCCAAGTAGAACTGTACAGGACTGTCAGACGGGTAAACAAATTGGCAGCTGAAGGCCTGAATCATGCAGAAGGAACATTTCCCCCCCATCTACAAAGTAAGTCTACTCATTTTTCAAGTGCTGTGCACAAAATACCCCTGTGGCAACCCTGGCTATCATTCAAAGCACCTCAGGGTGCCATGGTACACTGGTTGAAAACCACTGGTGTAATATGTTATTCTATGGGAATGCTTAGAACAATTGTGAGCAGAATTTAGACTTGCAGGATATCCTCACCCCACCCCTGAACCCTGAGATCAATCAACTAGAATCACATGCAAAACAGTTCTACTTTTCGGACACATTTTAAGAATGAAGAGCAGAGTATTTCTGAGCACGTGCACAGCCCAGAATGAAAATTCACTCTTGGATTTCTCCCAGGTATTCTTTGTTTCAGCAGCTTAATTTTCAACAGGGAGGAAACCTTTAAGACCTTGCTACAGTTGGGAGCCAGGATCTATGGTGAATCAACTATAGATCTACTAACAGATCTTATTCTGCCTTCTGCCAATCTACAGCCTGCCTGACATGCCTTGCCTATATTCAGTGGAAAGCTGGAACATAATATCTTTCAAATACATACCCACATTTACTGTATGTAGAAAATAATTATATTTTAATGAAAGGTCCCCCTGGATTTTGCTGGAAAGAGTCACAAATGGGATAGTGCATTTGGGTGACAGATCCTTTTTGTGAACTAATGAGAACTGTTCTTCCCAAACATCCCTGCACAATGTTCCGCTATGGAATACTGCTTCATGCTGGTATTAACACACGTCATCCAAAATAAGACATTCAAAATTTATTACCACATTATTACCATATATCACCTGTCTGATAACAAATGTTGGAAATGTAAAGAGGAGGAAGGGACATTCTTACACCTCTGGTGGACCTGCCCGAAGGTGAAGGCCTTCTGGGAGATGATACATAATGAACTAAAAAAGGTGCTTAGATTTACCTTACCCAAGAAACCGGAGGCCTTCCTCCTGGGCATGGTGGACCAGAGGGTGGCAAAGAAAGATAGAATTTTCTTTATGTATGCTACTACAGCAGCAAGGATCTTGATGGCAAAGCACTGGAAGACACAAAATCTACCCACATTGGAAGAATGGCAGACGCAGCTGATGGACTATATGGAACTGGCTGAAATGACTGGCAGAATTCGAGACTCGGGAGAAGAGAAACGGAGGAAGTTTGGGAAAAGTTCAAGGATTATTTGAAAAAGCATTATAAGTTGTATGAATGTTAAAAAATGCTCCTTTTTAGGAAATTACAGCTTCAGCATCGGAAAATTTTTGAATTGGAAAATAAGGTATAACAAGACAGAAGTGGTGTAATGAAATAATTTTATTGTGTTGAAACTAAAAATTAATGGATTTGGACTGTAATGTTTAGAGACCAGATATCACGATAAAATGGAAGACATATTATTATGTTTAAAATAAGTTAACAAATTGCTGAGGTTTTGAATCGATAGAGAATGCAGTGCTCGGAAGATGGGGGGAGTCTATTAGATCTATGGAAATATGTATTTGGAAGTTGGATTTTGTATATTATAAACTTAATAAAAATTATATTAAAAAAACAAACAAAATTTATTACCACATTTCTGCTCTTACATAAATCACATTCTTGTGCAATTTCAAGCACAGGCGTGGCAGCTAAATTAAATATCTCCACAACATGCAACAGGATCTGGAGTAGCCTGCAATGTTATTTTTGGAGACTGTGAACAATATGCCTCCTCCAAACATTCATTCCTGTGGGCAAATGCCTAATAGTCTGCAATAATAATGATAATTAATAAAAGATCAGGGTTTACACTGTGCTCAGGCTGTTCACGCTTACCTGTGAAAAGTTATTCCCTGTTTCCTGTTCAACTTTGTGTCTGAATTGGTGCAGTTATATGCTGCACAATATTTCACCATGGTAATTCTACTTCAAGCTGTTGTAGAAAAGAAGAATTCTAAGCAGCAGAGCACATGGAAAGAATACACTAGGATGAAAAGCTTCCGTTGGAGAAGGTGCTGCAGTTCATTTCCATGTAGAAGGCTGAAAAAAGGGAATGAGAAAAATCTTTTTGTCAAAGAGTTAAGATTAAGTTACATTCTTCTTTTTAACGTAGAAACGTATCATACTGCTTGCACAACAGATTTCCTTTTGTGCAAATGGGACTCTCCCCCCACCCACTGCATCTTCTCAAAAATTTGTCTCCAGAGCAAATTGGGGAAACAAGGTAGCTGGAAGAGGCAGGAAAGAGAGGGTGCAATGTTGGATCTTGATCCAAAAGACAGCATTACTCTTTTTGACAGTTATCATTTTGAATCAGAATTTTCTGAATTTTAAACAGAGATGACTACTTTATTTAACACTTACAGCACAGTCCTAAACATGATTACCCAAAAGTACATGTGTGCATGTGCAAAGGCTGAAGGCCCATTCTTGTACGTATTCAAGGGCAGAATCATAGAGCAATAGAATTGAAGAGCATTTGTTGTGGGTTTACACACTCTTGCAATACTTGCATAGCTTGCAAGTATTAAATATTGTATCATTATTGTCAACACATGATTGTCACACACATCCTCTTTCCGGGATTTGTGCATATGGGGTGTGTGGGTGTGTATACCACAGTGTCTATATAGATTATAAGGGTTCCAAACCATGGTGCAAGCTCCCCACCACCACCACAATGATTCAGAGTCAAAGGAAAGGTCAAAGGAGAATAAGCAGCCTTAACCCCCCACTCCCTTTTATCTCTCTTCCAGAACAGAAAGTGCAAGGGCAAGAGGAGGAGAATCCTTCTCTTTGCCCTCCTCTCCCCAACCTTTCCCTCTCTCAGGGAGTCCCCACTTATTTATTTCTATTATGCGCTTTTCAATTATTTTTGTGTCACTCACTCAAACAATAACATGAGCACCCTCCCCACAATTATGCAGAAAGAGGTATTACTCCCCTGGCTACATTTTTGAAGAGCTAATTCTCTAATTCAAGGACCATTTTCTCAGCACTGGAAAATGCCATTCTTTGGGCAAGTCAGAATGTGTTCTACATTAAATGCATTTAGCTAACAGCCATTCAGAGTCAATAGTAACAGGCTTTAATTTAAATGCAGCAGAAAACGGCAGATCACATTTTTGTACTGTTTTTGAACTGCTGAAATAGCAAAACCCATCAGCCAAGAGAAATCAACTATATCCATTTTGCAAAATCAACCATTGAAAACTCTAATCCTTTCTTAAATGTACATGTTCTGAAGGTAACAGAAATGAGAGCAGTGGCACATTCTATATGTTTTATCTAAGCTTCAAGGGAAAATGCAAAATAAGCTTTGTTCGGCGTCAGTGGGTCACACCTTTTGTTCTCAACACCTAGCATGAAAGTATCCATATGGTTTTGAATGCAACCAAGGGGGTGATATTAACCACCTCAATAGGAAAAAAAACAAGTGTTGTGACATCTGTGAACCCACCCCTGACCAGTGATCTGTTTAAAGAATTTGCAAGATCCATGACTGACATGGTCTCTTTCTTAAAAAGCTCAAGTCCATTGCAGCAGTCCACTTGAGAGCTTTGCTTCAAACCTTAAGATTCACAAGGATGGCAATAACAGTTGCCTTCACCTCTGTGGAATGACTAGCTATTCTTGCCAAAAACTGTCATATTCACCACAATGGGCAAGGGGCACATCTCTCTCCAGCACGCCCTTGCTCTAGCCTTTTCTCCACTGTGTTCTGCATCAGCAGAAGTTCCACAACTTCTTGAAGCTTCCTTAAAGCTTGAAATGTCTATTTTGAAGCTAGAGACAATTATTCATATACTTGTCACATGTATGTCTCCTCCTTCCTCCATGGAAGCAAGCATGGGGTTAAAATACTTTATACTGGCTAAGCCAGAGTTTCCTGTTACAATCTAGTTTGTCATCAGGAAAAACTGGCTAAATCCCTATGCCAGAGCACAACAAGTGATGGGAAAAGAGAAGAATGCATGGGTATATGGACAAACATCCAAACGCAGCCACTATGTGTATTTATGTGGACTTTCCTTGACATAGTTCTGCTGTAAATACATTGCTTTTAAAAGTGTTTGAAGAAGGTCAACTAAAGACAACAGACCGGCATCCCAAGCACACTGCCAATCAGGACGAAAAGTACACAGAACAGCTTCTAACGGTACTTCAGCACAGTATAAATAGATCCAGTCTCCATGCTTATTATTGCAAACAGGCACAAAGACACAGCCAGAATTTCTTAATGTGTTTGGAAGAATGAAACTAGACTTCCCTGCTGCAAGAAAGAGCTGGAAGTGGTAGAATAGCCAAGGTAAGAAGGTGTCCTGCTCACTCTATGGACCAAAACATCTGGCGCTACATCTGGGTTGCTAGGTAGCATACTTCTCGCAAGGTACTGTTCTCCCCCACGGTCACCAAAAGTAGCAGCATTTGGAACAGCAGCAGTAACATCTAAAGCCCCGGGAATTGGTATGTTGCATCATTGTCTCTGCAGAGCCTTCATCAGTTACCACAACCTTAAGATGACAAAATTCATTGCTATATTATGTAACTTTGTGAAAAATTAGTGCTTGAATTTTGCTTCTTTCCCCATTCCCCATAATTTCTCCTGTATTGTATCACATCTGTTAGATAAGGCTGTGTTTTAACATCTTTCTACAGTGCCTTGGAAACTTTAAGTGCTTAATAAATAATGTCCAATGCCAATACGAATAAAGGATGGTTCAATGTCATTTTGCTTTTGAAGTAAAGCTTGAATTTGTGGTCTACGTTTCAAGACCTTAACAATGTGTCTTTGGAATTCTTTTGTAGTTATTTGCATGGCCAAGATCATCTATTAATCTTAGTAAGGTTTTAATTCTGTATTTAAAAGAAAAAAGGTCCATCCATTTTGAAATCCTTGGTTGGCAAGTCTTCTGGCACGCAACAAACTATAAGGGCCCCTCAAACTCAGTAAAACTGGAATATGGTTGCCCAGGGTAGGGAATGCCTTCCTGTACCCCAATGGAACTAGCCAGACTCGGTAAAAGTTACAGATAATACCTGGGAGAGTCAAAAGAGATCATAAGAAGATATGGCTGGGAGAGGGGAAGGGAGTAAGAGAGGGATAACTTGGGCAGAAGCCTGCAGAAAACTACCATTGGCTTGAAGGAATTCTGGCAGTAATACCATGAAAAAGGAGATCAAGATCTGGAACCATTCCTTCCTTCTCTCTGAGGCCGGACCTTGGGAAAGGGATGGGGTCTTGTCTCTTGACACTTGGGAGACGCAGTGGGAGGTCAGAGATCAACTCTGCTCTAAGCCTAGTGTCACCATCACCCCAAGCCTGGGGTCTCAGGAAAAGACAAGCCCTTTCCAGCCCTATAGCAGAAGATGACCTCAGACAGCTCCATCTCCTTGCTGTCACAACATGGTCCCAATGTTATCTAAGGAGGGAAAACACACCAGGCAGACTAGACTCACTGGGAGCTCTTCACGGTGCTGATATTGGAAGCTCTGAATCTCTCTGGAATGGCAAATTCCTGATGCTACTAACCCTATTGTATTGCTAACAACTGAAGCTCCAGATTCTCACCAAAGAGAATACCTAAGTGCAATGCTAAGCCAGAGACAAGAGTCCACATCTTTCATGAGTACCAACCTCAGGAAAGAGCAGAGGTAGCCAACATGGTTCCTTCCAGATGCCATTGGACTCACAGCTCCCATAATTCTTGTCCATTGGCTGTGGCTGATGGGAGCTGCTATCCAATAATACCTGAAGGACACCACATTGGCTACCCCTGATTCAATGACAGAACTGGTCACTGTCTCCATGCTACACTTTGGAGGAGTTTTGAGCATTTCCAAAGCACATCATGAAGCTAGGGAGAGATTTTTATCCCTTTCTTTAGCTCTCTAGGCACGCCAGAAGACATAGGAAAAGGACAGAGCTGGTGGCATCTGCAAATATTAAGGTCAGTCAAAATGTACAGACCCCAGAAAATAACCACAGGGGCAGCAAGACCCCACACAGCAAAGGTGAAGTACCAGCAACACTCTTGCAAAGTGAGCAGGCACTGGATTTCAGGCTCCCTATATATTTATACTACTGTATAGGCAATAATGAAATAGAGTGCTAACGTCCATTCCCCTTCTACCAAAATATAGAGCTTCTGATACACAATTCTAGCTCTTCCCCTACATCCAATAAAGCATCTTCTTCCTATTTACACAGTCATTTCTTCAATTTGGAAAATACCTGCTGATTAACTTAATTTTATGCATTGCCTTTAATATAATTTTGCTTGCAATATATATTGTGCAAATTAGGACAGCAATTCCAATCGTCATTTCTGCTCATGTATGAGAGTTGAGACATTAAAAAAAGATCATTAGCCTGGAGGCACATTGCCTCATGCTGTGATCACTTCCAGAAGTGGGAGGGAGGTCAGTTCAGGGCCAGGTGTATTCCATGTCAGGTAGTCAATGCATAAAGACAGAGTTCAAAACACCACACAAGAATTCATCCAGCACTTAACTCAGCAGATAAGAAGAGATTACTGCTTCCAGCAATATGCCTGGAGGCTAATGATTTTTTGGTCTCCTTCTCTTTCATTTGACTGCAAATGTAACATGAGGAGGAATTAAAGACCAGCAGCACAATTAATCTGCTTTTACTGTATCTCACTGTTTTTCATTAAAGGCAATGTATGAAATGAATTTCAGTCATCCCTTCTGGCAAAGCAAAATGCTTAGACCTCAAGAAGCCTGAAGAGGCCAGTTTGCATTAATCTAGCAGTACCAAAGGGCCTTAAAGCCTCTTGGCAATTATTCTCTGCTGAAGTCCTCCATTAAGCCCTGGGGCAGTATATAGGTTAGTTCAGTCTTTAGTACATAGCTTAAGGGAGCAGAATGGCTATACCTAGGGAAACTAATATACTACTGAACTCAGCTCAGGACCCAAGTGAGTGCCAGGCAAAAGCGTTCTTCTTTTCCCAGGCTTTTGGCTAATTAAACTATTGCCTTTTAAAATTTTGGCTGATTAACATCCGATACCCTTTTAAATGTGTCGTGGGAAGAGGAATTCTTCATTTGTTTTTGTTCTTATTTTTTTTTGCTTGTTACTATGTTACATATTTTTGTGTTTTAATATTGTAAACCACCCTGTGATCCTTGGATCTATTTATTAAACAGAAATGCAAGCAAGCAAATAAATAAATAAGTCCTGAAATAAGAGACTCGCTTTTTAAATGGAATCATCAGTAACATGGGCCAATCACCACCCTGCTAAATAATAATTATCACAACATGCAACTCCCATCAGTATCAGCCAAATAGACAATGGTCAGGGATGATGGGAGTTTTAGTCCCAACAGCATCAGGCGGGTGGGTCACAATTTCCCCAACACTGCAGCAGAGCCTGTATACAAAGAGGTTAGTAATTTCACACTGTAGCCCAGCTTCTGAAAGGCCCTCCATTTCAAATCCTCCTTTGGTTGACAGTGCCTGAGATGGGGCACAGGTCTGGGACCTCACAGCCTGACAGGTGTACAGACAATAGCACACTGTCCAATAGCAGTCATTTAAAAGGTATTTCCTTTTGTTGCTACTGCCCAGAGGGGACATACTGTGTAGTGAAACTTCAGCCATGCCTTCTGCCTGTACTTTGCAGAGTTCTGGGCCCACACAGACTAATCCACAAATGAGTTGCACCAAGTTGTTCTCAATTATTCAACACAACTCTAGCGAGACCCATGCAAACTTATTTGGCAGTAAGTCCCATTGAGCACAGTGAGACTTGATGGGTAATGCAGATGATGATGATAATGGTAATAATTTTATTACTTATACCCCACCCATCTGGCTGGATTGCCTCAGCCACTCTGGGCAGCTTCCAACACATACAAAAACCATAATAAAACATAAAACATTCACCTAGTCTCCGAATGAAATGAAATAATAATGTTGTTGTTGTTGATGATGATGATGTCACGGTCCCCTTAAGAGCTTGGACTTTGAAAAGGAAGGATAAGCCATAATAGTAGTAGTGGCAACAAAGGCAATGGAAGAGCAAGACTCAGGCACAGGCCTTTAACACTGGGTCTGAGCCAAAGCCTGTCACATCAACGGAGACCCAAACCCTGAGGTCCTCAAAGAATTGACCATCCCTAGACCTGGGCTCTTATGCCTTCAGTCACCAGATCTTGAGCACAGGAACTAAACCAGGAGAGAACTAATGGGAATGAGATGGGTGTGCTAGGCCCCAGGCCAGGAGACTGGCCCTTTAAACTCTGTATGCTCCAAGAAAGAGCAGGCTTGAGACTGATAAAAAGACCCATTGAGGTTTAAGGGCTTGTGGGAGGCTTGGAGCTCTCCGTGGTGCTGGAATTTTGGCCTTTACTTGCATTGCTCTCAGGTGAACTGGTGTGCCTTCTGGGCTTCTGGTCAAGGTCAGGCCAGAACAATGACAGCGTTTCTCCTTAAAGTAAAAGTGCTGTCACTGAGGTGCTTTAAGGAACAGCCTCAATCCCTTCATGACTACAGAGGCTCCAAATGGTATGAAGCGATGCTATATTGTGCATTCTATGGCTGCACAACACATTGGGGCATTGTTGTTGTTTTTAAAATAAGCTCTAACTCCCAATGTCACAAAAGAGGTTTGGCTGGCTCTACTAGAACTGTAAGAAATACTACCTATTGCTGTCCAAATGCTGCAGATCTGTCACACATGGCTGACAAAGTGCTGATAAAGCACTCTCACTTTACAAGCTGGGGGAGGGGTGGGGGAAGCACAAGAAAAATTTAATTTTCATGGCCCTTCAGAAAACACTCACCAACGTGCCATTGCAGGGGGAGCTGAATAACTCATCCAGAAACAAGGGGAATATTATTCGGCAGGTGGAATAGACAAGATTCAAGAAATTATGCAAGATAAACAGTTCATGAAGAAGCATAAAGAAATAATTCACTCCTGGGGATGATTCTTTATGGATGCAATAGCCTAAAATTCATACCTGATATAACTTCTCTAAATTCAGTGGTGCCACCCCTGAGATTAATCTGTAGCAGAAAGATGCACACGGCACAAAAGATTTTAGGGACAATAGATAGATTGAAATTCAGCCTAAAAGATTCACTAACGAATTAGGGACCAATGGAATACATACATAAATTGTAAAATTATATTATTTGTATTTAAAAATGACAGCAAGATTTGCCCAGCTTCAACGCTTCCAACATTTCCCATATGTGGCCTCAGAACAAGTCTTTGTTTCCTGTGATATTACTTTGAGTTTATTATTTTACACCTAAAATTTTGACACCCCCCCCCCATATCCTGAGCTCTTTTTTCTATAGCAGCATTGAGTATAGCACAGAAAGGCAGCATTTTATACAGGATTAATACAAAATCTGAACTACTATGAAAGGCTGTAATGAATTTATTTATAGGATTGTGATGAATTACATATTGAGTCTGTTGCCTCAGTATTGGCTTCCACTGTGTGCTTTATGGTATTGAAATGCACTCAAAATTATTTGATATTGTATAATTTTTTAAAAACTGTTGTTTTATTATTGTTCCACTTTTTCATTTTGTGAGCCACCTTGGGGGGGGGAGGGAATATTTTTAAACTGTCATTAAAAATGTGTCCAACAAAATAAACAACAAAACTTGTTTTCCATTAGAACCAAATGAAAGTTTATTTTCAAAGTACTGTAAAACAAATTACTACATGTATTTGGATTAGTTTTCAAATTTGGGTGATCTGGGTTTTCTTTACTTCTCTCCAATTATTGCCATGTTTTATAATAAGGGTGGGGAACAGGATCCAGCCGGTAAGGTGGATTTTGAGCTACCCTGCCCTCTGGGAACCACTCTGATAAGTGGGTGGGGCCACCTATCTGTCAATCTTCTGATGTCACTGTGACAAGGCATAAGTATTCCACCAATGTTTTCTAAAATGAGATGTTTTATTTCTGAGTGGACCTGATATATCACCAATCCCATATCTGCCAGACAACCAGAACATTCTATTACAGTTCAAGAATATATCATAATGGCTAAATATTGTAAATACTGAAATGCAAATTTCCGAAGTCCTTTTTCCTTTATGGGAAATCTACAGTTCTAAACATACAACAACAACAGGTTGTAGGTTCTGTTGAAATCATAGAATCGTAGAGTTGGAAGGGGCCTTGAGGGTCATCTATTCCAATCCCCTGCAATGCAGGAATCTCAACTAAATGATACATGATGATCATCCAACCTCTGCTTAAAAACCTCCAAGGAATGGCCCCAAAGAAGTCCATTTCTAGCTTATATATATATATATATATATATATATATATATATATGAATGACTAGATTGTACTTTTTGTCCTGACCATCATCAGTTCACCTTAATGAATATGTCTTGTCAGTTGGCGGAAACTTGTGGTGGTTTGAAATGAATGGACTTAAATTAGTCATGTTGATTAATTTGGGTGGGTAAAGCTGAGTAAATCACCACCCTTATATTTTATCATTATCGTTTATTATTTATTTATTAAATTTGATAGTCGCTTTTTCTTGCCCAAGCTTATGGGACTACAGAAACTACCAGAGTACTTACAACAGTCACACTAACACTCTCTTAGCAGTCCTCTCCTGCAGTTACCTTAACAGATACAACCCAAACAATTTCCTTATGAAATGTTCACAATAAGATGTCAAGTAACACACCCTGTATTCTGCCACAACACATTTGCACAATGGACATCCATATGCAATCCAATTCTGTGCCTATTTGATCCAGACATGACAGAAGTGTTCCTGACCAATAAATCAGTTTGCCCAGGAAAAGGAAATCAGCCTGGTTTGGATAGTTTCTCATGCTCACTGCAGACTCAAGGATTATAGTTTCAGGGTGCTCCTGGTTCCAGTATTGCTTTGAGATTCTAGGTGTTGCTGGGTCACAACCCCCATCATCCCTGTCTGCTGGGCATGCTGGTTAGAACTGATGGGAGTTGGGAATCCAACATCTGGAAAGCCACAAGTTCCCCAAGCTAAGAAAAATTCAATTACCGGTAAGTGTTTGTAAGGCTAGAACCCTAGGTGAAATCCCATTGACTGAAGAGGGATTACTTTAAAGTAAATATGACATTGGGTCATGCTTTCACAATTAAATTAAAAAGCTTAGGCTAAAAATCCTTAAAATATTTTCAGGTATCCTTCCTCCATTATAGAAGAATTTAAATTCTATCATGATCCTTAATGCTATCGAGCCACTCTGTGCTCAGCTGGGTTTGCCTTGCTTTGTCTTATCTTTCAACTTAAATGGTCTTATTTACTTTCACTACTTGCTTCTATAGAAGGTGTTCTACATCATTTACTACAATGTCCAAGATAATGAATTTCTTTATGAATAAAAGGAATTTCAGTTTGCACAGCACAAAGTAGCACTCGGGGAAATCTTTTTCCAAAGGTATCTGCCATGGCTATTTAACATTCTGCTGTTGTTTTTAGGCTACATTTTAAATGCATGGTCATAAGAACAGTAGAAGGTATACCTAACTGCCCAGCTTATACCATGGTAAAACAGAGCATGAAGGCTGATTCAAAATATAGTTACACAAGATATAAACTAGTGAAATCAGTGGGGAACTTTTTGATACAAATACATTTGCTCAAGCTACACCTTTGCAAGTGTTGGTGTGGTGCTTTTGATAAGATTTAGAATAATTAACATCTAGCTTATTAACAAAGAATGTTGAAATCTTCTTGAGGTACTACATGAACCCTTTCCAGACATAATTATGTATGTATGTATGTATGTATGTATGTATGTAAAAAAATATCTGTTATTATAAGCAAACAGTAGACTATAAATCATTTGATTTGTTGTAACGTTTCTGCATTACACCTTGTGGCCAGGTTTAGGGACAAAAGGACTTTGTGATTCCCTGCTTTTTGAAAGAAATCAAGAGTAGCTTATCCTGCGAACCCTATCCTGATTTATTTATTTACTTGTCTTGTGCTGTGTGTAAATTCAGATTGTAAAGCTGCTGAAAGGGTCCCCAGAGATATACATTTCTATACGAATTTTGCATGTATGTGTGCATAATATACGGGAGCGTCTTTTTTTAAAAAAGAAAATCGCTTGACAATTTATAAAATGCTGCTGTTGTGTTGATTTCTTGGGTCCAGTCTCTGCCTCCGCAACCGGCGGGGGTGCGGCGGGACTGCAGGCACAATTCACCAGAAAGGAGTAGTTCAACGGGGCTTCCTCGCAAACAAACCGCAGCCCTCTCTGGATGAGGAGCATCCTTCTCCTCCAAAAGCCCGAGAGAGCGACGTGCCCCGCCCGCCTCGCGGGAGCCCTATTCAGGGCTCGGGAAAGAAAGGGCGCCGCCGCTGAGCGCTTCGCTTACTGCGCGGAGCGAACCTACCGCCTTTCCCCGGAAGTTCCTCGCTCCAGATTCCGCTCAGGCTGCCTTCATTCCCCCTCACACGCGCAGCAACCCCCACAAAGCAATGGCGGCCCAGGAGCGCCTCTAGCCACGTGACCGCTCTTGCGGATTCAACATAGAGCTATATACTGTATGTGTCTCAAACGGTAGCCAGCTACACTAACAGTCAGACACTCACACTTCCCGATTCCTTTCCCCCCCACAAACTACAGGGGAGGGAAGAGAAAGCTGCCCGTAAGTAAACCATGGAGAAAGAGAGAGAGACGCAGCAGAGCGTGTTTTGAGGATTGCTGGGTAACACTGCGCTCCAGTCCTGCTGGCGCGCTTCCCATAAAAGCAGCTGGCAGGCAACTCTGAGGACACGATGCTGGAGTAAGAAGGGCCACTGGCCTGATCCAGCAGGCAGGCAATTAGGTTTCTCCATCTCCACCTTGTCAAATGATTATTAATTGATTGCTTTTATGGTTCACCTTCTCCAGTGAGCTGAAAGTGGCGCACGTGGCTCCCCACTCATTTAATCCCCACAAACAGGTGGGTTACGCTGAGAGGCTATGAGTGGCCCAAGATCACCCAGTGAATTTCGAGGCCAAGTGGGGATTTGAACCCTGGTCTCCCATGTCCTGGTCCGATACCACACTGGCTCCAAAGCAGGAATAGCCAAAGCAGGAGGGTCGTGTTCTTTGTAACCCAGATCTTATTTGCGTCAAAAACTTTGTAATTCTATTGGATTTTTTTAGTTATAAACACAAGACTATGGAGGGCAAGGCTTCCACGCGCAATTAACTATTGGATCGTGGCTGGGAGCGGGTTTTGGCCTTTGCTCCAACCTGAGAGGTGTTTTGTATGGAAGACTGAAAACCCAAGCCTGCCTCAGCCCTCACTCTTCTAGCCACCTCCAACACGGAGATAATGGACCGTTGGCCGCAACAGAGCCAGCCTTAAATAAGCCATGTGCACATTTTGCACCTGAAACAAAGCTTGCGAGTGAGAAGCACCGTACCTGATGCTTTTTGTTTCTTGGTGGACACGCTACGGTCTCATAATCTAAGCAACAAATAAACACCCCCACCTCGCTTCTCCACAGTTTTCTATGGGCAGCTCTCACTACCGCTCTCGGGAGGCGGAGGAAGGCGAATCGGGTCTACGGGAACCCGGAAGTTCCGTCTCCAGGCCGCGGGGCGATTTACAGCTTGCATATGACAATAAATCTTGCGGCGAGGATCTGCTACTGACCTTTCTAGCCGACTGCACCCTCTATGATCGCTCAAGACAACAGAGTCGAAACGGAGTGGGTGTGTGGACTTCCTTTACCCTCTTCCTGCTTCCGGTTGGAGGGTGAGTGAATAGTTTAGCCGGGGACGGGTGGGGGAGGGGAGGGGAGGGTTGCGTTGGGCGATTCCAATGGGAGGAGGCATTGTGGTTGGCGGGAGGGGGGCTTTGAGGCGGGAGGGGAAAGGCGGCTCCCGCGTCCCCTGGCGCTTGACGAGGCTCCGCTGAGGGAGAGGGAGGCCGGGCCCCGCCGGGCGCAGGATACCCGCTTCCTCTCCTAATCCTCAGGCCAGGCCGCTTCCTACTGCGGTTTGCCGCTGCCTCGAGCCCGCCGGGGGAGGAGTCTGTCCTTTCCCCCGAAGGAATCGGCGGGAGCCCTTCCCGGTCTCGCTTCCAGCCCTCGCGCTCCTCGGCCAACCTCTCCCGCTTCGCGCTCCGCCCCTCCCCCCACGCCGCGTTCTTCTGGTTAACGGCCGCCTCGCGCAGGCAGAAGCCCAACAGGTGTGGTTTTTCTCAAGGCCGGGCGCGCGCCTGCGTCTTCCCAGTCACGCGGCTGCTGCCGAAGCGTTTCAGAAGTTGATAGTGGGGCATATGTTTTTTTTAAGAGCAGCAGCGTTCGTACATGACATTCGGATAAACTGCTGCTGCTGGCTTTGTGCTCCTTTTCCGTGTCTTATTCTAACGCCTGCATTAAGTCTTAACTGCATTGTCCCTATCCGGGGAGGTTTCCGTTGGTCCTGCTAAAAGCATTCCCCTACAGTTAACTTTGGGTTTTGTCTCTACGAAACCAACATGAGGACCTGTCTATGCGTTCAGGAAAAGCGCTGGCAGTCCTACTTTTAGAAATGTTCCAGTGGCAAGTCTCAACTGCAAAGCAGTGCTGTAGTTGTTAAATTACATAGGGTACCCTGTCCCCTCCACATCTGCAAATATGTCGTTAGCTACTAGTCTTGGTTTTGAACTCTAGATTGTCGCCTTGGATTAGAAATCCTCTTTTGTGGCCCCTGTCCCCATAGGCTTGTGGAAAAAAATCCATTCTTCAGCCACCTTGAGTGTAAATATGAAAAGATGCTGAGGGGGTTGGGTGTACATGTAAAAGTGTTTGCCTCGTGCTTTTCTAGTAACAGTATTATGTTAAACCAGCTTTAGACTGCAATCTCTTCTCTTTACTTGAGAGTATGGCTTGTTTAGTATTAAGTCAATGTTGTACATAGGGCTTAAAAAGGTAAAGGGACCCCTGACCATTAGGTCCAGTCGTAACCGACTCTGGGGTTGCGGCGCTCATCTCACTTTACTGACCAAGGGAGCCGGCATACAGCTTCCGGGTCATGTGGCCAGCATGACTAAGCCACTTCTGGCGAACCAGAGCAGCCCACGGAAATGCCGTTTACCTTCCTGCTGGAGCAGTACCTATTTATCTTGCACTTTGACGTGCTTTCGAACTGCTAGGTTGGCAGGAGCAGGCACTGAGCAACGGGAGCTCACCCCGTCATAGGGATTCGACCCGCCAACCTTCTGATCGGCAAGTCCTAGGCTCTGTGGTTTAACCCATAGTGCCGCCCGCATCGTACATAGGGCTTACTTCTGAATAAATATGCATAGGACCGTGCTGCTAGTCCTCAATGATTCAGTTGCAGTTCTGAGCATGCATTGTTGTTTACATCAGTTGCTCCTACCTTTCGAACAGAAATAGTTGGCTAGCAAGTCCTTCTCCAAAGCTGTTATCTATTCTTGTTTAGAACAGAATATCGCAATCATGTGCTTCAAATAAGTGTATGCTAGGAGCAAAGGAGGGGTATTTCAGGTGTACTTTCATCTGTCACTGTGGAGATTATTGCTGACAAGTGGAGGCTGTGTCCATGATGAAGAGTTGGACTCAAGTAACAGAATTTCAATTCTCCATACAGATATGACCCTGGGGCAGTCTTATGGAATTGCTGTCTGAGGCATGAACTCGCCCTAGATGTACATGAAATTGGAGATAGAATTGAAAGCTTAAAAGAATTGTGTGTGACAACCCTATGAACTGTAAGAGTTCTAGCAGCCATTTAGACCAATCCAGTTTAGTACAGGCTCTCCTTTTCCCAAAAGACCTGTAATGGTTGCCTTTTCCAGGGGGGAAAACACTATGGAAAGAAGCTAGCATCCATTTATATTTTCATAGTAGAGTGCAAATGTTTTGCCTAAAACGGCTGTCATTAAAACATTGTTTCTTGCACTAGCCTCAGTGGATCTGATTCTCTTTATTCTAACATCTTGATTGCGACAGATGGTAAATTCCAAAATGTGAGAATTGCGCATAAATCTGCCACATTTATGTATGAAACGCCAGTTCCCATCAGCCCGTCAGGAGTGATGGGAGTGGTAGCTCAGCAACATCTAGAGGGTCACAGGTTCCCCGTACCTGGCTTAAAGCCTGACTCGTGTTTCCAAGGGAGTATCTGTATTCTCTGCGCCCCTCCAGTAATAATAGGGTCAGAAGGAAGGTCTTATGTCAGCCCTCCAGCTTGAATGTTGTGCAGCCCTTTACAACCAAACACGCAAGTATTGTTTAAGTTTGGATTGTTTTTGCCCTGCAATTTTAATAATCTGAAGTTACTTTACCTTTTTAAAGGTGATTTCCTTTTGTTCTCTATGACAACGGTATCCCGTTCTGTTGCGTATAGTTAAACTGGAGCTTCTTTGCCTCTTGGGTAAGTCTTATTTACTGGTACATTATATTAATGTAATTGTAAAAAATAGGGGTTGGTTTGGAGGATACCTGGGATCCCAGTGAAAGGACCTGAGATGATAGTGTGGTCATGGCAGCAGAAGAGCAAGATGAAGTTAGCAAAGCTGTTTTACATATGCTTAAAAGAAAGATATGACAGGGCAGAATTCAAGACACTGGATGTGCTTAAAAGGTACTCTGCAGCTCATCTTGCAGAAGAGTGCCGAGAGGAAATAAATAAACTGAATCTAAGATGATCTGCTTCTGTAACTTCCTGCAGAAGCATGAGAACTTCTGTAACACTGCAGGAATTCTGGCAGTGGAACATTGCTTGTAGCTATCTTCCTTTACTTGTTTCTTGAATCCAACCCATAATGCATTCTCATCTGGACAAGGCATTGACCAAAGGCCATGATCCAGCTGTAATCATGTGAAACAACTGGTGGGTGCTGAGTGCAGATGTGTTCCTATTTGTGTCAGTGGCCTGTGATAAGCACACAATACAGACATGGATGTACCACTGGCATGAGGAGAAGGTTCATCCATCAATAGAATTAAGTGTCCGGATCTGAAAAGCATAGTTAACTACTGTGTTTTCATTTCACCATAACACCTATTTTATCTTTTGTGGTTTAAAATACAGTATTGGCATTAACTATGAACAAGAAGTGTGTAAAATTATTAAATTTTATGAGGAAAAAGTAAAGTATTCATGTGACTCATTGAAGAAGAATTTCAGGCAGTCTGGTCCTGTGAATCATCGTTATAATTCATCGTTACGGCAGTTTTAAGTACATTGCCAAATTCTGTTCTTTGTGGAAATATTTCCTTACCTGAGTGGCTTGCTTATTACAAGGAGTGACCAGCACAGAATTGTGCCAGTTCTCCTGTAATATGAGTGGATGTTTGCATGTTATATTAATTATTTTATTTATAACCTGCCTGTCTCTCAGTGCAGGACCTAAGGCAGTTCAGAGCATAAATTAAATATGTACATAAATTGCATTAATTGCATATATACAATTAAAAATGCTCAGTAAATATATATATATTTGGGGGAACCAAGTAACCCTTAAAGAAGTCATCCCAGTTTAGGATGTTGTGTTTAAAGGCCAGACATAATCCCATCTACCCTTTGCCCCATAGCATGGTACAAATGTACTTACAGTACATGTTAGTAATTGGTAGCAGGTACCATAGCAGGACTGTTAACTACTCTTCCTGGAGTCCTGGAGTCATTTCAAGGCTGACCTTGAACTAAGGAATGAATATCTCTAGGATCTCCATAATGGATATCACCCAGTTTAAATAAATGTTAGTCAATCAAACAAATGGTTAAATCTCCATGAGGAAAAACCAATCATTTTAAAGAAAGAAACCCTACTACGTTTTGAGATTATGCATGCATCGTAGCAAGCATGATCTTAGAGGAAAGAGTACCTTTTTAAAAAAGAGCTTTTCCATCCACAGTTTTGGCAATTAAATTTGCATTATACTGTATATACCTAAATTAATCTGCTGACCCGTTAATTCAATTGTTTAGTGTATCTAATTGTGTCACCGCTTCTTTTTTAGGATTTCCCCCAATTAGGTGGCAGGAAAGATGTTTGATTATATCAAATCTTGGGCTGAATATATTGTGGAATGGGCTGCAAAGGATCCTTATGGATTTCTTACAACAGTGATCCTAGCTCTGACACCTCTATTCTTAGCAAGTGCAGTACTGTCATGGAAACTAGCGAAAATGATTGAAGCCAAAGAGCGAGAGCAAAAGAAGAAACAAAAGCGCCAGGAAAATATTGCTAAAGCTAAACGAACAAAGAAGGACTAAGATGTCAATCCTACTGGACAGAACTTTTCTCAAAAAGGCACTGTTCTTAAATTTGCATCTTTGCATTGTAATCTTCAACAGAGATGGATGTGCATAAAATTGAATATTCTTGAAATGACTTGTTTTTTACTTTGTGTTAATCTGTGGTAATTCATTAGGACTTACTTCCTAATTTAGGGTATATTTGTACACTACAGTACATGTCTAAAGTGTCTTTTTAAAATTATTGTTTCATTGATTGAAAACCTAATTACTTATGATTTTATAGCATGGTAAAGCAATGTACTGTTTATTTTCTACACTCTTTTCTACTACAGACTTAACAGGATAGCTTCTTTCTACTACTGTGACTTATTTCTATATACCAGACTCTCCTGATTTCATTGTAAAAGTCAGAATTTTCATCTTGCAGTGATCAATTCATTTGTTGGAACTTGTACTACCTTGACTATGGAATCTTACCTGGTAATTAACATTCTTACAGAAGTGTATGTCTGCCCTTTTTCTTTAGCGCAAATGGCAGTGGTGTTTACTGGGTACCAACTTTTTTTGAGGGGGGGGGACGTGAAATATGACCAATAATTGGGAATAATGACTATGGAAATGTGATGTGGAAGTGGGATGTGAACACATAGGATTATTAGGTGCAGCTTCATTCTTTTTACACAAAGAATAATTATGTATTGGGGAATGTGGTAGACACATACAATGCTGCTATATTTAAGCAAATGTACATCGGAGAGCACTCTGAGTCCTAATCAACATTTAGACAGAATCTGGCGTACCTACTAACTAAACTTAGTTCTTGGTTCTTATTTAAAGCATCAATCCTATTGGCCAGTGAAGGTACCCCACAGTATCTGTTCCTCCTAGGCAATATAATACCACAGCTATTGAAAAACTGGTTTCTGTAATAACTTACACCCAGTACTTCCTCAGTGCCACAACACCTTTTGTATTATACCACAACTGTCAAAAGAAAAGTGAAGAGCGCTGGCCTATTGCACAGCGATAAGATCCTGGATTGGCATCAGTTGATAGTATTTTGCCCTGAGTTTGTTATATACTGCATTGGTAACAAGTGACCATTGTCCCTTATCTTGAGCAATGGTTTGCTGGTATACATAGGAAACTGCTTTATACGGAGTCAAACCATTGGCCTATCTAGCTCAGTCCAGTACTGTGTTACGGTTTTGGAAAGGGGACATTCCCAGCCCTACCTGGAACCTTCTGCATGAAAGGCAGGTGCCCCACCACTGAGCTATAGCCCTTTCCCAGTGTAAGGACTGATAAGATTAGGAAACCTAAAGCTTCATCTAGTAAATGCATTAGAAACACAGCCTCGCAGAATTGCGTATGGTTCCCCCCCCCCAATGGTTTAGGCTATGCCCATGTTGTAAATATTACATATTGCTCTTGGCACAGTTAAATAATGCAACAACATGAACCTACTTTAAATAAATGATACTTTAAAATTGGCTTTGTTAATCTGTGAACCTATTGAAGCTTCTTAACAATGAGTATCTAAATTGCAGGGTAGGCTTATATATGTTATCTGAAAAGCACGCAAATTATTATTTTGCACCGGGTCTATCACATTGCACTTGGACACATTATTAAGTAGAAACATGGACAAAGCAACACTGTTTGATTCTAAAACATAAATCTTTGGTTTACTTTCATGAAAATAAAATTTGCTACTTGTGCATATTATTTTAGCATATGAGAAGCTGTGAACTCGTGAGAATGCAGCTCATGTTTAGCCTAAGTAAAAGCTTACAGGAGTTAACACATTAAGGGTTCACCACTTGTGAGCCAATAGAACAAACGCACATGGAAATCTTGCATAAGATTAGTAAATAATTTGAAAGTACTGACATCAGTGTGATATAACAGCACTAATGTTTCTTAATTTAAACCTGAAATGAATGGAAAATGTCTCAGAATGAATTGTAGAAGGTAAAGATTTAATCTTAATACCAGTAGCTTTGTCTATTTCCATGAAATCAATTCCACTAGTAATGTAAGGAAGCTGCAGTGTTTGGAATCGGAGCTATCATTTCTAAAAATGCTGCTGAATTTTCAAGTGTATATATTTACTGTGTGCATAATATCATAGTTCAACAATAAT
Source organism: Podarcis melisellensis (assembly GCF_964234715.1). NCBI lineage: Eukaryota > Metazoa > Chordata > Lepidosauria > Squamata > Lacertidae > Podarcis > Podarcis melisellensis. The sequence continues at coordinate 39,165,367 of NC_138543.1, forward strand.
CAAGAAAGTAACATTCTGCTCTTTTGCCTATTAACATAATTATTCATCTAATTTCTTATGCTTTGGCAATGGGCCCCTTACTTATTACGGATACTGTCCTTGGGGGGCATCCAGGATCCAGGCTGAAAAGTGTTCGCTGTACTGACTGGATCTTCTGATGGCTCATTCTTTCCAAAGTGAGGGGCGGATGCATGGCCTTTAATCTGAGTTTGAAGTGGTTCTGCTACAAGCCCCTCTTCGTACTCTTTCGCCTGCAGGAGTCTCTCCTTTTCATAAATATCTTCAATCTTCTTCTTTATTTCTTCTTTATAATCCACATTCTTAAGAATTTCCTGTGAAAAATGCAATAATGCATTTAAGTGACTGAAAGAAACAGGTGAATGTCTCACAAGCTAATGATTTAAACAAAGTAATTTTTACGGCAGAAGTCAAAATCCATCCGCTGGAATAATTTCACTGTTTTAATTGAATGAGTCTGAAAGTATATTTAAATTCTAATATTTATATACATATCAAAATGATTTTTCAGTATCAATCTCTCACAATGGATAAAAGCCCTATCAAACAAAATGAAAATTCATGTGTTAAGCTAACACTGAACATCACATCACTGGGTTTGCAGGCAATCCTATACATAAATGAAACACAACTTCTTTTTTTAAAAGTATCTTTCTTTTTTTGTATGATTGTTTCACAAAAATGTGGTTCATGTGTATTCACACCCAATAATTAAAATCAAATTTGCAAAAATTATTAAGAGGAAGTTAAAATTATACTGACTGGGTTTCATGACCATATAAACTATAAGAAATATAAAATATGTGCAGCATATCGTCAATATCTTCTCTGCAATTTGATTTCTATGCTAGGTCAATAATCTAGAAAGAACCAAATGGACTTCAGTAGAGTTTAGATATTTCAACATAGAGAACAGATGTAAAAGCTTAGCACAAGGCAGTGATAATGGTCCCACTGGAACAGAGGGGGATTAATTGCTAATGATCTGGTTAATCGACTTCAGCAGGTCCCCTTGGCATCATGCTGAGATGAAGTCAGTAAAGATATGAAGGTATCTAAAGCAGCAAAGGGTTTGGCAACATAAGTAGTGTGTATTCTAGAAATTAAGTGATACATTTATCTATATATAAAAAGTGCACTTTCTGGATGCATGCCAATGGGAAATAGCACATAGTATTGTAAAATGTGGCTTCATATTGATCACAGTGCTGAAGATACTTAATTCTACTGGACCCACTTAATTATCAGGAAGTCAAAAACAAATACAGTGCTTTTTTATGATGCTTTCCACCCCAAATTAGTCCAGACATCCAAGTTTCTCTGTGAGGTAGGGAATGCTCCCTCCATTCAGTCTGAGGCATCACAGACAAGGATGGTATCAAGTGTTTGCATAAGGGGGAAGTGCTTTAGCACTGGTATTTTCAAGGGTTTCAACTTGCAAAATTTGTCACAATCTAGTATTAGCACTACCACACGTACACATTTTGGGGGGGATGGGGTGGGAGAAGGGAACAGGCTGAAGCAACAATCACTTGCTTAGAACCATTTACTTGAGATCATGGGTACTGCAAGATTTGAACCAAAGAACTCTTGGGCTACAGCTCCCATTCTTAGGGATAAAGTCTCAAGGCAGTCCCCTCTACAGACACTACATCTGCTTCGATTCAGCAAAATAACTCCATCATGCAACTTTAAGCCAAGACTTCATAATATATGCACTGTTGCAAAGTGCCTGCAATATTACAAACAGATTAATAAAAAACTGGTGCATAATGATAATATTTACTGTAACACTACCAAAAGAATAGTGTAAATATGCTGACTTCACACCAGTTCAGTAATTTTCTGAGATAGAAAAAGGAAAAGGGGTTGTAAACAGAACAAGTATATAACATAATTTCACAAGAACCTAGACAAAGTGTGGGGGGAAAATGACTACAGATAATCAAATGACTCTTTGCCAAATATAAGCTCAAAAGAAAACCAAATTCCCATATCAAAATGAAATTGAGATTGCAGAGTAATGAATCTCCATTATCACAATGTAATAAACCTAACTGTGTATCTAATGCTGGTTGAAAACAATTCAATTGACTTCAATTAACTTACTAATTTTTCTAGAATAGAAAGGTCAGGCCCTTAAGGAATACAGATATTTGCAGTAACATTTGGACTATGGAGAGGAGGAGGGAGGGAGGGAGAGGTGACATTGACCAGATAGCTACAGAGAAACAGTGCATATCCAAACAAACCCCCAGATGACATTTTATTTCATTTTATCTATGTGGGATTTCCAGTCAAAATCACAAATGCATGATTGCCAGACAGGCACATTGAGGGGCTCGCACTCAGAGAGTTACTGAATCTATACAGAAGGGACTGTATGAGGTCACTTCCTTAATGCTCTGGCAGGAATTTCTAAAAGAAAGAGATGATCTTATGTACTTCCTCCCTGGACTACATTGTTAGGTTAGGACCATTAGGTTATCTTTGTTACTCTTTAGATCAAGGTGTGTATGTATTGTCTGAGTTGCTGCCTGCTTAAGTTGTAATTTGCTATCTGAAGTAGCATTTATATAGTCTGTCACCTCTGTTTCATATAATAAACCAAGCTTTCTTTATTCCTTTGGTGTGCGAAATTCTTGTGGGTATATGGTTAACAGTTATTACATATTCATAACATGCACACGTCATAATCCCAACAAAAGATCCCAAACCTCTCATTGGTGTGTATGATTATATATGAGTGCTTGGACATGCATGTGGGTTTATGACACACTGTGTAACACAACAGCAGTCCACCCCACCCAAAAAACCCAGATGAAATCAAGAAAACCAGGGACTGGAAATCCAGGGGTAGATTTTTGTATGCGAGGAGCGTGAACTTAGTTCTGGCACTAAAAACAAACTCAGGCTGAACATGTGCTCATATGTGCTCTGTTTCTGAACATTAAGTGTGTCTGCCTCTGGGGATCCATGGGGCTTGAGATCCAAAGCCCCCGGCACCCCACCCCAATGCCCCTTTAGGGCTTTCCATGTATTCTTGCCAGCAGAACTGCTGGTAGAACCTTTCTGCCCCCCTGGACACAGCTAGGCTTCCAAAATGGCAGAGAGACATTTACATACAATGGGGTGAGGTGGGCATGGTAGACCTGCATTTCATACATTCTCATGTAGAACATATAGTTTGGATGATCTATGAACATGCTTATATTAGCCACCATTTTAGAAAAAGCATTTTTTCCTGTGTGAATGTCTCTTCCAAGAAGGCATTTCTCAAATGCAGTTTTAGAATGTCCTTGTCCTTATATTGAAAATAAGAATATACATATTTTCAAAAAATCTGCCGCTTGATCAATCAGGAACAATGTTTTCATCAACCAAGAGGCTTTTAATTGATTAGTCTAATCAGTCAATCAAACTGAATGATACAATCTATCCCCTAAGCTTGACTGAATTTAAAAGCAAGACAATCAAAAATCTAGTCTGTGCTTCTACTGTCATCTAGCAAAACTACTTCTAAATCACATCTCAGGTTGGTGATGGTGAATAGGAATTCTATGAAAATGAACCTCCATGATTGAAGTTAGTTTTCATCATGCCTCTTCTGAAATAAATAATATTCTTATGATCAAATAAGGAAGGTGGGTATGCACTGCAGTAACTAAACATAATGTAATTTCCAATATAATTATTCTCTTCTGGGGGGGAAAGAATAATAATTTAAACTTTATGCTTATTACTACTCGCTGGAGTACATTTTCCTCCCTTGACAAGGAGGCTGTCAAAACAGATAATTATGGAAATGCTAGAAATAGTTTGAAAGAAGACAGGAGCTGTCACAAAAAGTTTCTTCTTTTTAACATTTCACCTTGTATCCAACTGTGCAATTCAGAAGCCATTTAGTTTTTATTACTGCATAGCAAACACACGGTGCATTAGAAATGAAAAGCAGTGATTTACCGTATTTTCTATTCCAAGCCACTTTCAGACTTCCCACAGTAGCTAAAGGAACTTACAAATGAATTCAATTTCACATTAAAATGCAACTTAGAGTTTGCTTTTAAAAAAATAAAAAACAACAGCCCACTATCTCCAGCCTTAAAGAAGCAGAACAGCTTTTTTTTAAACTTAAGTTTAATTCACCAGATGGCATTCAGGTTATTCCAATGAAAACATCAGAGTACATTAGAAGAGCCTTGCTGGATCAGCCGAAAGACCTATCTGCTCCAGCATTTTGTTCTCACAGTAGCCAGCCAGAGGAATATGGAAATTCTGCTCCCAAGCAGAATTTTCCTGCTCAAGGTCCTCAGCAAGTGGAGGCAATATAGCCATCATAGTATACTTCATGAAATTGTCTCATCCCATTTAAAAGCCATCCAAATTGGTAGCCATCACTATCTTTTATGCTAGCAAATTGCATAGTTTAACTATGTACTGTGTAAAGAAGTACTTTATTTTGTTTGTTCTATTATCTCCCAATATACAACTTCACTGGATGATCCCAGGTTCTAGCATTTCTGTAAGGGGAGATGGAGAGCAAGGGCTCAGCTAAATGCTACACATGAACTCTTGCAACAAAAACACTCGCAAACAAACCACTGGAGGAAGATTTGAAGCAGATGGGGTGCTTAACTCTTAGCTTGCCCACCACTTCTATACTCCAAATCAGCAGCCAGGTTGGGTTGCTTGCTGGGACAAGGTGGTTTGAGCATATAACAGCAATCCTAACCAGACAACACCGACTGCTGATTAGTTTCTGGGCCCAATTCAAAGTGCTGGTTCTGACCAATAAAGCCTTAAATGACTCATGATTGTGATACCATAAAGACCACCTCTCCCCATGTGAACCGACCTGGATTCTGCAATCATCACCCGAGGCCCTTCTCATGTGCCTCCTCCACAAGGCCCAGAGGGTTGCAACACGAGAAAGGGCCTTTTCTGCAGTGGCTCCCCATTTGGGGAATGCTCTCCCCAAGGATGCTTGTCTGGCACCTTTGTTACAAATCTTCAGATGCCAGGTAAAAATGTTCCTCTTCTCCCAGGCCTTTGGCTAATTAAACAATCTATGGCCTTTTAAATTGTGTGTGGCTGGGGTGGGTTGTATTATTTTTGTTTGTTACTATGTTAAGTATTGTGCTTTTATACTGTAAACCATCCTGTGATCCTTGGAAGAAGGGTGGTACAAAAATGTAATAAATAAAAATAACTTTCAGGTAGGCTTACAGACTTACTCATTAGTGGAAACAGTAATAATATATTTATATAGTTTGGAGATGAGGAACCAAATAACTGCTTGGAATCACACACAAAAATGCTTTATGAAAGGCAAATGTATGAGTGGGGCAAATACTAGGAATAAAATCTGGACGTTCTAAAATCTAGAAATTATGTCTAAAAATTTCATTTGCTTGAAAGTTCTATCAATACTGCTGCAATCAGTAGCTAACTTTAAGCAGAGAGGTACAGGGTCTGTACACTGATTCAGAACAATTCTTGACTAAAGCCACTTTCAATTATGAACACTACACTGGAGCTACAAACTCTTTGAACAATCCTCCCACATGGATTCCTTGCAGCCATTTTTATAGATTCCCTCTCTTCCTAAGGTTTGTCACACTGGCCAGGAGAGCTCCATTTCAGACAACTACTACTACTTCTATTTTTATTAAAGCTTTCAACAATATAATAACTATAAAAATACAAACAAAACAGGTGAAGTATAGAGCTCTCACAGGCAAGGAGAGCTCCAAGGCAGAGACAGAAAGGTGAGAGAGAACAGACAGGACCTAGAGGCCTAAAAGGCAGCATTTCATACACCCAAACAGCACATAGTGCATTGTTGTGCATTGGTATGATGTGAGAATGATACCATGGTACAACACAAGTGAGACTTCAGAATAGAAGTCCAGGGAAACCCAAGATCCATTTCACATGTATCACTGGCAAGCCATGTGTCCCCCATCTTGTATTTGTGCACAAAGAACTGCTTTCTGACTGAAGTCATTAGGCAAATAAAATAATCAGTAGTTTCACCTAGATGCAATGTAGTCTCTCTTACCTCAAATGTGGGTGGATCTTTTCTTTTTTTCCTAATCCAAGCTGCAAAAAAATATTAAAACAGAGGTCAAACGTTTTTTTAAAAAAAACTGCTCATAATTGTATCAATAGTACAGATTACGTATCTGAAGGCCACTTAAATTAAGGACTTGAATGCCAGAAGGCAAATGGACTACGGAAGGACATGGAGATTGGTGCTAGATGCAATCAGAGCAGCAGAAAATAGCTGTCATCAAGAATGCTAGAAAATTAGGCATGGCACCCACAGAACAGGACGTCCCCATTCCACAAGCACTTGAGATTCCACTTTCTAAACCTTCACCTGACACCACTAAACACATGAAATGCACTTCAACACACAGAAGGTTTAGGAACTGGTTCTGCAAGAACTGAAACTGAAGTTTTCAGAATGCCAAATGATTTGCCACCAGAAAGCAGCAATGCATGAAAGCTCAATCCACTGAGTCATCCCTAACAATTTCTCACATTTGTCTCTCAGGCCAGCTTGTGCTTTTCTCCAATAATTCCTAAAGCAAGATTCTTGACACCTAGCCTGGCATAATGGTTAAAATATAACACTACGACTGAGGTGACCCAAGTTCAAATCCAAACTCAACCACAAAACTCACTGGTTGATCTTAAGCCAATCACTATCCTTCAGCCTAACCTACCTTACAAGGTTGCTTGTGAGGAAAACATAGAAAAGAAGAACTCTGTACACCCCCATTAGCTCCTTGGAGGAAGGGTACACGTAATAACAAAACATTTCCCCCCTAATTTCTGACTTAAAACTGCAGGAACTTTAACTCTGGCCTTCTTTAAGTCCATTCAGCTCCTGGACAAGCTCTCTCATAACAAACCAGCTCTGTCATGTGTAGATCATCCTGCCAACAGTAAGGGGAGGGGACAGGTAACTGCTAATCAGGTGAACATGTGAGGTAAGATTTTTGTCTGTTTAGACTGTCTCTTGCATTCCTAGAAAATGTCATAAGGGAAACACTGGAAGAGTGGGGGTGGCATTACATGTGCCTGTTGTATTGCCAATGAGTAAAAAGTCAGTAAGCACATATATATTGTATTGTATCCAAGGAAGTTGTCTCATTAGCTCAAGGACTTCCACCTGCGCTACAGGATTTCTCCTCCCTGTCCTCATGCGCCCTCCCCCAGTCTTCTCTGGAAGGCTGGGGGAAACCTCAGTACAGATTTGGGGAGGAGGCATGGGGGAAAAGGAAAGGAAAAGGAAGAGGAAGCCTCATTGTGTGGGTGGAAGTCCTTGTACTAACAGGATGACTTTGTTGAGTACAGCCAAGTAGATTGTACCCAACTAAATTTTACTCAGAATAGATCCACTGAAATTAATGGCCCCAAGTTAGTCATGTCCATGAATTTCAATGGGTTTATTCTCAGTATGATTAGCATTGGATATAACCCACTGAGGCTCCTCTGACTGACAGCAGGAGTAAGGTAAAAAGTAATACAAATTCTGCTTCCAAGCACTGGCGGAGGAAGAGGAGTGCGGGGGAGCGCACCGCCCCCAGCAGCGCGATCCCGGTGGGGTGCCATCGCAGCTGCCCGCACTGGGCGCCCCGCCTCCGCAGGGGGCGTGCCACCCCCCCAGGAAGTGTGCCATGCCCCTGTGGGCGGCATACCATGCCCCCGGGATGTGCCCCAGCCCAGCCCAGCCCTGTCTGCTCTCTGCCCCCCAGTGCTGGAGCATGAAGCTCCGCCACTGCTTCCAAGATGAGGCCCAAACTCTAATTGTGGCAAAGAAATGAGGTGGACAAATCTCCTTATTGCTGATAACCGAAAGGGGGGGGGGGGAATGACAAGTTGTTTCTGCCATACATAACCTGTCTTCCCTACTCAAGGCAGAAAAGTAAATCTGCTAGAAAGCGGTGGACCTTATCCCTATCTTTTAAAGATTATTTTGGAAAGTCTGATTCTATCCTCAGAAGAATGGAAAGGAGTCTTTTGCCTTCTCAGAATTTGGCATACCACCGATGTAGCTGTCTTTGCTTTGCTGATCATAGTTATTACTAACGATATAGCGACAGCAATAACTGTAATTTGTTTATGCACAGCCAAACAATGCTGATGATGCTTCTAGACCAATGTTCCTTCTCAAACACTTTCCTCCCATTGTTGCTGTCCTCCTCTAACTCCTTCTCAGTTTATTTATGTATTTCAGAAATGTAGTGACCAGAATTGGATGTAAAAGAAAATATAATTAATTAAATAAGAACCTGCTTACAGTCAAGCTGTAATTTTATTCCAACATTTATATCTATCCTTTCAATACCTTACTTTCAAAATTAAAACATATATCAATAAATTAAAACACAGTATTAAAACTACCACCAGCAACAACAAAATAAAACAGCACTAAGGAACAGTATAATAAAATCATTATCTGCACAAAGCAAAAAACAGGATCTGTGCCAGTTCAGCATAATTCCTAACCCTAGTTTATTAAGAGTTAGGCCCATATACCTCTCCCTAACCTCAACTATCATGGTGTCTTCAAATGTGTTTGCAGTTGTTTCAGTACTGTCAACTGTGGTTTAAAATCACATTACATACCAGAACAAGAAACCATCTTGGTTAATGAGCCAAAATCAAAATATAAAATAGATACTGCAGCTTAAAAAACCCTCTCTCTTGTTCTTACCAATTGTCTTTCTATTAGTAAAGTGGCAATGAGGTTGAGCATTAGCATCATAAAATGAGAATGAAAAAGAAGCAGTAATACTAATCACAAAACCAAAGGGTTAAAGGGAGTGCATTTTTTTATTGTTGATTTCGCTAATATTCTCACCTACATACTAAGCTTTGAGTCAGAACAAAATGTAGTTAATGTGATTTTACTCTTATTTTCATTTTGGGAATGGCTCCTTACGACAGGCATTTCCAATATTATTTATTTTACACAACGTATAGTCTCCACAGAGTTGAACAGAGGATGTTTACAAGAAGCTTAAATCCAGCCAATAACAATGTTTTCCTTAATATTGTCCAAAAATACAGCTTCTTCAAATCCATAAATTCTTTATCTCATCTTTATTATTGCTTAGCATCCATTCCCCCATACTTTTCCTTTACTTTCACCAAACCTCTTCTATATGCGCAGGACAGTAAAACCTCCATTGCAGTTTAGAAAAATCATTGTTGACGTGAAAGCAGACAAAATCTTTGCAATTATTAGAATTGTTCTTTGCCCTTTCAGCTTGAAAATGCATCCAGTGCAATCAACTTCTAGAAAAACATTTACATAAACCAGAATGCTTTCATTCAGTCTCAGCCAAAATAGCTTCTATTTGGAACAGTATAAAAGGCAAAGAAAAAACACACACACACACACACACAGATGAAGTCCAATTCTACAAAGTTCTCATCAAACCTTTTGTAAATCCACTGACTGCAATTCCAATTTTCTAATTACATAGTTGTAATTAATTATATAAATACGGTATGGTACTATCCACAGTCTGTGCTTGTGATAACGCTACATTTGTCTGAAAGGAATTTAGCAAGATAAACTGGACATTTCATACCTTGAGACCTTGGCATTCTTTCATCAGCACTCATTTGCATTCTCATTAGTATGCATGAGATTTTCATTGAACTTTAAGGCTTCTACTGGCATATAACGCATTGTAATGAGCGTAAAAGTGAGCATGCAAATTAAAACTCCCATTAATCACTAAATGGTACCCATTAAAAAGAGAGAGAGAGAGAAGGACTAGAATAGACAGGCTGTAAAATGCAGCATGAGGCACACAAACTCCTAAATCTCGACACAGAAAATGACAGATACCTTTTCATGAGGACCAGTGACATGTATGAAGAAGGTAAGTTACTAGATACAGTAAGTGACAATTTAGAATAAAAATGATAAAAAGGTTATTGACAGCCTGCATCCACAAGATAATGCCTTTGGCAAAAGGCACATTGCTTCCTTTCTTGAAAGGGAACCCTGACAGAGCAAGGAAAGGTGTTACTTACACATGTTATCCATGCTAATCGGGGACTCATTCATGTATTTCCTCAAACCATGGTTGTCATATTGTTGGTTTGGACATGGGACACTCATGTTCAAACGCTTGGTCTGCCATGAAGCTTATGTTTTGTGTTCATGGAGAAAATCATACACACTTAGCCTAATTGTACCTCTCAGGATTGTTGGGAGTATTGGGGGGGGGGAATGTGTGCTGTACACATCCCAGATTCTTAGAACAGAGGGAGAAACCCCCACAAAAAACTTTCCACTTAAACAAATGACATGCTGACTTCAACTCCTGGACATCCTAAAAGTCTAAAAACCCTGTCTTCAGAACAAGCTTCAATCCTTGAGGAATTCCACAGTCGAAGGACATCCACCAAGAATATTCTTCTGTGTACCAGTGGCATAGATATATTATTGTCAAAATGCATTCCTGGTTCCTATGAGCAATCACAATGAAAATGAAGGAAAGGGAAATTGGATCAAATGATACTGTGTTTCAAGGTTTGCTGGTCAAAGCAAGCCTGAAGAAAACGGACTATAGAAAACTGGGGGAGAGGGGTGTACTGGAAGCTCATTCTGATAAAGAAGTGAGCCATACATTTACAATGGTACCTCAGGTTAAGAACTTAATTCGTTCCGGAGGTCCGTTCTTAACCTGAAACTGTTCTTAACCAGGTTTAGCTAATGGGGCCTCCTGCTGCTGCGCCGCCGGAGCACGATTTCTGTTCTTATCCTGAAGCAAAGTTCTTAACCCGAGGTACTGTTTCTGGGTTAGCGGCGTCTGTAACCTGAAGCGTCTGTAACCCAAGGTACCACTGTAGTTATAATCCCATAAACTATCTGCAAGGGCACCCCACCCATCACCTCCTTCCAAATTTGTGCAATCTTGTTCATGTTTTACAGAACTGGAAAAATATGAAATCCCACAGGGGAGGCCTTAATGATGAGCAACAATTTTCACTATCTAGTATTGTTATAAGCACTGAGATAATATAGGGGAAATGCTCTGAACATTTAAAAAAAAGTTATATCAATCCCAGTACAGTATTATTAAAACCTACTTCTTTCTCCTATTACAGAAACAGCCCCAGATAAAAAAGAGGGAGAATATGATTCTCATTTCCTGCCACCATTTCCAAACAGAAGATTTCAGCAGTTAACATGTTAACTGGAAAAATCCAGTTAATGTTGTTCTTTGCATTTAAGCACCTACATTTTTCTCTGCTCTGTCATAAACAAGAATACACTGCACACCTCCTCTGCCCAAATAATGGATGGGGAAACAAAGCAGTCTGAACATTTTCTTCCCATCCCCTGAAAGGAACTGTGCTTAAAGAGAGAAAGAGACCATTGCCTATTCATAACACTTTTTATTTCCCTTCTCTTCACAAATCCTTCCAATTCAATGCCACTATAATCACAAAGGGAAAAAAATGTTATGGTAATTATAAGCATGAGCAAGTGTTGTGTTAAAAATGCAAATGCTGCTAATAAAAGTATGCCTTGCCACACATGGTTTATTTTCGGTGCTGGAAAGCCAAATAAACTGCCCAGATTTGCAAATGTATCCTACGCTTCAGAAAGCCATAGGAAAAAGGCATTTTGCATTGTGTCTTCTTTTTCTTATCCATGGCCACTTAAAACAAGGCCATTTTCTCAATCCCTAATTATAGAGTTGTGCATTGTTTTTATCCTAAAAGGTAAAGGTAAAGGAACCCCTGACCATTAGGTCCAGTCGTGGCCGACTCTGGGGTTGCGGCACTCATCTCAATTTATTGGCCGAGGGAGCCGGCGTACAGCTTCCGGGTCATGTGGCCAGCATGACTGAGCCGCTTCTGGCAAACCAGAGCAGTGCACGGAAACACCGTTTACCTTCCCGCTGGAGCAGTACCTATTTATCTATTTGCACTTTGATATATTTTCGAACTGCTAGGTTGGCAGGAGCAGGGACCCAGCAACGGGAGCTCACCCCATCGCGGCAATTCGAACAGCTCTTCATGTGCTCCCAATATCTGCTCTGGATGCTTGGGGGAGCCTCTGGGACAGATGAGTGGCAGCGGGGAAGGGAGGAAGAGAAATTCCATTGCATCTGCTGGTGCAACACTGGATCTCGCCCATTGTGTTTGAGGTTAGACAGAAAATTCAGAGATGGTACGTCAAGATATACCAGTCTGCTGCAATAGCCTTTTCAGTGGTTCCTCCACCTGCCACAAAGGACTAAGGGAGAAGTAATAACTGGACAAGCCAGAATCATGGGTGTCAAGTGGAAACAAAATTTGACCATCTTAAGAAATCTTAAGGCAAGGGCTAGGCTTAGATGCTCTGTTGTGTCCTTTCAATTCAGCCTAGGAGAATTACAAGTCACTTTATCATACATTACTTTAGCTGTCTCAAAAATGTATTACCTTCCCATTCTGTGGGTATGTCCCCCGCTTCATATTGGTGTTCTTTTATACCAGAAGTTTCTACAAATCTTCTTTCTTTAATAAGCTGACCTATTTCAAAGAGAAAAAAGGCTGATTAAGAACATTACATAAAACATTCACATGCAAGGGTGAACATTTGATATTCTTCAATGCTATTACTTATGTAGATATTTTGACTGAGAAAAGCATATACTCTTTTTTCTCATCACTAGATGTTGTTTAAATCTGGGTCTGTCTGCCTTCCCATCTCTTGCTTCATGTTTTAACCCATCTGCAGTACACACACACACACACACACACACACACACACACACACCATTTTCTCTCAAGCTAGCTGCAATAATGGAAATAAAGTAAACTAAGCTGGGAGAAAGTTGTGTGTAAGAGAGAAGCAACAGCAAGATTAGGAGTGGGTATAGGTAGGGTTCAGCACCTTTGCCGCAACTAAATAATATCCTGCACTGTTGTTGAGTGTGTAAACCTGGATCTGCCCAATCAAAGAGATGAAGATGCTTCTACTTTGCATCAGATGAAATGGAGCTACACTTTAGACTTCAGAAATAGATTGACTAGAAACAGTACAGGAAGATTTCAACTCAGAGCAGGGTTTAAAAAGCCCTTTAGATTTCAATTCCATGCAAGTTTATATTTGCTATTGTACTGAATGGGACTTAACCAGGTAAGTGTGCATAGGATTGCAGCCTTAGAGTGACCCATTAACATCTCACTTCTTTTTACACATAAAAGAAAAGGGAAAGGAAGGTGTTATTTCTCTACTTTATACAGTACTTGATAATTTCTTCCACTCTACATATTTTCAGTAATTGTAAATGAACTGCACTATTAAAATAATTAAAGCACTGTATCATTCTAGTATTGATTTAAAGGGAAACAATTGTACAGCCTTTTAGGAGGAAGTCACATATATTAAATGTTTTGGAAGTAAATTAGAAGAGATTGATAGACTTTGGAAGAGCATGAGACACTTGATCTCAGGGTCATGGGTTTGAGCCCCACATTGGGCAAAAGACTCCTGCATTGCAGGGGGTTGGACTAGATTACTAAATTCTATTATTCTATGAATCTCACCCCACTTCTATAGCCCTACCTCCAAGAGCTACAATTTTAACAAAACATATGAAAGGATGTGTGATCTGTTTGGTTCATTGTCAACGTATGGCACCACTGCTAGACTGTATCTTGCCTTAAGGAACATTTTGGGTAGAAGCAGCCAAATTCTGCTTCCCACTGAGTGTTTTATTTATCTGGTCAACAGTGTAAAGCACTAAGTAATTCTATTTTATGAAGTTATGTATTATTTATAAATGTATAAGAGAAAGTTGCTTTATAAAGAGTGTCATGCTGTTTGAACATTATCTGCTTTACAAATGAACTAAGGAAAATGCAACTGTATTAACTCCTCCGAAAGTTATGACAATTATTATTATAATTTATTTACTGAATTTATATACTGCTCTATACCCGGAGGTCTCAGGGCGGTTTACAGAAAAGATCAACATAAAAACCACAATATATAAAATCAAAATAAAAACAACAACCCAATAACATTCCCCCCTCCAAAAAAAGAGCTACATTTTAAAAGAGCATAGGATGTCAATCGAAAGCCTGGTTAAAAAGCAACGTTTTTGCCTGGCACCTAAAGGCATATAATGAAGGCGCCAGGCGAACTTCCCTGGGGAGAGCATTCCACAGACAGAGAGCCACTGCAGAGATGGCCTGTTCTCATGTTGCCACCTTCCAAACCTCTTGAGGAGGAGGCACAAAATGAAGGGCCTCAGTAAATGATCTCAGGGTCTGGAGGTTCATATGGGAAGAGGCAGTCCTTGAGGCATTGTGGTCCTGAGCTGTTTAAGGCTTTATAGGTCAAAACCAGCACTTTGAATTGGTAGCCAGAGCAGTTGGACCAAGATTGGTATAATATGTTCAAACTATCTTGCTCTGGTGAGCAACCTGACCATTGAATTCTGCACTAGCTGGTTTCCAAATCGTCTTCAGAAGCAGCCCTACATATAACACATTGCAGTAATCTAACCTTGATGTTACCAGAACATAGACAACAGTATTTAGGCTATCCTTGTCCAGTTAGGGGAGTAACTGGGCCACCAGCCGAAGCTGATGGAAGGCACTCTGGGCCACTGAGGCCTCCTGAGCCTCGAGTGACAGCAAAGGATCCAGGAGTATCCCCAGGCTATGAACCTGCTCCTTCAAAGGAAGTGTAACCCCATCTAGATCGGGTGACCCCCCACCCATCTGGTCTAGGGAACCACCCACTAACAGGGCCTCAATCTTATCTGGATTGAGCTTTAGTTTGTTGGCTCTCATCCAGTCCATTACTGAGGCAAGGCAAATGTTTCCACATGCACAATGACTTAGTTGAACTGTCTTTTTAGATTATGAGCCTGAGGGGAAGGAGAAAGTCTTAGTAGTGACTTTTGTAAGCTGCTCTGAGAGCCCTTTGAGCTCAAAAGCAGGGTGCAAATGCTGTATGTAAATAGACTTCCTAATTTCAGAGGATGGGGCGGCTATGAGAGCTGCATGTTTCCCAGCACTTGCTCCAGATACAACTTGTCACTGACTGGAACAGGGGAAAGGAAGATTATTTCCTTTCAAATTGCAGCAGCAACAGGAAGAAAGGGACTGGATCCCACAAATGTACTAGCTGCCCCTGCTGGGAAGTTCAGGGGAGGACCATATCTCTGGAGTATAGCACACTCATAATGCGAGTATAAAGATTACTCAAGCAGCTTGTGGAGACTGAGTGTATCTCCTCATATTGCCACAGGTCACCAGTGTGTCTTGTACAGGTACCTGAGCAACAGCTCTTTTCCTATCTTGGATGCTTCCCATCACATAGACACTTTTTATTCAGCCATTACAAACCCTGCGGTACCTTAGGTACTAACCAATTCCTTATGACATAAACTTTCCTACACTGGATGAAGCTGACTTTAAGCCACAAATGCTTATGCCATAATAGGTGTGTTGGTCTTTACAGTATCATAAGACTCCTTGGGGTTTTTGTTTTTGATTGTGTAGCACCACACTAACATGACTATTCTGAAATTGTTGTCACATGAACCACTGTTGTCACAAGGCCAGTAAATTATTTTCATTTCCAAAATAAACACGTGAGACATGCTACAGAAGACTAAGAAATGCAATTAAAACTCAAACAAAATAGACACATGGGAAAGGTGCTACTATATACCAATTAACAAGATACATAATTAACTCTAATCATTCAAATAGCTGAAAATACATGCTCTTCAACTCATTTCTTATTGAAATGTTTATCTCCAAAATCAAACAGAGCTGAATATTATCCTTAGATTAAACTCCTGCAGTTAAACTAAGTCTGGCAGTAGGATTTTTTTTTCTAGTTTTCAAGATTAAGGCATTTTGGGATAGAAACCACCAAATTTGTTACTAATTTTAAAGCAGTTATTTCACTTATTCCTGGCATAAATGCTTTGAAGAAGAATGGAGGCACTGATCTAACCAAGGCAAATTAGCAAAGTTCATGGAATAAAACAAGATTTGAATTCAGATCTCTGCACATGCTCAGGCCATGTCACCACAATGACAGTGTTACACAAATTCCTTTCAGGACCATTATCACAGACATTCAGTATTACTGAAAAATCAAGCACCAAAAATGCCAGCTGTCCGTAGCAATCTTCCACCTCACCATTCTCTTCACCACTCTCTTCCTCTCGTATGAATTTTCCTCAACCCCTCCCCACAAAATGTAACTACAGTTAATGTTGACAACTGTTGCCTCTTCACACAGATTTGTTAACTAGATGGTTAACAAATCCTGATCAAGAAGGAACGCTAAATGCTGGTTTAACTTCAACCATTGTAAGGACTATTCTTGGCATATAGGGAATCTAAAAGGGAAACAATACATATGTGGCACATTTTTGAAGGAATGCTATGTGCAATTTGTTCATTAGAGCCAGTGTGGTATAATGGTTAGTGTTGGGAGGACTTGGGAGAGCAGGGTTCAAAGTGCTACAGCCAGGAAGCTCACTGGATGACCTTAGGCCAGCCACTCATTCTCAGCTTAACCTATCTCACAGGATTGCTAAAATAAAATGGGGAGGAGAAAACAATGTACACCACCTTGCAGTCCTTGGAGGAAAGGTGAGCCATAAATGTAAAAGTAAATAAAAATAAAATAAATAAATGTAAATAAATATTCTTTCAAATTTAAAAGAATGAATGAAAGTTATATTCCAACTACTTATTTCTATTTTATAACTATTTTATTTGAAGAAGAGATTTACAGGACAATCCTAACTGCAACAGGGAACATTGGGGCCAATGGTGCATTCAAAGCTCTGCTGGATCCTGTTGGTGGGGAAGCTATCCAGCCAGAGCAGTAGAAAATGACATTTCAGGCTTAAGGTGCTCATGTTGCTTTATTTAAGAGACTGAAGTATACCTGTATGTTGACCTCCCTTCTTTTACAGGCAGAATAATTAGTTCTGTAGTTTTCTCATTTTTAGCAACACTCTTTGTAGTTAAAAATGTGATGTGAGGATTTAATACTGAGGAATGCTGGAAAATACTCTAGAGAGATCAGACTTAAAACCCACCTGGGAATTGTTCTTCTTTGAAACTCATTTCAGATCTCATCCATAATGAAAACTGTCCTCTGCTCAACATACCATTGCAAACCATATGAATTGTTGCATAACGGTACAACTGAACATAATCATTCTTAATTTAGAGCAAGTAATTTTTATAAATAATTATATCATGCTTCTGCCAGCCAGTCCATTTTTCAAAGATTGTCAATTTACTTCCACTGCTAGTGTTTGCTCCAATTTGCAGGTATTTAAAGATTAATAAGTTTTTTGTGTTTGCAGTTTGTTTAGACCTTGGCTATATTCTAACCCTTCTAAAAAGAATGCTGAGGAACAGATATGAGCATGTGAAATCATCTTAGAAATGCTAGGGCTTCAAGAACCTGTGCATGTATGATGTACAGTGGTCCCTTGGTAGCCAACCAAATTTTTCTGCTCACCACAAATTCTGCCTCAAGACTAAAGTAATGCACGTTAGGCACAGCTGTCCATGTAATCTGATTGGAAACCATAGCTTCTGTATGAAACACACTTTTGTTGTTGTTTAGTCATTTAGTCATTATATCAGTGCTCCTAGAGAGATCTGCATTGGCTTCTTATAGCTCACCAAGCACAACTGAGGGCCAAAACATGCATGACACAAGAAAATGGTGATTTAACCCATACAACGCTTAAAAGCATGGGCACATGAGAAATTGCTCTCTTCATTATCCAATTCATGTTTTCCACAGACCCATTGGGCACTCTTTCCTTATAATTCGCACAGAAGAACAAATCAGATCACACATCTTATTCAAGATGGTTGCCCTTGAAAACTAGAAAAAGTCCAGCCTCAACATCTTCCTAAACCTTTGTAACCTCTTCTTAGTTAGATTTGGAGAAGAGATGGTCTGGTATTCCTGGGGTCAATGTGGGCCCCTCACTTAGTGCAGGTAGGGTACCCCCATCTGAAACCCTCCCTCAACCTATAGCGCAGTCTCTTCTCTGTTCCTTACATTCATATTCAATACCAGGGGCTGTGTCCATGATTGTTTCAGTTACCAACTCTGCCTATCCTCTTACTTTCTACCTCACCAAAGACACCTCCTAAAACTCAACAAAACTACCTCATCACCTTATTCCTTGCCAAAGCCACCTCTCACCTACTAGAATTCATCACAACCACACTTCATCCCTCCCTGCAGACTTTGTCAAACCTCCACAGTTTGCCAGGGCCACCCACTTGCCTGAGTCAGTCGCTTCCTTGCTGGCCTGAGTTGTCCATGCAGGATGTTTCCCTACCACTAACCCCAATTCCTCCCTCCCCAACCTTTGACACTGCTGCAACAGCCCAGCAGTTCTGAGAGCTCAGTTTGCTGCCACATCTTGCTTGTTGTTATATTTCTAATTCAGAGCTTTCCAAACGTTTCATGTTGGTGATACGCGTTTTAGACATTTATCATTTTTACTAGCAATCTAATCCCTTTCCAGCCCTGGGAAGAGTGCAAGGAGTATTTGTGTGACACACCTACACACTGCAGCAACACACTGATGTGTCACGACACACAGTTTGGAAAGCTCTGTTCTAATTAAACACTTTCAAACTATACACACACATTCACACACAGAGAGATAGGGTGGGAGAGATATCCCTTAGAATCTGCCTCCCTCCCCTAAAAGGCAGCTCAGCTGAATTGGATCTTACTCTTCAGCATCATAGCCACTATATCATATACACTGGTATGAATGAAATATGCATGTGGGGATGCAATATTCCCAGTAGTGTGGAAAATGAATTGCAATTTTGTTTGTAGGCAATAGTGAAACAGCAATTATGTTAGTGCTACGAGCTACCTGTCTGTAAGTAGGCTTACCTGCCTCATGTCTTCAGGATAGGGTGGGACAAATTCAAACGATCAGTTTAAAGTCCTGAGAGTATAGCTTGATGAGAATGTCCAAATTATGCATGAATATACATGTAAATCCCTTAGCAATTAAATGAAATGGCTATAGTCCTGAAATGTTTAACTTTCCAATAGTCTTGAGACACACAATTTTTTTGGAAACTTGGATATTAAGGGAGTTCTATTCTCTCAAGGATAATAACGACAATATTATAGCCATAAAACCCAACACCTAATAAAACATTTAACTTTTTCCCTTTCTCTCTATGGAAACATAGGATCAAAATTTCACGTTTAACATTTTAAAACAAGAATAAATCTGTACAATTATTTTTAATTCACTAATTGTTTTATGAGTATTTGAATGTCAGAGCAGTCTCTTCTTGGTTTATGGCTTCTAGACATACATTGTTTTTGCTCTGCAGAAAAACCAATTTCAGAGCTGAGAGGAAGAAGACCACAGTGGGGGGTGGGTGTCCTATAACCTAATGAAGATGACCTACTTTTATGTGAGCATAACATTCATCTTCTAGAATGGGAGGTTATTACAAAATAAGATTACCTGTATGATAAATCCTCTATAATTACCTGCAAGTGCCTTATTTTTCAGTGTTGGAACATTTCTGATTTGTGGATGCATTTCGCACACTCTGCAGATGACTAAACATATATTTAGATATCAACTCTAGACATTTTTAGTTCAAATCAATTAGAGAGGGGGGAGTAAAATCATTCCCTTCTGGCTGCCTATATTTTTCGTTTAATCCTGGTCAGTGTAAGACCTTATTACAAGTAATTTGTCATTATAAGTCTGAAGAAAAATGCTAGCCTCACAATTTTTGTCATTTCCCCCCCACACTTCCCTTCAGGCTGCAACTGTTGATGGGCTTTATGGAAATATAAATTCAATCAGCAGCTGCAAATTTCATGAGACGTCCATCTTCATGCTGAATTTGTAACTGAGTGTCAAAACAATCTGTGGATTCCTCCCTGATGAAACGCGCATTGAATTGTAAATTTCTGCAATTTTCTCATGTTTGAATTTAAGGAGCACTAAAACAGAACTAGCTCACATAAAGCATATATCAGCTTAGGACAGGTAAAAATTTTTTTGCATAGTATTCAAAGAGTTAATTTTTTAATAAAAAAAAAAGCTATAAACAATATCTGGCCCTTTAAAAAGCAATACAAAATTAAACTACATTGCAAATTTTATTCCATTCAGAAATATAGGAGAATAAAAAATATGTTCAGTGGGCTTTTTTATGCTTTTCAGATAAGCTACATGTTTTATCTATTGTTGTCACTGTTCATTTTCCAGAATCTTGCAATGATTAAAATCCAGAAATTAGCTTGGCAAAATTTAAAAAGATTCAATGGTGTCAAAACAGTCAAACAGTTGAGTAGGAAAAGTTTAGTTTTGAAAGGGTGCTGCCTCCTCCTCTTTGATATAAATCTTATTTTTAATTAAGTGTTGATGGAAGAGAAAATACAAAAATATAAAAATTAATTTAAATTGCTAAAAAGAGAGGGAGAGAGGGCCGCTAGCTCATAGTTCTAACTGTTCATTGTTCTCCTGGGCGGCTCTAAAAGATGGCAATTTTCTATTCAAGCTGCTATTTCTTACAATAGCTTAAAGAAAATGTATAAGAGACAGAGCATATTATGTCAAGTGAAATATTTTATTTTAGAATGGATTGTCTCTTCCTCCAAGGATATTAAATCCCAAATATGCAAAGTGTTGTTTTCCCTTCTTTCTTCTTATTACTTTTCCCTCCAGCAGCTGTGCATGACTTTAAATATCTTCTCAACAATGCTGATACTGCTCACTGGATCCCTCCCCATCCATCCCCTGCATGTTCTCTGCTTTTCAATTTTTATTACAGAATGCAAAGATACAAATGGTAATTGCCAAGATTTTACCACACATAAGACATACCATTTTAATAGACTGGTTACTTGGGAGTAACACAGAATCACTGGGATCAAGTCTTGGCTTGCATGATACACCATTTGTTTGAACTATTACTACCACTTCTCCACCCTGATTCCCAAAAAGGCAACAGGATGTCATCAGAGAAATCAGCATGGGGGGGGGGGTAATGCTGAGGATGAAATGGAAAGGAGGTATTAAGATGGGACACCTTGCCCCAAATCTCCCAATGGCTATACACAGTGGCTTTATATAGATGCTGTTCAGCACTGGGAAGAAAATAGTAGCTTGGGGCACTCCACAGCATAACTGCCACTTAACCAATGCTACTCTCCAAAAGCATGAGCAGAAGCACTGCAACACTGTTCCCCTAGCTCCCACCTCACAAAGCTGGTCCAGAAGGATTCCATAGTTGGTAGCACCAAAAGCTACTGAGAGAGCAAGTAATAGGGTGGCACTCCCCTGTCCCTCTCTTGATCAAGGTAGTCCATCAAGGTGACAAAGACCAATTTCATCCCCAAACTGAGTCTGAACTGAGATGGAGACAGGAATGGGTCTAGATCAGGGGTCACCAACGTGATACCCTCCAGATGTTATTCAACTATAACCACCACAGTTACCTTGGTCAGGGAAGCTGTCAGGCAGCAGAGTAAGAAATATACCAACAGGAATCCCAATCTGTCTTTTTTCTCAGCACCAGGTGCAGGTTTTCAAACCCCCTCCCATTGCAGGGGCACTTTCTGGTGAGTACAGTGGTACCTCTGGCTGCGAACAGGATCCGTTCCAGAGGCCTGTTCACAACCTGAACAGAACGCAACCCACGTCTGTGCGTGTCACGATGCACTGCTTCTGTGCATTATGTCATTTTGCGCATATGTGCGAGTGGCGAAACCCAGAAGTAATCCATTCTGTTACTTCCGTTACTTCCGTAACGTGAGGTATGACTATAAAATGGCAATCTATAGGCCATAGCACTGCCAACCCTGGATTGCACTCAGTACCCAAAGCTGAGTCAGATCAAAATAATAATAATAATAATAATAATAATAATAATAATAATAATAATAATATAATTTATTATTTCTATCCCGCCCATCTGGGCAGCTTCCAACAGAAGGTTAAAAATACATTACAACATCAGTTATTAAAAACATCCCTAAACACTAAGCTCATCCATGCAGGTTTCAGCACTCCCACATCTGCAATCAAAGTCTTATTATGAACCAAGCCGGCATCAAGTAACCGTATTACCAGGCCTGATGGCCCAGTATTTGAGCAACCAGAAATCCAATAGATGGAGGGAGGGTTAGAAGAGGGGATGGCCTGTACACATCCATATCCTCTTCTCTTCCAAAGAGGATATGTTTTCCATACCCAATTAAATCTACCACAAACCCAATGTCTCTACCTTAAAGTTCTCCACAGCCTTGGAACAATGTATCATTTTACGCTTTTTTACATTATGTCCTTACCTTGACTTCTACTCAACAAACCAAATCTGTATATCCTGCTTTGTCCATTCTCCCTTGCACAGAACTCCCTCCCTGGACATTTGCACAGTGCTACCTCCTCCATTCATTAAAATCCTTCCTCAAAAGCTAACGTTTCAGTCTACTTTTGACTTAATCTGATAATTATCATTTCCAACTATAAACAAGGTTTAAGGACAGTTTCCACATTTTATACCTTGTTCCTAGCATCCTGGTACATGAATATGCCTATATTGTCAGTATATATTTAATGGTGGAACCATAGAAATAATAATTTCTTCTCGATTACATCTTAAAGAAATCAGGTATAGGTCTCAGAAGAAGAACAGATGATTAAATATTAAAGCTCATTTTTAGTGTTTGAACCCCCACACACTTACTCAGTACAAGAAATTTCACCAACCGTGGGAATCACAGCAAGTTCTTCATACTTATTTCATTCCATTGTGTTGCTTTTAACAGCCATGTGGGAAAGGCCTCAGGAGATTCCATTTTACTTCCAGCTCTGCTAATAGCTGTATTTGAAACCATGGATTAGTTGCTTCTCTGTAGTTTTCTTTTAAAAGGTGAAAAGGCTTCCATGCCTCACAGGGATTTGAGATGATACATCAGCTATCACATGCAACATACTCAGTTCTTACTCCCACACAGAGATGCACTTTTTTATCCAAATGTGAAACTTAAAATTAATTTAGAGAAGGTTCAAATGATTCCTGCTGCACAGCAATTTGCAAGTTAAAATACATTCCCCCCCCCCTAAAATCTGTCAAATTACTGGACCCTGAAGCAGACATAGCCCATCACCCTTGCACTGCAGTTGGCAGTCCCAGACCACAGATAAGAGGATTTTACTCAGTACCTGATTTGCCACAATCATTGCAGGGAGATTGCAATGCCTTTCTTTGATTGCTTCATCATTTACACAGCTCAGCATGTAGGGAAGTATGGAAACAAAACTACTGACTCTCTCCTGTGTTGCCCCTAAGCCAGAACACACCTAATCTTCTTAAGGTATCAGACAATCCTACCATGAAGATATACTCACATGTAGCCAGTGTTTGAAATTCCCATTGTTCTAGGAGCATTTTGAGACAAGGAATTTCATTAGCGCAAGCAGTTTCTGAGCTCTGGGTGCAGTACTGCACCTAAGATTCCCGATTAAAATTCAGAGTGAAAGGAAAGGAGGAGCTTTTTCTGTTTTCCCACTTCCAGCTACTCTCTGAAGACTGGAGAAGAGACCCTCTTAAGAATATTAGGGGGCTGGGCAGGGGAAGGATTAGACCATGTGAAAAATGAACATAATTTTAGCTGCAGTTCATTCATTTTCAGCTTTGTTGTATTGTTATAAATAAGCATGCCTAGACATTCGATTGTTGCGCCCATAACACAGATTTAAGGTGCCATTTAGCTCCTAGAGTTCATATCTGTTTCTAACACTGCATGTAGCCTAAGATCGGCCACAAAAACGGCACCCAGAACAGCACTGCTGAACATAATTTACATTCAATGGAGTGGCAGGACATCATATTTACCATATTTTTCGCTCTATAGGACGCACCCGACCATAGGACGCACCTTGTTTTAGAGGGGAGAACAAAAAAATAATAATCCCCCTCTCTGCCCAGCGCCCCTTCAGCGAAGCAGCAGGAGGCACTGCGCAGAGAGAGGGAGAATTTTCCCCCTTGTTCTCCCCCTCTAAAACAAGGTGCTGTTCAAGGTGTGTTCAGTCACCTTCAGGCACCTACCTTGGAAGCCTGGAGAGCAAGAGGGGTCGGTGCGCACCGACCCCTCTCACTCTCCAGGTTTCAGTGAAGGCAACCCGAAGCCTCCGGAGCACTGCGGGAGTTCCCGCTGCGCTCTGGAAGCTTCGGGTTCCTTTCAACCTGCTCTTTGGGGCTGGCGGGGAAAAGCCCACCGCCAGCCCCAAAGAGCAGGTCGGGGAGCAGCGGAAAGGCATGCAGCCTTCCTGCTGCTCTGCGAGCTTCTCGGGGCTGCCGGGGAAGCCCGGGTTCCCCCCCCCCCCGCCCCAAAGAGCAAAGAAGCCAAGGCAGGGAGCGGGACGCATCCCGCTCGCAGTCTTGGCTTCTGCCATAGCCGCGCGCAACCTCTCCAGCCAGGAGAGGCTGAACGGGGCTATGGATTCTTTAGCTCCGCGCAACCTCTCCGGCAGGGAGAGGCTGCGCGTGGCTATGGCAATACCCCCACCTCCCCCAAAAGCCCACAGGAGCCGTGCACCCTTTAAGGAGCGTGCGGCTCCTGTGGGCTTTTCTATGAGGAGGGAGAAGGGACTGACTGGCTGTGTCAGTCCCTTCTCCCTCTTGAGGAAAAGCCCGCAAAAGCCACACGGAGCTTGTGTGCGGCTTTTGGGGGCTTTTCCTGCCTGCCTCCCCCCTGCATTCGCTCCATAGGACGCACACACATTTCCCCTTCATTTTTGAAGGGGAAAAAGTGTGTCCTATAGAGCGAAAACTACGGTAGATAACTGGGATGGCCCTGAGATGTATCCTAATCCATATCTGAGGTGTTCTCAGATATGATTATGCTTCAAAGTAACCTTTGTTCAGCAGCAGCAACAATTTACTCTATACAGAAGAAGAAAATAGCAGTAGAAAAGATGTGAGGAATAGCAACCATCAGAGATCTTTTTACTTAGGGAACATTATTTAAATGACACAAGCAGGCTCTCCATGCCTGTATGAAGAAAAATCCATTTCAGATAGAACCCTACTAAAAGTCAAAGTGGAGAATCTCTGTACGAGAGTCAGGAAAACATGCCTTATGAGGAACAGTTGAGGGAGCTGAGGATATTTAGCCTGGATAAGGTGTCACATGGAAGACAGAACAAGCTTGTTTTCTCCTGCTCTGGAGGCAGAGGTGTACCTCGGGTCCCTTGTGCCCTTGACAAAGTGTGTGTGTGTGTGTGTGTAGAAAATGAGAATGGGGTGAGGTGAGGGAGGCTGTAGTCAAGAGCAGAGTTAAACGGTTATGGTTGCATATACTTTGGCACACAGGCCACTTTTGACCTCAAGTGCAATGGCATCCCCTGATTAAGGAAATATACTATCTTTAGGAGCCACCAAAACATACACAAGGAAATGTTTATCAGTTCCATGAACCATGGTTTTCTTACGCCTTGTGAGGGTAATTATCAAATCTTTTGGACCACTTTGAACAACAGCTGCAAGAGGAGAAGAAGAACACAGGTGGTGTGTCTGTCAAGACTGCAGAAAGGGGACCTGTTCTTTCTGCTCCCTTAACTCAATAATGCATGAATTACTTCATTGTCTTGGATTTATTCTGAAGGTGAACAGACTGAATACTGGCAAGACTTTCAGATCAAGTGCTGGAAAACCCGATCAAGGATTGGACTAGACGGCTTTGAAGACTCCTCCAATTTAGTGGTTTGATGATTGATCTTCCTCAAAAACAAAACCTGAAGGTCAGTTGCCCCTCCTACAAACTCTGATGGGAGAATACTTGCTGCAGTGGTTAAAAAGAGATCAAGCCCCACACTTAACATAGAAGCCTTAAGGAGTCTTGTATATTGCTGCATGAGGCAGAGTTAATCTGGGAGTTCCTCTTTCTCTGAATGGACACCTGCCTTGCGATTTCATAATTCTCTGGGGTGCTTCTTCCTCTAAAGGACGTATGATATTTTACACTTCTTAGAACTTCTGGGAACTCATCATATACAACCTGAAATATTTCTGACAGAGGCATATATATCCTCCTTGGTAAGAAGTCACAAATAATATAGGTAGTAGCAGAAAGCAGAGTGGGGGGATTAAGCATAGCACCCATACCCCTTCAGCTTAGTTAAGATTTTTAAAAATGCATGGACTGAATTTAGTCTCATTTCAGACAATAAATCTTGGGACACACTCATATTCTTACTTATCTGGGAAGAATCCCAATTCAATTCAATGGGCCTTACCTCTGAGTAGACGTGCCTAGGACTGCACTGTTAAATGGGGTTAATTTAAGTATTTAATCCTCTTCAGACTTGTAAATCTATATGTGCAACTTGAGATGAAAAGCATAACCATTTAATAACCTACAGTTCTTTCTTTGTGCATAATATTTGCAGATTTATGTATACGTGAGCACACCTGTACAATGGGAGAGGGTGAATTAAAATATAAGAAAAATATATTAAATAGATCACCCAGTGGACAACTTGACAGTTAATTATTTCTTTTCCAAAAGCAAATCAATATTGGCATTTCCTTCAGTCTTACCCCACTAGTACTTTCAACCTCATCTTGAAATCGATGCAAGTTTCTCCTAGTATACTTTTCTATTCAATCCACCTCCTATGCATTTAAATTTCTTACTGTTCTTTAGAAAACACCTTGTTCAGATTAATAATTCTTATTTCATAGACATTATATGTGGGGCTTCATAAAGATTACCATTCATACAGGCGTTGCAGGTTACATATCAGAAGTGGTTCTGGGTAGCCAACGTTAGGGAAGAACACACCGCTCTATTGATTTACAGGAGCATCAGAGCATGATATGTTCTGCAGCCTGAATCTGATCCCTTGCAATGCTTTGTCAGCAGCTGTGGATTTTTGAATAATCATAGGCTCTCAGCACAAAGATCCATTTTGACTATGTACTGTAATAGGAGATAGCAATAAAAAAGGTATAGCCTAAACGTAAAATTGGAAACAGAATTAAGTCAGCAAATTTTACCAAAGAAGCTATACTCCTTACATGTTTAGAAAGTGGCCAGAGTGAGAGAGGACACAAAACTACTGCACTAACACTCTACTTCAGTAGACTAAAAGAAAATCTATATCACAGGTAACAACATAAAGAGCCAAGTAAAATTTGATAGAAAAGAGCCGAATCCCTGAATGAGACAAAGGACCAAATACATATTACATTACTCACACCTCTTCCAAAGGACGCTGAAACTGGCTTATTTTGAAGACAAGGTAGGTATGGCTCTATGGAAATCTGTGCATCTCCAAATTAAAAATGCCACCCCAGAACCATTTGACCATGCACCATATTTGCAATAAACGACACCTTTGGGAACAAATAGAAGATTGGGCAGAGGGTGATTGATAGGGAAGCTGGTGCAAGCCCCTGGTTCAGATCTTAAGTACACTTAACATGATGCAACATACAGTTTGGTCCAAAGACAAATGAAACAGAAATGGTTCACAGCTCTACCCAAGACTCATCTTCCCAACTCTACCAAGTTTCACAATAAACTCTCATGAGAGGAAAGCCATCTCTGCAGACAGTTTCCTGCTGCTATTTTGCAAATCTGGCAAACTGACCCGTGGTACTATAGTTCACACCTTTGTGCTAGCTCCTCTAAGCCAAAGTGTGTGACATATTGAGGAATGTGAGCAAAATGAGATAAAGCAATGGCCTCTGCAAAAAAAGAGTTGTTTTGGGATTGAAGAGCTCCATTCTTGTGAAGAAGGCTCACAAACAGTATACTGCCTCTGCCTGAGAAAATATTTTATTTGCATAAGCTAGAAAAACTAGAAAAAGGGACATTTGAGTATTAAAAGTTCTTGGCAAGCAAATGTATTTGCAAACAAATATGTATTCGCTAATAAAGTTGTTACCACTGGTGAGGCAACAAAGCCTTTGTTGGAGTGCTTGGTAGCCCCTGTGCGTAGATTAAACATGCCTTCCCATACTTAACTCTTCCCAAATACATTACTTTCTCACTAGCAATAAAGTTACTGGTTAATTTGGCCTTGACCCTTCACTACATAGATATTTCCATTTCCCAAGTAATTGCTTTTCTTTTTTTCAGTGGAATGCTTTTTCTTTCAGTTCTCTCTCAAGAGCCCTCAAACATCTTTGAATGGTGTTATTAACATTCTTCTTCTCAAATACTTATTTGAAGAATCTGCTAAATGCCATTCAGCATTTCAATGTTGGTGTTTTACTAGTTACCCATGGTCACTCTTTTTCTAGATTTCCAATGTAGCATTGT
The DNA here is from genome assembly GCF_964234715.1 of Podarcis melisellensis. Classification (NCBI taxonomy): domain Eukaryota; kingdom Metazoa; phylum Chordata; class Lepidosauria; order Squamata; family Lacertidae; genus Podarcis; species Podarcis melisellensis. The sequence goes on from NC_138543.1 coordinate 39,193,760, forward strand.
GGTGATGTTTTTGTTTTTCAACAGTCTGTAAACGTATCTCTCTTTCTCTCACACACACCACTTCTTTACATTGTCTCCCACATCAATTTTCAATAGCACTGCACATTTCTTTACATTTTACTCATCATTTTCAAGAGTTCTTAACAGCTTTCAGGGATCTTTAACAATGCATCACTCATCTCCACTGGATGAATCCAAGGCTCAGAATCATATATTTCCCTTTTTATAATGTATTCTCTCTTTATATTTGAGTACCCTTTCCTTTCTTGTGCCTCTTGTTCACCAGCATTCAAGGGGTCATTTTGTACATTCATTTTTTCCTGATTTTTGCTAAGTGAATTGCTTTGGCATACATACAGAAGGGAGAAAGTTCTGTGTGAACCAGAATTGCACGTGTGTGTTGTAAAGGAGAACTCTCCACTAGATAGAATTAGTTCAAAAAGGACTAACATATACTGCAAATATAAATTATGAACAATTTAAATATTCTGCATTTGTCAAACAATGGAAGCTGAGAGAAATACTACATTCACATACAGAAGGATATCAGTCTTTAATAGTTTAACCAGCCAGTTAACAAGCATGCTAGGACTACAGAAGAAAAGACAAGTAGCCATCTAGAGCAGGCATCCTCAAACTCAGCCCTCCAGATGTTTTTGGCCTACAACTCCCATGATACCTAGCTAGCAGGACCAGTGGTCAGGGATGATGGGGATTGTTGTCTCAAAACATCTAGAGGGCAGAGTATGAGGAAGCCTGATCTATTAAAACAGCTACCCATGGGTTGATAGGTCACTGAGATGTTGCAAAAAATACTCTAAAAGATAGGGGAGAAACAGTGCTATTTTAGACAGTTTATGATCCTTTTCTGCATGCAAGTAAGAATTGTAGCAAAAAAAGCAGAGTAGAAGTTTAAAAACAGAAAGATTAAGCTGTCAATTTAAAATATGATAATGCGCATTCATCCACGTGACAGATGAACAGATGGATTTTTTAATTTCATTTTTGAAAAAAATGGACCAACACTTAAATGCAACTATCCCCCTTTTTTAAGGAAGCAAATGCCTCACTCAAGAAACAAATGTGGAATGCTTAACGTAACATGGAACTCTGTGATTAAAATTAATGTTACTATACAAATGTAATACTAGTATACAAATGAATGATAGAATAATAGGCAATTGTGGATAGCCTTGGCAAAAGCAAACTGCAGGAATAATGTAAGCACAGTCATCTCAGCAAGCAAATGAAGTCCAGATGTGATAATATCTAAGTTTTTTAGGCTGACAGACATAAAGTTATCATACACTTGCATGCATGTTTTATGAGGTCTGGCTATTTCTATTTTTCCAGTCTTCCCAGAACAATTTTCTTCTGGATATTCCACTTGCCAATTCCACTACCTGACTTGAATGAAGACTTTTATCATCTCTAGCACTGGCTAACATAATTCAGTTTTCAAGTATATTCCATCAGGCTAAAGTAGAAGGACTGATGGGACTGCAGGGCCTTGCCACTGGCTAAGCTAAGCTAACAGTGACTCCTGGATCCTCCTTTATTTACAGTGAGGGGGGAAAGTATTTGATCCCCTGTTAAATTTGCCCATTTGCCCTCTGACGAAGAAATGACCAGTCCATAATTTTAATGGTAGGTTTATTGTAGCTGTGAGAGACAGGATAACAAAATCAGTAAGATTTCAAGGCTGATGTGTAGCTACTCGAACCTTCAGCTCCCTCCACAGATTTTTGAGGGGATTAAGGTCTGGAAACTGGCCAGGACCTTAATGTGCTTCTTCTCGAGCCACTCCTTTGTTGCCTTGGCCATGTGTTTTGGGTCATTGTCATGCTGGAATACCCATCCCTGACCCATTTTCAATGCTCTGGCTGAGGGAAGGAGGTGCTCACCCAAGATTTGACGACACATGATCCCTTCCATCGTCCCTTCGATGCTGTGAAGATGTTCCTGTCCCTTAGCAGAAAAACACCCGAAAAGCATAATATGTCCCCCTCCACGTTTGACTGTGGGGGTGGTGTTCTTGGGGTCGTAGGCAGCATTCCTCCTCCTCCTCCAAACATGGCGAGTTGAGTTGATGCCAAAGAGCTCGATTTTGGTCTCATCTGACCACAACACTTTCACCCAGTTCTCCTCTGGGTCATTCAGATGTGCACTGGCAAACTGCAGATGGGCCTGTACATGTGCTGTCTTGAGCAAGGGGACCTTGCAGGCTCTGCAAGATCTCAGTCCTTCAAGGAGTAGTGTGTTACCAACTATTTTCTTTGGTCTTTGTGTACAGGTGTCTTTTGTACAGGTACTGTAATGAGCTGGGATTACAGGTAAGACCTCTCCCTTACAGCAGGTGCTTCTAATCTCAGCTAAATACTTACAGTGAAGATACCCAGTAGCCTGACATCTGGCTGCTTGATAGGGGATCAAATATTTATTTCACTCATTATAATGCACATCAATCTGTGACTTTTGTCTTCTGGGTTTCTGGGGGTTTTCCTGTTGTTATTCTGTCTCTCACAGCTACAATAAAGGTAAAGGGGAAAGGGACCCCTGGCCATTAGGTCCAGTCGTGGCCGACTCTAGGGTTGTGGTGCTCATCTCGCTTTATTGGCCGAGGGAGCTGGTGTACAGCTTCCGGGTCATGTGGCCAACACGACTAAGCCGCTTCTGGCGAACCAGAACAGTGAACGGAAACACCATTTACCTTCCCGCCGGAGCGGTACCTATTTATCTACTTGCACTTTGACGTGCTTTCGAACTGCTAGGTTGGCAGGAGCAGGGACCGAGCAACGGGAGCTCACCCCGTCGCGGGGATTTGAACCACCGACCTTCTGATCAGCCAGTCCTAGGCTCTGTGGTTTAACCCAGGACCGGTCATTTCTTTGTCAGAAGGCAAACGGGCAAATTTAGCAGGGGATCAAATACTTTTCCCCCTCACTGTACACAAGTATTTCTAACCCGACAACTCATTCAAAAAATATCATGGTGATATACATCATGAATTTATAAAATACAGTAAAAATGACCAACACTTAAGTCAAATTCTTGAACTGTTTCTAACCCAGCTGGAACTTTGAAACTAAAATCTAACACCCAAGTTGGTTTGATTTTCTTCCTCTTTCCCAACCCCTTTCCCCGTTGTGTACTGTCTTTTAGACTGTATGCCTAAGGGCAGGAGCTGTTTTATTAAACTGATATCTGCAAGTCATTCTGGGACCCTTTGTAATGGAAAAACAGGTTAACAATGATTTAATAACAAACTGAAGCCTGCCGTACCATTTTAGCAACTTTATCCATCCAATTAACTAAACTTTCTTAGAAATTACATTTGTGTGAGAATTTCGTTTATAAGAACACTAGAGAATATTCAAACTGACTTAACATGAAATATTAGTAAAGAAGCATCGGAGAAATAGCAGCATATAGTGTGTTCTAATTTCATATATTACTCCATAATTTAAACTATTAAGAAAAGATATTGATGACTTCCTTTTCTTGCACGAGAATACAAAGTATCATATTTATACCAAACATGCTGAACATCAATCTCCTTCTCTCCTCAGCACCATAAAAATTACTCTAGGACACTTTCCATTTTTACTTAAAGTGCTATTATAAATGTGTTGTTCTTTTTAAGTGTAAGAGAATGGGGATTTAGAAATCATTTCTAATGTTTTCCCTGATTCCCATCAATGGAATCTGAATTTCAAAAAGTGCCATTTGGCAAGCACTTAAAGCTACACTTGAGTTTTGAAATAATTTATTTAAAACCTCCAAATAGTAAACACAGCTCATTAATACCAGCTGCACTGTGCCATTTTTGCTACAGATTATGCATGCATTCCAGAAACCATTTGAAATCCTGTCACTGCAAACAGGCCTTAGCAAGATAGAATATGCTGGATGTAAATCTTATCACATTTCAAGGCATCCCTGGGGCCAATAAAACAAAGAAATCCACCACATTACTATGTGAAACATCTATGGCAAAAATTCCTCAGTAACTAGAACACAGCATAGAACTGTACAGATGTCAGTGAAACTTTCACAAAGAGACTATGTATCACTCAGTGGCAGATGATAGTCAGGATTTGTTTCCAAACAAGCCATTGGGATGCAAAGGAAGGGTAAATCAAAAAGAAACACCACTCCTGGTACCCAAATCCAACCTACCCTTTCCCATGCCTGGCTCTTCATATTACCAAGACACCTCTGCAGGACATACAAACAAACATGAGAGCATCAGCTTCCTCCTTTCGCCTTGTGGCCCAAATGCATACAGAATTCCTGCGCCTGCTTCTTCATATATTAAAAATTGTGGCCAGTATTCTTAAAGTGGGCTTTGAAATAGGGATGGAGAACTGGCTCTCCAGCTGATGCTGGATTCCAACTTCAATAGCCTTCAGCCAACATGGCCTTTGGTCTGGGGTGATGAAGGAGTTGGAGGACCAGCAACATCCCACATCCTTACTTAAAAATAAAAATGTAGGAGTCATCAAAACAACATCAGGAAATTATTTAACTGAGGAAAACTTTTTTAAATTACCAATTTAGGATCTTAATATTAACTTGAATGGGTAACCATATTACAATAACATTCCAGAATACTAGGTGTATTTCATTAAGGAGGTACAATACTGTTTTCAAGAGCTAAATATGCATTCTACTGGACTAATAAAATTACTTGGGCAAAAACTTAAAATCAAGGTTTAAATCCCTCTTTCTCCTCCACACTTTAAAATGATGTTGCTAGGTTTTGGAAACTAAGCAGTGTACAAATTTTTAAAATAAAACTGAACTAGATAAAGGAGAGTTATGACAGCAAAACACAACAACATTAGATTGCTTATTGCACCACAAAACAGATAATAAAGGGATCTGAAGTTTCAGAACCCAGAGGCAGATTATAGAAAAGGACAAAATGTAAAAAGAGTTAACTTGTCAAACAAGATTATTGCATACCTCCACTGACTTAAAAATAATTTATGAATTTTATTTGCACTGTTAGGAACTGAGATGATCCTATGAATACATTTAATCAGCATTTTTACAATACTATGTAATCAGAAGCTGACCCCCAGGTTCTTTGAAGGCAGAGTCCCATCACAGGAAAAACTGACTTTTGACCATTCTTTATACTGCAGATGAAACATCAGATTTTTATTGGACTATTAAAAGCTGCCCAGTGAAGAGTTCTCATGAAGTCCAAGTATTATATTACACTAATTTAGCCACTATTAGCACAGATTTGCCTATGATGGGGGGGGGGGATGACAAAGGCATAGAGCAGGTGTGTGGCTCTACAGGAGGTCAACTTAAAGTAAAAATATTTTTAAAAATAATAGAGTGATCATATATACTGAAGTTAAAATACAAGAAATATTTCCATGAAATAGAATCTAACAAAACAGCCAGCTTGTTTTGATCCAGGAACAAGTTATCAAAATTTGTTAGGCATAAATGTTAACAGTATATCAAAATGAGTGGTGGCAGCTCATACTCTTAAAGAGCTATTTTTAAGGCTCTATATGCATTCCTATGAGAATGATGTGAGGCAATTTTTGTTTCCAATTTTGAATTTTAATAGCTGCTATGACTACGGTGCTATTTTTTCCCTAACAATGGAAGTCAGGCAGAAGGGAGGGGAAGTCTTGCTACAGAGAGATACCTATTTTACTGTTCTTTTCCAAAAAAAACACACCCTCATTGAAGATTTTTTTAAAAAAACATTTAGATATAGCACATTATCTGTCCACAAATACTAGATGGTGGTCAACAGGAGTACAATTTTAGTACTCTGCCAATGCACATTTCTGCTAAAACAAAATTCTTATTTTTCTATTTGCAATGGGAAAATGGTAGTAGTGCTTGGATCTGTAAGTGAAATCTAAATTTATGATCAAATTATTTAAAATAAAAAAGAAATGCCATGAGACAAGAGGATAAAGGAAGTACAAATTACAGAAACACATACCCCTTGAAGAATAAGGCATTGCTATAATGACCTTATGAACATCACTCTATCATGATTCATTATTCAAATTTTTACTTTATTGTGTTAGTGTTTTAGCCAATTTGTCACAAGGATAATACTGGTATTATTACCACTCTCTTGTGTTTTGTAGTTTGACTGTTTCTGTTCCTTGATGCAATTCTGTATACTTGGGCAAGATTCCTGCACTGCAGGGGGTTGGGCAAGATGATCCTCATGGTCCTTTCCAACTCTACAATTCTATGATTCTACACTGTTATTGTGATTATGATGTGGCACTTTAAATTGTTGCTGTTCTTAATGTAAAATCACTTTGAGATATTTTATGGGAAGTGATTCATAAAGAAATAAGTATTTGTACTGTTCCAAATCTAGAGCATCTCTCTTTAAAATGGAACAGGGCAGGAGATATGGCCTATCTCTCAATATTGTTTGCCAAGAGGAAATAAGAGTGCACAGACAAGCCATCAATCTAAAGCTTTTTGAATCAATGCTGCCGCCGTCTGGCCACACTTAAATTCTACAAGTTTGTGTTTTATCAAAGAATACAGTAGTTTCCCACAAACCATGCCACTGTAGTATTTATACAAATTGTATACAATATCTGTGTGTCATCGTTGTCCCCCCATTCTGAGGTACAAAGTATCTAATCAATACTGCATACAATGTATACATTAATATAAATCTACAGCATCATTTAAAAAGAATGAAAAGAAACAATGGGATGAAAGACAGGAGATGAGAAAAATCAGTTTTATCAGCGACTAGACAATGAATGTACTAAGAATTGATAGTTTTGTAAAAACATCCACTTATAGCTTAAAAATTGCAAACAAGTAGTTGACGCTTTTATAAACAGACCCTGCCTTCCTTAATCTAGCCAAGTAGCTGCTTATTCAGATAATAACTCTAATTACTCCAAATAGATTCTGTAGTGAAAGCAAAAAATCATGACAGATGGTGCATCAGTTCTTAGGACCCTATCAGCACATAGAAAAAAGACAACCTGTACAGTCCTCCTGTCATTTCATCTTCCTCTTCTATTACAGTATAACACCTGTACTCTAGAAAACTTTTAACTTCGTTGTTTATAAGCCATTATCAGTATGACATGGGCAATTAGGGACAACCCCTTCTGCTCAGAACCCAGTTTCAAAAATATTGCCCAAAGTGATTAAGGCATTGATTAGATTCATACACCATTACTGTATTTTTCATAAGGATATTCAAAAGGAAACCAACTAGGACTAAAGCAAAACCTATAGTTCTAAGGGTTTAGTACTCCCTCTGCTGGTTCAATTACCATTTTTTCCAAAGATGAAGACTGGAAACAAAGAAACTCAGAATTGGTATGCAACATGCCATTTCTGCTGTATGTTTCAAGAGCATGAAAATATGATATATAAAAAACAGAAGATAATGGCTAAATAACTAATTCTAGTTGCATAATTGACTTCTGCTTGTACAATAGAATTTCCGCTTCATCTCCTTCCCCTGCAACATCTGTGATGCTCCCCTAAATCTGTGTCAGCAGGTCTCACAGCCCTCTGCAGTCTCTTTGGGGAACACATTGGGGGAAGAGGTGAACAGAAATTCCTGTTGCATTTGCTGGCATGATGACCTATGTCACATTTTTATGTCAGGAGACTACCCTACCTTTTCCTTCTACCCACAAGGAAATGGAGCCGGCATTGCTCCATAAAAAGACTACATCCTGTTGGAGAATGAATCTTTGAAACTGGTCCCAGGGTGCACTATAACTGACAAACTAGATGACTCTATACTTGGTCATAGTCACTTATCATGTGCTGACACCAACTTAACTTGCTTCAGCCTTTGATTTACCCACCTGGCCTCAGAAACTAAGGTGAAGTTTAAAAACAGAAACAAAAAAAAGTACTTTGATCATCTCAATGAAACTACTGATTTATTACTTATCTTTGCTTTAAAATCCTACTCTTTTATGACAAACCATACCCAGGGCAACAAAACATTCTAGTAGGGAGTGCAGGGGCTCAAATTAAACAAATGTAAATATAAAATAATTAGCTTTGTTTGGGTGTATCCACAGAGTACCAAACAATAGCTAGATGTGCATGTTTGTAACAAACATGATTATTTGTTACTAATAAACTTGCCTCTGATCTTAAGTAACCTTTATATTCCAAGCAACCCCATGTGTCTTTAGGTAACTTTCAAAACTTTAAAAATGATTAATACTACTTTGTTTTTTTCTGTTCAAATAAATATAGCTGCAAGCTAAGCTTTGTTTAGCTGACCCAATAAGCCACAAAATCGTTTAAGCTAAGGGTTCATATTATGTCTTATTTAATTCCTTGAATCATATTTAAAAAAAAACCTAATTGTGTCACCGTGAAAGAGATAATAAAAAATGTTATGAAGTAGACCAAATGACGTTTCTCTTTGTCAGTCAGGATAGTTCAGTCAAGATTAAAATGCACATCACAGAAAGGAGGAGAGGGGGAAGTGTGAGAACCTGAAACTTGAGCATCCTCATCTTTGTATGAGGTGAGCCTGACTCTTACCAAATGGATACAAACTGAGGTTCCAAATATTTGAAGTTTTGTGATCTTAGTACATATTTATGATGGTGAGAATAAGCATCTTCCAAATTAACTCATTTAAGACCATACGTTGTCATATTTTTTGCCATTTTTATATTGTAATGTTATGTTGTGAACCACCTTGAGATCTACGGATGAAGGGTGGTATACAAATGTCTATTTATTATTATTATTATTCCTGCTTGATTGCTCTTCGTTAGCCGACTTCAGTTTATAAGCGCAAGAACCTTTTAGGTGTCTTGTTTGCAGCTGCCAAAAACATAATCTGGATATAGGTTATTCTAGGCAGTCAGAAAAACAAACAATGGTGTTTAAAGGTTGGGAACATTTATATTATTTGAAACTTGACATTTCAAATGAAGAACTCAAAGAATGGTGCCAGCTAATAACTTATTTAGAAAAATCCTGCTCAATCTTGTTTAACCAAGTGATGGTATTCATATATAAACTTGCACTGATTCTTTGTTCAAAGGATGACAATGAAATGAGATTTGTTGCAAGCCAGTGATGATTCCCCTCCACCACTTTCATTCTCTTAAAGCTGCCATACTGAATATGTGTTTTATTGATTAATATTGTACTACCTATCTCAAAACTTTTTTAAAAAAGTTTTAAAAACATATTTACAATATGCATTAGAAGATATGTGCTAGATATTAAATGTCTAGCATGTTTTATGCTGCAGCATAATTTTTCATTATTACTATTACAAACCATTTTTGTATTCATATTACCAAATAGGAAGAGTTATTTCACACTGAATGCATGTTGTAATAAAATGCATAAACTGTACAAGGAACTTGTTTTGTAATTACTGAGATATGAATAGCTTGAGAATCAATATAGGCTGGTATAGCAAGGGCAATTCATCATGTAGCAAAGCTATGGTGAAGCCCTGACAGTGTTATACAGTAAAAAAATAAATGTATTACACAGATAAATCTACCCTTTTTAGTGAAATACTTGACTGAGATACTAAAAATGAGTCATCAATCATGGCTGCTTAAGTGTCCAATCCCACCTTCCAGCTCATCCAGTTTCAAGAGTGGCAACTCAGAAGTCATCTCAGAGTAAATGACTTAGCCTGGATGTTTCTCTCGGGACAAGCATGGTGGAATTGTATTATTTAATCACTGTCAAACTAATCTTTTAACAAGTTTAACGTGCTAAAAAATCTGAGAATATGCAGTCATACAGACATAGTTGGGAACAGGTAATGCTGAGACAAGTTACAATCCTATGTAGGGTCCTTTCACGCAGACATTCAGGTCTCCAACTAAGTGTAAACTCAATAGGAAGCTGCAGTAAAGCACAGCAACCCAAGCGGTATACCAGTATAATATTTATTTAAATTAAACCCTTCTATTCTGCTTTTCAGGCAAGACTATCTCTCAAAGCAGTTTACAACCAAACATACAAACACAACACATTTAATACATTTAAAATATCCAATGATCTCTAAAAATATAAAAACAGCATAAGAAAAAAGTGGCACATTGAAAACTACAATCTGGTAACCATCATCCTATATTAAAAGACAAAAGAATGAAATGAATCTTTTAGGCCTGTTCAAAAGACACAAGAGATGAAGCTGGCCTGATATGGCTGACAATTAAATTCCATAATTGGGTGGCCTTTGCAGAAAAGACCCTGTTTTTGTGCGCATGTGCACAATATACTTCATATTTTCAAGTGTAAACTCAAAATATCATAATGTACAAAGATCTAGAATTTCAGTGCTAATTTCTAAAATGTGATTATTAATCATTTATTTCTAGACGACTTCATGGAAAAAGAGCCTCATCGTTCAAGATACATAAAGAAATCTAACAATGGGCTGGCAGCTTCTGTACTAAAACTGTCTCTCTCCAAATCCCAATCTGTAAATTACTGATTGGAACTTTAGCTCAAATGTGACCTTCCAGTAAAGCTACTTTCTGATCAGAGAGCATAGCTCTCTTGGCAACTAGAAAAAATAACAGCATAAAGAATTTTATTTTAACTATACTAGGGTCACGGTAGATAAAAATAGATTTTAAAAATGTAAATACAAAGGGTTGTATTCAACTAAGTAGAACTGAGTAGAACTAATGTTGAATACAAACCTAAGTTTCACTTACAGAATAACTTGGTTAATATCTTAATGAAATTAGTGCAGTCTACCAGATACATAGTAAAATGGATGAGGTAAAATAGCTGAGCTTGAATCCTGGCAAGACAGAGACACTGTGGTCGAGAGGTTCCAGTGCCTGAGAAAGTCTTCAATTTCTTGTTCTGGATGGGGTTCTGCTCCTTCCCTAAAGAGGAAAGTGAGCAGTCTGTGGGTGTTTCTAGATCCAGTGTTTTCACTGGAGGTCCAGCTAGCTTCTGTGGCTAGAAACACCTAGTATCAGCTGTGACTAGTACAACAGCTACAACTGTTCCTGGACTGAGTGAATTTGGCCACAGTAATTCATGCATTGGTTACTTCAAGAATGGATTACTTCAATATGCTCTATGTGGAACTTCCAAAATCTTCATATATATATATATATATACATACCAGTTACAGAGCTGGATTTTATCTTTGTCCTGCTCAGTCATGTAACCTAGCAGTCCAGTGGAACTTATATCAACATAAAGGGTGGTGTAAGTCTGTTTGTTTTTCCTCTGATGAGCTTAGGCCAGCTCAGTCACTAGTAGGCTTGCTCCAGAATGGGATTGGATCTGGTGTAACTTTACACCATCTTGAGGAAAGCTGGTATAATTTATGCTGTCTTAAAACAACTGGAATGTTCCTTCAGTAGGGCAAGACTGCAGCATACCTCTTATTTGAAATCTAACACACACAGAGAGTAAGCCAAGTATCAAAAACTTGGGAACACTGTACAGTACTAAGGCAGAAATTATATATATGGGCCCCAAAGTGACTTTGGACCATGCCTAAACAGTGAAGGAGATAAAATGTGCATATGCTTTGGTCAAAATAAAGCCCTGTGCAATATAATGCATGTTTACTCAAAAGTAAGTTCCACTGAGATCTATCAGACATACAGCCCAATCCTTGGGCATTTTTAATCAGAATAAAACTTGCAGGGTTTGATTAGACTTTCTTCCAGGTAAGCGTGCAATCCTAAGGCTGCAACCCTAGCCTCACTTAACTAAGTCCCATTTAATAGAATACTATTTAAGTGTTGAGTGGACATGGCTGGGGCTTTGGTTATTCACAGAGTTTGTGTCAGCAGTTGGCATCCTTGAGCAGCTGTCAATGTCCCAGAGGCTCACTGGCGATGCCTGCCTTGGAGATCTGGTACAGCATCAGACAGCTGAATGTAAAACTACCTTTTTAATTCCCCACAATTCCAACCAAGTATCGCTCTGGGGCACTGTGGGAAATAATAAAAATTAATAAAAAATTATTATTTATACCCCGCCCATTTCCCCAGCCACTCTGGACGGCTCCCAACAAAATATTAAATATTAATTTATAAAGTGACAGTTCAATCCAGCTGCCTGCATCACTGCCAGCAAGCCCAGAGATCCCTAAAAATTTGCAGAGGATCCTCAAGTATGTAATAAGCTCTCAATGGTCTTCAGAGCCTTAATAGTAACAACAATAATAAATTTATTCTTTGTGCCCTGCCCATCTGGGTCGCCCCACCCACTCTGGGCAGCTTCCATCATATACAGATTAATAATACTATACACCATTCCTTGGGAGAAAGCCCAACTGAGGTGGCTTTTGAAGAGAGGATTCTGCCCACTAAATGGAAGCAAAAGGCAGGAGTAGGGAACCTGTGGCCCTTCAGACGACGCCGGGCTCTCAACTCCCGCCAGGCTCCAGGGAGCGTGTGAGCGACCGAGAGGGCGGCCGTTATTCCAGCTCGGCCAGAGGGAACTTTGGATACGCAAAAACCTTCGGGCTCGTTTCTGAGGAGAGCGCGCGGCTCGTAAACATAACCCGGGTTTGACCTTCCGACCGATTCGCCCCGCCTCCTTCCCTCCCCTCACCTGCCCAGGTTTCGTGCTTCGGGACACGGTAGTACTTGTTGCCCTGGGAGTCTGCGCCGACATACTCTTTCGCTGGCCCCAAAACCCGGAGCCTCAGCGAGCGCAAGAGCCGCCAGACGCCGCTCATGCCTGTGGAAGAAGAATAAGGCGCATGCGCGGTTCTCTCGAGTTCTGTCCCCCCCCCCCCACACTGACAGGATTCAAACACGTGACGGTCGCGAGCCTCGAACCGTCGAGAAACCGTTTAAATGTCACGTCCGCTTCCCGCCGTTGACGCAGCTCAAGCTAAGTCCGACGCTGACTAGGGGTGTGGAGTGCGCGCGCGCCGACCCGCCGACGCCCCGCCTCCAAAACTCTGCGCATGGGCGCTGTGTTGTTCCCGTTCAGCACTGGCGACAGGAGACGACGTCTTAAATAACAAGCCCCCGCATTGGCTGAGGGGCTCTCACTCGGAGCCAATGAGCGCTAGATCGCTCCCCCAACATGGCGGTGCCGTTGCTGGGGCTTATCACATTTCGTTATGTTGGGCTTTATTTCTGCCCGCCAAACAGGCTTGGAAGACCCGCTGAGGCTTCGCCGGGCTGAGTCTACCAGGAGGTAAAGCAAGTCTCAGGGCAGGCCGGAGCTGTGCTCTGGCCTCGCCTGGCAGCTCTTTCTGGCTGTCTGGGTTCTTATGGCACCGAGAGCTGCAGAGAGTCTTGGGGTGCATTGGTGGCTAAGACAATTATGGCAGCAAAAGCTTTTGTGGACTGTGGTCCGTGTCATCAGATACATGAGGTGTTATCCTGAGTTATTTTATACACACTATACACACACACATGCGCGTGGTTTACAGGGAGGGGGGTTGTAAACGGTGAGGTGGAAGGAAAGTGCAGAAAAGTACAGGCAGGGCTAATTACAGTCTTTGAACCCTAGTAATTCACTAGGGACGTGAGTGGCGTTGTGGGTTAAACCACAGAGCCTAGGACTTGCCGATCAGAAGGTCGGTGGTTCGAATCCCCGCGACGGGGTGAGCTCCCATTGCTCGGTCCCTGCTCCTGCCCACCTAGCAGTTCGAAAGCACGTCAGAGTGCAAGTAGATAAATAGGTACAGCTCTGGCGGGAAGGTAAACGCTGCTCTGGTTCACCAGAAGCAGCTTAGTCATGCTGGCCACATGACCCAGAAGCTGTATGCCAGCTCCCTTGGCCAATAAAGCGAGATGAGCGCCGCAACCCCAGAGTCGGTCACGACTGGACCTAGTGGTCAGGGGTCCCTTTTCCTTTACCTAATTCACAAAGCAATTCCTGATGTCACAGACATCTGGGGAATCATGGTAATGTGTCACTTAGCTGGCCAGATCTCATTCAGGAGCGTCGTGGTATTGTGATTTGTGCTTGGGTTTGCATCCCAGCAGAGCAAGACTCTCTCTGGACAAGTCCTTTCACAGGTGTTCACAGTATGTGCATATATAGAAAAGGGAGTAGTGGTGCAGTTAAGTGAACTCTGGACTAAAGGTGAGCCTTATCTGTAGATGGCAATGTGTATTGCTTCACTTACTTCAAAGTGTTCTAAACCAGCTCTTCTGTATTTGAGGAACCACTTGCTGCTTTTGTGAAGTGGGACCCTGGCCCTGAATCCTACCCTTGCACCACTGCGGGGGATTACATTACACTAACTGGCTTTCTGTGACAGCCCCTCAAATGTGGAATTCCCTCCCCAAAGAGGTGCATGTGGCACATTCAGTGTGTATCTTCTGTCATATGCTGATGACCCACCACTTCATACTGGTCTTTGACACCTGAGATACATATTTTTAGGACTCACCCTGTTCGTCTGATTGTAAATTGTTTAACTGTAGATGGAGGGGGGCGAGTTGCAATGTAGCTTATGTACACCTGGCTCTGAGCTGGAAAGGGTTGACAGGGGCACAGAGACTTGGAGCTTCCACTAAGAAATGCTTAGAGCACAATTAAACGGAGAACTGTTCTGAGGTTTTCTGAGCAGAATCATTGGTTACAGCAAACTACATTCCAAATAGATTGCCTACCTCTGTAACTAACTCTACTCCTTATGATGTAAAACCCAAGTTAGGGCATTTGCGTGTGTTTGGATGTAAATGTTTTGTGCATGTTCAAGCTGATACACGCAGGAAACTCTCTTCAAGGGAGTTAGAGTGTTAATTTCTTGGTTATGATTCTCAAACAAAAGGGTATAGACTGGTCTCTTAAAAGCAAAAGTGTAATAGTCGAGACGTCATTTTTCATGAGCAAGCACAAGGTAGACAAAATACTTCTGAAGTGTGTCTTCCTTCAAGTCAGAGATTATCAAAGTGAGACACAGAGACAAACTGAAAATTCAAAACAGGTTACGAGACAAAGAGCAATGAGTGAAGAAACTTTCCAGGATGGAGAAACTGATGTTAAGGTAGAACCTGAAACACAAAATTCCTATCTTAGGGTGTTCCAAAACATTATGTTCTGTGCTCACTAGGTTCTCTGGAACATCCAGTACTGAGACATCTGGTTCTGCAACATCTGGTTCTGGAACTGTTAGTTCCGGAACATTCGGATCTCAGCCCATAACCTTGTTGATGTGTGTATGGAACTATTGGGTTGTATTCTTATTCAGGCTTGCAGCAGAGTTTCTTTTTACCTAAAATCTTTATTATTTACAAAAATTTACTCTAGTTCAAATAAAACAACATAATTCATTCCCCTCTAGCCATCCAGCTCTGAGACTCAATTGCTGACTCATTTACACTTCTGTGCATTTACTGACTGAGCTTTATTGACCACATTCCCTTTAAAAAGGCACCTGTTGCTGGGGAGATTTTTCTGTTGCCTAGCAACAGGGTGGATTTGATTTAAATCAAATTATTTAAATCACTAGTCAGTAAGATTTTATTTAAATCATTTTTTTACAGAAAGACTCATTCTTGCTGGTATAATCTTAATATTTACAACCAGATGAAGGTTTCATTTTTGGAATAGGAAAATTTCAGAGTAGTTTTTTCAATTATATCAAAAATTACTGATTTGGTTATTCTATTACAAATACATAAACAGATAATTATGAAATTATTATTTATATTTGGACAACTTTTCTGCTCTGCTTTATTGGAAGGAGAAAAATAATAATTTCCTTAATAACAATTTAAACAATTAATTTAACTAAAACAATAACTTTATAGCATAGGTATCCATGTTTGTTAACTGATGTGGTTAAATGATTTTTTAAAAAAAGTTTTAGCACACATGAAAAACTTAAAACTTAAAACAAATCCTTATTTCCTGATGAATAGCCTTTGGACTATAATGTAACTTAAATAGAAAACTATCTTTGGAAAGATTTTTCCTCCAAAAGCATTTTATTTTAAAAATCCAATTTAAATCAAAGAAATCCAATTTAAATCAAAAAAATCTGTTTTTGTTGTTTTTTTAAATCTGTTTTTTTTATCCACCCTGCCTAGCAACCTGTTCAAGACCAATTCTCAAGTTCTTTCTAGAATATTCTAACAAGTAGGTTTTCTAACTTTTAAACTATGTTATCAGTAGTCAGGGAGGTATAGGGAAACTTTGGTCCATCAGAAGCAGGGCCAACAGCCAGGGATAATGGGAGTTGTAGTTAAGCAACATTTGGAGAGCCAAAGGTTTGTGATTCGAGGACCCGATCCCCGCTTGGGGAATAAAGACACGTGGACACAGAATGTAAGGTTAATGAGTAAGGTAAAGGCCACAACTTTATTGATTACAGCATGTAAGAAGGTATTGGCTTAGGCATTGGACCACGGAACATTAGACTCTACCCACTCGTAGAGGGGGGAGTCTGAGGAGGGGTAAACCACCAGTAGGGGAAGCCTGTTGATGCTAATCCAACTATAGGCTCTCTTCCTGATGTCACCGAGGGTGGTGCCATGGCCCCCCGCCACATGGGCATCGGACAGGATCCACGACCGGCGGATTCCTTTAGCGGAATACCCAAAATTGTCGGGGAAGGCGATGGCCACACCTTGCCACCCGAAACACCAACAACACATTCCAATGCCTAACCGCCACCTGAGCCAAAAGGCTCGCCGCCAATACCCTCACAGCTGCAACCAATCCCTAAGACTATTGGATATGTTAGCCAGCCATATGTTGTTTCCGCGATCTGAAAGATGAACACCGTCATCCCGGAATACGGTCTGGTCGCCAATCTGGATATCATCATGAGATATAACTAGGCCATTCATAAAATGCACTTTGCGCGCTACCGCGCGATTCAAGAGTTTCCTGGATTTCTCAAAGGCCATAAAGTTATGCGCACCGCGCCAAACCTTTCTCTTCAAGAGAGAGGGCCAGAACAGGGCTGTTCTGGGAAATAAGGCAGCCAACTCATCCAAGACCTTTCTCATGCTCCACAGCAAGTCCACACTCTTCCTGCTAGCCAGGTTGCTCTCACCCAGCTGAATGATTAGAATGTTAGGGGGGCCCAACAGCGCAGCTTTTGCCTTCAGCAGTGGCATGAGTTCTTGCCAGCGCCTGCCCCTTCTCGACAACCAGGAAACTCGCACCCACGATACCTGTTTTAAAGCATCTGAACTCCATTCATTTCCGGGTCCGTAATACAATGCATACTTTAAACTATAAGAACAAGTATTGCATGCCATTCTAGTAACCAGAATGTTGTCAAATTAGTGACGTATTTTGCTGTCTAATCCTATAATTGTTCATTCAGATGTGTGTCCCATAGTTAATATGGCTTGCTTTTCCATACACTTGAATAAGATTGCAATGATACTTCATTCAGTTTTGAATGTGTTGCAATTAAGACAACCTTAATGAACCCCAGTTCAGGGATGATTACAGTTTTTTGGAACCTGAAGTACTAGTTCACTGATGACAGAAGTCTCATTTGTTACTCAAATCATTTTGTCCACTAGATGTCCTAAATTTATTATTAGAATCTACCATGCAGTTTAAGTTTCAGAGGCCACAATCTAATACACACTTATTGGGAGTAAAACCTACTGAACCCACTGGGACCTACTTTCAAGTAAATATGCATAGGATTCAGATATGTCACTCTCTTTCAAGTGAGTGCAAATTGGATATCTATAATATATACAACTGAAGATTTGTTGTTTTACAGACTTTCTACCATTATATGCCTGTTGATTCATTTATAATTGTTATTGTTTGATGTAAATATAAATGTATCCTAAACATACTCCACTAACATGCAGAAGATCAGTTTTCTGAAACTGATTTGAGAGTCCACTTAAGCAGTGAATGGTGAATTTGATGGATCAGCTTGAAGGGCCTGATACTGACGATTTTTGAATAGGTGGAAGTTGTGTCATATATTACATTTCTTAATGCCTTTGTTGTTCTTGTTAAGGGTGCTGAGCCTGGAGTTAAACAAGGATAAAGATATAGAAAGAATCCATGGAAGTGGTATTAACACCTTGGATATTGAACCTGTGGAAAGTCGATAGTATGTACATGATATTACTATATGTTTTATTGTGGAATGTATTGTATAAAACATATTTTAAAATATGTTCAATAAAATAATTGAAAATTTCCCATTGATAATTTTTTGGAAAGAAAAAATCAATTTCTGAAAATGTTTTCCCATTTAATAAAATTGATAACATAATGAATGGATACAATACTGGTCAAAACGGGCAGATTCAAGCTTAAAAGTAACATTCCCTTCCCACTAAGTACAGTGGTACCTTGGGTTAAGTACTTAATTTGTTCCGGAGGTCCATTCTTAACCTGAAACTGTTCTTAACCTGAAGCCCCACTTTAGCTAATGGGGCCTCCTGCTGCTGCCGCGCTGCCGGAGCACAATTTCTGTTCTCATCCTGAAGCAAAGTTCTTAACCCGAGGTACTATTTCTGGGTTAGCGGAGTCTGTAACCTGAAGCGTATGCAACCTGAAGCTTATGTAACCTGAGGTACCACTGTACTATCCTAGCCCAATTCATACCATAAGAGCTACATGATAGGGTAACCACTGGGCATTAACATAAAAAGTGTTCAACATACTTTTAAGCCCCCGGGAAGCAGAAAACCTCAGAACCAGTCCAGAAAGGAATACCATCTCCAATGATCCTTCCCCACACAAACACCATACTCCTCAGTGTCTGAGCTGAATATTCCTTCAGATAGCCTGGGCCTAGGAGGGCATGCTCACTCATCTCCCCAATTCCCAGTGCCTTTACTAGGCTAGTAGGCTGCTGCACTGTGCTCCTCCACGGGCCCGGAAGACCTATAGAAGTCTGTACAGATCCAAAATATACAAATCCTTCCAGCTGTTGGTTTTATTGTATGTGCTCATTCTAGTTCTGGTGCTACTAATGAATCGCATCAGGTGTTTTGTTGTTTGGCTGGAGTATGATTGTGAACTAGTAACCTGACACACATACCTACCTTTCTGTTCAGTTCAGGTTTGACAGATTCTTTCAGGCAACAAAATTATGTTCTGGCTTATCAAAAATTAGTATAGTTCTGGTTTTGGGTCACGTTCTCTTTGCTACTCTGTGCACACCATGGCATGCCTACTCCACATGTCCCAATGGCAAGGGCAGCAACAGCCTTACTACTGCCAGTCCCCACACATCTTTACAGACTCAACATTTAATCCTGTTCTGGTGCTAAGAAGCACATCACACAAAGGGAAAGGTTGATTGCCCATTCAACAGCAGCCTCATAGTTCCTTAGGTAAAATACCTTAACACTACAAGAGACCCTCTTGAGACCCAAGATTTGACGACCACCCAGGGTGGTAGTTGTGCAGAAAGACTGTTCTGCCAAGCAGCTAAGAAGAATCCAACCAGAAGAGCCAATTGCACATGCCAGCAACAGCACTTTCCAGTGGCTTATTGCACAGTATGGTAGGAGATTGGAAAACAGGCAGCAGGAATTCAAGCTGCAAAAGAGAGAGAACTCCCAGGACTTGAACCCATGCTGCAAACACCATGGGTAGATCCCTACCCACACAACCACAGCAATCAGGAATCAAACACCATGGAATGTTTGTCTTCCCCAAGACCTAAGCCAAGGAGGAGGAGCCCTAGTTGGTAAGGGAACAGTTCATTATTTCCATCCAGGAGATCCTAGAGCCTCATCCCGCTTTGCATCCCCAGGGATAGCTCAGTTGGTAGCGCATGAGACTCTCAATCAGGGATTCAGGCCCTAGGTTGAGCAAAATATTCCTGCAATGCAGGGGGTTGGACTGGATGACCCTTGTGCTCCCTTCCAAGTGTACAGTTCTATGGGGCAACCCAGTCAGATGGGCAGGGTACAAATGATGGTGATGATTCCACCCCCCGTCCCCAGTCAGCTGTCAAATACCAAGCTACGTTCAGGGTGATGGTTGTGTATAAAGCCCTATACATCTTTGGACCAGGACACATAAAACATCTCACTCTTTATGTACTCAATCAATCACTGCATCACTGCAGGTAGGGAACTCCTGTAGATGCCATCTTATCAGCAGGTCTGTCCCTTGCAATGTAGGAAGTGGGCCTTTAGTGTGGTGGCACCTACTCTTTGGAATTCCCTTCCTTGAATGTTAGACAGGCACCGTCTCTGTCATCTTTTTAGGGCCTATTGAAAGCCACCTTCTTTCAGCAAGCTTTTTGAGATCTTTTCTCGGTCTACCACTTGATGTAACACGCGCCCCACTCACCACGGGCATGTGATCCCTGGCAAATGACTCCTGAAGTAGTAGAAACCTCAGGAGGACAAAAGTGGCAACTCTTGTCTTAAAGCATGTATTAGTAGCCCAATAAAATTACTTTCTAAAGAAAGCTTTTGAACTACAATGGCTAATTACTATTTTTTTGACGAAATAGTTCTTTGCGACCCTCAAGACTCTTTCCTCTCCTGCACAACTGGGAGAAGGAGTTTGGAAGCTTCTGATTTATCACAGCATGGTATGTAGTCCAGACCTCAAACTATGGTTTGGTTCAAGCCAGCTTTAGTAACTTTAATAACTATCATTTGAAGTTGGCTTGTTTGAAACAAACTGTAGTTAATGTTAACAACTGTTGGTTTGTCCACTCAACATGACAAGACTGAGTTTCAAAAAGTGTGTAAGCAGTAGCTTCTGAACTCTTTCTGGATGCGCAGGATAGAAGCACATAAGCCTGTAGGCTGCTGTGACTTGTTCCTGCTTGAATTCTTACCTAAATATGTTTTACTATCGATAATTTTATGGGTCACATAGATGACATGGCTGTTTAAAAAATTTTGATTCATACACATCAAATTGGATTCCACTTGATTTACTACAGCTGAGAAATTTCCAGGAAAATGTTCAGATTCACAATACAGCCTTAATTTTGGACTTACCTTTTGGGAGTTTAACACACACAGCCCCCCGAGTCTAATGTGTCTAAGTTAGTTGTAATTTGTTTTCTTACAGCATGCTTTCTGGTGGCACTGATGGTGTTATTGTATTGTACGATCTTGAAAACCTTAGCCAAAAACCATGCTATACCTGCAAAGCTGTTTGTTCTGTGGGAAGGTATGTACTCTTTACAAATGGAATCCTTATAAATATACCTTTTATTGGCATTATACTGTATGTTTACAATGTACTGCTAGCTAGTGTTGTCTGCATGGTAAATAATAATAATAATAATAATACCCTGCCCATCTGGCTGGGCTTCCCCAGCCACTCTGGGCAGCTTCCAAAAAAAATTAAAATACTGTGATACATCAAACATTAAAAGCTTCCCTAAACAGGGCTGCCTTCAGATGTCTTCTAAAAGTAGTTGTTGTTCTCTTTGACATCTGGTGGGAGGGCATTCCACAGGGAGGGCGCCACTACCGAGAAGGCCCTCTGCTTGGTTCTCTGTAACTTGGCTTCTCGCAGTGAGGGAACCACCAGAAGGCCCTGGGTGCTGGACCTCATTGTCTGGGTTCTTCCTCCTTCTTTCTACTCAGAAGGCAGAAATTACTACCACTCCTCCTTCCCACAACACCTATTTTACTTACACAATCACAGCTTTACGCAAATCGCCAATAAATAAATAATAGGGACAGATCTCATGGGAGACTTTGTGCTACCTTCCCAGAGCACGGTAGGCAAGGCAGGCGGCTTAAAAAGCCCGCTAAGTGCCAGCTTTGGACAGGAAGGGATAGTCATGCAGGATCATTCCAGGGGTTGTTTTGGTTTCATGTGATTTAGCTTATATGTCCTGATAGTCAGGAACATAACCCACGCATAAGATGAGATCTACCTGTATGGCTGTTATTACCATAAGGGGAAACAAAAGAAGAAATAAAGTCTGGAGTATGTGAAATTTGCATTGTTCTGCCGGTAATCCAATAACAGAGTATCATTAGGTGGTGTAATAAAATATTGAGACATCGGTTTTATTGTGGCCAGGTTGTTGGGTGGAGAACCTTGGTACATATTGCAGCTTTGCACTGGATGCTTATTAGCTCCTAGACCTTGTTCAGGGTCATGTTGACGACTTATAAAGTCCTGAACAACCTGACGCCAGGTTATCTGAAAGACGCCTGTCCCTGTATAGACCTGTAAGATCACTTAGATCTGGAGAAATTTTACTTGCAGCACTCTAACATATAGAATGGGACGCGGGTGGCGCTGTGGGTTAAAGCCTCAGCGCCTAGGGCTTGCCGATCGAAAGGTCGGTGGTTCGAATCCCCGCGGCGGGGTGCACTCCCGCTGCTCGGTCCCAGCGCCTGCCAACCTAGCAGTTCGAAAGCACCCTCAGGTGCAAGTAGATAAATAGGGACCGCTTTCTAGCGGGAAGGTAAACGGCGTTTCCGTGTGCAGCTCTGGCTCGCCAGAGCAGCGATGTCACGCTGGCCACGTGACCCGGAAGTGTCTTCGGACAGCGCTGGCCCCTGGCCTCTTGAGTGAGATGGGCGCACAACCCCAGAGTCTGGCAAGACTGGCCCGTACGGGCAGGGGTACCTTTACCTTTACCTTTTTAACATATAGAATACACAGAACTGTGGCTCCAAAATGGGCATTTACTGCCATTGTTCCTGCCCTGTAGAATGCCATTCCCTCTACCATACATGAAACATGATCCATCCGTTGCTTCAGACATCTGATAAACACAAATCTTTTCACCAAGGTTTTCTAGAACTCTGTTATTGGAGCCTATTATTATTGATTTCCTGTTTTTATCTGTTCTGCTGTCTTGTATACTGTGTCTCTGTGTATATTACACTGTTTTACTGTTTTTCAATGGTTGTAGTACTAGTATCTCTTTATATACTTCCTTCATGCTGTTGCTTCCAAGAAGATCCTCTTCCATTCCTGAAAATTTTGGAAAAACATTTTACCACAAATTAAACTGGAATCCTGTACCCACTTAACTGGCATTAATCAACACTGAACTCAAATTGATTTATTTCTGGGTAGACATGTATCATCATCATCAACCTTTTATTCGACCGTCAGTCAGAAAAAGTACATTTGTCAATACACAGTTAAACATCCAGGAAGATTTTAGAGCTTAGCCAACACTAAAATGGGCTAAACAGATAGCCCCATATGGGTAGACATGTATAGTTTTATAAGTTGCGGCAGCCATGCTTACTTTTCTTTTACCAAGAAGGCCCCTGGGAACAAAACTATGCCATGATGTAGCATTCTTTCCTTTGGGCCATACACAGTGAGGAACATGACTGCCATTTGCAGTGGTAGTACAGTGGTACCTCGGGTTACATACGCTTCAGGTTACAGACTCCGCTAACCCTGAAATATTACCTCAGGTTAAGAACTTTGCTTCAGGATGAGAACAGAAATTGTGCGGCGGTGGCGCAGCGGCAGCAGGAGGCCCCATTAGCTAAAGTGGTGCTTCAGGTTAAGAACATTTTCAGGTTAAGAACGGACCTCCAGAACGAATTAAGTTCTTAACCCGAGGTACCACTGTAAAGCTTTTTCTAGAAGTTAAAGAGAGATGGTGTGGAACCCTCTGCTTCCTCATATCTAGCATGGCAAGCCACTCCCACAAAAGACAGATTACCCCACAAAATTGTCCATGTGTGTCTGTATACTTGGCCTAATCTCTGAGTAGATGTAGACTGCTTGGCTGGGAAGGTTGTTACCTGAGCTGTGCTAGACCTCCCCTGTTTGAATCATTAAAGGAACTTTAGTACTGTTAGTGCCCTAGCCACTACCTGCAGAGATCTTCTTTTTTTAATAATTTTTATTATTATTTTCAATTATAGTCCAATATTAGTCTCATTATAACAGTACCTTATTTATAATACAATTATTAATACCAATCGTTCAAATACGGAATGATATAATTTAGATAAAGTGCCCCCCCCCCCGGCGTGCTAGATTTGATGGTTTTCTTTATTTCTGCGTTTCAAAATCTTACTGATTTCAATTACATTCCGGTCATAATAATAATCCCTCATACAACAACTGCAATATTCATAACCTCTATTTGTGTTAACATATTAAATGATTTATAAAACTACAAGTGAGGAACTCAAACTATATCCATCCTCCTCCTGTGTATGGCAGTTACTCTGTCTGTGGTGTTTCCTCCTCTCCTTGTAAGATGTTATGTCTTTCTTTCCCTCGGTTCTTGCTGTTACCCATCATGCTTTGGGCAGAGCTGATCCCATTGTTGTTCCATAAATTTCTCCATTGCTCCGTCCTGTGCTTCATTGTTTTGCAATTTTAACAACAGCTGCAAAAGTCACTCTGTCCCAGTAAATATTACCTGTTGTCTCCATGTATTACAGTTTTTAAATATTTTTTTGGAAGACGCCCAGAGTGGCTGGGGAAGCCCTGCCAGATGGGTGGGGTATAAATAAATTATTATTATTATTATTATTATTATTATTATTATTATTATTCCTGTCAGCCTTGGAAGAAGAGCGGTCTGTCAAACTGCAGATGACTCAGTAGAGAACCTTGGCAGTTCACAGACTCCTTTCATCCTTCCTTCCAACTGAAGATATTTGAGCAATTATACTTCCAATTAAATTAAATTCCAAGTCCTCTTAGCATTATTCAGTTCACTTCGTAAATAATAAAGTCAGTTTCCATCATAAACCTTTTGCAAAATAGAGCTTCTCTCCCTTTTTCCTTTTTTTGCACATGCAGTTCCCTTTGATATTATATTCCATATATATAATCCAATTTTTTCCATCCCCGCTTATACAAATATAATTTGAACTAACATTCAGAGGAGGGTTGCCACATCATAAATGTAGAGAAGAAAACTTTAAATGAAGAAACCTTAGACTCCCCACCCCGGTTTTTCAGAGTTTTGCTTCTTAAGCCACAAAAGCTTAAGCACATAGTTAGGGCAAACACCTGCTGGTTGTAACCTTTGTCCTTCTGTTATTGCATTGTAGAAGTCATCCTAATGTTCATAAATTCAGTGTAGAAACAGTTCAGTGGTACCCTCATGATACTGGCATGTTTACGTCAAGTTCATTTGATAAAACCCTGAAAATATGGGACACAAACACATTACAAGTAAGTCATATCTTTAATTGTTGGGTTAAATCATGGGAAGTATTTAGTGTTTTGAAAGCGGAAATGTGTTTGGGTTTCATGGGAAGCTTAAATTCTAGAATACATTATAAAAACAGTAATTGCAAGTGTTTACTCAACTTCTGCAAGGCTGCCTATATATTATTTGCAGCAGGATCAAGTCTTATGGTACCAGGATTTGATCCAGAATCTGTGTCTGGCAAGCAGGGACCCATAGTTGGGGAAACTAAGCATGCAAATCTAGCTGGTAAGATCACTTTTAGAGTAAGTAAGTCAGTTGACTCACTAATAGAGGCAGACAGTAGACAAAGTCATGGACAATTTAAACAAAGGAAGTCTATGGCATAATCAAAAGTTTTTGCAGTTTGGGCGAACAGCTCCATATCGTGTGATTTTCATGATGTATTCTTCCTAATCTGCATTTCTGCCGCCATGCTAATAACATTTGCATAATGAAACTGAGTTAGATTGGGATTACAGTTATACAAGCCACCTACCTGTCACCACATGATGTCACAATGACATAAGGTGACACATTCTTTACATAGCACTGTGCACAGGGTGTTTCAAGCCCCAGCGATAAGGTGATTATTAATCCTTGCAAAGTGCTGTGTGTAGGCTTTCCACAGAGCTTTCAAGGTGCCTACAAACCTCTTTTCAACCCAGTTTCATCTTTACCTGCCTTGGATAATATTCAAATGATAGTTTTCTTTGTTGTTCGTTTTACTGCTGTTCTCTTTATTCATGGCAGGTGGTGAATGTATTAATACAAGCCACTCTCACTGAAAATTTTCTCTGCTGTTTCTTGATACCCCAGTACGTACTACTATGTTGTTGTTTTTTACATTGTCATAGTTAGCAGGTTTAAACTAATCATTTTGGCAGAAATATCAATTTTGGTTAGGGTCCCATCCTGCAAATGTAAGTGTGTACCTGGGTACAATTTGAAGGCATTCGCAGGATGGGGTTTTGATGCCATATTTCACAATATATTTCATAAAATCATAAGCTTTTAAAATCTTATTTTTATGTTAAGATTTGGATCAGGACATTCAAATTAAATAAACATATTGTCTTTCAATTGACAGCCAGCAGATGTGTTTCATTTTGCGGAAACAGTGTACAGTCATCATATGTCTCCAGTTGCTACCAAGCATTGCTTAATTGCAGGTTTGTATTCACATAAAAGGTCAGCTGTGAGCCTAGAAGCAAATGCTTTTGGCTTACAGTTAATTTCAGTTTCTTCTTACCAAGAGATAGTTGTGAATTTGTTGGCCCCTAGATGTTTGTGCTTCCAGTTAATTTTAGGGTTAACTTAGGGATGTGGGTGGCACTGTGGGTTAAACCACAGAGCCTAGGACTTGCCAATCAGAAGGTTGGCGGTTCGAATCCCCGCGACGGGGTGAGCTCCCGTTGCTCGGTCCCTGCTCCTGCCAACCTAGCATTTCGAAAGCACATCAAAGTGCAGGTAAATAAATAGGTACCGCTCCGGCGGAAAGGTAAACGGTGTTTCCGTGCACTGCTCTGGTTCGCCAGAAGCGGCTTAGTCATGCTGGCCACATGACCCGGAAGCTGTACGCCGGCTCCCTCAGCCAATAAAGCGAGATGAGCGCCGCAACCCCAGAGTCGGCCACGACTTGACCTAATGATCAGGGGTCCCTTTACCTTTATCTAGATGTTTGTTCTTCCAGTTAATTTCAGGAAACAGGTTTAGATGAATATGAAAAATGGGTTGGGTGGAGGTTTTGGGGTTGGGGTTTTTTCCCCAATTGGCGCATCTCTTGCTACTAAAAATATCCCTAAGCAATTTGTGACCAAAGTAATAAAAAACAAACGATAAAAATCACCTACACATTATTAAAGAGACATTGTGAAATATCCTCTAATATGCATTGAATCTTATCTAATAAAAAGCACCAGCCAGATGACAAATCACTTTGGTGTTTTTCAGTAAGGATTAACCTGGATTAGTGAGAACATTTTAACCTTGCTTTTTAAAATTACCTTTTTGGGGCAGGGTAGGTAAAAGGCTATGACTGCAATCCTATAATCACTATTTAAAGCTGTGGGGCTTACCTCTGAATAATTTGCAAAGAATTGTGCTGCAATCTTTTATTTGCCTACTATTTTGCAGCCATTGAAATCTGCAGCCCCTACATTCAGGCTAAAATACACATACTAGGATAAAAGTTTCAGTAGGTGCAGAAGGACTTTTTCCGAGTAAGCATGCAGACTGATTGCATTGTTAGAATATTTTTGTTGTTGCCATGATGCCTATATATTGTGAATTACTTTATAAATGAAAATCTGAATCATGTTTGAAGTGGCAGATGCCAAGCAGCCAATGGTGTGAAGGCAGAGTGGGGGACAGAGCATGCTTGTTCTTCCTGGGCTCTCTCCTTGGCCAATTCTCTAGCTCTTTCAGCATCTTCTTTAAGGCTCTTCATAAATCAAACACATTTACCAAAACAGAGTAATTTCCTTAATAAGACAGAATATTTTATCTAGAGTTGTGCTGTTAATTAAATGTATGTATTTGTATTCATTGTTTAAAAAAATACAGTGCACCTTCTAAATATGCATTAATTGGTCTTTTATTAATTGATCAGTATTTCAGATTCTGCCTTGTTAGAATACTGAGATAATATTCAAGATAAGAGATGGCTCAAATTACTGTGGTACAAGTTAGCATTTAGACTTAAGAGCCATAAATACTTTTAACAGTGTCCAGTTTGTAATTTGCACACAGTGGACTTCTGTTTGTACTTCCAAATGCTTCATTTATGAAACATTCCTTTGTGTCAATTTATAAAGAATAAAAGAATATCTGTTCACCCTGTTCTGTTTATTTTAATGTTAAGGTAAATAAGCTGAATGAAGGTGCAGAATACAGTTACTAGAAGAAAAAAATTGGGGGAATTTGTAACTTTTGTAATACATTTATTCAAAGCCCCCCAAAGATATATAAAATACAATACAACTAGCACTTTCTCTGTGTGCTTTTTTATAGCTGCAATTTTAAGTTGCAGAGTGTGTTTCTCCTTTCCTTAATGTATTTTGTCTTTTTTTCTTACAGTTGGTACCAAAAGCCCCAAAGTACAGCTTTGTGACTTGAAGTCTGGATCATGTTCTCACATTCTGCAGGGTATGTCTTAGTCTGAAACATAAATTCTAGACAATAACTACTTTGAGTAAACTACACAGCATAAAGAACTGCTCTAAACAATATATTATTTGTAAGTAATATGACAGACATGTTATGTTCCAGTTGTGAAACAACACAGCAAGAATAGCAATATATTCCACATATTGTTCTAGCACTGTGGGTCTGAAGAAGTAAAAATATTGATTTGCCACTATGAAAACACTGGGCAATTTAGTTCAGTTTAGATTCCTTGAATTTCACATCATTAAAATATAAAGTGGCAAGTGTTCCCAGCAAACTGAGGAAACCACTTACCCAAAATCAGCTAGACAATTGCCTAGGTTATTCTTGTTTGCATGTATTGGAGTGCAGCTGATAAGCCTAATGCAGATAGGCCATGAAATAAAACTTTGTATTCCAGAAAATGAATGTTTGGGATAGCTTTAAGAAGAATGTAGTAGGAGGTTCCATAAGTAAGCATTTCTGTACCCTGGGCAGCCTCTCAGTTTCCTGCCCTCTGCTCTTCCTCCCTGCCCTTTATGCCATATACTACTTTTAATGGTGCTGGAGTTTCCATTTCTTGCTGCTCAGAATGACAATTGATATAAAAAACATAAGATGGCTACAGCTGACTACTACATAGTAGCTGGCAAGAATATATGTGCCATGCCTAACCTACACATGCAACTGAATTAGAATTCCTAAGAGGAACAATGAACTGTATTACTTCAGGAAGCAATTAGGGAATACTAGTGTGAATGCTCCCCCAAGTGACAAACTTTCCTTCTAGTTCAAAGCTAGCATAACAATCTGTTCTCTGTTGTGCTTGTTTTCTATTGACAGTGCAGGAGAGTATTCAAAGATCTTACAGTCTGTAGTGGTACTGCACATTTTACTACCATCTCATTACCACCTCTTTTTGCCGCATCTGTAGGCCAGACCATATTACCTCCCTCCTGCATCAGCAATATTTAGTTTCCAATTTATTTTTATGAAAGAAGCTGCAGGGAGTTCCACTTTGCTTAGTCTGCTGTCCATACTAGGTCTTGCTATGCTCTTGGGATCATGTAACTCTCTGATTTACCAAAATAATATTTAATG
Organism: Podarcis melisellensis; assembly: GCF_964234715.1. Lineage (NCBI taxonomy): Eukaryota > Metazoa > Chordata > Lepidosauria > Squamata > Lacertidae > Podarcis > Podarcis melisellensis. Next base: position 39,223,056 of record NC_138543.1, read on the forward strand.
TTGAGTCTCTCCTCAGAAGGAGGCCATTGATGTAGAAAAATTAATTTGTATAGTCTAAGGTACTAAACTAGCCTAAGCTGTAGATTTACTTGTATGAATGTTGCTCTAGGATTCCATAGATTGTGTTTTGTAGCTTCATAAGCAAAATAATTACTGGAGGGACTGCATGTCTCTTCTTTTAAAGATAACTTGCTGTTGAATTTACAGAACAGTGTACTCATGTGGGGGACAATGAAAGAAGGATGTTGACCATTACTGAATTGAAGTCTCTGTTTAGAAAGCGATCCCATAACATGATCTGCAAAAAAATAAAGAAACTAAATCAATTCAAGTAGTTGGTAGATTGCAATCAATCTTTCTCTGGATTAATTCAGAGAGAGTTATTTACTTTGAAATAACTCATTTATACATTGAAGAATTGGTTTCTTACCATAGCAAACAAACCAAAGCAAAACAAAACAAAACAGGGCTAAGCATTTATCCTTCCAAATGGCAGGAGGGGCCTTAATTCACCCCCCCCCCGGTGTGCATGGCACACCCACACCATGGCAATTCAGAGAATGGGAGGCTGCTCTTGTATCCCTATCTAGCCCCCTTCTTCACTTCACTTCCTATGCTGGAGGATATGGAAGGCATGTCTTCCATTTCTTTTTTCTTTTTTAAAAATAATATTTATTACTTTTAAAAACTACAAAAAAGAAGAAAAGATACAATACAATACAATACAATATATAGACATTACACAACACAACATCTAGACATCAAACTAAACCAAACAAAACAAAAACAGTTTAAAACTCAAATCATATCATTTCAGTATCTTAACTTTCATTCACTTGTTTCATAGACTTCCTCACACCTCCCTTTTTGTCTTCCACTTCTATTCATTGTTTTAGCAAATCCTTTCCATCTTCCTCTATTTTCTGTCATATAGTTATCTTAACATATTTTAATCTTATTTTCCCTTTAATACTCTAATAATCTAATTGTACTTAATTCCTTATAACATTTCTACTAAAGCCATGTAACTTCATTCCAACATTTTTCTAACACTCATTAATTGACAATATTTCTATAAATAGTCTTTAAACTTATTCCAATCTTCTTCCACCGTCTCTTCTCCCTGGTCTCGGAATTTGCCAGTCATTTCCACTAATTCCTTATAGTCCATCAACCTGGTGATCTTCTGTCCGAGGCTCTTAACTCTTTTCCAAGTCCCTTCTGCAGGTCTTCTTCATACTTATACATGCGCTTTACTTTGTCTTCTGCTAGTCTTATTTTCATTTTCCTTCCTTTAAGGCTGGAGAGCATATCTCAGGGAAACTCCCACCTAGAGATAATTTTATTCCTTCTCGACAGAGCGACCAAATCTCCGTAGTTAGACCTAAGATCCAAAAGATATTTTGGAATGTCTTTCAAGATTTTTTCTCTTAACTGTTGTTCTTCTAAGTTCTTCTGATAGTTCCAACAGTCTCTTATTTTGTTCTTTTCTTTTTTCCCTCCTCTTCCAAGTCTGAATGCCCTCACAAGTTTGATCTCTTCTTGACCCAAGTCCTCCAGTTCAGATAGGACTCTGATCCTCAAAATCTGATTTTCTTTAAATTCAATCATAGAGGGCATCAATTTATGATCATCAAGTTGCATCTGTAAGGCTGGGACACTCTCTCTCTCCAATTGTATTTCTTTGGGTTCAACAGCAACAACTTTCTCCCTAGCCTTCTCCGCAGTTTGCCATGTCAGAGTAGAATCCTGTATCAACTTCTGAATAGTTTCTGTATTAGTAGTCACTTTTTGTTCCAAATTATCAATTTTGGTAGTTACCACATCCACCTTTTTGTTAAGCTGTTCCAGTGAATCACTTATCTTACTTAAAACAGCCACTAAGGCCTCTTCTGTCGACATTCTTATCCAGTTCAAGGTCAATCCCAGAATCTCACGGTTTTTAGCTTGCAGCTGGAAATTTCCCCAGCTCAGCTCCTGTAACAATTTCAAAAGCTTCCTCTAGAGGGAAACAGTTTCTATTTTTATTAATCCTTTTAAACACAGTTCAAAGATTAAAGTTAGTATCAATTTTCAATTACTTTTACTCCTTTTTAAACGCAGAAGGAGACAATGGAAACAAAATATTTCTCTTGTTTAACTAGCTGTCAGCAAGCGTTGTATTCACAGTCAATGAACATTCCAAAAACGTCAGTCTTACTAGCAGCCCGTTTCCAGGTTCAGAGAGGTTGTATTTAAGTTCTGCACTCTCTCCTGCAGGTTTACACAGTCCAAAACTTCCCCCCTCTTCTCCTGCTTCCAAGGGGGGTTTAATGATTTTAATCGATGGAAATTTAGTCCTTTACAGAAGGCTTTCCAAGACTTTAGCTTGCAACCTCTTTGCTTCAGTCTATTTACAAAAGGGGAAGGCGGACTTCCTGTTTTAAACCTCCCCGTTTTGGTGCCAAATTAAGACTTTTAAAGATCCAATTTTTCGCTCTACTCACGGGTAGTTGTTTTAAGATCAAATTGTCCACAGGAAAAAGTCAGCACTCTCCGGCAACAGCTATGCGGCTTCGCTCCGTGGAAGAAGCAGTCAATTCGAAGCACCGCGCCACTCACCCCACGTCGCTCCGGACCCCCGAAACCGGGTTTCCCCGCGAGTAGGGGAGGCGCGAAAGGTGCCAGCCGAATCCCAGGTTCACAGGCTTCACCTGCCTGTGATTTTTAGTGGGTCTCCGCCTTCACCGTGGCGGCCAGACCCAGATTTCCACGAAGCAAATTCCTCCCGATCAGAGGAATTCCGCCATTACTGGAGGCGCTAACCCGGAAGTCCGTCTTCCATTTCTTCCATCCTGGTACAGTGCCTCTTTTACAACAGTGGTGAAGAGATAAGGTTCTGTTCAGTCAGATGCTTTGGTAATTCCAAAGAATTGTGCCATAGCTGTTTGTATATGAGTAGTCTCTTGTATACCACTAAGGATTCTTATGGCTTCTTGTTTTTTAGGTCACAAACAAGAAATACTAGCAGTATCTTGGTCACCACGTTATGAATATATTTTAGCATCTGCAAGGTAAAAGAAAGAACCAACAATAAAGTAGTGACAATTAGAATGAAAATTAACCCATTAAAAAAAAAACCAGTTCTGTGTTTGTTTCATAGTCTAGTCACTTGCTCTTAACTTGAAATATAGGGAGTTTCCCTTAACTAGTGTTTTGTATGTATTTCACTGAAATTTAAAACTAAGGGTTATTTGAATGGAGTGTGCAGTATTTGTATAGCTGTGAGATAAAGGCCTCATTTCCCTAATCTACAAAACATTAAACTCTCAAATGCTGTCATCTCTCACAACCTTAAAAGCATGGTGGGAAAAAGATCTGGGTGAGCCATTAGATGATACTATATGGAACAGTATCTGGGTAAAAGCTTCCTTCTGACCTGTCTCAGTAAGAATCTGGGACAGAATCTGTGAAATGCACTCAAAATTGTATGCTGAATATCCATTATTATTGAGTAATGTGACCAAAAATGTATCAGTGATGTGTTGGAGAAATTGTAATGTTCCTGGTTCATTTATTCGCATGTCCCCAATTCTTTTTGTTTTGGAAAAAAGTGGAGATGAACTTCTGTGGTCAAGTTCTCCCAGTCCAGGAGCAGTTGTAGGTGTGGTACCAGTTGCAGTTGGGCCTGCAGTGACAAAGCTGGATGCAGAAGCATTCCTAGACTGCAAACCAGCTCTGTTACAGGGAGTGCAACCCCATCCAGAGTTGACCGATTTCTCAGACATGGGAACTACTTACCCACAGTGTCTGCATCTTGCTAAGATTCAAGCTCAGCTTTTACCTCATCCATCTTACCACTGCCCAGACAGATGTTATGGAGAAAGAAAGCTGAACATCATCAGCATACTAATGTCAGCTTGTCCCAGAACTCCAAATGACCACTGTAAGCAGCTTCATATGGCTATTAAATAGTATTGGAGCTAAGATAGTGCCCTGCTGTACTCCGTTTTGTAACTGCCAGGCAGAGTGAAAGGCATTCCACAAGTGCTACTCTCTAGACTTGGTCTTGGCAGTAGGACTGGAACTACTGTAACACAGTGTCAGTTCCCATTCCCAGGAGCTGGTCCAAGAGGGTACCATGGTCCATAGTATCAAAAGCCTAAAAAAGATCGAGAAGCAGGAACAAACGCTCTGCAAAAGTCATCAGGGCACCCATTTAAAACCCTAAATGGCCTCGGCCCTGTATACCTGAAGGAGCGTCTCCACCTACATTGTTCAGCCCGGATTATGAGGTCCAGCTCCGAGGGCCTTCTGGCGGTTCTCTCGCTGCAAGAGGTGAGGTTGCAGGGAACCAGGCAGAGGGCCTTCTCAGTAGTAGCGCCTGCTCTGTGGAACGCCCTCCCATCAGGAAACAACTATCTGACTTTTAGAAGACATCTGAAGGCAGCCCTGTTTAGGGAAGTTTTTAATGTCTGATATTTTATTGTATTCTTAATATTTTGTTGAGAGCCACTGAGAGTGGCTGGGGAAACCCTGCCAGATGGGCAGGTTATAAATAAAAATATTATTATTATTATTATTATTATTATTATTATTAGTTCAGATCCAGTTTCTTTATAAGCAGCTGCACCACCGCCTCTTTCGAGGCAGGTGGGAACCATCTCTTCACACAGACTTCTGGCCAAGATGGCATCAAGAAAGATCATTCTGGACTGAGCTCCACAGTCTGTTTTAATTGTTTAATTGGGGTTTTTTTCTTTTTTCTTTTTATGTGCTATTGCTGTTGCCGGCTCAGCAGCTATCTGATTTATTGAGGGCAAGGACCTTTTCAGTGTTGTTTTATTCTCCAAGGAGCCAAGAATCATAAATCAGTTTCACAGGGAGTTCAACAGCCATCTTTGTGGCATTCCTGGGGTTTATCTATGCAGGTTTTAAACTTTATTCCAAGGATTTTTTTTTTTTAAAGCCTTTCAAACTTTTCAATGTTTTACCACCTCTTAACATAACTGCTTATCTTTGCCTGCCAACAAGGGAAAAAAATACAAGCTTGTTTGATTGACTGTTTGCTTGCTTGGGAAAAGGGGGAAAGCAGGCTTGAGGAGAGGCTGGCAGGTAGTGCTATTGCTCAAATAAAACATTTCGTAATGGTAGTTGCCTGAACTCAGTCACTTCACGTGCAAGTAGAAAAGCCTACGCAGATCACCAACAGAGACTAATTACAGACTTTATACCTGAACAGACGTAAACCAGCCACAATTTAATCTCAACCCTTTCAGACTCTGACCTAGTTGTTTTGGACAAGTGATGTTCTGATGACCAGGAGGAGGAGGTCATTTCTCAGTTTTCACTTGTGATGGCAGCTGCAGAGGAGGACTCACAGAATGCTTAGCTAAATGAAAAGCTAGCTTGTTTGTTTGACTAGGCATTGATTTATTTGTAATAATAATAATAGATGTTGGCGTCCGTCTATCTTGGGAGACAACGGAGGAGTGCGCCTTTTGGGGGTAAAGTCAATAATAATGTATTTAACACGTTTATACCCCGCTTTTACTCCAAACAGCTCAATGTGGCTGAAAACAAGGATAGAATTATTAAATCAGGGAAGGGTGAGCTTTGCAGAGTCAGGGTCCACATTCCCTGAAGGCAAAATAGTTGGGAGACACATACTAGAGGCAGGTACAGTCAAAACCAAAAGTGGGTGGAGACATCCCTTCCCTCTTCCTTCGTCTCTCACACAGAGACTCTGTCTCTCTGTCTCTTCTGCTAGCCAGTTTGCATTCTTTTTTGAGCGTCAAGGTCTATGCTATTTCTCCTGCCTCTTCAGCTTTTCCTACCAGCTCTTCTGTTTCTTGTCATGGTGATGTCATTTTTTTGGATCTCCCCCAGCCAGTTTCCCTCCGTGCCCTGTGGCTTACCTTTGTGCCATCTCAATGGGAAACAGAAGAGCCAGCCAAAGACGCTTTGGTCAAGCCCAGCTGTCAAGTTGTGATGCCCAACAATAAGGGATGCCAGGTGGAATACTGAGTAGACACTATACCTGGCACACTCTGGTTCTTCCTCTGAGCCACATCCTTAAAAACACTCCAGCATCTACCCAGACCACAGAGAACACTAGGAATGGAGTAGCAGCCTTTTTTGGCAGGGGGGGGGTTCTGCAGTGTGGAGAAATTGGTGGCAATGGGGCCAAATTCAGCAGGATATAAAGGGGAGTCCCAAGGGCTTTATATGGACCCAAGGCTGCAGATAGCCCATATGTGCCATAAATAACATGTTTAACATGTACATCAACAGAAAGAATGTGGTAATGCTTAGAAACAAACAAAAAGCATGTTAAGTTAACCATCTGGTGCCATCCCTGAAGGTTTTTTAGGTGCCAGGTGGAAAAAAAACTACTGTATTTTTCGCTCTATAGGAAGCACTTTTCCCCCTCCAAAAATGAAGGGGAAATGTGTGTGCGTCCTATGGGGCGAATGCAGGCTTTCGCTGAAGCCTGGAGAGCGAGGGGAGTCGGTGCGCACCGACCCCTCTCGCTCTCCAGGCTTCAGGAAGCTATCCGTTAGCCGTGGGAGAGCTGCGCGGCTCTCCCATGGCTAGCGGAGAGCTTGCCTGCACCCAGAAGCTTGGGGCGTGCTGAGCTCCACACGCCCCAAACTTCGGGATTAGCGCAGTGCTTCGCTAGCCATGGGAGAGCCATGCGGCTCTCCCACGGCTAGTGGAGACCTTGCCAGCAGTCAGAAGCTTGGGGCGCGCTGAGCTCCGCCCGCCCCAAGCTTCGGGATTAGCGCAGTGCTCCGCTAGCCGTGGGAGAGCACCCAGAAGCTTGGGGCGCGCTGAACTCCGCACGCCCCAAGCTTCGGAATTAGCGCAGAGCACCTGGAGGGGAAATAATTTCCCCCCCTTTATTTCCCCCCCAAAAAAACTAGGTGCATCCTATGGGCCGGTGTGTCCTATGGGGCGAAAAATATGGTAGGCATTTTAGTGGCAAGTAATAGAAATTTTTTATTATTGTTGATATGTTTTACTTGTTTTATGAAGGTTTTGTGAATATGACTTTCTGGGTTTTGATAACAATTCTCTCATTTTTATGGCTACCATTTAAAATTTTGTAAGCTGCCTTGAGGTCTAAGGTCCAGTGTTGAAGTAAATATATATATTTAATAAGGTACTCTTATAAGTAGCAATTGTTAAATTTGTACTTTCCAAAGCAAGATTATTTGTTTAACTATACTGCATTTGTTTTTCCATTCAGAATGAATATAATTCATTGACAGAATAGGCCAATAATGAAATACAGAGGAATATGTAGAAATAAGCCGTTCCTTGGTTTACCTTTTTCTAAAGCGCATGAAGTAGTCAGAAACTTTTCACTTGGAAAACGGTAACTTGCTGTATTAAAAATAACAGGATAGGGAAGACCAGATATTGTGTACATATTAACAAGAACTTGCACATAACCATAGTAATGTTAACAGAAAATTTCTAATCCAACCTAAGGACATACTTGCCTTTATGACAGAGTGAGGTAGGGTTGGATAGAAACCATGAATCTTGTCCATAAATCAATACAAGGTGTTGTTCTTCTTTTAGTGCTGACAGTAGAGTGAAATTGTGGGATGTAAGGAGAGCATCTGCTTGTCTGATTACTCTTGATCAACATAATGGTGAAAAGTCAAAAGCATCTTCTGAAGCAGGTAATCAGTATACATATGCAGTACACACAGGTCTCACTTTCCAAACACAATGCCCAGGAAATCGTTTGTTAGATTATTTGCATTACAATATTTCATATGGGAACTTTATTCCCCAATGACATTTTTATCTAAAAAAATCTATTATACAATAAAATAGCAGCTACAAAAATACAAATCAAATAGGTAGAATATGGAGTCCTCTCTTAAAAGTAATTCTTAGCCCTTACCACACACAGAGGACCATAGCTCCCCCCAGCTCTCACCTGGGATCTTTCCTTTCTCCTCCCAGCCTCTCACTTTAGGAGACCAACATTTCCCTGCCTCCCACCAAGGGTCCTCAAGGTGTTCAAGGTGTCTCGGAATCATTCATTTCTTTTCCCCACGAAAAGTCCAAGATGGGTTCCCTAATTGTTATTATTATTAATAAATGTCAACCATATTTTTTTCTTTTGACTTTACCTCTATTAATTTCCATCACATTATTCCAATTTGAATGATGGTAAATTATTCTATCCGTGTCCATTTTAAAGTCCCTCCACCATGGAATATGTGATCACATATTCCATAATTTTTTTCTTAGTATATATCCTTTAGTTCATGTCCAGTTCCATATGCTCAAATTCCATTTCCTGTTGTGTTTACAATAGTATCCCAATCTCCTCTAAGACCTTCCATTTTGGGTCCCCCCCCAGTCTTTTTCCAGATATAGTACTCTGAAATCTGATAGTACACATCAGTCAGGCTGCTGCCAGCAACCTCCACGGCCGGTTGCCCAGGAACATACACAGACAAAGAATCTTCTTACCATTCAGTATTTACAGAAGGAGGCTACAAAACCCAGCCTCTTGAATAATGGTGTTGTCCTGAGTGAATCTCCAACGCTTCCCCCCCCCCTTCTCTTCCACTTACTCATTCGTCAAGCTCAACATCTCTCCTACGGGTGCCGAGAAGTGCCCTCTGTTTTTGAGCTCTTTGCTCTCCTACTTTCAAGGCTCACTGGGTTCTGGGAAAGGGGGAGTCTAGAATGCTTTCGAAAGACACTGTGTCTGTCAGCTGTGGCCCCCCTGGTGCTTCTTCTACCTCCTCCTTCTCTCCCATTATTTCCCAACTTTCCCCTTCATCTGCCCCTGAGCTGTGACCTTCCTCAAACCCCTGTTGTAAATCTAAACTGTCTTCCACTTCTCTGGAAGGGTTAGGCTGGGGAGGCGGTCTCCATCATTCCTCCTCTGCCCAATCTCTGACATCATCATTCTCTCAATTCGCTCCATATCATATGCAGAATATTTTCTGTCTGCTAGAACTGAAGGAAGGCCAGGACTAAAGTTTTCCCAAAGCTCCCCCCCCCCAACTTGAGCAATAACATATCCAGAAAATTCTCCACCTAATCATTTGTGATTTTAGTTTCTCCTTCTCCAAATCATTGTAGGGAAGTCATTTCCATTGAAGCATCACCATCTGCTTTCTTCAGTTTAACTATTTAATGATCCAGTCTTGCTAACTTTTCATCAATTTGGTCTGAAGTCAATTTGAGTATTCCCCATTTCCATTTTCCATTTCATATCTCTGTGGTTCATTTTCTTCATCAAACGCTGATCTGATCATTTTTAATTGTTCAGCCATCAACTATTGAATAATACCAACAGTCACTGGAAGATAGAAAAGTACCTTTACCATAGTTGGTCTTTAAGGTGCTACTGGAAGGAATTTTTTTGTTTTACCTTTACCATAGTAAATGCTTTTGATGTTCTGGATATTATTAGCAACTCAGTCTACTTTAATATTTCCACTTTAAAATCACAGCTGCAGCATGTCTTATAGAAAATTCTTTCCCATGGCTAGTAATGGCCGCTTTACTTCAGTTTTTTCAGTTCTTTAGTGGTAGGAAACAGAAAAGGGGTTAAATATTTTTCACACAGGGATTCCCCTGTTTAATCTTTATTGTCAACCATAGGTCTGGCTTTTCACTCTGCCTTAGATACTTTAGCGATCAATTTTTCTTGTCCCAGAAGTATTTTTAAGAGAGGGTGTTGATTGTGTGATATTTGGGCAGAATAGCTTACCAGTTCATTCCAACTCCCGTCCAAGCTTCCAGACACAGACAGCAGGAAAATGGCCTCAAGCCAAGCATTTGAGGTAAACTTCCAGATCACCGTTAACTCCAGAGTGATGAATAGTCTGACTTATTATCAGTTACCACATAATTATCTTCTGTCAACAGGAGCTAGCAGACAGATAGCCAAACCACCATTCATTTCCCCAGTAGTCCATATGAGAATATTTCTAATCCATGATTTGTCCAGTCTCTCCCCGCCCCATTCCCTCCATGGTTTCTTCTTGAAATGGCTGCAGCCAATCAGCAGAAGAGAGACAAAGGGAAAACTGATTTGTCTGATCTCTTGCTCCCTGATTTGTCCGATCTCCATCCCCCCTCCCCCCCCCGCATGGTTTCTACCCAAATAGTTGCTGCCGTCCAGAAAAACACAAACAAGGAAGTAGGCAAACTCTGCCTATTCAAATATATGAATCAACCATTCACTTAGCGATATTTGGGCATAATTCTTTATGTTCAGATAAGTGAATTTGCAGATAACGTGTGTCCTGATAGCAGGACCCTCATTTACATGTATATCAAGTTCTTAAACATTTCAACACTTAAGCATTTGGTTTCACCCTTGGCGACAAGCATTGTCACATGATAGAATACATTGTTGCACCATTTCCCTTCCAAACACTGCAGTTACAAATATTTTGCTCTGATGAGTTTTACATTTTGCTGTATCAAACTCTGTAGTACCCGGTGTTGTTCATATTTTCTTAACAGAAAATACTGCCCATAATGGAAGAGTTAATGGCTTGTGCTTCACAAATGATGGACTTCACCTTCTGACATTTGGTACAGATGACCGCATGAGACTCTGGAACAGTTCCAGTGGAGAGAACACATTGGTAAGTTGAGGAAGTTGTTGGGGTTGGGGGGGGGGGCAACTTAGACTGCGTACAGTTTTGTTTTCATTATAACCTATGACTAAACAAGTTGGTCCTGATATTGAGGAATGTAATGTATGTGACTCCCCTATTATGCATGTTCAACTCACTCATGACCATGTATACACCATAAATGGGCCACAAAAAGGCACAAAAACTTCATGAACTGTGCAAAAAGAGTGGGGGAAACAGCTAGCAATTCTAGGAGCTTTTTCAACTACATCCTATGAGTCATTACACCAACCTTTGGGGCCTATGGAGAGTTGGAGTTTGAGAAAGGAGGTTTGGTAGAAGTGATTCTAGAGGAGTTTGGGAGATTCAAGTCAGTCTGGTAAGTGCTGTTGGTTTTTAAAAGGGGTTTCCAGAGGCTTAGAGGATGTTTATGGGCTTTTTTGATGGTGTCCCCCACTAGACACAATTTCATAGATACACACAGTACCCAGGAAACATAATCTTGTTCACTTGCACACTGTGCAACCCATGTTATGAGACTTTTTCAGATCACTTGGAAATATTTAACTTGCAGCTTGATCTCTGGAATGATGCTGTAATCTCCACTGCCTCAGACTTGGCTGCCACAGATGTTGTAATGGTAGAATTAACTTCTTAATAACTTAATTTGTTTGCTCTTTCAATCAAATGTCAAAAATAAACTCTGTAAGAGCCACTTGTTGAACAGCAGAGGGCTGGGCACTCCACAATGGACAAAATTCTGCTTTCCCCCCATGCATCCTTACCATCAGGCTATTGATTTTCATAAACTGCTACACTGAGTTGTAGCAATCTTTCAATCTACCTGCTGTTTCACATCCCTGGAAGGCAGCAGAGTATGGGAACCTGGACACACCCAACAGAACATGCCTTATATGTTTTACTGTCACAGGCAGTATGCCCCTGAATACCCATTGCTGGGAATCACTATAGGAGAGAGTGCTGTTGTTTTCAGGTCCTGATTTTGAGCTTCCCATAGGCATATGGTTGGTCATGGTGAGAATAAGATGCTGGTGTAGATGGGCCATTGACCTGACTCTTCAATCTCCTCTTATGTTCTTACATGGCTTGAATTCTAACTTCCCTTCTGTGAACTGCACACATTCATGGTAGGCCATGCCACCATCTTCTCTCTTCAGCTTCCTGTACCTTTGAAAATATGCTCTTGAGGGTTGTGGGACAATGGGGAAGGTATGAAAAATGCTGCAGGGATCTGCAAAAGGAATGAGAAATCATTCTGCCTTGGAAATGGAAGAGCAGCTCAGGTTCCAAGTCACTGTATTTAAAGTACATTTCCACAAATTTTGTATTTTCATTTATTTTATTTTATTTTATTTCTGTGTCACTTTTCACTCACGTGAGTCACAAAGTGGCTTACATACAATAAATAATAACATAGCAGAACATCACAATTACAACACAAATTGGTTTCCAGCCACACCCATGATCAATGGGGATTGTTCTTCGCGGTCCTCCGGGGGCTAGGAAGAAGTTCAGGCAGGGAAAAGGGAGGAAATGAGGCATAGATACTCTTGATGCTCTCCAGTGGGGTCTGGGGAGTTCACTGCATCCTGCAGTGTCGCGCAGTCCTGTGTCTGCCAATTTAGAAGGCAGAACAGGAGAGATCAGGGAGTGTGCCCCTGACATGGACGACCCTCCGTTACCAGCATAATTTGTGGAAGGTTCTTCCTTAATCTGGATAATTGGCATTAATCAAGAGGCGCTTCCAAAGCATCATATGCAAATAGGCTACGATCAGCTGCCAAAAGAACTGGGACTGGTTTTCTGAAGGTATTTGAAAGGTTTTCTGAAGCTTGAGAATCTCTACAACAGCCGTGAAAGGAAATGGGGAGGACAAGGTGCTTTGTGCTTTCTTATGGTTTTCTCATGGTCTTTTTCCCTCCTGTCCTCTACACAACGAAGAGGCCTGTGTAGTTGCTACTCTGCTTGTTACTTTGGAAAGGGGGGGGGCTTCTGATTTATGCTTTACAAGGAATTTAATAAGGTTTTGCTATGTTCCCCGCCCCCTCGACCAAGGGTGAATGGACTTTATTTACGACCACTTCTAGATGGGGGTGTTGTTGGATAAATGCAGTGAGAAAAAGGGGAAATGACCCACAGCTGGACAGTTGTTGAAGAGTGGCTGAAGCTGAGAAAATATTTTGCTGTGTGTTGTGTGCCAAAAAAGAATTGCAAAGGGAAATTTAATGGCGGAAGTCTGAAAAGTTCACTCCGCGAGTTATCCATGGCTGTGGTTCTCATGTTAGTTCGATAACAGCGGAATGGAATGGAATGTGACCTTATACCACTCAGACCAACACTGCAAAGAATGGAACAACAAGAGAAGGAACTGAACTCAAAAGACACACCAGGTCTGGAATGAAATGAAGATGAAGGACTGCACACCTGAAATAGATTATAAATATATAAGATGTAACCGAGGTTGCTGTTTGTAAGGTGGAAAAGCGGACAGCTGGAAGCATGGCTTAATGACAAGTGAAGAATGTCAGCTGGAGACTAAATAAGAAAGGAAACAGTGAAAGGGGAATATCTTGGACGTACGATTGTAACGGAAATGAGAAACCTGAGTTTAAGAAATTGTATTAAAGTAATTTGTTTCGAGTTGTAATAATTTGGGGCGGAAATAAAAATAATTTAAAAAAGCAATTACAATACAAATCATATAAAATAATTAACAAATAATCAGTAAAACAATTACAGATCATCAGTAAAACAACCACCGTCTATAAAACACTATTTACAAAGCAACTTAAAAAATAGGCTAAACAGCACAGCCACAAGAAAAGTCACATTATAAAATTCACAAAGCATTACAACAGTCATATTCCACAGAACATTATCAACAGCATTAACAAACCCACAACCAAACACAGACTAAGCGCTGTTGAATTCACATATATTCTGGATTAATTCTGGTTAAAGTTAAAGCTACAATCAGCTCTTAAAAATTAAAAGTGCATCTTGTCTCCTTAGAAGAAGATAACTACAAACAAATCTTTAAACATACCTTCCTTTAGTTGCATGTAAACGACTCTGGCAAGTGTCATGAAAACCAGAAGAAATGCCCATAAATATTTTGTGGTCTGATCTGAGTTACAGTAAATGGCATACAGCAGTATGTCAAAATCTTGATGCCTGAGTTGTGGGTTGATTTTCCCTGTAGCAGTTGTATGTACAACAATGTGTATAGCTCCAGTGAGCTAGCATGTACAAACATAGTAGTAGTGTTTATCTGGATTTTGGTCTGCATTTTCTTCAAGGATGTTCTGTGACATTTGAAGCCAAAGTCATTGAGCAGTGGAAGGAAACCTCTGTGTCACGGGTGTCTTCATTTGGCCTGCCAGGCTGTTTTGAGCAAGCCACACTCACCTCCCCTGTACTTGACATAAGGTGTGTGGCAAGTAACGATTCAGTTTGGATTTCCTGTCCTGATTTGTTGGTGTCATCAGAGGTCTTGCTGCATGGCATCACAGTAGTTTTCCAAACAATTTGGCCTCCAGCAAAGAACAGATGTTCACTCTAAATGATGATACAGCAGCAACCTACTCCTGAAAATATTTCTGATTGCACCATCCAACTCATTGAAATGAACCTACAATTTATTTAATCCATGCTTATGTTGCACAAATGGGTGGCTGCTTCTGAAATTTTGTGTGTCATATTTTCAGCATTTGTTGCTGGGATCCCATAATCAAAGGTATTTGAGGCAACAATTATATTCTTGAATCCTGAATCTTCCAGAAGGGTAATCGCCTTCCACTGCATGTTACAAGATCTACAAATTTAATTCATCACTATTCACTTGAAATCTTCCTGTGAAAAGCTGCATATAAAGTACTTTGCAAAGAGACAGTGGACTTTTTCTTCTGTAATTCACCATATATTCTTGTTATCTTTCTCTTTGAAACAAAAGTTTATTGCATTATTCCAGGTGATATCTCTGTGCATTCCTTTCATGTTGTCTGTTTTCCAATTCCCTACCATACTGTACAGTAAGCCACTGGAAACTGCATGTATAATTCCAACTAGGAAAGACAATCTGCTGAAAGCAAGAGGAGTTATTCTTGCTTTTATTTTTCTTCTCCCTTGGGCAAACAAAACTTGCTGTTAGTTGTAATGTCAGGTTAAGTTTTTCAGCCTATATCAACTTTATTGCACATCACCAATACAGTAAGTGGATCTCTGCTAGTTTCATGAATCATCTTCCCTTTTTCTCACTCCGGCTTACTTTTAATTTAAGAAGCAGAAATAATTTTCACAAGTGAGTAACTTGTTTCAGCTGAAAGAATGAACAGAAGGTTTTTCCAGGGCCAGGTCACCCTCCCAACCTCTGTCATTTCCTCCAGGCCTCTGGCTTGGAGACTAATCTAGGTTTCTGGTTGCTCTTCCCTGCAGCCACACAAGGCTTCACTGCTCAAGTAGAACTGAAAAGTAAGTTTCTACAATAATATTGCCCCTTGGATTCAGTTATTGGGTTATAATTTTTCAACAGATTACCTCTGCTGGGATTTAGCTCCTGAACACAATGTATTTGATGCGCCTTTATTTCAGTTGCAGTGATGCTTCCATAAATTAAATGGGTAGTACTTAACCTTCTCATCTTCACACAGCTGCCTAACTCACTAGTTACTATGACATTGTGGCCAGCTGTGGTTTCCCTCGTGTCCCTTGTCTAAGACCTGGACAAGACAGTTGACTTTGAAGATGATCCAAAAGCTATGGTTAACGCAGGATACAAGCTGGTTGATTCTGAGACAAGTTAAAAAATTTCTAGTCTTTAAAAGAATTTATCTGGTTGCCTGACCATGTCCAAGTCCAATCCAGAGAACTCGCTCTTACTTTTAAAGCCCTAAGTCAGGGGTGGCCAACTCCCAAGAGACTGTGATCTACTCACAGAGTTAAAAACTGGTAGTGGGTTCAGGTCAAAGTTGTTGAGCTTCTTTCTATGGGCTGCAGGGCTAAAATGTTTAACTTTTTTTAGGGGAGCCAAAGTTATTGGGCTTCTTTGGAGCCAGTGATCTACCACAGATGTCCAGTGATCTACCGGTAGATCACGATCTACCTGTTGGATGTGCCTGCCCTAAGTGGTTAGGGCCCCAGGTAGAGTCTGCTTCTATATCAACCTGGTTGTGTTCCAAGGGCACCAAAAGCTCAATGGTGAGGAATGAAAGGACTGAGCTGGCATACCCGGGACATTTGGGATAGGGCACTGTGTGCTCCCTTCATGCACAGTAGGGCTCATACAGTATGCCACCCAGGCGATATTATGCATAACAGAGAATTTTATAATCTGGCCATCACACTAGAGAGAACCAGATACAGTTGTGCCTTGTTTCTCATATGCCTTGTGACTCGAACATTTTGGCTCCCGAACGCCACAAACCTGGAAGTAAGTAAGGTTTGCAAACGTTTTCGGGAAGCTGAACATCCAATGCGTCTTCCGATTGAGTGCAGGAAGTTCCTGCAGCCAATTGGAAGCCACGCCTTGGTTTTTGAATGTTTTCGGAAGTCGAACGGACTTCTGGAACAGATTCCGTTGGAGAACCAAGGTACGACTGTACTAAAAAACATATATCCTTGCCTGTAAGAATGCATGGACTGAAGAACTCTGCCATGTCTTTGTGATCAAAATACACATGCACCAGCTTAGTAAACACAGGTGAGTCTAGTCCAGCTGGTTAATGGTTTGGTTGCCTTTCTGGGAATATACTGCATATATATTACGGTCTGTTCAAGACCAGGTAAATAAACATCAGGAAAGAGAGTCTACTCCTGCTGGCTAGCTGCTTCCCCTTTTGATCTCACGTTTTTGTTCTGATGCTATCAAGTTACAAGATAACCCTGAGCCATCAACGTCAAATCTGAAACTCTATAAAATGTGACAGGTGTGTGAGTATGCATTCAACAGTATAATGACAGGAAGTGAGCTACAGCTTGTAAATGTAATCAATAATCATCGTATACCTGCATTGTGACATCAGGAGCTAGCTTTAAAATCTTGTATCTTTACAGGTGAATTACGGGAAGGTGTGCAATGAAAGTAGAAAAGGACTCAAATTTACAGTCTCGCATGGCTGCAGTCCGGAATTTGCATTTGTGCCATACGGTAGCACTATTGCTATTTATACAATTTACTCAGGAAATCGAATGGCTATGCTTGGGGGCCATTATAGTTCCGTTGACTGCTGTGTCTTTCATCCTAATTTTCAGGTAAGTGAAGTCCTCTGGCTGATTCTTAGGCTATTTAGCCTGAAAACAGACCAGTTATGTTTAATGGCCTTTCACTTTTGTTTGCCTCAGTACCTGATAATAAGAGATATACTGCATCTGTACATGAAGGATCTTCTTTGCTGTTATGACTGATGGGCCAGAAGGAGTGGTCAGTATTATCTGAAAGGGTTCAATTAAATAAATTACTGCATTAGCAATGAGTAGTTCTCACTGAATAAGCATCTTAATTGTGTTTTAAAAACACACGCTCTGAAAATAATTAATACTCAAAAGTGATAGATATGGGGGTTATAGGTTTCACACCTTTTGCCTAATTAGAGTTCATGAGTGCTCAAATTGTCTTGGAAATATCCATAATGTATTGAAATAATATTTGGGAGCATCCCTGAAAAAATACATAAAATTATTTGTAGAGATTGAGGTTTGCTCTCTCTTCTGCATATTATATATACTAAAAATACTAATTTAGCTTGCTATCTGATGCTGAATAGTGATACGTTGTATCTCTATTGAGGTAACATTTCTCATATAAAACAATACTTGGCCCCTACCTCATCTGTCAGTACAGTTCCCTCCAAATGCTGGGAATGGAATTCCATTCCAGGTTCCCATATGAAAAGATATCCCCTCTTCTCCCCCTGCAAGCTGTTGTGTGGGTTCTCCCAACCCAGTTGTGGAGAGGAAGCCTTATTGCACAAATGGAACTCCTTGCACAGGACTTCTACTGGCAGGGCTAGTCAACTGAATCCTCTCCTGTCTTAAAGTGTTGTGGCTGGTATCGTCTTGAGGAATTAAACTAGGTACTTAACTTTTTTTATATAGCCTATGACCATAATGAAATTATTAGCCATTGCGGCCATCAGTAAAGAGTAGCTTTCAATGAAAAAACACCCCAATGTTTTGTTTTTGTTTTTTAAATACAACTAAAGGCACATAGTGTGAACGCAAGTTGGCTATGATGCTAAGCAGGACAGACGTTGTATAACATTCTCCTAACCTTAACATTTTCTCTTAATCTGTGTGTTTCTAATGGGACATCTAATATGGAATTGCCACCAGCACAGCTATTAAACATATGAAATCCTAACTTGAAAGGCTGACAGCATGGTGTAACATTTATGCAATAACTGACGTAAATTATAATGGGTATGCTGGCCTCAGTAAAGGCTTCCTTGTGCCTAGCAATTTGCCTGATTGAGCTGTGCACACATGCAGCGCCCTAGCTATATTCAGATTCCATGGGAAATATTTTTAGATTGTGATGTGAAAAGAGGTGAGGTTGCTAAAGCTGCTTTGCTCCATTTAGAAATAAATTGACTTGTTAAAAAAAGCCTTTCCCCCTGAAGTGTCTTGTCCCAACACCTCTAGAATCAAGTCATTCAAAGAAAGATTCATTTGTGAGTTTTCGAGAACTGCTGTAGCTGCTTTGTGCCACATCTGAAATGGTATCCTGAGTCTGCCCTGATTGCCACTATCATTATTATTTATTGAATTTGTTAGTCGCTGATTTTCCCCAAGGCAACCCAGAGCAATTTACAACCGAACAACTAAGCTACTGACCATGGGTTGTCCATGGGACACACTTTTTTTTTAGTCTGAGATCCTTATTCCTTTGTGGGCATCCTTCTGGGTGCTATATGCCAATAGTGAGTGTGACTAGAAAACAGGTGGATGGGACAACAGATGTGTGGCTTACTCTTGTATGGTAGGCTGCATTTCAAGTACGCAAAGGCCAGAGGTTTCTACACATACCATAGGAGCCAACTCCTAGGGGCAGTGGGAGCTTTGGCCCCCACAGAGTTGATGGGCATTCCCATTCAAATAGTGTGTTTGCATTGTGTCATGTGATCGATTATGTGGGTTGGGGCGGGGCTTACCTGGGCCTGTATTACACTGGTACTCTAAAACCAAAATAAGCTTTAAGATAAGCTTGCCATGGATTCCTAGCGCTAGTTATTAATATCTAGTTAGTGTTTTGGAAAAAAATTCCGGGGTGAGAGACTACTCAACAGCCCAGCTCATTGGGGTGCAAGTCCCCTGCGGGTCTATGCAGTCAGTAAAAGAAGGAGGTTCCAGCCAAGTAATTTGGAGCAAAACAGCGGTCAGTAGACCACAATCTTTATTGTTGCGCAGCAGGTCCAAACAGGAGTAAGAACCCCCGAGCATGGGGTGACATCCTCTTTTAAAACTTCCCTCTTTCCCCCAGAATACACTTTGAGCAGCATCATTGATACATCATCACTACATCACAAGCATGTCACAAATGGGGCAGGGTATACCACGCTTACATAAGTTCAACATTAGGTCACTTTATGAGACACCTTTCTCAACACCAAAAGAACAATAAAACTTTACATATCCTTGCCCTCAGGACTTGTCTGGAGGTGGGCTTTCAGAACACTTGACTTGCTAAACTGCCTCTGCGGCTCTCTCTTGTTGCCCCCTTGGTCACTCCCTGGGTGGGGTGCCGTGTATGTGTTCTCACGCTTGGGGACTTATGGCAGGATGCCCTGTTCCTGCTGCCTACAGTGATTTCCTGCTTCTTGGTTCAGGGAGGGAGGTAGAGCCCAAATTCACCTTTCTTTAAAAGTTAAAATGGCGTTGGAATGAGGAGAGTCGGTTAAAGTATGGATTTTCTACAAATTTATAAAGCTAGGTATTTTCCCTGACCTGTCAAGTCAAAAGAATATACAGTGGTACCTCGTGTTGCGTAACCTCCAGGTTATTGAATCTTTGGGTAACAGCCGCGACAAACCCGGAAGTATATACTTCTGGGTTTCGCTGCATGCACAGAAGTGCACCATGCTCATGCACAGAAGTGGTGCTTCTAGTTACGGATTTTTCAGGGTGTGCATAGCACCCCGAAACAAATTAAATCCGTAACCAGAGGTACCACTGTATTCAGGCATAATATTTGTAACATTGTAACAACTTTAAAGATGTGCCGCCCCCTCCCCCGTTTGTCATTTCCGTAACATTAGTTAATTAGGCCTCATTTTGCTTTACTCTGCTGATTAACATCAGTTCAACCTTTGGCCTATAGCAAGTCATGAATAAGTTAAAGTAAACATAAGTCAATTCATAAGTGAGATAGAATAAACTCATTTATTGCTTCTTAGTCTACTGCTCTGAGAGCCTTTTTGGCTGAATAGCAGGGTAAAAATGCTTTAAGCAGGTAAGATGAAGTAGATGGAAATAAAAAATTCAGCAAGCTTAAGTTATTTATCAGTGTTTTAAAAATAAAATTACTACAGAAAAAAGAATATGTTTATGCACTGCATACGTGCATTGTAATTTAGGTGCTATACTTTTTAAAAGTTATTTTATATTTTCATGCAGGACTAATCCTGTAATCCCCTCATCTACAACTTCAATACAACTATGTTGCTTTTATGAGGTATGCGAATAGAATTGGGCTTAGCGTCAGCGTGACTTTGCAGCAAATGACTTGAGATCCAACCTTAAATGCACTTCCTGGGAGTAAGTCCTCTTGCCCTTTGTGGGATTTGGGAATAAACATGCTCAAGATCACACTATTAGTCCCACTGAAGTTGCTATGATTGGGAGAAGACTCCAGTGTGGATAATTTACTTCCTTTCCCCAGATCCCCTTCCCCCAATTCCTATTTTGCCTCAAGCTCACCTTCTTCAGTATTCAGTAACTGATCTGTGACTTTTTGTTGGTTCCTTCATGGCAGGAACTTTATAGCGGTGGAAGAGACGGCAATATCCTTGCCTGGGTACCATCTCTGAGAGAGCCAGAGCCTGATGATACTTCTGAAGAGGTAAATAGCTTTTTAGTAGAGCAAGATGAAAACTAGAGCATCTGTACACAAGGGATATATTCTGCACATGATAGTAAAGGAAGAAATCCCTGCATGTGAGCAATGAAGTCATTGTAAGAAAGATTTCTCACTGACATGGCTGGGATGATGGATTGTAGCTCCATAAGCCTGAACAAGGTATCCATTCAGTTTAGGCTGCTGTAATGCAGGACCTGATACATCGTGTTCCTCTGCAGAACCATCACATCAGTACTGGATAATAGTTAATAGAAATCAGAGTATGGAATTCCAGGTCCTGGGATTGTATGGAATCCTAAATGCTATGTGGTGGTGGTGGTGTTGTTTATTACTTATACCCCACCCATCTGACTGGGCCTCCCCAGCCACTCTGGGCAGTTTCCAACAGAATATTTAAAACACAATAAAATATCAAACATTAAAAACTTCCCTAAACAGGGCTGCCTTCAGATGTCTTATAAAAATCAGATAGTTGTTTATTTCCTTGACATCTGATGGGAGGGTATTCCACAGGGCGGGTGCCACTACCGAGAAGGCCATCTGTCTGGTTCCCTGTAACCTCATTCTCACAGTGAGGGAACCACCAGAAGGCTCTCAGCGCTGGACCTCAATGTCCTGGCAGAACAATGTAGGTGGAGACGCTCCTTCAGGTATACTGGGCTGAGGCCATTTAGGGCTTTAAAAGACAGCACCAACACTTTTAATTGTGCTCGGAAACATACTAGGAGCCAATGTAGGTCTTCCAGGACTGGTGTTATATGGTCTCAGTGGCCGCTCCCAGTCACCGGTCTAGCTGCCGCATTCTGGGTTAGTTGTAGTTTCTGGGTCACCTTCAAAGGTAGAATGCATTGCAATAGTCCAAGTGGGAGATAAGTAGAGCATGCACCACTCTGGCAAGACAAGTCTCAGCCTGTGTACCAGATGGAGCTGGTAGACAGCCGCCCTGGACACAGAAATCACATGCATCCCAACATGTGCAAAGTACTGTTCTGTCCCCACCCTTCTTTTTTTGGCCCTGATGTCCATCTAGATCCACTTGGCATGTCCCCTCCTTTCTGCATTTAGCCTTTCCTTTATAAATAATAAAATTATTATTGTTGTGGTCAGGGAAATTAAAATGTCTTGAGAACTTAAGATACAGAATAAAATGCATGCAGAACTGCAGGGGGAGGGACTGGCTTGATCCCACAAACGCAACTGCATTTAGAATACTCTGTACAGTTCTGGTCACCTCAAGAGTTGGAGAACATTTAGAAAAGGAGAATCAAAATGATCAAGGGGACTGAGTGTGAGGAAAGGTTGCTGCATTTGGGTTTAGAGAAAAGGTGAGAAAAGGGAAGACTTTCCAGAGTGAGAGACTGGGAGGAGAAAGGAAAGCTCCCAGGTGAGAGCTGAGTCTATCACTGTCTTTGTGAGACAAAGCTTTTGAGGGAGGACTCTGCATCTCCTTTTCTGTTTTTCTCTGTTTTTGTTTTTGTTTTTATTTAGACTGGTTTCTTTTGTCTTATTGTCTTCTCTCTCTCTCTCTCTCTCTCTCTCTCTCTCTCTCTCTCTCTCTCTCTCTCTGTGTGTGTGTGTGTGTGTGTTGTTTACTGCCCTATAACCAGTGCTTTTTTTCTTTAAAAAATGTTTAAGGGTTCTCTCATTTTGACTCAGGAAAATCACCATTTTATTGTTCAAATCAGGAAAAATAAATACAGTAAATGGACAAAAGTACAAAGATTCACAAGCTGTTTTGGGGTATGTGTACCCTTGCGTCCAAGGGACACAGGTGGCGCTGTGGGTTAAAGCCTCAGCGCCTAGGGCTTGCCGATCGAAAGGTCGGTGGTTCGAATCCCTGTGGCGGGGTGCGCTCCCGCTGCTCGGTCCCAGCGCCTGCCAACCTAGCAGTTCGAAAGCACCCCCGGGTGCAAGTAGATAAATAGGGACCGCTTACCAGTGGGAAGGTAAACGGCGTTTCCGTGTGCAGCTCTGGCTCGCCAGAGCAGCGATGTCACGCTGGCCACGTGACCCGGAAGTGTCTCCGGACAGCGCTGGCCCCTGGCCTCTTAAGTGAGATGGGCGCACAACCCCAGAGTCTGGCAAGACTGGCCCGTACGGGCAGGGGTACCTTTACCTTTACCTTTACCCTTGCGTCCACCCAGAAAAAAGCAATGCGTATACCCATATATTTCAGGGTAGTTCACAAAAAAGTTTTTTAAAAAAGAAAAGTTGAGTAAGAGGTGGCAGGATAGAATCACAGAATTGTAGATCTGGAAGCGACCAAAGGGTCATCTAGTCCAACTCTCTGCAATGCAGGAATATCTTGCTCAATGTGGGCTAGAACCCAAGACCCTGTGATTAAGAGTCTCCTGCTCTACTAACTGAGCTACTCTCAATCCTACACACGGCATTGGAAAAGTGAATAGGGGAGTTTTTCTCCCTCTCTCATAATACAAGAACTCATGGATATTCATCCAATGAAGCTGAATGTTGCAATCATGGAGTCCGAAGATTCAGGGCAGAAAAAACCCAACATATTTCTAGTACATGGTTAAACCATAGAACTCCCACAGCAGACAGTGATTGCTACAAATTTGGATGGTTTTAAAAGAGGATTGCTGAAATCCACACCTCCACTGTCAGAGACAGGGCATCTGATTACCAGTTCTGTGGGCAGAATGTTGTTGTGCTCTTGCTTGTGTGCTTCCCACAGGCGTCTGGTTGGCTACTGTGAGAACAGAATGCTGGACTAGATGGAATCGCTGATGGAATCTTTTCTTTTTCCAGTTGCGGCCTCAGCAGCGCCTGAATCCTGCTTATGAAGATGCATGGAGTAGCAGCGACGAGGATGGATGAATTCTTAATAGGTTGTTGACATAAAACATTCAGCCATGCACAGTATTTTCTGAAGAAAGGATATTAAACCACGGGTCCAGACAACAGCCTTTTGTTTCAACTGTGCAGTGTTTCTTGTTTTAAAATAATACCAGATTTTTATGTTCTGTTTGCTACTTCATAAAAACAGGCCTGCTGGATAACGCAATTCCATGAGTTCCTGTGGTCTGAGGCAGTAATGCTTCTGAATGCCAGTTGCTAGAAACTGCAGGAGGGGAGAGTATTGCAGGTTTCCCACAGGCATCTGGTGGACCACTGTGAGAACAGGATGTTGGACCAGAGGGGCCATTGGCATGATCCAGAAGGCTCTTGCCTTCTTATCTGTGTTGCTGGACTCCAGTTCCCTTTGGCTGTCCTGGCTGGGGCTGATGGGAGTTTTAGTCCATCAACATCTGAAGGGCCACAGGTTCCCCACCTGAACCTAAAGTATTTTTGAGGATGTCCCGAGGCAAAACTCTTCAGTTCTTAAGGAATAGTGCTTCAGAATTATAGGTGGTCAGCTGGCAAGCATTAACTAATCATTTTGCCCCCAAGGCCTTACATTTTCTTGAAGGCCTGACATCTGAGGTAGTTCAGATTCTAAAACAATCAAAGCTCAAGAATAATACTCACCGTCGAAAAATGAGCTTTTCGAGCTTATCAAGGGTGCAGTGAGATTAAGGGCCTCTATCTAAACAATAATCTTGATCATTTGATTATCCTTTTTACCCATTGTTGTCTTTTTAATTGTATATATTGCTTGTTTTATGTTGCTATGGCTGTTGGCTAATGCAAATAAAGTTTATCTATCTAATGAGCTTTTCTAAAGCACAGTTAACCTCCCAATGTTATATCTAAAGTCATATCATGGCGAACTATCTCTCCCAGCAACTCAAGGTGAAAGCTTCAGCGGCTTCTTCATCTTCCCACATCTGACCTCCAAAATGAACGTTGTATACTGTTTATTGGAAGTGCTTATTACTTCTATTTGGCAGGCAGGAAGACATACTGTATTTTTCCATGTATAAGATGGCCCTATGTATAAGACGCCCCTTATTTTGGGGGACTCTAAATTGAGAAAAAAACCCCTCAGCACTACCCGTGTATAAGACGAGCCCCAATTTTAAACCTAATTTTTTGGTTTAAAAAAACCCTAGTCTTATACACGGAAAAATACAGTAATTGAAATCTCTGTGCACTGCAAGCAAGTCTGTTTGGATCTGGGTGCAAACCTGAAATATTTCTGTCATGAGAAGTTCTCGGTGTATACAGTAAATTTGTTTACATTTCAGAATTGGCTGAAAAGCTTGGTTGTGTTTCCGGAACTATACACTGATTTTGTGTTGTAATGACTGTCAGCCCACTAGAAGTGGGAATGTGCAGAAGTGTTGCATTAACCAACATGAAATAGGAAAGACCTTTTGCCAGCATACTGTTACTGTCAATGCAAGCATGCATCTGGCCTCCCATTGTGCTAGGTGCCTGTCAGCTATAGACCTGCAGCACCTGCTATTGGAATACCTAACAGTGCCTTGCAGTGCATTTGTTCCTTGTACAGGAAGGTGCTGCATCAGAGCTGCATTGCAACCACAGTTTGGAAGCCAGCGGCCGAGTGTTCTAATATATAATGCACTTAAAGTTTGGGAGAAACACTGTTAAATTATATATAAGTCTGACCTAATATTACAATGCGGATTAGCTTAGAGACATGCAGATTTGAAATGTGGCCAGCTATGTAAACAAGTAAAAATATTACACTTGCCAGCACAGAAATTGATATTAGTGCAGTTGTTACCTAGGATGACCTAATTTTCAGCTTCAATTTAGGAAAGTGCTTATTAGTGGCTGAAACCAGTGGTGTTTATCTGCCTAAATTTAACCTCCTTTTCCTTATCAGCCTGGGATTTTTTCTTATTTCAGTGCAAGAAAGAGTTACTTGCACCGTGCATGGGCGTCTTAAGACATCTCTCATTTATGCCAAGAACGTGAAAGAATGTGCACACTTGGGAGGCATGGTATCAACAAATGAAGATGGCAACATAACTCTGTTGCACCTCTCCTCACTGCGTCAAATCATCCTTCAATCACCCTTCTGAATTGTCTGACGGTACCTCACATTAGCATCTCTACACAGCATCTCTATGCAGCTAACTAAAGAGTGAAACTTAAGATTGTATTTTGAACCTAGAGATACTTTGGCTACCCCGGAGCTTTCAGGGGAGGAAGAAGGCCCTACCATGGCATTGAAGGGCATGAGATTATCAAAGAAGGATGAGGCGATACATTTCCTGTTGTCAGATCTGTCTGACAACTTCGTCAAGATCTGTGAAAATATTTTACGAGCTGCTGGAGGCCAGAGTTGACCGCAAGGAAACCCAGTTGTCCAAAGTCACTGAAACAGCTAATGAAGCATTGGCGGTTGGCATCAATTACTCAACTAAAATTAAGAAGCTTTCAGATTTGACCAAACAGGTCCAGCTCCGGCTGGAAGGGGCAAACAACAATTCCCTGTGGCTTGAACACTAAGAGAAGGGGCATTTTGGGGGGAAATTGAGGGCCCAATTCTACTGTGTCATAAAATGATGGTTTCACCAAATTCTACTTGAAACCCCACTAAATGACACAGATTTTTGAGAATCCAAGCAGCAACAATCACCCCAGAGACATAGTAGTAAAATTTTGCCACCTTTCAGTGGAAGAAACCATTTTGAAGAAGCTACACACCTGAGAAAATCTGGAGTGGGAAGGAAACCATGGCATGATTCTGTCTGATTTGTGGCCTGTGGCCCAAAACTGTAGGAGAGCTTTCAAGCCCTATACAGAGCAATTACAGAAGGTGGGAGGCCCTATTCCAGTTACTGGTGACAGTACACTGTTGAAATATGATTATTTCCTTGCTGGTTATAGATGCTGCCACCCCACTCTGCATGGAATTCAGAGCTCACTAGTGAAATTCAATAAAACCATGTTTAAAGGCTGGAAAAAGTGCCCTAGTTACTACTTGTTTTTAAAGGAATTTTATGTTTCCCATATAAATATTTTTTTAAGTAGGACTATCCTGAAGTGCATCTGGGCGAGACACATCTGAATACATCAACTGAACAAAATTAATTGGAATTCTAAACAACACAAAAGGAAAGTAATCTCTGCAGCGTTCCTTTGATTTGCATCCATAATTTGCTTTGTCTTCCTCTTTGAATTGCAGCAGAGCACCTGAAAAGATTGAGCAATACATATACTACCTCTGCTTTCATATCACTCCATAAATAATATTTTTATTGTTTGTCTTCCTCATTTAATTGAGAAGCAAATAAGGACATGGGCAAGACGGGCCCAGGTCAGGTTCACAACAGGCAGATAGCAGATGAAGCAGAACACTGTCACAGAGATGGTGTTTCTCTTCCAGCCTAGCATTAAAGTTTTTGAGCTGGAGCTGCTTGACTCAACCCCTGACCTCAGATGACTCCTATCAGCTATCTTCACCCAGAGGTGCCATCTCTCCCTCAGGCTTTGACTTCTTTTGCCTCAGTGCCAGAGGTCAGAATCTCACTTGGTGCAGACATTCCTTCTTTAGCTTCTTCTGAGAATCCTGGTTCCTCACCCCCATATTGAGCCTAATTCAGGGCTTCATGTAATGATGGGGCCTTCAGGTCGTCCTCTGATGAGGAATCCCTCATCTGGGACGTGGAATAAACTAGTTAAAAGAGTGCTTCCAGACTAGAGCGGTTTCATTGTGCCGGAGGAACACTCCTGTGCAATGAAGTGGAAGCAGCAGCGCTCCTCATGGAATACTTCATAAGAATTGTAGCCCTACAATGTCCTGTGTCCAAGGCAAGGGTTCACATTCTCCACGTGGCCTGGTGCAATTGCAGAATGGCCCACTTTTAAACAGATTAAGCACTCAGTTTACATTCCCATTAAGGGGGCTAAGCCTCTGCAACAGATAATTGCAATAATTATTTTAATTAAATATGAATGAATTGATTGAAATAATAGTTTAAATTAAATAATTAAAACTTCCAATCATCCCCTGCCTCTCAGTGTTATAATGAAAGCACAGAGAGTCTGAATGCAAGATACCATATTTGCCATCTGAACTAGAGGGTAAGCAGGGTCTTCTTGTCGTTGGCATCTGTCTGTCTCACAAGACAATGGAAGACTTCAGGGGCAGTGGCGTAGTGTGGGTTGTCAGCACCCGGGGCAAGGCAAGTAATTTGCGCCCCCTGACCCGTGGATTTGCGCCCCCTAACCCATGGATTTGCGCCCGCTAACCCCTAGATGTTGCGCCTGGTGCGGCCAGCCCCCCCCCCTGCACCCCCCACGCTACGCCACTGTTCAGGGGTGAAGTCAAACGGCTGGAGAGTTACAGCATCTGCTGTGGCTGAAGAGAAGAGAGAAAGCCGGGTAAACCTTGGTTTACTCCACAGCTGCAGGTGTTGCTTTCTCTTCCCACTTTCCTGATATGAACGGGTTACGAAGACCTTTGCGTGATTCTGGCTTGGAATGACAAGAGAATGGGAGTGTTTGGACTATTTCCCAGTAAGGCAACAGGAATGCCCTGGGGCTTGGAGGAGAAGAAGAAAATCAGAAGGAAAGTACGTATTCACAGTTTAAATCCTAGCAAAATCGAGACAGGGTGGGTAGAGAAAGCTGTATGTGGGAAGTAGATTAGTATAACCTTGTCATGAATCATGCCCAAACAGCAATATTTTTATCCCTTGCTGTCCTGTGTGCAAGGCAGAATAACTTGATTGTAAGGTGTTTAAAACTGATGTGCAGTACTTAATACATGAAATGTGGAGCTTTAGTGTGAAGGTCACATTTGACTGAGACTGTGAATGGAAAGGTTATTCCTCCTTTGCTGCAAACAGGTGGCTAGTGCTCTTCAGTGTGTTCATAGAAGGCTTGAATGAATCCATTGAAAGTAGGCGTTTCTCATTTGCAGAGGAAAAGCACACAGGCTGCTGCAGTCATCAAAAAACCAAGGAGACACGGAAATACCACGTTCCTTTTCTCCACCTTCCTTGCAAGCCAGGGAATTAAGACAATAGAGAATGTGTCTATCCAGCTGTCTGCTACTGCCAAAGCAATGGTGCCAGAGGTTACTTACTGTAGGGAGAAATGGCATCTGGGAACTGTAATTTGGTGTTGCAGCTGAGAGCATAGAAGGCGTAGAATGCAAGGAATCCCAGCCCACATGATTGCTAGCAAGCAGCACTTTTCATCCTTGCAGTAAACAAAGTGCTTCAGTGCATGCTAGCCTTGCCTGTCCTGCTTCTCACGCCAAAGATCCAGAGGTAAGCATTTGTAGGATTTTAATTTACATGTTTAGTTAAGGGTGTTACCGGTATATGCTAATATAACTTGGCCCAGTAACAAATCAGCAACCTGTGCAGATCTAGCAGGGGTGCCAACTTGATTAAAATATTGGGGGGCGGCAGGTAAACCCTACCCCACATAATCAATCGCATTACATGGTGTACACACACCATTTGAATGGCAAATGCCCATCAACTTTGGGGTGACCTGGCCTCCTAAAATATTTTATGGGGGAACTGAAGCCCCCTCGGTCCCCAGGAGTTTGCTCCTATGCTAACTAGACTTTGGGAAGGAGATTGAGGGACTCTAGGATCCTGCCAAAGCCGTCTTGCCTCCTTCCCGAAGCCCAACTCCTTGCCTTGCTTACCCAAACAAGGGCTGCAGGGTGGATGGGAGGCATCAAATGTTGCTGAGGACTGCAAAAAAAAAAAAGGCCTCAAGGGCTGTGTGCGGCCCTCAGGTTGCATACTGGACTGTCTTGCCACGACGACTATTGCCAACATTACAAAATTCCAGCTGTTTTTCTACTCAGTCTTCACCAATAATTTATCAAGCCTTATCCAAGCCTACACCTATGTCTTGAAGGTGCAAGATCCCTCAGTTAGCAGAACCATCTGCTGCAAAGTTTTGCTAAAAAGTACCATCTCAGATTAGAAGTAAAGAAGAGCATGTTTGAATACTCTCTCCTATAAATAGCCTTCTGCATATAGAACACTTGCAAGTTAGGGACACAATTGCTTTTTTAAATTCAGTTGTAGTGGAGACACGTTTTTCCTACTGTTTGGGGATAGGCAAGTTGTGGTAATATCACAAATTTTATGGTCTGTTTTTTTACTGTACCAAAGATCCTTTGCTTATTAGGGGCCACCCCACATTTTCTTCAAAAAATTGCTTTACACAGGTAACTACCATAGAAAGTAGGGGGTCTGTGGCTTGGCTTTTGAAAAATAGGGGGTCCTCAATAATTAGCTAATTGGGAGCCACTGGTTTAGAAGATGCTCCAGGTTAGAAAATTAATGGACCTATACATGAGGCTGTCTTTGAAGACTGTCTGGAAACTGTACAGAATGCATGTAAGATGTCATCTTCCCTAAGGACAACAAGTTAGCAGCTACATGGGGAAAATGCAACAGAAAAGAAATAAGTACAGTTTGTTGTAGCACAGCGAGAAGTAGAGTGGGTCTGCTTTTAGCAAAGTTCTAGCAGTGATTTTAGTTTGGCTGTCATTTTGTTTAGGTTGGCTAATGAACTCATTTTGTTTAAGAAAGTCAAGTGTCTTAGAATTTTAGTTTGAGTTAAAGCCACATTGGTGAGAAATGAAGTCACAATCATGGGTCCCAAGTCTGGAAGTTTTGCGGGAGACAAAGGGAAGCAAGTCCAAGCCCAGGTGAGAGTGCTAATCATTTTTATATACAGTGGTACCTTGGGTTAAGTACTTAATTCGTTCCGGAGGTCCGTTCTTAACCTGAAACTGTTCTTAACCTGAAGCACCACTTTACCTAATGGGGCCTCCTGCTGCCGCCGCGCCGCCAGAGCACAATTTCTGTTCTCATCCTGAAGCAAAGTTCTTAACCTGAAGCACTATTTCTGGGCTAGCGGAGTCTGTAACCTGAAGCGTATGTAACCTGAAACGTATGTAACCCGAGGTACCACTGTACACATCTAGACTTCTACTTGTAAAAAAGTTAGTGAATGCATGCTTTTAAAGTCAGTTTTGTTTTCTTCATTGATCTCCCATACACTGCATTTCCTAATGTGTTCTAGACTGCAATTTTCGGATTCTCTTCCTTTTTCAGATTCTCTCCTCCCCCCCCCCCACCTGTACACATACACATACAGAGAGAGATTGGGTTTTCAAAGGATTCCAGCAAAGCTAATTCAAAACCTCCTTTAGTGATGATTATTTTTCTATGGAAAAACACACATCTTATGAAGTACTTCAACCTAATGAGTCATTGTATTCTGAAAAGAATGTCATGGGTTAAAACTACCTGGAGAGTGGAATTTCCAATGGACAAGATAATTACCCCAATCTTGAAAACTTCACACAGAGCCCTGAATAGGAATAACATTGGAACCGACAAAGCAAAACTAATTAATTTCCACAATTGTCCACACACTTCCCTCTTCAAGGGATTTGCTCAGCACACTGAATTCCAGACTTTACCCTGCACATGTTTTTATTTGCAATGGGGTCACAAATCAAAATAAAGCTATTGATCAGTTTATGTTTTTCAGTTGGGTATAACTTGGAGATGTTAACAGCTGAGATCAACATCAGATAATGCTGGATTGGGGTTTCTGTGTAAAACAGGGCTAGCAAACCTGTTACCCTCCAGATATTGTTGGACTGCAACTTTCAGCATCCCTGACCATTGGCTATGTTGGCTGCAGTTGATGGCGTTGCAATATGACAATACAGTGGTACCTCAGGTTACAGACGCTTCAGGTTACAGACTCTGCTAACCTAGAAATAGTACCTCGGGTTAAGAACTTTGCTTCAGGATGAGAACAGAAATCGTGCAGCGGCAGCGGGAGACCCCATTAGCTAAAGTGGTGCTTCAGGTTAAGAACAGTTTCAGGTTAAGAACAGACCTCCAGAATGAATTACCGGTAAGTTCTTAACCCGAGGTACCACTGTACCCAGAAGGCCACAGGTCAGTCAACCCTGGTGTAGAAAATAAAAAAGGCTGTGGCTGGAAGGAGGTGGAAGCTAAAGCCTAAACATCTGGAGGCCCCCAAGGTAGTGAAAACTCACTAACAAAAGCAGGGAGGGGAAATGGGCTAGATCGAGGATATGAACTCATGAAGAGGCACAACCAATGAGAAGGTAAATTTCTGACTAGCCTGTTCTATACAAAGGGATTGCTGGGAGGCTGGAATCAGCAAAAGCAGAC
This sequence comes from Podarcis melisellensis, assembly GCF_964234715.1. Lineage (NCBI taxonomy): Eukaryota > Metazoa > Chordata > Lepidosauria > Squamata > Lacertidae > Podarcis > Podarcis melisellensis. The sequence continues at coordinate 39,254,831 of NC_138543.1, forward strand.
AGGTTCGCGTGAGCCTGCATTCCAATACAGGGCAGGACTGAAAATAAATTGCTCTTGGTACTGGGAAACTTCCAAAGAGGGAAGAGTAGTCTGAAGGTGTCTGATACAATGAACGGTGTGATCAGTGAATATGGAACACATTCTCAGATAGGGAACATCAGCATTGTTGTCTTCTGCTGGTCCAAAACTTGATCCTGGGCCTTTAAAGGATTGTGGTATTTCGTGAAATACATTCCTGATACTTATTCTAAACATGTCTATCATGTCACACTAATGTGCGAAGTGATTCAGAACAGAGTGAGACTGGCTTCCAATACATGGTGCACAGGATTGCCCCCTTTGCTGCTCAAATGCTATATATGTGTGGGGAGAAAATGAACCCTGTATTTATGATGCAAGTGAGTTCTGGTATTTCTTTGGACCATGCTTTTTTAGCCAAAGCTTTCCATGCCCCCAACTTCCATTGCTAATCATACCTGTGACTGTCAAAAGCTTTCAGACACAAGCAGGAACTGCTCTGGAATGTATATGAAGAGCTATGCATCACTTATACTGTGGGTGGTTTTTATTATTCTGTTCAGTTTTGGGGTTAATGCCAAGGAATCCCCTCTGGGGGTGTTGTGGATTCAGCCTGTCAGTTTCTGCATTTTTGGCTCCCAGTTTCAATCAAATCTAAATAGAAACCTGAAATGTCCCAAAATGCTTTGCAATTGCTAGGTATGTCTGAAACTAGGAGTCTTCTGTAAATGGGAGGTGTTTTTCTACCTCTCAGTGGAAGCGGCAATTTGAAAGGCATCTCCCTGAAATCCAGGTGCCACTGACATTAGCTGAGCTTCCAGTGACAAAGCTGGATCTAGAAGCACCTCTGGAGTGCAAGCCTCCTCCTGTACAGGGAGCTCAAGTCCATCCGAAGGCAAGCAACTGACCAAATTCTTGGACACAGGAACCATTCAGCCACAGTGCCTTTTTCTTACCAGGATTTAAGCTAAGCTTATTTTCCTCATCCATCTCACCACTGAATTCTGGCACTTCTGTTTTAAAGGGATGTTTGCTGCTGTCTCATTGCTTAATTTTGGAATTGGAAGTATTGTTCTGAAAATCTAACCCCCCTGCTACCAACTCCTGTTCCCTGGAACTGATGTAGGAGAATACCATGGCCAATGTTATCGGCAGCTTAAGAGAGATGTACAACTGCAACAAGGATTTTATATGCGCAGAAGTGGAAGGAAATGGCAATACTCACAAAAGAAGAACGGAGCAACAAACTAATGGACTATGCCAAAATGGCAAAATTACCTGCTAGACTAAGAGCCTCTACCGATGAGGTTTTTTGTAGAAGAATAGAAACCCTTTTCGGATTACAAGTAAATACTTTTATTTATTGTCCAATACGAGATGGATTTATATCTCGTGCAACAGAAGAACAAGAATATGTTATTTTCAGGTTTATATTTTATACTTTGTGTCATGTTAGAAACAAGTGGACAGTTCAGACAGTGGAGATATAACGTCTTATTGATATGCGAAGTCACAGAAACATAAGAATGGTAGCGTATGATGTTCTTAATATGTATTATGTGAAAACCCCATGTGTGTATATGTATGTGTGTGTGTGTGTGTGTGTGTGTGTGTATATATATATATATGGTTTTCACATAATACATATTATGTATATGTGAGAGAGAGCAGGAGCAACGTTGTACTCCCTGTGTCCCACTCTCTGCAAATGTAATCCATCCAGGTAGCCAAAGCCAACTCAGCCCCATGGCCAGTCCTGAAGCCAGGTTGGAAAGCATCTAAATAATCTCTGCCATCCAATAATGCTTGTAGCTGTCCTATCACAACCCTCTCCACCACCTCCCCCAATAGGGTATTTGCAACAGGTTGATTGTTCTAATCCCAAAGGTCAAAATCCAGTTTATTTGGGAGAGGCCGCACTACAACTTCTTTCAATGGAGCAGGGACCATCCCTTCATACATTGGATTCCTCTGCATCTGTCCCAAGGGTCAAACTACATAGTGTCACGAGTTTGTGGAAGTCCGTTTGGATGATGTTATTGGATCCCTTCCAGGCCAGTGATTCTGTATCCAGCGAGGGTGAGAATCTAGTAGAAGAGGTTACTGAACCAGTCAGACATTTTGTTTTGTAAGAAAATGACTTTAACTGGCCACAGAAGGAGTCTCTCTCTCTCTCTGTCTCAATTTTTATCGACAGCTTAATTTTTAAGTTTTTATTGGAATTTTATTTACAACATAACACAACCCCCCACCCCCAATACACTAATCCACCCTCATTAAACATGAACTTAGTGAGCATAACATACGACAATACAAACAACCAAATAAAAGACTTCCTTTATCCTGTATCTGGCCTCCTTATTTACTTCTTATAAACTGTTTCCTTTATGAATAATTATTAATATTTTTCTAATTATAACTTAAATGTCCACAAAGTCTCCTGCAGACATTAATCGAAACAAGTCCAGGTATGTATTTTAGGTCACTGTTTTGTGAAGTATTCTCTGCATTCCCCCCATGCTTTTTGAAACTCTTATCTAGTGTGATCTCTAATTGCCTCTGTTAATCTAGCCAGTTCAATATACTCTAACAGTTTATCTTGCCATTCCTTTTTTGTTGGCAGTTTCTTTATTCTAGTTTTTAGCAATTAGCTAAAAATTGTTAATTGATAAGGGATCTCATCAGGATCTCAAAGAAGGAGATAGGTTGCAGAAGCTGCAGTAAGACAATGGTGCTCTCCAGGAAGAGAGGTGGGACTTTTCCCCACTCCACTCCCCTCGCCTGGACTGATGACACATGACCTTTGGTGGAGAACAATAGCTGAAACCTGGGCTGGGTAGGAGAGTTGTTGCAGGTGTGAGCTGAAAGCTGGATGCTAGGAGCTGGAGACAGACACATGTCTTGCTCTCTTCTGAGCATAAGGTGCATCTGTGGCTATCTAATGAAGAAGCAAGATAATCTGGGGTGTGTCTTCTGTGAGCTGCTCCACCCAATGCTCAGGTTGTTTATGAAACCATACACTGTATATCTTAAAGACACCACAGTCTCCATTGACCTCCATACCCAGGAAATTGAACCCTGGAGAAAGTGCATGGGTCCTCTGGAATTTCTCACCAGACTGGGCTGGTGTGTAACAATATTATGTGCATACTTTTGTAGAAAGCACACACAGACACTTTTACAAAAAGTACACTTAAGCTAGCTGCAGTTCATTGGAAGGAAAAGCAGAAGTGCAGAACCATGATACAGATTAAGTCCCAGGGCTAATTTCCAGCCGAAAGCATCTCTCCTGGCATGCTATTTCCCCATAAAGGTGCTGTTTACAGTAAATGGCAGGACCATGCAGAGGGGAGCCAGGTACACTTGCCCCAGGCCTCATAGGGCTAAGATGGCTGGCTCCCCCCCCCAGGCTGCTTTTTTAATTTGAGTTTATAACTTTATTCTAACAAGACTCTTACCCTGGGCCTCAGACAAGCTTTGCACAGGCCTGGTAAACAGCACCTTAATGGGTAAATACTAGTAATTGGGGCAGGGAAATGTTTAAAGTAGGAAACTGCCCAGAGCTTCCTGTGCATTGTGATGGACAGAAAACTTGCTTTAAAAGAATAAGCTGTTACTGTACCGGTGTTGAGTTAAAAGTGTAACTGTGTACGTTTTGATGTCTTTGTTAACTTTGTTAACTTATTTCTCTACAGGGAAGTTGCTAGTCTGCTGTTTGTAGAATCAAAAAATTATAGTGCTGGAAGTGATCCCGAGGGTCTTCTAGTCAAATCCCCTGCAATTCAAAAATCTCAACTAGATCATACATGACAGATGGCCATCCAACGTGTTGTTAGAGAGAGGAAGTGTTGTGAGTTTGGGGAGTTAGTCTGTATGGTGCCTGAGCCCCTTCTAATTCCTGGAGTCCTAGATCCAGCAAGGGTTAAAATCTGTTGCTTAACTACCGGGAAATTTCTTTGTGAGAGAATAGTGATAGTTGCCACCAAAGGACCTAAGGGCATTAGTATAACAAAATAAGTGATGATGCCCTTACCTGGCTTGTACATAGAAGGGCAATAACTACTGAAGTTGTGTGTGAGCTGAGCTAGAAGCAGGCAGCAGCTAGAGAGACAGGCGTGCTTAATTTCTGCTTGATTCAAAGGCTGTGACTATGAGAGAAGCAATAGTTTCAGGGGTATTAAGGCTGTGAACCTTTCCACCTTGGGCTCAGGTTAAAAGTGTAATAAATATTATATGTAATAAATATTACATATTTTACATATTTAATATTTAATATTAAAATATTTAATATTTTAAATATTACATATATTGCATATTACATAATATTACATAAGTGTAATAAATATTAAATGTGAAAATAAATATTATACCATAAAACACCACCATTTTCACTGTCCCTCATTCCAAAGAAACCAAACACTGGGCAAGCACCTGGAACCCTTGGAATATCCCACCACTCATAGATTGGGGTGGTGTGCAACACTGATGTTAGAAGTGGGATTCGTGCTTCCTGGAGGAGGACCTGTGAGTGAGGTGTGCCTGAGTTGACCTGGAGGAAGAAAAGGCAACACTCCTGGAACAATTCAGATGGATGCTCCAGCAGCAAAGCTTGCAGCTCATGGAACAGCAGAGCCAGCAATCTAAGATGTTTGAACAGCAGTTGAACGCTATGTACCAATGAATGGAGCAGCAGTACAAGCAGTTGGATGGCAAGCAGAGTTTGAGTGGCAAGCAGAGGAGTCTAAGACCATCCTTGGAAAGAAAAAGGAGATCCCATGTGAGGAGGTGGGGGCCATGCCTTATCAGATACTACAAGGGGTTGAGGGTTCTCCAGAAGTCCAGCTTCAGAACACCAAGGCTGAAGGGATCCAGGAAATGGATGAGCAGCTGAGCGGCTTGGGCTCCAAAGAGAAGCAGTTGGTAGCTGAAGCAAAGGAGGAAGACAGCTCTTTAGAGAAGAATGAGAAGGCTGGGACTGAGGTCCAGCTGCTAATTGATTATACCAATCCTTGAGTATCAACAGCGGAAGATGAATGGCCAGCGAGGGAAGGAGAAAGTGTTGCAGAGGAGGGTGAGAAGGCTGCAAGTGAAGAGATGCTGCTGATAGACTTCCTCACTCCGTGGGAGAGGTGTAGGAGAGGTGCACGAGGCAGACACGCATGGCCAAGAGCAGGGGTCAGCAACCTTTTGCAGCTGTGGGCCGGTCCACCGTCCCTCAGACCATGTGGTGGGCTGGACTATATTTTTTTTGGGGGGGGAAATGAACAAATTCCTATGCCCCACAAATAACCCGGAGATGCATTTTAAATAAAAGGACACATTCTACTCAGGTAAAAACACGCTGATTCCAGGACTGTCCGCGGGCCAGACTGAGAAGGCGATTGGGCCACATCCAGCCCCCGGGCCTTGGGTTTCCTACCTCTGGCCAAGAACAACCAGGGCTTTTCCCCCAGCCAGAACTCACCAGAACTCAGTTCCGGCACCTCTCAGGTGGGTACCATTGCTATGATAAGAGAACAAGGGAGGCGTTCATGTTGAGTTCCGGCACCTCTTTTTCCAGAAAAATAGCACTGAGAGCAACTGGTGCCTGCAGAGAGCTTTTATTTCATAATATACATCACTGCTTGATTGTAAAAGAAAATCTCAAAGTGGTTTACAAAAAGATAAAAGTATTTTATACATGTTTAAACTAAAGGTCAATATTTACATATAATACCAGTCCATAAGATGGGGGGGGGGGACAGAAACTGCTCCTTGTTGTCACAGAACAAATTCTTAGCTAATAAAAGCTCTACAAATTACACACCTGGTAGCCAAATTTGCTCTGGCAGCTATGTAGCTCCATTTCAGCTATGTTAATGCTTTCTAATTATAAAACTATGCTGTAAAAATTTTATGCTGTAAACGTTTAGAGGTTATGTGGTGTAATTTCAGAGGAAAGCTTTGCTCTTCCTCTCTGTTGTTCATTGTAAAGGTCTTTACACAATAATTTGATTGATTGATTGTTGAATTTGTTTTGTGATCAATCAATCAAATGGAAACCAGATAACTGAGAATTATGTTTTGGATTCAACCCTTCAAAGTTGCCTATTATGTTCTGTGGCTTTCTACCAATGACCATGTCGCATTCCACCATCCCTTTAGAGTGAAATGGGAATGGAATCTCCAGTGATGGACCAACTCCAGACTTGCCATTGTGACTAGGTGGATAATTTTGTGTGACACTTTTTGCATGGTTTCTGGAAAGTGCAATAACACTGCTAGACCAGGGTCACTCCGGAGGAAGATGTTATTGCGCTATGGAAGGAATAGCCTGGAAAACATTTGCACCAATGTCTTGTGCAACTGGGCATTGCCACCACATGTAATAATAATCCTCCCATCCTGTGCATCGTCTCCAGCAGATAGCTGGTAAGCTCTCATTAGAGTGACACAGTTTGGTCAAAGTAGAAGACAGCTGCATGCCACACATGCCTCCAAATGATGAAGAGATTCCAGGCACTTGTAAAGCAACATGATATTCCCGCCCCCCTCATGGGCTGCCAACAAAGCAAGAAAGCTATGGCCATTATCTTGCAAAGGAACTTGTCTGACAAGTTCAGCAATGCGTGGTCTGACAGAATAGGACAACACCACCTGAAGATGAAGCATTTCCATAACTTTTTTCTTTCTTTTTGCATTGTACTTGCACGCAAACAGCAAAAATTACACCAAAACAAGTATGATTAAGTACTTTTTTTTCACAGCAGGCAGCTCTTTTTGGTCCTGAACTCTGAACAATGACAACATTTCCCCCCATTATTTAAACCCCACCCATCTGACTTGCCCCAGACACTCTGGACAGATTCCAACATATATATAAAAACATGATAAAACATTTTTTAAAAAAACTTCCCTATCCAGGACTGCCTTTAGATGTCTTTAAAGGTTGTAGAGTTACTTATCTCCTTGGCTCAGGGGGTCCGATGACTCCATACCCTCCAACGTTTCTCAAATAATAGGGACGCCCTAAGAAAAAGCGGGACATTCTGGGATCAAATCAGGATGGCTTTTGTAAATCTAGGACAGTCCCTGGAAAACAGGGCACTTGGGGCGTCTGTGGCAACAGGGCCACTGAAGAGGCGAGAGACTGGGGAAGAGGTGTCTGCTGGATATATTTCCTACTGGACCGCAGGGCAGCCCTGAAGCTGGAAAACAGTGTTTTGTTTAACCCTCCGCCACGAGAGACCTAAACAAGCGAGGCGCCCTTGCTGCCCTTTCCTCCCCGAGGAGCGGAGTCCGGGCTTCTGGCAGCAGCCGCTTCCCTCAGGTGGGCGCTCGCTCCGCCTCCCGCCCTCCACCTGTCCTGCCTGCTGCGGCCGGGAGGAGGAGGAGGAGGAGAGGAAGGGCCAGTCCCCCAGCGTCACGTGCGGGCGTGTGTACGGCGGCGGCGGCGGCTGGGAGTCAGTGACTCACTGCTTCCTGCGGCCAATCCCACGGGCGGGTTCCGAGGCCGGCCCGGAGGGCGGGCGCAAGGCTGGGCCGCGCCACGCGGGGCGGCACACTGGCAGCCGCTTCCTTTTTCTAGCGCACTCGCTCGTCGGCTGCTGCTGCTGCTGCTGCGGGCGCGAAAGGGAGCCCGGCTCGCTGAAGAGGGTAAGTAAGGCTCTCGTCGCTGCGCGCCTCCCTTCTCCCGCGCGCTTACCCCGGGGAGGAAAGGCCTGTTGAAGTCGGGGAGGAGAAACGGCGCGCTCTCCTCCCCGGACCCTCCACTTCCTCGCGAGGGAGCGACTTAGGCTTGGAGAGGATGGAGCCGAGGAAGGGACTCTCTGGTGGGGACCGAGGGGTCTTTGAGCGGGGAAAGCGGGCAGTTAAGAAGGAGCGTCCGCTCCCTTAACGCACCAGTAGTAAGAAGTGAGGTGTGGAGATTTCACTCTGGGACGCGGCGGGGAAGGGCTGCTGGGGCTGGTCGTCGTCGTCGTCATAATAGAAATAGTCATAACAATAGAGGTCAGAGTAGGGCACCCTCCTCTCACCGTTGCAGTTCCACTGATAACCTTCTTCTAAACCCCCTCAAAAACAAAACACCCAACAGAAACCTTGCTTGAAGAAGAGCATGGTTCGCTGTGGGGAGTTTCTGGTCCGGCTCATCCTGATCTAATGGTTCTTCCTTCTTTGGAACTAAAGCGATGGCTTGGCTGGTGGAGGACGCGATGTGTTGTGACAGATCGGGGTTGTTGGTGTGTGTGTGGGGGGGCTCTTTTGGGGAGGGCGGGGGACGGCGCGATTCCCTCACCCATCCAGGCTATTTGCATGCGAAGCGCACGCTCTCCCCCCCCCCTCCGAAGAGCAGCTCCGGCTCCACCTGGGCATAACCCGAGCGCCCTGGGTGGGTGGGCTTTCCTTGGGATCCCTTGAACCGCGGGCACTTTTTCCAGTGGTCCTTGTTGCCGCCCTCGACGTCGCCACCGAGGGACCGGCGCGGACACGTGGGAAGCGCTGCTCTGGTCGGATTAAGGAGGCAGCGGCTCGAGGCCAAAGGGAAGGGAAGCCAAGGTGTTTCCCGGCCTGACCTACAAAACGGAAGCGGCCTCGGAGCTCGCCCTGCCTGTCTTATTCGCTCGCTTGTGGGTTTGCTCGGCCCGCGGGCGGCGAAAAATAGGGATACTGGCGCGGTTTGTTTGCCGGCGGAGCCCTGCTGGGCTCTCGAGCCTCTGTTGAACTTGCAAATCGCGAGTGCTCTCCTCCACCTCTGCGCCGCCTTCCTTCCTGCAAGTGGTGTCCGTGGCTGCGCTTGGCCCTTCGGGAGGAGCCCCAATGCTTTTAGGAGGCTGTGTGCCTGGTGATCAAAGGCAGCCTCCATCCGTATTTGGCACCTGAGAGACGACTGCAGTCTTCCCTTCCAGGCTGTTTCAATGGGCTGGCATGAGTCGCAACTTGTAAGAACACGTTAGCACCGAGGATGGAAAACAGGCGATGGGACATCATCTTTCTGCGTTGAGCAAGTGATGGCAATCTGCTGGGAATTGGGTGGTTCTCAGCTGGGTGTCTCCACACCCCTGAAGGGTGTAGGAAGGGGTTTATTCACGCTTGGATAATGCAACTGGAATGGGGTGACTGGATTAAGCATAATTTGCCTTTTGCAAAACGCACTTCGCTCCGACACCTCTCTCCTGTGTGCCTGTCTTTGTGGCGGCTGCTTGAGAAATCCACCTACTACCAAGGGTTAAGTTTCGGCTCCTTCCCAAGACTCCACCCACTATGATTAAGAGAGCCTGAAAGCCCGTGAAGACTGGCAGAAACTCTTAACTATTTGATATTAACTGATATGGCCTGACACACCGAATTGGCAGAGAGGGAACACTCATTAATGAGAGGAGCTTGGGAAAAATTCCACGCTTGCATTTGTCAAACAGTATTTGCAGAAAAAAACACATTTGGCCAGCTCTGAACCCAGCCCAGTCCCCAGAAGTATGAATGAATTACTTCTCTTGCAGCAATAGGAATAATAAAACAGTTTGCTAAGTCCTGTTTCTCCAGCTGCTGTTTTTGTTTCCATCCTTTATTTCAACTCTCCTGCGGTAAAAGATGGTGCAAGCCATTTTCAAAATCCAACCACTGTGTTTCTTAAGTTATTTCCTCCCCAGTCCTTTCTTCTAGTTTTACATTTAGATTATCTGATCTCCCTCTGCCTCCAAAAACTTTGCATTCCAGTGGTCTGTGGAGCTGTAAAAGCTGGGTTCACATTTCTGATCAGCCATGAAATTGACTGGCCTCAGGCTGGTCTCTCGCCCTGCAAAATAGGAAAAGTGATCAGTCTCATGGAGGTGCTGTTGGGATACACTTGATTATGCTGTAGGTCTAGGTGCCCAAGGGACGCAGGTGGCGCTGTGGGTTAAAGCCTCAGCGCCTAGGACTTGCCGATTGAAAGGTCGGCGGTTCGAATCCCCGCGGCGGGGTGCGCTCCTGCTGCTCGGTCCCAGCGCCTGCCAACCTAGCAGTTCGAAAGCACCTCCGGGTGCAAGTAGATAAATAGGGACCGCTTACCAGCGGGAAGGTAAACGGTGTTTCCGTGTGCGGCTCTGGCTCGCCAGAGCAGCGATGTCACGCTGGCCACGTGACCCGGAAGTGTCTCCGGACAGCGCTGGCCCCTGGCCTCTTAAGTGAGATGGGCGCACAACCCCAGAGTCTGTCAAGACTGGCCCGTACGGGCAGGGGTACCTTTACCTTTACCTTTACCTACGTGCCCAAGGTGCATTTTTACAAAGTGCACACCAGCAATCTTGGATTTGCCAGAGGGAATTGCAGTTAATTCAGGCTCTGTAAGAATGCCAGTACCATACAATGGTTCTTCACGTGTCTGCTGCATTCACAACTTAAAAATGCATATATGACAAAAATGCATGACAAGGCCCTAAACGGCATGTAGGATTCAAAGGCCTAAATGAATTATTCTGGCAATCAGTCTGGCTAATTGCTACATTTAGGATTGGGGAGGTGTTTTCCTTCCACAGGGCAACCTAATTTGAGAAAGATGCTAGGTAATTACTGTTGCCTGTAGCATGTGGCTTGACTTGTTCATGGTACTTGACGTGCTCTGTTAGGTACCTTTTGTGTGGCCAGCATCGTATTGGCGTTGTGTGTGTCAATCTGGGAGGTGTCTGGTGTGTCATTGAGGTGGATAGGTGGACCAGATGGATACAGTATCTCTTATAATGCTCCTATTAAACTCACTGATTGAGGAAGGGAGGAAGCAGGTTAAACCATGGGTTTCACAACCATATCTTATTGCCACAGGGCTGGAAATGATACATTATTTGGCATGCTTATATTGGCAACTATTAGCTACTGTTTTCCCCATTTGTTTTATGCTTTCAGCGTGACAGGCATATGTTCAGAAGGTTTAGTTCAACTTTCCACAGATAGGCAAAAACTGACCTGTTGAACTTCTGCCTCTTACTGCTATCAAATGCATGGCCTCTGCTATCTCCCCTCACCTCCCACAAGTCCTCTAACCATCTCAGCCCTGAAGGGTTATCTTGTTCTCTCTCTCTTTATGCTTCTTGCCATGCCTGTGGTCTATAGGTTTTATTTAAAAAAACAGAAACAGATCTCAGGTTTGCCAATGACTTTAAGAGAAGGGCTGTGCAACATTGGCTGGGTACTAAGTTTTTGTATAGACATGACCGTGTGTATTAAGGGATGTAGATGGTTTGGAATATTTACCAAAATTTATTTCAGATCATTTATGAAAGACCTTGCATGTATGCAGCTCTGGGATGGAATGCTTCCTGAAATAGTTTTCCTTGTAACCTACCTGTTGGATCGCTGCAGTGGAGCTATCCCTTGAAGACTGCTTAGAACAGGCATCCCCAACCTGCGGCCCTCCAGATGTTTTGGCCTACAACTCCCATGATCCCTAGCTAACAGGACCAGTGGTCAGGGATGATGGGAATTGTAGTCCAAAACAGCTGGAGGGCCGAAGGTTGGGGATACCTGGCTTAGAAGCTTCACTTAGTACAGGATATTGCTGCCAGGATTTAGACTGTGACCTGGTTCGGCCATATCATGCCAATTCTAAAGCAATAAAACACACAGGATTTAAATATGTGTTTCAAGTAATGTACTATTTGTTTATTATTGAAGTATTTATAAATGACATTTTCATAAAAAATATTACAAAGTACAGTGCTGTCATAAAAGCAAGAATGCCAGACATCAGGAAAAGCTGGTTAGCAAAGAATCTCAGGTTTAAAAGGCCTGCCTGAATTACACAGTTTTTTTGACCTTCAGAGATGCCTGCATGCATCACCTTTATTTACAACATGGAATAAAGGTGGTATAGAAATGTAAAAGGATTAGTTCAATTCATTTATTAGCTAGCCCATTCAAGCAATTCACGTTGACACTGAGCCTAGGGAAAGAACATTTTGCTGCCTGGTCTAGTCCTGCTTTTTGTGTGGGTGTAAATGAGAAGTCTGGATATGTGGTTTTAAGGAGAAGTGGAAGCTAGCAGGTGCATTTGAGTCTATTCTTGCATTGACAGCAATTGTCTGTGTGCAAGCAGTGTTTAGATTTAGTACTCTTTAGTTGGCTGCCCACTTGGGAATTAGTCCTACTGAAATAAGTAGAGCTTACGTCTGAGCAAATGTGCCTAGGTCCAGGCTGTTGCCTGGTGTGAAAACTGAGATCTTGGAATGAATGTTTTTAACTACCTTATAGGGTGCGGCAGAGCATTGTCTTTGGTGCTATTTAATGAAGCCACTGAGAGTGGTCATTAGGAGTTTTGGGACAAGTTACCATCACTACGCTAATGACACTGAGTTCTATTCTTCCATAACAACTGAACCAGGAGAGGCCATGCAGGCTCTGCACCAGTGCCTGGATGCAGTGGTGAGCAATATTAAGTACTCAGATACACCAGCTAGGTGCCAAATGGCTCCTTAAATCAATGCTACAGTCACCAAAGCGGAATGTCTAGTTGCCATTTTGGGGCCAGACTTTTTGGTTCCTGAAATTCATTCTGATTGCGCAGATAAAATATCACAGACAGAATTCTACAGAATGTGTTGTTAGTGTGTGAAAACAGGCAAGAACCAAGGATCCCCAGGCATGCAGATGGTGGAGACATCAGGAGCCATCCTGGTGCCTGGGCATCTTCACTTTGTTGCAAGTAGCCAATAGCCAGGTAGTCCCCATTTCTGAAAAAATGGTCACTTCCCTATGCTGAATGGAGGCACACTCCCCACTAAAGGAGCAGCTTTGCAGGCTGGATCCAGCTTTGTCAATGGAAGCTCAGGTGGCCTCGGTGACTAGAAGCTGCAACTGGTACCATAGCTCAGACTTTTGCTGGACTGCGAAAACTTGACTGAAGTTATTCTTGCATTGGTTACTTTAGCATCAAATTACTGCAATGTGCTCTGTGTAGGGCTTTCCTTGTACTTGATCTGGAAGCTGCAGTTCGTGCAGACTGCTGTCGCTGATAAACGTGAGAGCCATCAATTAGCATCTGTCAGCTTATAACACCTTTTCATGCATTTCTCAGTTTGCTACAGGGCCAAGTGCAAGGTGTTATTATCAACATATAAAACCTTTAACAGTTTGGAAACAGTTTTCTTGTAATATCGCCTTACCCCATATATGCCCACTCAGCTGCTTTGATCTCCAGAACTTACAGTGCTTCAGAGATGCCACAAAATACCTGCTCCAGACTTGTAGGAAATTGATCTTTTCATGTGGCAGCACTTAAATTTTGGAACTCCCTCACCATTGACATCAGGCAGACATGTTCTCTCTGTTTCTATTTCTAAACTGCAAAAACCTTTAAATCAGTACTGCTAGTGTTGTCAGAGATTAACAATGTTCTTTCAAATATAAAATAAATTTACTCCGGTCTTTTTCAAACAGTTGGTCTCGCTGGTCATGGATTTTCCTGGACAGTTTTGCCAGTTCTGTGTATTCAATCATCTTAGTTTCCCATTCTTCTACTGTTGGAATTTCTTGCTGCTTCCATTTCTGGGCTAAAATAATCTTTGCCGCCGTTGTGGCATAAAGAAATATATTAAAATCCTTCTTAGAGATTTCATCACCTAATATGCCCAACAAAAAGGTTCTGGTTTGTTCTGAAAAGTGTTCTTAAATATTTTCTTAAGCTCATTATATGTCATATCCCAATAAATTTTTACCTTAGGACAAGTCCACCACATATGGTAGAAATTCCCTTCTTTTTCTTTACATTTCCAACATAGATTGTCACTTGTACTATACATTTTGGCTAATTTTGTTGGTGTCCAGTACCATCTATACATCATTTTCATTATGTTTTCCTTTAAAGCAGTACAAGCAGTAAATTTTATTCCTTTCTTCCATAGCCTTTCCCAGTCCTCTAGTTGTATATTATACCCAAAATCTTTTGCCCATTTTATCATAACACACTTGACTTGCTCATCTTTGGTATGCCATTCTAACAGTAGATTATACATCTTTGATTTAAAAATGTATTATGAAGCGTCTTGTTTCTGTTGGTTGAAAGAGTGGGTTTTATTATAAAATACTGGTTTATTGGATTTTGAAGGTTTCGACAACAGATTTGGTTGGCACGTCTGACAAAGTAAAGGCACACAGAAGCTTCCTAAATCATATCATAAGGAAGTCATTATATGACGTTTGGAAGAGATAATAGAAATTTGCTGGAATAATAACGCCAACTTCATTATGTTTTTAAGGAAGATGACTATATACTACATATAGGGGGGGAAATCTGATTAAATAAATATTAAATACAGCAGGTAACTAGCAGATAAAATCATCAAAAAGAAGGGGGGGATCAAATGATAAAGCAGTATAACCCAGTGATCAACAATTGGAAAATGCCTAAACAAAATTGGGTTTTCAGTAAGGGTTAAAAATATTCTACAGACAGATGGAGCCTCCTGGATGGGTAAGCATTCCAGAGAACAGGCACATTGCACTGAGAGGTGTGCATGTTTGTTATGAGAATGAAGGCAATCCATTATCTCACCTGGTCCTAAGTTCTACTCCAGGGGTCAGCAAACCTTTTCAGCAGGGCGGCTGGTCCACTGTCCCTCAGACCTTGTGGGGGGCCAGACTACATTTTGAAAAAATATATATGAACAAATTCCTATGTCCCACAAATAACCCATAGATGCATTTTAAATAAAAGGACACATTCTACTCATGTAAAAACACACTGATTCCCGGACCGTCCGCAGGCTGGATTTAGAAGGTGATTGGGCCGTGTCTGGCCCCCGGGCCTTAGTTTGCCTACCCATGTTCTACTCAGATCTCCAATACATCCCATTCTGCTTTCTGTTTATACTCCTAATCTAGCACCATGACAGCATTTTCAGCTGGAATAGCTTCCTTCTGACTTGTTCTGGATCCAGCTTTGGAAAAAAGGTACACTGGCTACCGGTTTGTACATGGTGTTTCCATATGTCAACCAACACCTGTTAGATCACTCAAAAGTTCAGCCTCTGAAACAGCACTGTATGTGCAGTGTTTAAAAAAGCAGCTCATTCTGTTACTTAATTGAGTCACATCTGCAATACTTGCTGCTTGAGTGCATCGTATATGTACTAGATGCTATCCTCGTGGTGCCTGTCATGATGCATTTCTTAGATCAATTCATTGATCTCTCTGTAATATTAGGACTAGAAGTGCATGGATTATGTCATCTGAAATGTGGTGTTTGTACTTGGCAAGGTTTTCAGGCACTTATTTGCGTTATGTCATTCTGAGATCCAATGGTGGAGCCAAGAGTGTCTAGTCCATGGCAACTTCAAGGTGCTTAGCTATGAACTATGAATTCCAGGCACATATTCAGAAGGCTTACTAAGAGAAATGGAAGCTGTTTGGCCACTACGCTGTTTCTAGTACTGTTTGCAGAACAGAACAAAAGCAGCTGCAGTATGAATGAATATGATGTCTTTGCTCATGCAAGTTCAAAGTTTAAAATATTGACCTTCAAAGCCAAACATATGGGTGGGGCCAGGGAAGATGCACACTTGTAAATGGCTAGGCCTTAGAGGACTGGGCCCAGTCCAAAGATGTGCCCAGAGAGGCTGTGTACATAACTTTCAGCAAACTGCTTAAAAGTTTATAAGCAGAAGGTGCTTGCTTAGTGATATTTGCCCCTCTATTTGAAATCTAAATTGATAATACAGAGGTGAGAATTGTGGCCATCTGGAGGGAATCAAATTGGCTGTCCTTGCATTAAAAAGTAATCTGTACCAAAGTGAAAAATGTCTGTCTACCGTTCACATATTTAGAGAAGTCTGCTCTAGTATTGAAACTGTTCGTTTTATTTGACCACTGCAAATGAACATCATGGCCTTTTGCAGTTTGTTTTATTTCAGTCATATACTTACCATATTTTATTACTTCAAACCATGCAATTTGTGACATCACATATGATGCGCTAAGTTAGCAGTTGCTGTGGTGCCTGTTGTTTTCTTAATTTGTCCTTCCCTGGCCTGTACAGTGTAGAACCAACTACCACCGGGACACTACTGCTAATTTCCTTCTGCCAGTTCCTTTGTGCTCTGAACTAAGCCTTTTCTCATTCCTTGTTCATATGCATGGCAGCAAGGGTCTTTCTACATGTCATGATACAAATTTTCAGAGCACTCCTTTGAGATCTGTGGCTTGAAGCTTAGTCACCAATCCTGAAGAAATCCCATTCATACTGTTCTTAACTCTGACATTAGGAAAGTTGATTACAGTATGCTTATATAATTGTTTCACTGCAACTCAAAATGTGCAACCAAGTAGCATTTTATACATAGGCAGACACATCCCTGTATCTATTTTTATGGTAGCCTTTCAAAGTCACTTGAATTGCCCTTTCCTTCTATTTTTTGTTCTGCTCTAAAATAATGCCTTTCTCAGAGTGTCATATATTAAAATGGATTTGCTGTATGTGGGTCATTCCACACAGCCAGCTTCTTCTGCAACCTCTTCTTACTTTTTTTTTTAGCAAAGTCTGGAAGCCTCAGGGTTTAAATGACCCCCACCTCACATTTCTTTAATACAGCTTCTTGGAAAGCCCCTTTAACCCTCCAAATCAGGCATAGGCAAACTGAACCCTCCAGATGTTTTGGGACTACAACTCCCATCATCCCTAGCTAACAGGACCAGTGGTCAGGGATGATGGGAGTTGTAGTCCCAAAACATCTGGAGGGCCGAGTTTGCCTATGCCTGCTCCAAATTCAGAAATTCACCATGCCCATCCCAAAAAAGTATTTAAGAGGTGGCAGTAATTGACTAGTTCGTGGGTTCCTTCTGCTTTTTCTTGTGAAATGTCCTGAAGCAGAATCCCAAAAGAGCTTGTGGTTTAAAAACTTACATGTGCTGAAACTTGTGGGTTTGATGAGCACATCAGCATATCAGCGCAGGCTTCCTATCTACTGTATGTGAGTAGCAAACATTTAGCAGGGCCTAATGCTTTAATCTCTTATACTTCTCCTGTTGTTGGCATCTGTCTGTCTCAAGAGGCAATGGAGTGCACTTCCAGGGATGAAATCAAACTGCTGCATTAGCAGCACCCAAGTGACCTGCCTGTAGCAGTGCGCACAGAGGTCCTGGAATGGCCAGACAACAAGACCCCCCTCTTGGCCTCGCTGACCTGGTCCAAAGGAAAGCATAGCAATATATTTAGCACCAGCTTGGCTGCAGGAGTTGCAGGAATGGGGCGTATGAGGCACCATCCAACCGTCCGAGCGACTCCACTCCCAATTTGTGTGGGCCTTAATCCGTAGCTTTCTCCCGAAGACATTCCACAAGGCAGCAGATGACCCAGTATAAAGTAAATCATGTGCCTATAGCAGCTGGTTTGGACACAACTTTTATCTATGCAAAAAAGGGCCTATATTGGGGTATACAGGGAAGGTGTTTTCTTTCTATACCTCTAGAAATGCTGTGTGTGTTGATGTTTGGGTTTGGCCTCTGCTACTGTATATCTGACATTCATGAACACCTCTGAAATCATGCCACAATTCCTCAGCTATTCAGTCACCTGGGAAAAATCATATTCCTAGAAGCCAAAATATGTAATTTTTTTGCCAATTGCATCTGCAACTGAGAACAAATGTTAATTATAACTAACAATAGACTTTGTGTACTGACATAGATCCCAGCCTCAGTATCCCGTAGGCATTTTCTGACATTTGCAGGTCAGATTAGTCTTTTCAGGAGGTCACAAGCTTTAGAGACTAAATAGATTATAAATATTTGGTGGAGGGATGCAGAACCAGAGCCACACTCATTCAGTACACTCTTAGCATTCACATGGGCTACTTCAAATCAAGATGGCATGTAGGCCAACTTTGATACACACTCATTCTAACTGCATATGTTGAAACTGGGTAGGAAACTTCTCTTTCCCTACCCTGGCAAACTGTTGTTGACATTACTATATTTATTCATTTTACAACGCAAATGACATCTTGGAGAGAGTTGCTTCTCTCTACATTCTTTTGCTTGACGGTTGGTAAACAGAGGTTGGCAAATAGAAACTGTTAATTCCACCCATTGATGGTAGTGTCCATTATCAGTAAATGTTAGTGGGGAAGCAGATAAGGGGGTTCTATTGAGCAGTCACCTATTGCTGGAAGAAAACTAGTTTTGTTTGAGAAGATTTGTGAAGCTCCTCTGGATATACAGTCAACTTGACTCACACAGAAGAGGTCGCTCATCACTAGTGCTGTTTTTGACATATAAAACCATAAATGGCTCAGGACCCCAATACCTTAAGGACCACCTCTCCCCATATGAACCGACCCAAACCCTGCAATCATCATCTGAGGCCCTTCTCCATGTGTCTCATCCACATGGAGGTCCCATGGCAATGGCTCTCACTTTGTGGAATGCTCTCTGCAGGGAGGCTGATGCCCCCATTACATATCTTAGGTGCCAGGCAAGAACATATTTCTTTAACCAGGCCTTTGGGTGATTGACATTCTGTGTCCTTTTAAATGTGTTTGTGGGATGGGGGTTATTGGTTTATTTTTGTTCTTGTTTTTATTATGTATTTTGTGTTTTCATCTTGTGTTTTTCTGTTGTGATCCACTCTGTGATCTTTGGATGAAAGGTGGTATACAAATTTAATAAATGAAAATAAAAGCCTCTTTCTGGGCAGACTGACAGTGGTTTACTCAAATGGCAGCTGCCAAATGGCAGTGAGAAAAATTGTTTCCAAGGTTGAAGCCAGTTCAGAGGCTAAAGCTTGTATACCTTAAGCACATTTTTGCCCTTGGTGAAAAGAGCCAGCGTGTCCTACTTTTTTTTTTTATTAATAGAGGTTGCTTTAATTAGCAAATGCAGGTATACAAGATGGGATAGAGAAAGGGTTCGTTTTAGTCAGAAATTAAGACTTTTCTGTGGCTTGTGGCTGTCTTTCTTTGTGTGTGTTTATGAGGGTTATTTAATCCCCACGGCCATCTCTCTCAAATTGGCTAGTGAAACAGGTGTCAAACTGGCAGCCTTTCTAGCTTTTGTGCAGGTCTGGATAGGTAGGTAAGGGCATGAATCCATATGCCTGAGATGTGTGTTTTGTGCATTATTGAAAAGCCTTTTCTTTTTAAAAATACAACAACCACAAAACCATCTTTTCATTTTTATGCTGGGCATTGCTGCTGCTATGTTGGTCCTCAAGCATGGGAAAAAAAGAGAGGTTACTTTATTAACCCCTTAATAAGTAGTATTATGTTCATGGTAGTGTGTAATGTGTAAGTCTCACTGTCATAAAAACCATACTCCGAGGTCTAACACCTCCTTGAAGTATGCTTTTCTAGGAGTCAAGATAAGAGCAAATAATTGTATTGTTCATGCTGTTTTAGGGCATGCTGCATGTTGCTAGGTGATGGGATTGGTTTTTAAAACACTTGTGTGCAAGTAGTTTAACTTTATAGCAATTGTCCTCATGCATTCCCCCACTACCTAAACTCGTTGAGTAACTCTCTGTTAGAAACCTGGACTAAAGTCCCGAGCCATAGTACACAATGTAAAGAGAGTAACTTAAAGCTCCTCTTTTATTTGCAAAGAAATTTATGTTCCCAGAACCTCCGTTTATGCAGTAGCTACTCTAACTGTCTTGGCACATAAGTATGGATATTCTTTTAAGGAAGAACCCTGGGTGCATTATGCTGCTTTTGTCTAGGCATTTCTTTTGGGCGTATTCATGAGCACAGCTGTTTTGGTGTCCTAAATATGCCTCATTTTAGGCATGTAAGAAAGCTTTTGATAACTTTGCCAATGACACTTCATTGTGCTGCTTGATAAGATGCCATTTGAAACTCTGGCATTCAGTAGGAGAAAGTGCTGGCGGTGATGGTATGTGTGGTGGCATCTAGCAGTAGCTCTTAGTCACTGCAACCAATAAAGACAAAGGGGCATTTTGGCTTCAGAGTCTGACCACCTGTCATAGTGCTGAAGGTGTTGCGGTCCATCATCTCCTTAGTGGTCTGGCTTTTACTTCATTCTACATTTTCTAGAAAAATGCCTCCCAACATTAAATCAGAAATGTAATCAAGAGGCTGGCAGGGGTGGCCAGGAGAGGTCATCTGTTGCCTGACTACCTACATCCACAGAAGGTGAAACAGGAACAGAACAGGAACAGCTTGTCCTTTTCTTTGTGGAGAGATGGTTGAGATGGAAGCAGCAAAGCAGTTGCCCATTAATACCTTTGCAATTGTGTGACTTACTTTGTGAGCAGCTCACATCTCTGGAGAGGGGTGGTGCTCTTTGTCAGAGAAGAGGGTAACAGTGTGTGTTACTAAGCAGCATGGAAGTCCTCACCACAGACACACATTCCCCATCTCTTCCTCTTAAAACTCTTCCACAGTCTCATGACCAAGATGGGATGAGAAGAGGGATTTGTCTGTGGCCTCCAGAAAGGAAATGAATGGATTTTGGATTAAAGGGGAAATGAATTAGAAGGGGACCTGGCGACTCTGTTTTCAAAAGCATTTAAATAGGTGGGAGGCACTGGAATGGTAATTCAGAGTTCACCTCTTGCACCAGAATGTTGCCTCAGTAGAAGGGTGTATCTGGTCATGGCGTTCCATTCAAAGCTTTTTCTAGCCTTGAATAAAGGAAGGTACTGTAGGTGCCAACCTCTACTTAGAGTGTCCTTGGCAGCTAATTCTTTGAAGATTTCATCTTTGAGCATGGTGCTTTTCTTTAGCTATAATGGCTGATATTGCAGCAGATTAATGGCCTCTTGGGTGGCTGGAGCCAAAAGAAAGAGTCATGAAAATAATGGGAAGTGTGGGAGGGACATTTAGCATCTTGACTTTCTGGAAGCACTGCCTTTGGCATCAGTTGCAACATGAACCAGTATGTTCACAATTGGCTCAAGTTGACTTTCATCTTTATGATACAGATAGTTGTAGTTTGCAGAAACTGTCCAGCATTTTTTGTGTTGTATTCCAGTTAGCCCACTTTTTAAAAAGTCAAAGAGAACCCTTGTTTTGAGGGCTATTCAGGGGGGTAACTATTAAAAAGAAAAAAATTCTATGTACTAAATTCAGTAGTGCTTGAATCCTTGGTAAGTGTGCATAGGAGTGCGGTCAAAGTTGGTTGTCTTAACTTCCAGTGCAGTGAGAACGTCATTGTAATGGGGAGAGGGGAGTGATTCACTGTATTCTCCTTTTTATAGACCATTTTAGCTAGCAATGGCTGTGTTTGATCTTTGGGTGCTTTCATGTGTTTAAAACAGAGTATGAACTTGAAAAATCAACATTGGTAGAACACGCTGAATACACCTTAAAATATCTTTCTAAGTAGATGGAGGCATATAATTAAGGCCAGCTTGGAAACTTCCAAATTGGTAACTTCCCATGGAAGCAATTAATTTTAAACTCCTTCCCCGTTGCATGCATATATAAAACCTTTTATATATTGTCCATTTATGTAAATAAAAAGTAGGATGAAGAATGGCAAATGCATTTTGTGTGGGCTTTTTGAGAATATTTTTCTCCCTCCCTCTCCCCCTCTTCTGAACAATTACCATCCATTATATTAAATACATTGCACCTTCCCTCCTAAGTACAGTAATGTGATGGAGCTTTACTTTGATACCCTCCCCAGATGTCATTAGCTGATTTTGAGTGGTGTTCTATTCCCATTGCGTGCTCTTGCTCTTTACTGCATGCTATTAAAGCAACTGAGCACCAACAGTTTCTGCTTCCCTTCCTTCACCCCCACTTCGCCAGAAATGCCCAATGCCTCATTAGTTTTCATCAGGAATTTGCATGGTTTGAGATCCCTCCAACAACTGAAAGTCTTCTGCTCCCTATGAAAACTCCGCCCTTTCCCCCTTGCTGCCCTGTAGGCCCATCTGCCTCCCACAATATCCCATGTAATCCTGTATTAGCACTGATGTCCCAGGTGCTGCAGCCCTATTAGTATAATGTAAATCAAACTCAATGCATGGTTGACATGACTATTCTTGGTAGTGTATAGTTCCCTAGTGAATTTCCAGCATAGGGATGTTTTACTGCATCTTCACCTTTGTGTGCATGGGGGGAGGGAATGCTAATCTTTTTACAGAAATACTTTGATCCATTTTCACCAGCTGATTTACAGCTGAAAATTCCCTGAATAGTTTAGGCAGTCACACCTCATCCCATGTGTGGCTCTGGATTCCTTAGTATTCAAAGCAAATACCTCATTAAGCCTGGGCTCCCTCTTTGAGACAAATCTGCAGTTTCGCTCCTATCCCTAGTCACTTTTTGCACCTCTTGAATTGGATTTTCCCTACTCCAGTTCTTAAAATGTGACCTTTATTGAAGAATCTATTGATATCCTAACACACAGCCTGTCTATGCATCTACAGTGATACCTCAGGTTGCAGACGCTTCAGGTTACAGACTCCACTAACCCAGAAATAGTACCTCGGATTAAGAACTTTGCTTCAGGATGAGAACAGAAATCGTGTGGCGGCGGTGCAGCGGCAGTGGCAGGCCCCATTAGCTAAGGTGGTACCTCAGGTTAAGAACAGTTTCAGGTTAAGAATGGACCTCTGGAACGAATTAAGTTCTTAACCCAAGGTACCACTGTACTTCTATCCAAAAGTCCATAGAAAGTTTCCTTCAGCTTACCTGAACTTTTCTTTCCCCCCGTTTCATATCTCTTTTGCTCATCCTTTCCTGAAGCCCTGCTAGATGGTCCATTTGCTTCCTGTCACCTTTCCATCAGCTGCCCTTTCTCTTAGCTTCTGTTCCACACCTCTTGGTTCCTCTTACTTTTATGTTTCCTACGTGTCATTCTTCACCTGCCTCCCCTTTTCCCCATTGGTTTATAGCATATTCACTGACATATTCATCCCAAGTTGTTTGGATGTTCTGAACATTTCGTGCTATCCCGGATGACTGTCGAGTGGAAGAGTCTTTCTGCCAGTTTCTCTTCCATTATGCAATAAATGCTGCCTTATATTCCAATTTTGAATCTTTCACAATCAGCGTTCAATACTAAGCAGGTGCATTTTACACCTGGATATTGGCCACTTGTGAACAGATTAAGCTCCCCGGGCACCAGGATGGCTCCTGATGTTTCTACCATATGGCGATGCATGGCTGGGATTATTGGATCTAACCTGTTTTCACACACTAACAGCACATCCTGTAGAATTCTATTCGTGACATTTTATCTGCACAATCAGAATGAATTTCAGGAACCAAAAAGTCATGTTGAAAAATACAACTTTCAAGCCCCAAAATGGTAACTATACATTATGTTTTAGCAACTGTAAACCTGGTTTAAGGAGTTATTCAGTAGTTACATTATTGTTCTTGTTCTTTTCTTCTCGCTACCTCTTTTGCCAGATGCCTGGTATTGCATGAGGACATAGTCTTGAGTTCATCATTGGTATAGTACCTTTATAGTACCTTCTGGTATTTAAGTATGTTGTGATGTAGCATTTAAATGGCATGTATTTAAAGGGGGTGGCTGCTACGTAGACAAGAAGTAGGGACCAGTTTCTAGGGCTTCACTACCACCAACTTGAATGCATAGATTATTTTGACTGTCAGGGCGTGTGTCCATGTGATACTAGCTTAAGGCACGGCCACCTTTGTTAGCATGAATTTCAGAACAAGTACTAATTTGTTTCCAGTGTATCTGGTTTATAGTACCGTACATATGTTTAGGATACCAAAATTATCTTTTTAAAGGAACTTTGTGGAAAGACCAGACATACATTCCATAAAATTGAAAAATACTGTAGCACTTGGAAAGGGGGCACCGATTAAATGGGTTTTCCACAATCTTTGAAAAGGGTGTTTAAAACAATGAGAGGCTGATTCTGTTCCTTTTGCTGACACAGTTTCGAAGTTAGCTTGCTTTTCCCCCTGGGAAAGTGTTCAATTCCTTACATGCTTGAATGTTGCTAGGCAATTGCCTCTTTCATTTTGCTTTGGCTACCATTTGCTTTTCAAAAATTGGCATTGCTCATTTTTGCCATTAACTGTGTGACTAAAGCCAAGGGGGAGATGGTGGATGCAAATGGAGAAACTGCCTGTTCTTCTGGCACTAAAATGAAAATAGGAAAAGTAGATTTTGTTTTCGGGAGTTAGCTGTAGTGTGCCTGTATTTCTCCCACCCATGGGCAAGTAAGGTAGCTGAGCTTGCTTTTAAAAACACATAGAAAATAGAAAGCGTTAAACGCCTACTAACTCTTAAGTATTCCCTGCATGGTAAGATATTCCTGCCTGGTTTACGGGTCTGATATTCCTGTTCCTCTCACCAGCACCTTTTGTTCACTGGAGTGACACTTCTTTACAAATCAGTTGTACAGCCAATTTATTGCTGTTTAGCTGCCAAGGAAAGACAAGTTCTGTTCAAAAGTTGCACTGAGGCTAAACTTCAAACTCAACATTTTAGAATGTTGTTAGCTGGAAATTAGGAATGCTACCTGGGGCTGCTGACAGTGTTGTAGCCTAGAACACTGGAGGGCACCAAGTTGGTGAAGGCTGCCATACAGGCCTGCTTTAGTGTAGACTTGTATAGGATTGCATACTATTTTTTTCTATCATTTAGGTCAATCAGCTAAACCTTTCAGTTTACTAAAAGCTATTCTGGTCAAGTCAGGTAGCAGTTTTTTAACTTGTACCTGTGGGTCAGTGTGGTGTCCTCTACATGATTTTGGATTAAAATTTTCTTCTGTTCTGCTGGCATGACCAGTAACACTGACCAGTTTCACCCAGTAACACTGAATAAAGCCACTTGAAATTTTCCTAGCATGTTCTGAGACTCAAAGGCCAGCTCCAAAGGTAAGCCTTGCAACACTTATTTAAATTAGCAAGGCTTAGGTCTGCAATAGAGGGCGTTTCATAGTTGGGAAGAGCCATCACAGAGATGGTATCAGGTTTCCATTCTGTTCACTCCCAAGAGACAACAATCATATTTTGTTGTTGGGTAATGCAGGTTTTTGACATCACTTAACCAGTAGTCCTGTTTATTTGGATTTTTTTGTGTTTTTAACACTTTATATCCTGTGTTTTCTTACTGAATGCAAAAGTATAGACTACAATAATAATAAAAAATTAAAACAAACACCACAGCAACGAAGTGCATAAAGGGGCCAAAGAAAGAAAGAAAGAGAAAATTCAAAATGTCCTTGTCCCTAGTAGAAGAGCAGGTCTTCATTGGATGGATCTTAAGATTACACAACTCACAATGGCTTTAAAGGCAAGGAGCACTTTGAATAGGGCTCAATGCAGATTATATGTCTTCTCAGTCTAAATACACCATCCAAGGTGGTGCTGGTCCTGATGGAGGGTGAAATGAGAGTTAAGGATGTGCCTATGTGTCTCTCTTCTCCACCCTGCCCCAGGACCACCTGTGGAAAATAGTGAATGAGAAAGGGTTACATGACCTTCCTCTAGCATTTCTGATTTGGTTGAGATTGGAGCCCCTCTTCCCCATTATTCTGAGGTTTGATACCCTGCATTATGTCTTTCTTGGCCCTGGGGTCACCAGCCAACCTTTTGGGACCTGTGGGCCCATTTTTTATTTTTGCCTTGCAATGGCAGCATACACACATGCTGACTTTGAGTATTTTAAGGACACAATATAAGGAGAGATTTAAAAAAGAAGCCAGCTGTGTGGCACCTTCTAAGTAGCGCCTTCTGTGTGGCACCTTCTAAGTAGCGCCTTCTGTGTGGCACCTTCTAAGTAGCTAAGTACCTCACCAGGCTTGTGAGGTTTGTGGGAGCAGAGGAGAGGCAGTGCCAAGTAAACCCCAGTGTGGTGTAGTGGTTAAGAGTGGTAGACTCGTAATCTGGTGAACTGGGTTCACGTCTCTGCTCCTCCACATGCAGCTGCTGGGTGACCTTGGGCTAGTTACACTTCTTTGAAGTCTCTCAGCCCCACTCACCTCACAGAGTGTTTGTTGTGGGGGAGGAAGGGAAAGGAGAATGTTAGCCGCTTTGAGACTCCTTTGGGTAGTGATAAAGCGGGATATCAAATCCAAACTCTTCTTCTTCCTGAGAAACAGTCACTGCTGCTTGGTCTGTTTGAGAGAAAGCTGCTGTGGAGGAGTGGCTGGCTGAGTGAGCAACTGGAACATCTGATCCTAGTTCCCAGTGACTGCTAGGCTGTTGGGTTGGGAGAGATAAAAGGGGAGCCAGCTGTTGACGGTGTATAGACCCTGATGGGGAGCTTGTTGGTATGCTACCCACCTCTAGATGTGACCCTGGTGGTGGCAGCCTGTAGTGTGGTGCTGCAGAATCTTAGGACACTATTCTTGGGGACTTCAATGTCCATGTTGTTTCTGCCTTATCTAGACCAGCCCAGGATTTTGTGGTTGCCATGATAACCATGAGGCTTTTGCAATACATCCATGTGTCAGACACATGCTGCAGGATCTGGAAAAAAATAATACAGTGAATGGGGTGGTGGTGAGTTGTCGTGGATGGACCGCTCCCTAATGAGGGTTGCATTGCCTGTGACCCTCCCATCTACCCCCAGAGATTGATGGAAATGGAAGGATTTCCCATGTGGTGCTCCTGCTAAAGCCCTAGGTCCAATTTGGAATAGTGAGACAGGGAAGGCTATTGATGAGATTGCCCCTAAGCGCCTTATCCAGCTGCAGAGAGTTTGAGAGGCTCCTTGACTTTTTGAGAGCACCAGGCAACCAAGCAGGTCAGATGCCACAGGTAAGTCCTGCCATGAAAATGGCCTGGTTGAGATGCCAAGTTGATTACTACATGGCAGTGGCATCGGCCGAAAGATCATATTTCTCTCAGCCTTTTTCACACCTTTGGTGAATCGCCCAGCACTGATGCTGAGAGTAGAAAACTGGCTGGTTCAGAACAGGGTTGCATAATAGAAAAGGGGCCACTGAGTAGCCTGCTGGGAGGCATCTCTGTAAATCACTTTGAGGGCAAAATCATTCAGATCTGCGCTGAACTCGATGCCATGATTGGTTCAGGTCTGTTGCAGGTCCCTAAAGCACTGTCACTTTGTGGGATCAGTTTTTGACTGTTGCAGCCAAAGGATGTGGGCAGGATGCTTGTGGTGGTGAGGCAGACTGTGTGGTCTTTTGATCCCCACTCATCATGGCTGATAAAATCTAGTAACAGGGACTGACTGTATGGGTCCAAGGATAGTTAGTGCCTCACTATGAGAGACAGTTGTGCACTGCCTTGAAAGGGGTGGCGGTGCAACCTTTCTTGAAGAGGTCACAGCATCCGGAGGTTTTAGAAAACTGTTACCATGTCTGTAATATTCCCTTCCTGGGCAAGGTGATTGAGAGGGTCTTGGCCAGCTAGCTGCTGGTATGCCTGGAGGAAACAGGCTATCTAGTTCCATTACAGTTTGGTTTCAGGCCTGGTTTTGCCACCAAAAAGCCTTGGTCACCCTGATTAATGGCCTATATCAGGAGAGAAACATGCAACCCACAGGGGCGGGAGTTGTCATGGTGGCATTAGTCCTGCCTTCAGGCTCACTACCAGAAAGTTGTATTAGGGCTTGATCTAGACATTAAACCCACCCCCCAATTTTTTTTCAGGAAAACATGTTGTAAAGCTCATAATGGGAAATCATGTTGCCAAAGGTTCAAATCCTACAGCGCTATCTGGTGTCACAGTGTTATAACGCATTTAAAATGCTTTTTAAAAAAAACTAATGTAGCTGAGTCCTAGGAGACATTTGCTTGACTCTGTGGGTTCCCTTAAGGGTCCATTCTGTTTCCTATGTTATTCCACATTCATATAATATCATTGGGAGGTTTCATTCAGGGATTTGTAGCAGCACTCTCTCTTCATTCTGTCTGAATTGGGAAAGGCTGAGAAGGTGTTAGACTAGCGTATGTATATATTCTGAAGAATGATTACAAATTTAGAAACTCGTGGTAGGGGTGGAATATGTTTATCTTTAAATGGGAGCCACTCTCAGTAAGTACTATGTAGACCCAAATGGATGTTTCAGAATTCCAACTGATAAGTTTATATCTGTCGTGTAGGATCAGGCCCCGGGGAAAAATAGTTTCTCCCTGGGAAAGCCAGTATTGATGAGATCACAGCCTTGATCTGGAGTATAAAATAGTTTCTCCCTGGGAAAGCCAGTATTGATGAGATCACAGCCTTGATCTGGAGTCCTATAAGGGAGAAGAAACCCACAATGATCTTGCCTTGCAATCGCCTATTGATGCCCAAAGGAATTTGCTTGCCTAACACTTCTTATCTAAATTGATTAAGAGAAACAAGGCATTGATTGACTTGCACAGCACATAACCAATATTTTGAATACTCTGCAGCAATATGTAAATGCTGTCAATCATGCTATCTGGGTTGACCCAGCCAGATGGGTGGGGCATAAATAATAAAATTATGATGCTGATGATTAAAACTGTGATTGGGATGGTGTTTGTGAAATATTTTAGTTTGCTTCTTTGGAATGGCTTGAGTAACCCTTTCTTACATCATGGATTTGTTTTAAGAGCTCATTGTAAAATTCACAGTTCCACAGTACTTATTAATGAATTTGGTCATACTGAACTGTCTTGAAGTTTCAGGATGTTAACTTGGCAGCTCAAAGACTTTGTCCTGAGTTTGAAGCCCTTTTGGCATTGTGGTTGGGAAGCTGCTTTTATAGAGCTGGCAGTAAGATTAAGGGGACAAGAAAAGTAAAAAGACTTTGCTGTGCAGTGTCATGCTATCATTGCCGTTGACATCTTGGGCATACAGCGCTAGTGGAATTGACCCTGCTTCGTAAATGACTACCCGGTTAGGGTCAACGT
The DNA here is from genome assembly GCF_964234715.1 of Podarcis melisellensis. Taxonomy (NCBI): domain Eukaryota; kingdom Metazoa; phylum Chordata; class Lepidosauria; order Squamata; family Lacertidae; genus Podarcis; species Podarcis melisellensis. Next base: position 39,283,590 of record NC_138543.1, read on the forward strand.
TAGATTTACTAAATATATATATCTCACTTCCTATTACAAAAAGTCCCAAAGCAAATTACAACAAAGTAAAAATATAATAATAAAAATAATGTAATCATGTTAAAAACATATTCAAGAATGTAGTACTACTGTAAAAGGGTTCTTTTCCAACAAAACCAGTCCACCCTATCTAAGATGAACACCAAAATGAGACAAACATAAAAACAAACATGAAAGCAAGATTTCTTCCCCTGATAGGTTGGCTTTCCATTTTCAGGGAGATGTAGTCATTGAACTGTGAGCATTCTAGAATTCTTACAACCCTGTTAGAGGAGTTCTACCATTGGTTCCCTGCATATTTTTGATCTGGACCTTGTTTAGACATGAAAGAAGCAGAGAGTTTGGAAAACAAGCTTGGAGGACCAATTTGCATGGCCTCTTGGCATGGTTAGAGGAAAGTGGGGCCAAGAATCAATGCAGTGAGTTCTGTTTGTGTTGCTGCTTGCAGCTGTGTGAAAAACATACCAGCAGGGCAGGTCAACCCAGGTCAATGGAAGCCACGTTCCTGCCACTGATAAAGTGGTCCTATGTCAGGAGTTGCTAACCTTTGTTTAGCATGATAGCTGCTTGGCCAAGTCTCCAGGGTCTGTATGCTAGTAGTGGGTGTGGCCACACCCCATGCTTTCATGCACATGCACACATACACAGCTCTTCCCTCAGCTTTTCAGTACAGATCAGTTGATGAAAGATTATCACCTCCTCTCTGTTCTTAAATTGATCAATCTGAAGACCAGGGAGGGGGCCATTTGCATTCCAACTTGTTTTCTGGCTTCTGCCCACCCCATCACTGTCTACTTTCCTCCCTGTTTTTCTGCCACCAGAAGAATCAGTAGGATCTTGGGAGGGAAGCAGAAAATTTGCTCAGGGAGCTCATTAAGGATTAGCCAATCTTGAGCTAGTGGTTAGCTGTGATCTACATGGGTTGAACTGACATCCAGCAGATCTAGGGACACCCAGTACAGTCTGGTCTCATTATTATCTTTGCATTTGTCTACTTCCCCCACTCTAAATCCATACATAATAGGTTTAATGCTTAAGACTGCCCTGCCACTTTGTGGCTTCAGCAGATGGAAATGGAAAAGAAAAAGCTGAGCTTAACAACAGAGAAGCTTCTCTTTTTTCCACAGCATCTGATTGTAGAGTCTTTAAGTTGCACTGGTGAGAATAAGGGCACTCTGATATTATTAAGTTGATCTTCACCATAGTAGTGATCCTGAACACTCTGAAAGCCATGTCCATGAAATCCAGCAGGGCTTTCTTCTGGGTAACCATTTTTACACGTCAGGCATGTTTGTGTGTGTGTGTGTGTGTGTGTGTGTGTTTGGGTGTGCAAAGATGAAATTGTGACTGGGGTATGCATTGCATAAAATAGAAAATGAGGCTGATGTTAAATGTCCTTAAACTGTTGCCTAGTGTACACTACAATCAACTTGCTTCCCTGCAACAATTTCATTGACAGTTGTGTGAAGACTTCAACCCCCTTTTTTCTTTGCATATTTTTATATGTCCAATTTATTGCCCCTCAGGAGAGATCCTTCTCACCACGGTGGAGATGGCCCTAAACAATCTGACGTTGAAGGCTGCATCGCTTTATGATGAGTGGATTAAAGATGCTGGTAAGTCTTGCTCCACAGTAGTGACTTTCTGTTTTATGGTATTTAACAACAGCTAAAATAGTATTATTAAGAGTATCTATGTAAAACTGAAATGTGCAGTTGTTTGCCAGTAGGTCCTTGTGCACTTGGCTATTCCAGGATACGTGGGCATATTGGAAGCTTTGGGAAGGAACAAGTCGGGTGTTAATTTGGGATAATTGAAGATGGAACACAAAATGAGTAATCGATTGCACCAGATGTTTAACAAGTGAGAGATTACATGGTGTTGACTCACCCATGAGTTGCTTCCAGAGGAACAGGATTTAACTTTATGAGTTACATGTTGCACAATGTTTATCAGTCTTTTCAATGTACAGAAAGGTCATGCATACCATCTTACACGTGTATTACCTAACTGAAAAATGAATAAGCAGGTCTCTGCATCCTGTGATTGCTTGAGAGTGCAGAAAAAGCACAATGCAATACTGTCCAAAGGCCCATCTTGTCCAGAATCCTGTTCACAGTGACCAGCCAGATGCCTGTGGGAAGCCCACAAGCAAGACCTGAGCGAAATAGCCATCTCCCCAATTGTGATTCCCAACAACTGACATTGCTCATGACAGCGGAGGGAGCACATGGCCATTGTGGCTTGTAGCCATTGATAGCCCTTTACTGGGTGGTGTGATTGCACTTCTGGAGAATCCATGCAATGTTACTGAATTTGTGGATTCATACAGGCCAAGGATTTTAGGCACAGGATTTTACTTTTTGATGTTGAGCACATGCAAATCCATTGGATGGTTGTCACATCAGGAAAAAGGAATCATTTATTTTGTCGGTACTGTCAGATCCCTTCTACACACCTCTGGATTGGGATCCAAGCTCTTTGAATGGAAATGTGTATAACTTAAATTTAGGTGTTCTACAAGGCAAGGATTCTCAAAATACCAGAGTTGTTGTGGTGTTGTTTATTAAGAGTTCCACTGAAGTAGGATGCCAAAGTAATGCTTGTGCAACTATAAAATGGCACATAACTGGTTTCCAGTTTTAGAGCATTAGTTGTCTTGGAATAAGGAATAGATAACCATAAATTCGGGAAAATTTATGATCAAGGTGATGCCTCTACAGCTGTTGAGAACATAGCTGGATCGCAGCTCCATTTAGCCTAGCATCCTGTTTCCAAGAGTGGCCAGCCAGGTGAGTCCAGGAAGTCCACAAACAGGTCCTGAAAGGCACAGCACTTCCCCTCAGCATCTGGAGGGGCCAAATTATGCATGCTTGTTCACACACAGGGCCTAATGCCATGTTTAGAATACCCCAACAATATGTCAGCAGGATGTACAAATACTAATAAGCTCCACACTAATAAGCATCCTATGAAGACATTAACTGACGCTCCCAAAATTGCTTCTGGCTTTGTTTTACAAACATTCAGTCAAACATGAATATCGCATGTGAACAATTTGTGCATAATGTAATGCCTAGGAGGAAAGGAAGATGGTGCACTTGCGCACTTCTGCTATTCACAAATATTAAAACCTAGAAGGCACTGAGTGCCCTTGCTCTGTGTTTTCACATTCTTCCACAGAATACCAAGTTGTTTTGTCTCCAAATGAGTCTCCTTTATGAAAGTGTTATGATGCCCACAAAGAATACTTCTTGGATTACTGAATAAACTCAGTGTAAAGAAGACTGTATTATTGGGTATAGGGAGAGACCAAAGCTGCTATTTTTAAGCAGTGTAGCAATGAGGTTATTTAGGAATCCCATTTGCTAATGGGGGTAAATTTAGTACCTGTTTTTACGAGTATTGCATTTATGTAAAAGGGGAAAAAATGAAATATTCTTAGCAGATTGAGGATACTAATGTATATTATATACCAGGCACGTCCAACTTCCAAGAGACTGCGATCTACTCCCACTATAAAAAAAACTGGCAGTGATCTACCCATTGGATTGACCAGAGTTGTAGAGTTTTTTCTTGGGAAGCTTCATCAAAGTTGTTTTTAGGGAGGATTGACCAGAGTTGTTGAGCTTTTGGGGGAGGGGAGCAATTGATCGGGGTCCCGCGATTTACCAGGGACACCCAGTGATCGACAGGTAGATCGTGATTGACCGATTGGACATCCCCGTTATATGCCATTAATGATAGGGGTGGGTGTTGGACATTCTTGGTTATGTCCCAGTCATTGGGAGGGATTGGTGGAATATATACATGTCCAAGTTACTTCCTTTTAAATCTTGTAAGTATTTTGCTAGACTAGTCAAGTGGCTCAATGAAGGCTAATACTTTATTCTGTTTTGCCATTTGACAGCAATAAAAATACAGGGAATGAGTAAATCAAAGATCCTTCTGATGATTCTGGATTTCAACTGACCATTGGCTGTGCTGGGTAGTCTAGTAACATCAGGCAAGCCTGAGGTTGGCCACTGCTGAAGTAAATGATGCAACTCATCAAACACCAAAATAGTGGCTGCACTAGGTCTCAAATCTAGCCAAAATAGCAAAATTTAATGATGCATTTCAAGAGCGTGTGACTTCTGTTTGTAGTATTCAAGGAAAAAATAACACGGTCATGCCATTGTCAAAGGTTTCTCATTGTTGCAACTTACGGATGCAGGTAAGGTATGCTTTTTGTGTAACGTGGGGAGAAGCTGAGGTAAACAACAAATGTGCCTGTACAGGTGAAAACGTTCGTTTGAATGAACAGCCTATTTTTGCTTAATAATATACTTGATGCTTGATTAAGCATGGTAGCTGACTGACTTGGTCCCTTTTAAACTAAATCTCTTCCAGATCCGCGAGTCGATGGCTACCCGCTTATGGCCTCACCTTTTCCACAGACACTTATTCTTGGAGCATATATCTATTTTGTCACCAACCTGGGACCAAAGTTCATGGAGAACAGGAAACCTTTTGATTTGAGGCAATTGATGGTTTTTTACAACTTCATTGTAGTGGCTCTTTCAATTTATATGACTTATGAAGTAAGTATTGCCTAAGAATAGACTCATTATGCCGATTAGATGTGCACAAAGTTTTTTGTTTTGTTTTTGTTTTCCTAAAAATGTTAATGGGTTTCTGCTGTGGGCCAGATTGCAACACCAAAGTTTAGAAACACTTTCATCAAATCTGAATGCCACGATGTGACCCTTTGTTCCCAGGGAAAATTCATTGTCCCTCTTAGCTTTTTGAAGCCTAGGGACTGCCTTCTAAATCGTATTTCCCTCTACCAAAACCCAGCAGTTGGGAAATGCAGCAAATATTTCTCCCAACACATGAAGCAAATGGATGAGTCCACACTAGGCTTCTATCTCTACTCCTGGGGAAAGTGTGTGTTTGGGGGAGTAAGAATCCTCCTTCCTCCCTTTGTTAACTGTACACAAGTTCGCTCCCATCAACAACATTATCCTAAAAATGACGTGGCTCTGTAATATGTAAAGTCAAAGTTGACTAACCTGTGGGCCCTCCTAAATGGTGGACTTCATCTCTCATCATCTCCGATCGTTGGCCATGCTGGCTGGAGTTGATGCGAGTCTTCACAACATCCAGATGGCCACAGGTTTCCCGTTACTGTTCCATAATATTACTGGGCAGAGTAGAAGGACCTGGAGCAGGCTTCGCAGGCTTCACACATCCAAGTTCCCACAGTGACAAGTGAACAAATTAACCAGGCGGTATCTCTGCATCTCTTCTTCGCTTCCCTATATTTATGAGGAGCCAGGTGGGAGAGGGGACTATTAAGCCCCATTCCTTACTATTTCTGCTGGGTAAAATCCCTGTATAGTGATGTCACCTCTGTGCCTGGCTTTATATATATATATGAGGCAGTAGATGTATGGACAGGGAAGCGCAAGGTATATTTTGCCTGTGAATTGGGAACCTAACTGGGAAGTTATAGCTATAGTTAGGTGAACTATACCTGTAGGTGCAGGCTGTTGAAATAAGAAGCATGACTTCACTGAGCATAGGAAACTGTCTTATACAGAGTTAGACCACTGGTCCATCTAGCTCAGAATCATCTTCTCTGGGTGGCTCTGTACGGAGGAGACCTGTTACATGCAAAACATGTTCTCTGTCACTGAGCTATGCTATGAAACTGCTTTTGTGACTTTATATTTTTTTCTTGGTAGATACCTGAAACAGTCTTTGACTTCCGGGCTGTCTTGTCAATTTTTTCTTCAGTGACGGCACTTGATCCGTGTATCACAAAAATTGCTTTCTTTTGTAATGCTCATGGTGATCTCCATATTATAATTTTTGCAACCTTTTGTTTCAGTAGGATGCTCCTGATTATACAGCCTTGGTAATACGGATCTAAATGTTTGCATACCTAAAAATATATTTAGTAGTTTCCCTGCCAAATGCACCTCTGTAAAAATAACGGACAACAGAAACAACTGGAAAAAGAAATAAATCCACTTCCAGTTACTATTAACTTTGCCCGGAATAACCTCTTTGCTGCCCTAGTGACAGGGCGAGTAGCTTTTTACACACCTGTTGTGATAGAAGTAAAAAAACAAAACAAAAAAACCCCCTACTTCTGAACCCTTTAGATATACAAAGTTCATGGTGCCCCCCCCAATTGCATAATCAATGTCTCTTTTTTTTTTTGACTGAACACTATGTATGTGTATTGGGCCAATCTGTATAATCTAAAACATACACATGGATTGTGTTCAGTCCCCCCCAAAATTGAAACATTGATCCTGCAATTGGAAAAAAACACCCCTGAATTTTGTATATATAAATAAATTATTGTTACTGTTATTGTTATGAATCATTATCTTCTTCCACCTACAGTTCCTTATGTCTGGCTGGGCTACAGGCTATACCTATCGCTGTGACATAGTTGATTACTCCAGGTCACCTATGGCTCTAAGGGTGAGTCATGAAATGACTTTGTTGTGGTTCACAAAGTTCCAGGAATGTGTGTTATCATTTGACTGCATTGGCTACAACAGAAGAGTTGCAAATGAATGTGTGTATGTATGTGTAATGAAAAGAGCAGCCATGAGAGGCATGGACACCAATGCAGTTTTTTACACACATGCAGAAAAGATTGGCTGTGTGTGTGTGTGTGTGTGTGTGAGAGAGAGAGAGAGAGAGAGAGAGAGAAAGAGAAAGAGAGAGAGAGAAAGTTTAACTAGCACCTTCCCATTGCATTGCAGAAGTTTTAAAAAGGTGTTTGTCGGCACTGCATGCTGCTGTGTAGGAAATATACAGAATCTCCACTCTCTGTGTGTACAGTTGTACCTTGGTTCTCGAACGGCTTAGTTGCCGAACAAATTAGTTCCCGAATGCCACAAACTCGGAAGTTGCACCTTGGTTTTCGAATGGTTTCAGGAGTCGAACGGACTCCCGGAACGGATTAAGTATGAGAACCAAGGTACCACTGTATACCCTCTTGTGTTTCCTTGGATTGTATCACCTGGTGAATGGTGATGAGGTGCACCATGAAGCTGTTGCATATAAATTCATCACCGAAAGCTTGAAAAACCTTCATAAAGTTCAACTAAGGTTAGATTTGGGCCCCATTATGTTTTCAGTTTTTAATGCATCTTTTTCTTCTCTGCAGATGGTTCGTGCCTGCTACTTGTATTATTTCTCGAAATTCATTGAATTGCTAGACACGGTAAGCATGATCGTAGAATCTAACAAGTGAATGAGGAGCACCTTTGTATACAGTGGTGCCTCGCAAGACGAAAATAATCTGTTCTGCGAGTCTCTTCGTTTAGCGGTTTTTTCGTCTTGCGAAGCAACCCTATTAGCGGCTTAGCGGTTTAGCGGCTTAGCAGCTATTAAATGCTTAGCGGCTTAGCGGCTAAAAGGCTATTAGCGGCTTAGAAAAAGGGGGGGAAGCGAAAAAAACCGCAAGACTCGCAAGACGTTTTCGTCTTGCGAAGCGCATCGAAAAACGGAAAACCCTTTCGTCTAGCGGGTTTTTCGTCTTGCGAGGCATTCATCTTGCGGGGCACCACTGTACTTCAGATTGTTCTTTGCGTATTATATTTCTCCTTCGCCATGAGGTGGGGTTGTGTTAACTCCACTGTGTGGATGTAAACTTTCCACGTGCTGTAATTTATTTGAGTGGTGAGGACACCTGGAGAACCTTTTATTTTTTCTTCCTCATTGAGAGAAGCAGGGAAGTTTGTGTGGGTGGGAAGGATTCCATAATAATTGCTTCCCATAGTGATGATGTCTGTAGTTTAGTCAACTATGTTTAGCCTTCAAGTTTCTAAGACTTTGTTCATGGAGAATAAGGCTCTCAGTGACTACTAGTCACCATGGCTACATTCTCTCTTTACTATGCCTCAGAATACAGTGGTATCTCAGTTCTCAAACATCTCTATTGACAAATGTTTCCGAACCTGAACACCAAAGACTCGGAAGTAAATGCTTCCATTTTCAAACACGCCTCGGAAGTCGAACGGCTTCCCCTGCTTGTTTTTCAATTTTCTCAGTTGAATTTGCTGACAGCCCTTTGCACCTCAGTTTTCGAACGTTTCGGAACTTGAACAGTCTTCTGGAATGGATTATATTCGAGAACCGAGGTACCACTGTGCCAGTGGCTGGGAATCATTGGTAGTGTTCTACGCAGATCCTGCTTCTGGGCTTCCTGGGGGCAGCTGGTTGACTACAGTTAGAACAAGTTGTAGGAGTAGATGGGTACTTCAGCCTGATCCAACAAGGTTCTTCTCAGATTAGTCTCTAAGAAATCAGTGCAGTGTTTATTGAGCTGATACATAGCTTGCAGTATTGCACTACACTCTCCACTCCAAAAAAACAACAACAAAAAAACAACCCAGTAGCAGATGAGCTGTGGCTAGAACAACAGCAGCACAAGGCTGCTTTCCAGACAAACCATGTGAAAGTTGGTATGTCATTTTAAAATACTGGACACCAGTGCAGCGGCAGAGCAAGCCGATTGGGCGCCTGGGACGGCACATGTGCCTTGCGCCCAGGGCCGGGCCAGTCACCCGTGGCGAAGGGCAAGCTGGAGCACTCTGTGGAGCCTCCGAGGAGTCTGCCTGCCTCCTCCCCCTCAGCTGCCCTACAGCTGAGGTGGAGGCGGCAGGCGGACCATTTGGGGCAGCGCGGAGCCTGCAGGCGCCCAAGCCACCGCGTCACTCCCAGGAGAGACGTGTGGCTCAGGCGCACTGCAGGCCCCCCATGAGTACTGCCCAGCATTTTGTCACCCCCCTCAGAGGTGACACTCGGAGCAGCCCGCCCCCACCGCACGCCCTTCGTCCACCCCTGCACCAGTGTGTGTGTGTGGTGGGGAGACACACAGTGCAAGTGACAAATCACAAGGGTGCATTGTGAGCAGATTGAGCTGTAGATTGTGTGGAAAAACTGGTGTTCTGTTTACTGTACTCCAGTGACTCTGAAACCACCTGCATCTTCTGTAAAACAAAAGCCAACAGATTATTTATTTATTTACTCTAGCAACTATTTTGGGCAGTAGTATGTGTAGTCAGTACTAATAGTCATGGAACGGCAGTGTGAATAAATGCATTTTTATACATGCCATGAAAACATGATGAGCTATTCAGCGCACAGACTGAATTGCGCATGCTGCTGACGTTAAGTGTGACTTGCAGTAATAATACCTCTTTAAATCGTTCCAGATCTTCTTTGTGCTCCGAAAGAAGAATGCCCAAATTACGTTTCTCCATGTATTCCATCACACAATCATGCCTTGGACCTGGTGGTTTGGAGTCAAATTTGCTCCAGGTAGTTCCGATTCTAAATTGAAACTTGCTTTTATAAAAAATACAATGTTTCTAAGTGGAAATTTGTTTCTTTCTGCTGCTTTATGTATGGGGGTTTCCTTAAAATTCTATGCATGCACCCCACCTGCTTTAGAAAGTCATGTATACGTATCAACTTTTCCCAGGTAGGTGGTGTTGGTATTTCACTCTGCAAATTTTGTCTCTGGCTGGTTCCTGCAACTGGGTAGCTAAACAAAGGACAACTTGCACAAGGCTTTTTGTTTAAAGTGACACAGAGGAAAAGGCAAACAATACAAAGATTCTGAAGCAAGTGTATCATTTAAACCTATTAAGGTTTCTTACTTGACTCAACACATTGACTGGTTCCAGCACAGAATTAGGTGCTCTTAAACATATTGGCTTAAATTAGCATAGGAATGCCAAGCTCTCTGTTAGATTAAGAACTTTGTTTTTCTCCCGATTTTAGCTTTGCAGCTTTAGCAGTTTATTGATAGTGGCGTTTGACCAGTAGTTCCATCCGATTTCTAGTTTCTTTTCCCACCCTATTATGTAACCCTTGAATGTTCTCAGGCCCAAAATCCCTAGCAAGCTGAAATCTTTTGGAAGCATTAGCATAGATGCAACAAGTTATTTACTTTGAATTATGCAAACCCTTTTTGCATGTTGGTTCGCCTTCTCTGCCTTTGAAGGGTGCCTGTCGAAACTGGAAACACCTGGGCAAAAAAAGGAGGTACAGAAAGGAGAGCAGTGGGGCATAGGGAAAACTATAGGTTTTCCTAACTTCCTAACACAAAGACCATGTAAAAAAAAAAAAAACCCATCTAAAGGTTGCATTGTGCTTTTACAGGCGTTCAGAAGACTATTTTATTTTTTAAAAATTAGAAGACAATTTCTGACCCGTGTTCTATTGCCAGATTACTATTGTTCTCAGATTCATATTAGCTGCATGTTGGGACTTGACACGTTTCATAGATCGCTTCTCTTGAAGGGGTGGGGGTGGTAGATGGTAATAATCTGGACATCTCATCTAACCTGGGGAGCCTGCGGCAGTGTTGCCTTGGGAGAATAACAGTGTTAATAACAGTGGTAGTAATGATGATGGTAATTATATTATTAATAATATAGTGTCATTAGTTTATTCACTGCCTTCTACACAATTGACTCAAGGAGATATACGGTGAAACAGCAAAAATAAAGTTATTATCACAGCAGATATATTTAGAACAAGACAAGTTTAGTTTTCATAAATGTGTGCTCTCTTCTTTGGAAGGCTATATTAGATCTTGACAAATGAAATAATGCCCTCTATTATCCCTTGGAAGAGTAGTGATGTCTTCCATCCTATTTACTCTCCTTTTTTTGGCTTTTAAAAATGATTAGCTTAATGCTGCCTAATACTAATTTATGTTAATCCAAGTGTTTGCCATGAGGTCTTTTTTAAATGGATCTTTCTGTGGACAGAAATTGAGTACTTTTGAGTGAGATGTCCTTGTGTTAATCAGCATTGTGAACCCTCCCAGTTAATGTGCTTTGGGTTTTTTGCTTTTAAAACTTTTGGCCTTCGTTATAGGATAGTGGTCGTCCAAAATGGCAATAGAATCATCCAAAACATCACAATGGTCCAGTTCCCACACTACAGTAAACTAGTTAATAGTTTTACCATGAAGCTGCTGATCTGGCCTCCATGCTTAGCACTTAGGAGAAACAAACCTGGCTTAGGTTAGAATTTGAAGTAGCACTAAGGAGATTGTTAACTCATTGCAAGCATTTCTGCTTGTGTAACGGAATGATACCACCTCTCCTTCCTCTTCATGCTGTTCTGGGCTTCTCTCAAATGCCTCTGCCACCAATTTGGGCAGGGGAAAAAGCCACATTGTGCTAGCAGAACTTGTCACACTGCCTCCCACTAGTTCAACTAGATAGGGGAATCTAGCTCCAAGTGTTATGTCTGAACTAGAAATCTCCCCCCCCCCCCCGCCGGAAAAGATGACTCTCAGTAAGTCAAGAACGAACTGTGACCAGTTCAGACATAATACAGTGGTGCCTCGCAAGACGAAATTAATTTGTTCCGTGAGGCTCTTCGTATAGTGGTTTTTTCGTCTTGCAAAGCAAGCCCATTGACAGCTTAGCGGATTAGCGCTATTAGCGGTTTAGCGGCTTTTAGCGATCAGCTGATAAGCGGCTTAGCGGCTTAGGAAAAGGGGGGGGAAAGGGAAAAAAACCCGAAGGAACTCGCAAGACCTTTTCATCTTGTGAAGCAAGCCCATAGGGAAATTCGTTTTGCAAAGCGCCTCCAAAACGGAAAACCCTTTCGTCTAGCGGGTTTTCCATCTTGCGAGGCATTCGTCTTGCGGGGCACTACTGTAATAAGTAAGGGATTATCATTTGCTCTTCCTTGCATGTAGATGGGAGAGAAAGCATTCCAAATGGGTAGCAAATATTTACTGAAGGAGTAGCTAACCTGTGGCCCTCCAAATACTGTTGGGACCCAGCTCCCATCAGCCCCAGCCAGCCTAGCCAAGGATCAGGAATGGCAGTGGAGTTGAAGTCCAACATCTAGAAGGCCACAGAAAAGTCACACCTGGTTTACCATGATGTGAACAAGGTCAATAACTGCTAGTTTGTGGCACAAAGCAGAAATAGTCATCCACTTGCATCCACCTGAATTTTATCTGTAGTCTTAGTTGAGTGCTGCCACAGCCCAGATTGATGTACCCAATAGAGGTTTTGAAGGAGTGGGTCTTCTGTGGAGTGCATGTCTTATTTCGCTCCTTGGGTTTGATGGGCTTTAGAATAAAGTGAAAAGTGTTTGATAATAAGCAGTTACCAAGAGGAGAACTGCACCCCCCCCAGTAGAGAACACAGTGTGTTTAGATCTCATTTGCGAAACGACATTAAAGAACAGGAGATCCTTTCCATACACTTTGCATGTATTGCCCATAAGAGTTAATGCCACTATAAGCCAGCAGTAAAACGTTTAACAATATTCCCTTACACACACACACACACACACACACACACACACACACACCCTCAAGTTCTGTGTGGGATTATTTGGCAGGCTTCCCTGCTTGAGTAATTTGGATATTCCTGCTAAACTGGCTTCATGAAAATGCAAATCCTTCAGGCACTGTTACATATCAGTAGGTTGCGAGTCTCCATTTTTGGCTTAGGAGAGATTGCTTTTCTGGTTTCTGCATGCGAGTTTTAATTATTCCACAGCACACACACAGAGAGATGGTTTCTGTCATTGCAGTTTATGTGTGATGGATGTGACTCTTTCTTGTGGTAAGGTTAGGCACTTCAGAAATTAGGAGAATCTTCAAGGCTGCCAACCCAAATACATAAAGCCAACTGCCCTTTATTAACAGAATTTAGTATGCAGTATTTTGCACAAGTCCTATGTGTCAAATGTGGACCACCCTGCCCATTATGATGAAAACCACCAAATTATATTGTTGCCATTTAAAAGGGGCCAAGTGTCAGTTCTCAGTAAACTAGTTTTGTAATCTGGAAACTGCTTATGACTCTTTTCTAGAGCGAGACTTCAGCCTCACTCAGCCATGGGGGAAATGCTTGCCTGAGTTAACACTTGTGTTGCACCGACCAGCTACTTTCCCTTGATTTTTTGTTTATTTAAAAAACCTTATTTAAATCTTTTAAATTTCATAATCAAAGATACATAAAACAATTTATATATAAAAAACACATTTATTTCTTGTTTTGATTAACTGCTTTTAGATGTCCTTAATTGCTTTTAAATGTTTTTGATATATTTTTATTTTAATTGTATTATTTTACTACGATGTTTGGCGCCCTGGGGGAAAATAGTAATTTAATTAATAGTACTTGTTAATAATAATAGACTTTTTAAGCACCACATGCCTTTTGCTCATACAAGCTGCCCATTTGCTTGTGCTGCAGAGGGAGGAGCAATCAAACCAAGAAGTGCTTCTTCCAAACCAGGACATCTATGGTTGCCACCTTTTGGAACGAGACAGGATATTAAGCCAGTTGGTTTAATAGTATGGCTTGTTCCAAAGCTGAAAATGAAATGGGAAACTCTGGTTAATGATACACTTTCTGGATTTATTGTTTGTACCACAAAGGGTCTGGAAAAGAACTTGTTCATAGCTCTGCTGTGATTGCCTGACCCAGGCAGTTAATGCTTTCTTTCAACTTTTTGTCTATATCAACTTACTTTTCTCCACTTTTAACTGATGCACCAGTCTGAAACCCGCATGCATTTCCAGAAATGAGAAGTGCTGAACACCTCGAAGTTCATGGTTGTGAGGCAGCCTAAACAGGGGCAGGAAGCAGTGAGAATGTGAGTTTGAATATAAAGATGAGGGTATGGGAGAGTGAGTTAGGGAAATCTTAAAAATATGGCACAAATTATGTAAGTTAGCTGGAAATGAATCCAAAGGAGCTTGGACCTATTCCAAGTGTGTATGTCAAGATTTCCAAAACTGGTTCAAGTTCTTATCTGAAGACAGTAATTTCAGAGTAACATAACTAAAACAAGTGAGGACCTGCAAAATCAAGCTCAGCATTTATTTTGCCTGAACAGGTGCAGATTAGCTGCAATTTAAATACCGTCCATAGGCTGAGGACAGAATTCCAAAATTAGGCCATCATCCTGTGTCTCAGCATTGCAGGGCAGGAGGCACACCCAGATTGATTGATTGATTATGTTACTGCATGTGAAGATGTTGATTGCAGTGTTGAACCTGGATTGGGGATACTAAACTGTCACTAAACTGCCTTCAGCCCCGAAGGTACACTCTTAAACCATCTTCCGAGACAGTTGACCACTTGCCAGCTCTCAACCTAGCCCAGGGGCAGCTAATTTGGTTCCCTCCTAAGGTTGCTGAACTCCCTTCCTCCCAATAGCCCCAACCAGCAAGGATGATTGGTAGGGATGATAGGAGTTGGAAGTCCAGCTCTTGGAGGGCATCACAGTAGCTTACCTCTCAAGGTTACTTTGAGGATAGAGTGGGTGGCATATGTGCTGCCCTGAGCTCCTGGGCGGAAAGACGAGATAGTAATGTCATAGGAAAATATATATACAGTATAAAGCATGACAGTCCGTGGACTTTCCATACTAGGTTTTGATTAGGTACAAGGATATTGCTGTTTCTACTGAAGTACTAGAGGGCTCCAATGCCTGCTTTAATGTGTGCAGAGGGCTTTTAATAAGAGCTGTTGCTTCTCTGTAGTCTCTCCACCCCAGGAAGATGTAGAGCGGGCATAGAGGCTCTGTAACAACAGAGTTGGCATATATGATTAAATCCATAGATACATTTACAGCCACTGCATGAAGCTTCTGCCTCACAGAATTATTTCTGTTAATGACAGCCATGCCATTATGGTTGCATACAAAGCAACCATAATGAATTATTTCTGTTAATGGCAGCCATGCCATGCCATTATGGTTGCATACAAAGCGATCACAAGGTTACCAGAGACAGCCTCAAGTCTTGCTTTTCTTTGCCTCATATGTCTGATTTGTCCCAGATGATGTACTTTGGATTGGTAGTAGATTGTTTCAAGACTGGATTTTGTTCTACTCACAGGTGGCTTGGGAACATTCCATGGTATGTTGAACTGTGTTGTGCATGTGATCATGTACACCTACTACGGACTCTGTTGCTTGGGACCAGCTTACCACAAATACTTGTGGTGGAAGAAGCATCTGACGACTATACAACTGGTGAGTAACTTTCAGAACACATAGGGGAAGGTTGAATTTAGGTAGAGGGACCCCTAGCCATTAGGTCCAGTCGTGGCTGACTCTGGGGTTGTGGTGCTCATCTCGCTTTATTGGCCGAGGGAGCCGGCATACAGCTTTCAGTTCATGTGGCCATCATGACTAAGCCACTTCTGGCGAACCAGAGCAGTGCACGGAAACACCATTTACTTTCCCGCCAGAGCGGTACCTATTTATCTACTTGCACTTTGATGTGCTTTCGAACTGCTAGGTTGGCAGGAGCAGGGACCGAGCAACGGGAGCTCACTCCATCGCGGGGATTCGAACTGCCAACCTTCTGATCGGCAAGCCCTAGGCTCTGTGGTTTAACCCACAGATGCATATGAATGCTGTAAACGGCTGTGAGCTAGCTGAACTCATTGCATGTCCTGTGCACCCTGTTTCCTGAACTGCTACCATTTAGCCTGACCTCGCAGAGAAGATTAAAAACTCTTTAGCAATGGGGTTTTGGATGCAGCAGATCCAAAGAAACATCCAATTTGGGGGCTGCCAGGAACTCACCACTTGCCTAGCCAAAACTGAGGTCTCTGTCATGGTGAAAACCTTTCAACCATTAGGACTCTTCTCCACCAATAGAGGCCCTCAGAGAGGCACCCTAGCTCCTTCTCCACAATTTATGGGGTGGTGGTAACTGTAAGTAAAGCAAAGTAAGGTAAAGTAGTTCCAGTAGCCTGCTTTGAGAGCTGAGCATCATAATACCCTCGCCTCCCCATCGCCAAGGATGTAGAACTAGTTCCGCATAACTATCCTTACTTACGTTTGATGCTTTACACAGAAAGTTTCCTCCTTCGTCTGCTGCAACTCCCCCCACCCCACCTCCACTGTGTGATTAAAGCAAATACCTAATGATTTACTATGTTGTTTTTTTCTGTTTTAGATCCAGTTCATTATGGTTACCGTCCATATAGGACAAATCTACTTTATGGATCATTGCCCATACCAGTATCCAATCTTTATGTTCATCATCTGGCTCTATGGCACTTTGTTTTTAATTCTGTTCATGCACTTTTGGTACCATGCTTACACCAGAGGCAAAAGACCCCCCAAGACTTTACAAAACGGCATTACCAGAAACAAAACTGAATGAAAGATTCTGCCACAAAACATGATTGAATGTTTTGACTTGACAATCAATATGCATAGGTGTACAGCACACATTTGTTTTATATGTGGTTTTCCAAAACAAAACAAAAAACCTTGTATTTTTACTATAAATTATTTGGGATATAATCTTTATGTGGGAGGGAGGGTTAATCTAATGATTAAGAAGAGGCACTGACCTGAAATTTTCAGCACCAATGTATATATTTTTTTAAAATGTATGAAATAAGTTAATACTGAGTTGCACTCTTGGAGATGCATATGAGTATTCATTATGGAAATGAAGTGTGCCTGATAAGTATACAAAAGTACTTTGAACACTGACAAAGATACAATTGTTTTGGGCTGGTGTTGTAAATTACTAAGGTCTAAAGGCTACTCAATGAAATGGAATTCAGCTTATCAACTATAGACCTCATTGTCAAATACAGCTACTGTAAACATTAATGTATTTTATAAAACTGTACCATATGAAATACTATGACTATTTAGTCTTAAAAATGACTTTTGTAATTCTAAGGTGCCTTAGGGTATGAAGGAGGTATTCTTGGAAAGGGGAACTGGTTGCAACGATAATCTCAAGCCTCTTGTTTGAGGGACAATGGTTGTTGCCTGTACCCTGAGCTTAAGCTTGATTTGAACCGAATCATATGTACTTGAGAATATCAGTACCTATGGGTTGCATGTTTCAAGGAAAACTGAAGATGGAAAGAAACTTCCCTTGGATTCTGACCACTACTTAACATGCAGTTAAAATAATTTGAATTTACTGATACTTCCACATGAATGTATGTTAGAATTGGGCTGTAAAATGATACAATGCTTATATCTGTGTATGAAGGACTATGTACTGCACATCTGGAGCTAGTATAAACTCTAAGCCCCAAAATGTAAAACATCAAGTTAGTTCCTCTTTGGCAGGAGTGGCAATTCTGTGGTGCTACACTTGCTGCTAAAATCAGTCCCAGCTTCCGAGCCCAAGTGTCAGGGATGATAAACAACAGCTGGAGACCACACAGGTTGGCTACCTCTGTTTTGTAGACATGCATTTATGCAGGTTGAGGTTCATGTTGCAAAAAATAGATCCTATGAGAACTCTGACCTCCACCTCTTTTTGAAAGGCTAACCCTGTCTCCTTAGCAGTAGTTAGAACACATTCTTCACAGGCAAAAAGGGCCTCCCTAGGTTTTGTCCCTGGCATCTCCATTGAAGGAATCCTGTCAAGGGAAGGACTCCTGTATGAAATCCTAGAGTGCCAATAATTTTTTTTTAAAAAAATTAATGAGTTTCTTACAAACAAACAAAAAGAGGAAAAAGGGGCACACACACACACATAATATAAACATACATGTTTTGGTTTAAGGGGGGGAGTAAACAATGAATATTGTATTACATCCTCACCAACTTTCGCATTCCAAAATATAATAAAGATCACCCATCCTTCAACAAACTGTTTTAATATACAATTCATTTTCTGCTCTTTCAACATGGCTCAGTTTATACGTACAAGGGAAATTATTCCTTCCTCTCCATAGATTGAAATCAACATATTTCCTTCTTTGGGCAGGATAGTAACCATTTCACTGTACACATCCTCTAAATTTAGAAACACAATGAAAGGGCTTGTGGGTTGGTTTCATAACCAGTTGTTTGATATTGTCTAAACCTTGATTCTAAAAGATTTAGATTCTTTCAAGTAATCTGCATGGGGTGCAACACCAACATATATGTTATACATATGAAAACATAAACAGTACTGAAGTAGATGAGCCAAGTAGTTTAGTTTCTGTGTAAGGCAGGAGACAAATTATAGCGGTGCAAGGGTATTGCAAAGCTGTGCCTCCACTGCCACTATCTGCACCTAAAGGTAAAGGTTAAAGTAAAGGGCCCCAGGATGGTTAAGTCCAGTCGAATCATGCACCTAAAGATACTACGGAGCTGGAAGAGGTTGCAACATGGGAACTACAGTGATCAACAGTTGAATGAGAGGAAGAAACCCGAATGGTTTGTTTTGAAAGGTTTTTATGTGAAATTATGAATGGCTTTTTGCCCTCTTGGTAATAGAATAGGGGCCACCCGGTGGATCTGAATCCCGGGAGATGCATTACAGACGCACGGAATTCGCTGTCCACAAATTGTAGTGCCGGTGGTTTTAAAAAGGGCCTGGCAGGGAATGAGGCTTCCAGCGACTATTTCATGCCCATGATGAGAGGCCGTACCATATGGCTCCGAATACCAATTTGCTGGGAATCGCAAGGAGGGGCCAGTGCTGTTTGCGCTCAGGCCCGTAAGCATCGGGTTTAGTCAGCCAGGGTGCAAAAAACAACAGCCCCGCCGCAGGAATGGAACAGCGGCATAAGTGACCTTGGCTGCGCGGGCGGCGGAGGCACAATAACGTGACTTGCCCGCGGTGTAATGGAAAGAAGCGCGCGAGAGAGCCACCCCCGCCGCAGCTGCAGACCCTGGAATTCAGAAGCAGCTCCCGCGGCGCGGCGCTCCCTGGCTCCGCTCCAGCAAAACATGCGCAGGGTCGCCTTCCGAGTTTCCAAGAATTCTCAATCAGGGCACGTTCTGCTTCTCCTCCCAGCCCGCCCCCGCTGTTGCCAACCGGTAGTAAGGGAGAGAAAGCCCATTGGCCATCACCCTCAGCTATGCAAAACGAGCCCTTGACGTTGAAGCACAGCCAATCAGCTCTTTGCGTTGTGGGGGACGCCGAGAGAAATAGAGGTTATTTAAATATATGCGTGTGCGTGTAGAAAAGAGAATGAGACTGGAGGGTTAAGACGCGCCCCTTAAAGTGCCACCCTCCAATCGGGTGCGTCCCGAGTAGCCACGTGACCTCAACACGGCCCAATCAGGATTCGCGCGTCTTTGATTCAAACTTTTTCCCTCGCGGGGGTTGCGTAGTGTGTCGGCCGGTCGCCGTGGAAACGGGCCGATGAGTACTCTTCTGTCGTGGCGGCCGATGGAGCCTCGACTGGTGGGGCCTGGGCCCTACCGCGCCACCCGGCTGGTAAGTGAACGGCGGCTCAGCGGAGGCCGCGCTTCTTTGCCCGGGGCTCCGGCTTCCCTTAGCTCCCGCGAGCGTGAGCGAGAAAGGCACTTTGCACATGCTCAGGGGCGCGTTCATCTTCACATTGCCGCTCCTCCAGGGCTGAGCCTATCTCAGACGAAGCCTCGCACGAATGCATCACTGGAAGTTTGGGGACAAGAGTAATGGGGCTACCAGGTAGCTAGAACTCTAGCCATCCCGTTCTTCGGCGACCAGTCCCCACAATGAACGTGGGGATACAGGCGCCGTGCCACTTACGCAGAAGTTGCCCTTCTAGAAGGACCACAGAGGCAGCTGGCAGCATTTCCTGTTTTCCAGCATTAATCTAGGAAGATGCTCTATGTCAGTCCAGGTCAGACCTTCTGGGCCAGCAGTGCTGCTTTTGATTGTTAGTAGCTCTTCTGGGTCTCAGGTAGAAGGTCCTTCCTATCAATGACTAGGTGATCCTTAGCAGATGAAGCCAGAAGTTAAACCCAGAATCTCCTGCAAACAAAACACTGAACGATGGGTCCTCCAGTCTTTGTACATTTGAAGTTTCTCTTCTCCCAGACTTCTACTGATTTATGACTTTATTTATTAAATTTGCATACTGCCCTTTATCTGAAGATCTCAGGGCAGCTCACAGCATAAAAATATAAAATAAAAACACAAGATACATAATAAGAACAAAACAAACCAATACCACCTGCCCCAAACACATTTAAAAGGGCATAGAATATTAATCTGCCAAAGGCCTGTTTGAAGAGGAACCTTTTCACCTGGCACCTAAAGGCATAGAATGAAAGTGCCATGTGAACCTCCCTGAGGAGAGCATTCCAGAAACTTGCAGAAGCAGCTTTTTTTAGCCAACCTACTTGCCCCATTCAGAGATTGGTTCCAGGATACCACTATTTTTGAGTGGGGTGTCATCACATACTGATAAATTCAGGTTGCACAATTTTCGTGATAAAGCAAGTGATGGGAAAATGTCGTGGAAACTCTGGGATAACACTTGCTTTGATGCAACCATTTAATCTCCCTGCAAACAAACAAAGATGCACGCTCAATAAGCAGGTCATGCGGAAGTGCCAAAATTCTCCAGTTTATCTGCTGTTCCCCTGGGCCAGACCAGTGAAGCCTGAGTGGAAAAGACCTCTTCTTTGCATGCCAGGATTTTGAAATCAAAAGCTGGCCTGTGGGCAAAGGTTCTCTTTGCTTTATTATGTCTCCATCACAACGGAGTTACATTCTCTGCATAACCATACCTTCCATCAAGGCAGTAGATGGTTGGCACAACACACTAAAGAGGTGACACAATTTTGGAGACTTCAGGAAAGAAGCACACAGCCACTTTCCCCCTGCTTGGTACGTTTTGCTGCTGTGCTGTGCTGAGCCAAGTCTTCTCTTGGCTACAGCTTGTGTTTAGTAGCTTGGTGCATTGTGCGAACCAGGCCGTGGTCTACACAGGTGAGTTTTATCTTCTGCCTCTACCACCACCAACCCTACACAAATTCAGTGTGGAGTACCTAAGTCGGTTGGATGGCACCTTGTACACCTTCCAGCATTTCCTGCAGCCAAGCTGGTACCAAATGTATTGCTCTGCTTGAAGGTGTATTGAAAAATAGGACTTTCGAGGCATCTGGTACCAAAATGGCAACTAGTCATTCAGTTTTGGTGACTGTAATACTGTTTTAAGGAGCTTTTTGCCACCTAGATTACGTATGTGAGTTTCTAACATTGCTGTCCACTACACACATGCACATATCAGTGTATTTCATTTTGTTTCCCTTCTATCCCCCCACACCTTTATCTTCTGTTCTTTGGCGATCACTTGTAGCCGAGTAAGATTGTCTTCCATGAACACGATCTTAACAGTAAGTCAGTAAGTGACTGTGGAGGCCAATTTTGGATCCACATGCCCTTCCACAGTGGGGACATAGGTTTCCAGGCAGGAGTTGATCATGGTGAGGGTTTGCCAATCGTGCCTTCCTCTTAGCTCGTTTCTCCCTTTCATCTTTGCTTTCAGCCTACTCAGATTAAAGAGCTTTAAATCTGTTCGATAAATTATTTTTACTCTGGTGGGGAGTTTCCTTTGGAAAAAGTGTAGGATCATGGCAATGAAAATGATAAATAGAGATGGGGTGCTAACACAACCTTGTTTAACACCTGATCCCACTATGAATGGTTCACTTTGAGAGCCATTGTTATCTGTGATTGTTGCTGTCATATAATTGTGGAGGAGCTGAAGGATGTTCACAAATTTATCTGGGCAGCCAATTTTCAGAAGGGCACAGGGCATTACGATTTACAGTGTCAAAGGCCTTAGGTCAATAAACAGCATTTACAGGGGCTGGTTTTGTTCTCTGCATTTTTCTTGCAGCTGTGAAATCGTGTTGATTGTCCCCCTAGAAGGTCGAAAACCATATTGGGATTCAGGAAGGGTAGCCTCGGATATTGTTAGAAAACTGTTTGCTAAGATCCTTGCAAAAATTTTGCCGGCTGCCACTAATAAAAAGATGCCTTGATAGTTTCTGCAAGCCGTTCTATCACCTTTTTAAAACAGATTGATAATTTTGGCATCCCTAAAGTCTGCTAGGCTCTCCTCTCTCTCCCAGATTTTTTTGATGAGCTTGTGAAGTTGTTGTGTATGTTCAGTTCCCCCTACTTTCAAGACTTTGGCAGGTATCCCATCAGGTCCGCTGACTTTGTTGTTTTTCATTTGGTTAATGACTACACAATTCTCCCAGATTTGGAGATACTACAATTACATTGTGTTGTCAGTGTCTGGATAAGTAACAATCTCTTTCGAGGTTGTTCAGTTGTATCAGCTTGCAGAGTATTTTGCACCGAAGTATAATTGCTAGTTACTGCCTTTGGGGGTAATTTCTTGTAGTTTAAGGAGAACCCCCCCCCAACCCTTAGCTTTGGGGTATAAGGAAATGACTTTTTTGGTAGTGGAGAAAAACTTGTAGCTCTTGGGGCAATACTTTTCCTGCTTTTTGAAGCCCTCCACTTCCAAGTAAGTTTTCTTTACCTGCTTCCTTTGACCTTCCCTAGCATTGCCTATGTCTCAGCAAACAAGCACTAGTTTGGCTTTGGGTAAATCTTTTTGTATACTTTATTGTCTTCTCAGTGGAATGAGACTATTGAGCTCTTCCGAGGTGGGATGCCTTTACGGAAGCACCGCTGTCGCTTCAAAAGCTATGAGCGCTGCTTCACCGCTTCGGAGGCTGTTGACTGGCTACACAGACTGCTGCAGCACAATCAAAATTTCAGCCCAGAAGTAACCCGCACCCAAACAGTTCAGCTCCTCAAAAAGTTCCTGAGAAACCATGTTATCGAAGATATCAAAGGAAGATGGGGCAAAGAGGATTTTGAGGACAATGGTCACCTATATAGGTAAGTAACTGGATACTATTGTTATTTGGGTTGAAATATGAAAGAGGGAGACAGACTTAACTGCAGGAGATTTTGTAATCTACAGTCATACCTCGGGTTACAGATGCTTCAGGTTGCATTTTTTCAGGTTATGGATGCTCCAAAAGCCAGAAGTACCAGAGCGGGTTACTTCCAGGTTTTGGAGGTCATGCATGCTCAGAAGACCAAAACGCAACCCGCGCGTGTGCAGATGCGCTGCTGCGGGTTGCGAACGCTGCGGGTTGCGAACGTGCATCCTACACAGATCACATTTGCAACCCGAGCATCCACTGTATTGTGGTTTTGCAGCAGCTTGCAACTTTTATCAAATTAAACTCTTGTTCTTTTTTTAAAAAAAATTGGTACACATTGTTCACACCTATATTTCAAGTTTGGAAACACATGTTTTCAAGCAGCAATACAAAAAAAGTATCCATGATAAATGCACAATTTCTGAAAAAAATTATGAAAACATCCCTGCTACCTTTACATTTCTAAATACAAAACTGACTACCATATTGTTGCTTCTGTGTAGCAAGAGAAGTTCATTTTCAAAAAAGGTAAAATTCAGTCTTCAGGTGTGAATGGTATGAATGAGAGAGAGAGCCCCCCTTTTTAATTTCTTAAGTAGTTTTTAGGTGATAAATGGAAGTATAGCAGAAAGGTATCATTACTTTTTTTTTTTATATAATATTTTATTAAGTTTTTTTTTCATACAAGTGCATATTTAACAAACAGAATAAATTTCATAACATCCTTTCATTCTATTGTGGACTCCCTCACGTCTCCCGCTTCCACTTTCATCATTACAAACAGATTTTTCCAAGCAAATTATCATCTTGTTTATGATCTTAAGTCCAATATTTAAGTTTAACTCAGAAATGAAATTGTAATTTAATGGTAGACAGTTATTTCTACTCTGACTTCCTTGTTATGATTCAACCAAATTACAATACTTTTGCAAATAAATCTTGAATTTCTTCCAGTCTTCTTCAACCCTCTCCTCTCCCAGGTCACGGATTCTGCCCGTCATCTCAGCTAGTTGCATATAGTCCATCAGCTGCATCTGCCATTCTTCCAGTGTGGGTAGATCTTGGGTTTTCCAGTTCTTAGCAATAAGTATCCTTGCCGCCGTTGTAGCATACATAAAAAATGTTCTGTCCTTCTTTAACACGTTCTGGCCGACCATGCCCAGAAGGAAGGCCTCTGGTTTCTTGGTGAAGGTATACTTAAACACCTTTTTTAATTCATTATATATCATTTCCCAGAAGGCCTTCACTCTAGGACAGGTCCACCAGAGGTGAAAGAATGTTCCTTCATTTTCCTTACACTTCCAACATTTATTATCAGACGAATGGTATATTTTAGCCAATTTCACTGGGGTCATGTACCATCTATATATCATTTTCATTACATTTTCCTTCAGAGCATTACATGCTGTGAAGTTCAGCCCATTGGTCCATAACCTTTCCCAGTCCTCAAACATAATGTTATGCCCAATATCCTGGGCCCACTTTATCATAGCCGATTTAACTGTTTCGTCTTGTGTGTTCCATTTCAGCAGCAAGTTATACATTTTTGAAAGTACCTTGGTCTTAGGTTCTAACAATTCTGTTTCCAATTTCGATTTCTCCACCTGGAATCCTAACTTTTTATCATTCTTAAACACTTCTTTGATCTGAGCATAGTGTAACCAGTCTCGCACTTTATCTTTCATTTTCTCTAAACTCTGCAGTTTCCAATTGTCTCCGTCTCTTTCTAATATTTCCCAATATTTTGGCCAATTGGCCTCCATATTAGGTCTTTTTCGGGCCTTAGCCTCCAAGGGTGACAGCCACCTCGGTGTTTTGTTCTCTAATAAGTCTTTGTATCTTATCCAGACATTAAATATTGCTTTTCTGACAATATGGTTCTTAAAGACCTTGTTAATCTTAACCTTATCGTACCATAAATATGCATGCCATCCAAATGCATTGTTAAAACCTTCCAAATCCAGCACGTCCGTGTCCTCAAGAAGTAGCCAATCTTTTAGCCAGCAGAAAGCTGCGGCTTCATAGTATAACTTTAAGTCTGGCAGGGCAAAGCCCCCTCTTTCTTTTGCGTCCGTTAATATCTTAAACTTAATTCTGGGCTTTTTGCCCTGCCAGACAAATTTAGAGATATCTTTCTGCCACTTCCGGAAGCACTCCGTTTTGTCTACAATCTGCAATGTCTGAAACAAAAACAACATTTTTGGCAATACATTCATCTTGATAGCAGCTATTCGACCTAACAATGAAAGTTTTAATTTTGACCAGCTATCCAAGTCTCTCTTAATTTCAGACCAACATTTTTCATAGTTATCTTTAAACAGACTCAGATTTTTTGCTGTTATGTTTACCCCTAGGTATTTGACTTTCTTAACCACAGTTAACTCTGTCTCTCTCTGAAACCGTTCCGACTCAATATCTGTCAGATTCTTTCCCAACACCTTAGTTTTTTGCTTATTTAGTTTAAATCCCGCCACCCGACCAAAGTCTTGAATTAGTTGTAGTACTCTTTTCGTGCTAGATTCTGGCTCCTGTAATGTCAAAACTAAGTCATCTGCAAACGCTTTAAGTTTATATTGTTTCGCTCCGACCTGTATCCCTTCCACCAACCTGTCCCCTCTAATCATGTTCAAGAGCACTTCCAGGACCGAAATAAATAATAACGGGGAGATCGGACAGCCTTGTCGTGTTCCTTTTTCAATTTTAAACTCTTTTGTAACCACATTGTTAACTATCAATTTAGCCTTTTGTTCTGAATATATTGCATCAATCCCATTCTCAAATCCCCGGCCCACTCCCATTTCTTTTAAATTCCCCTTCATAAACTTCCAGGATATATTGTCAAAGGCCTTCTCCGCATCTATGAAAATTAAAACAGCTTTAGTATTTATGTCTGTTTGTAGAAGCTCCAATATATCTATAATGTTCCTTGTATTAGCAGACATATGTCTACCTGGTAGAAAGCCTGCCTGGTCTTTATGAATTACTTTGTTTAAAACCCTCTTGAATCTACTTGCCAAAACGTCTGCGAATATTTTACAATCCACATTTAAAAGGGAGATGGGACGGTAGTTCTTAAGCTGTGTCTTTTCAGGTATCATTACTATCTATGTATTTTCTGGTGGGAAAGGTTCCAGTTTGTGCTGCCTGCTTTCTGTCAATCTTCCCACTCAGTTGAATAAATTGGGATTCATGGAACTGATACTGGGTACAGCTTCTGGCCGCATATATGCTTGGTGGCAGCCCATGATGAATTCTTACCCCGAAATGCTTTTAAACCTGCCCTAGCTCAAGGCAGTAACTGGGGTTGGTGTTCAGATAACATTTGAAAGCTCAAAGGTTGCTATTTGTAGACTGCAAACATTAAGGCATTAAACACGCCTTCATAAAAAGGAAATGGGTAACAGGTCATGTAGCAAAGGCTTTTAAAACCTTAATCAAATGTTTGACTACACCCAAGGGTTAGTTTTACATAAAAATGAAGCAGTGTGCAGTATAAAAAGCAAATATGGATTGTCCAAGAGTCTTTAATTAAACTGGTATGACCTATTAGTGTTGGATGAGATCCATTGATTAAGAGTACAGTGGTAACTCAGGTTACATACGCTTCAGGTTACAGACTCCGCTAACCCAGAAATAGTGCTTCAGGTTAAGAACTTTGCTTCAGGATGAGAACAGAAATTGTCCTTCAGCGGCACGTCGGCAACAGGAGGCCCCATTAGCTAAAGTGGTGCTTCAGGTTAAGAACAGTTTCAGGTTAAGAACGGACCTCCGGAACGAATTAAGTACTTAACCCGAGGTACCACTGTACAGTTATTGGACCCACCAGTTACAATAAATTAGGAGTTTAAAATAATGTGATAATATCCTTGGTCACTGTAGGCAGGAGATTACACGTTTGTGTACCTTGGCAATGATTACTTTCTAGCATGAAGGAAATAATTGGCCGACATTAATATGACTGCTTTTGAATTATGGTGCTGGAGGAGACTCTTGAGAGTCCCATGGACTGCAAGAAGAACAAACCGATCCATTCTTAAGGAAATCAGCCCTGAGTGCTCACTGGAAGGACAGATCCTGAAGTTGAGGCTCCAATACTTTGGCCACCTCATGAGAAGAGAAGACTCCCTGGAAAAGACCCTGATGTTGGGAAAGATTGAGGGCACAAAGAGAAGGGGACGACAGAGGACGAGATGGTTGGATAGTGTCTTTGAAGAGAGCCAGTGTGGTGTAGTGGTTAAAGAGCGGTAGTCTCCTAATCTGGGGAACCGGGTTCATGTCTCCGCTCCTCCACATGCAGCTGCTGGGTGACCTTGGGCCAGTCACACTTCTTTGAAGTCTCTCAGCCCCACTCACCTCACAGAGTGTTTGTTGTGGGGGAGGAAGGGAAAGGAGAATGTTAGCCGCTTTGAGACTCCTGAAGGGGAGTGAAAGGCGGGATATCAAATCCAAACTCTTCTTCTTCTTCTTCTACAAACATGAGTCTGACCAAACTGCGGGAGGCAGTGGAAGACAGGAGTGCCTGGCGTGCTCTGGTCCATGGGGTCACGAAGAGTCGGACACGACTAAACAACAACAAATATGACTTAGATGTTTCCTGTGTTTTGACATTTGCGATGCATCTTCTTAGCATTTTCTGAAACTTTTTGATAAGGGAGTCAAAGAAGATTAATGCAGACTGGAGTTCCTGCCTTATGACTCTTGCATGCCTGCAACTTGAGCCACGTTAAGAGCCACACGTGTTTATCCCCGTGTGCCGCCATCTTGCATTTTCCTCAACGAAGCAAAGTTCTCTTGTACAATGGTTAAGAATTGTGCAGCTGTAGTATATCTAGTACCTTGTCATGCATGGTAGACTAGTTACAGCCAGACTAGACTACTGTAATATGGTCTGTGTGGGGCTGCCATTGAAGATGACTGAGTGTGCATTTGGGCATGTGGAGTATTGTGTTATACCTTTTTATCCAATATACTGGCATATACCTACAGGATCCCCTCTCCTGGTATGCCCCACGGAGGACCTTAAGGTCCATAAATAGCAACACCCTAGAAGTCCCGGGCCCTTAGGAACCTCAATTAGATTAGCCTCAATCAGAGCCAGGGTTCTTTCAACACTGGCTCCGGCCTGGTGGAACGCTCTGTCTCATGAGACCAGGGCCCTGCGGGGCCTTTGGCTTAGAATCAGTTTGATTCCCTCCCCCTCTTTTTCCTTTCTCCTCCTGTAAAGAGGCTGCATCTTAATGTTTTAATGTTGCATTTTAATCTTGTTTTTTAAATTGTATTTTAATCAACTTGTTTTTATTATTGGTTGTTAGCTCCCCTGAGCCCGGTATTGGCTGGGGAGGGCGGGGTATAAATAAAATTTATTGTTATTATTATGTCATTCTAAATTACATTCACACCAGTGGTCATGGTGCGGCTCAAGAATTTGTGTCATTGGACAATGTTGATACTTTCCACACACATGTGCTTCAACCCATCCTTGATTCCCCCATGTAAACAGCTAGAAAGTACTTTATGCTCGTATACCACACCAGATTTTGTCACTTTTCACCTGTGATTTTCCAGGTTAAGGGGATTGCAAACAGATTTTTTTCCTGGAATAAAAAACAGCAACACATGGGAATGGTTGCTAACCATGCACTATATACCATTAGTTTTCCGGAAGTGGTCTTTAGGTTACGTGTAAACTCAAATATAGTACAGAAATTAATAGTTAGGGAAATGCTGGGGAAACAGAATAAACTGCTGTGTGAATGCAGCCTGAGAAACCGAAGGTGGTATAGAATGCAACCGCTTGTCATTGGGGCTAGGCAGTCAGAGCTCATACTGGTTCTGTAATAGTTGCACTGGCTTATTTCCATTTGAAAGTACTGGTTTTAAGCTTTAAAGTCCTAAATGGTTTGGGGTGAGCATTATCCTACTAAATGGTTTGGGATGAGTTGCCCCAAGTTACTGGGGAAACCCAGCCAGGTGGGCGGTGTATTATTATTATTATTATTATTAATAATAATAATAATAATTAGTGTCACAGGCTGCTGAGGTTCATTGAGACTTTACAAAGGGCTGAGCCTTGGTAGGCCCTTCCCTGGAGGAATTCTTGCCAAGAGAGGTTCAGCAGGAGCCATCCTTGCTTGTTTTTAGGGGTCTTGTAAAAACTGTATCGTGGCTTTTCAAACCTGAGATTCTCTACCAGCCAACTTTACCTGATGGGTTTTCCTTATTTAAAGAATAATTAAAAAAAAGAGTTCAGATGTAAACAACAACAATAAAGTTCATACAGACACTAAAATGGATAGAGAATGAAAGCTGCTCATATAAATATGAAGGAAAACGTTAATACAACCATATATTGTGGAAGGAGGCAGGTACAGTTTTGTCCTACAGAGTCTTTGCTTGTGTGCTGGATCAACAGCCACCAGCTTGCCATGAATTTCTCTTGGGTTTGTTGCCCTCTCGCCACACAGAGTTTTGAATCAGATTCTCATAAAGTGCTATGTCGGAAACTATATTATATCAATTTTGTCCATTTAAACTCTTTGTTCCTTTGCAGTTCCTAGCTATCATTATTCTTGCTGCCATTAATAAATAACCAATAAGTAAATGTTTCTATAATAATCCTTGGTTGTCTCCATTGAATATACCCAACAATGTTATTTCAGGATTCTTCTTTTATTTACGTTTTTCTTTGGTTTTATTGTAATACTGTGTGTTACAATATGAATGTTACAATACGAAACACACAGTATACACAGTTTTATATGAAAATATTTATAATACTGAAACGAATAAATAAGTGTCCCTGCTCACTGGTCTACCTTTAAAATCAATTGGGTATTTGCATTTTTGCAATGCCGAACTTTAATCTTTTCAGATAGCGCCATAATGTAATTTTATAATTATACTGTTGTGTTCCCTTGGGTGTTCTAGTCATTTTATTTATACAAATGATGTCGTAATAGGTTGCAAAATAATGGATTTTATTCCGTGGCGGCTGATCCCTGCTTGTATATGCTGCAGCCGTGATGAAATAGGTTCACGAGCATTAGCGTGATGAAATAGGCTCCCGGCGTTATGTAGGTGCCACACATATTAGCCCATTTAGCTTTGCATTGCCCAGTGCAATTCATTTGCATTGCATTGCCTGTAGCTCTCCATGGGCCTTTCTTGCTACCTGACCTTTTAAGTGCAGGTGAGAGGGGTTGAACCCAAGACCTCCTGCATACCAAGCGCAACTGAGCAGTTATCCTTCCCCCTAACTTTAGCGTACTGTTAGAAGTGTTGTAAAGCGGAACCTTCGTTCAATACATCCAGGTCTCCTTCCAACACATGCCCTATGCAGGGTGTAGCAGGATCTTCATGAACGCAGAACAAAGTAACTCCCTTCTGATTTCCTCGATTGGTCCCCTGACCCTTCTGAAACAACCTTTTCCCTCTCTAGGTTGAAGTCGGTTTCTGCTTTTTTGCTTCCTCCCCCATCTTAAACGTGTGCCCCCCCCCCGCCCCAAGTTCCCAGAATGTGTATCAAAGTAGTTTTAAAAAGCTAGAAGCTATTTTTTTTAGGGAAGGAGTTACACAAAACCTCTCTTTGTCCAGTTAGTATTTATCAGTAGTATTATCAAGCATGAAAAATTAAGGCTATAACTATTCTGTTTCAAACAAAATGGGAAAACCTTTTACAACCTGTGGGCTGAATTCCGTTGTGGCCAGCCTTCCAGGGCCCATATGCCAGTGTTGGGCAGTTCCAGATTTAAAAGTGAGCAGGGTGCAACTTTGGGAGACCCATGTTTTGGGATGGTGACTGTCCATAGAGCCAAAAATATATTTTGCAGTATTTTTCCTGTACAGTGGTACCTCGGTTTTCGAACGCCTCCATTGACGAACATTTCTGAACTCGAACGCCGTAAACCCAGAAGTCAATGCTTCGGTTTTTGAACATGCCTTTGATGTCAAACAGGAAACGCAGCTTCTGTACTGAGTTTTCCATATTGAGTTTCCGGTTTTGGAACTCGAATGGTCTTCCGGAACGGATTACGTTTGAAAACTGAGGTACCACTGTATCCCTGTGGTGCTTTTTCCCATAATGTACATGATGCTGAGTAAGCATCTTATCTTTTTATTCTGTGAACCGGTATGAAGGGAGGTATACAAATTTAATAAATAATTATTGTGTTTCCACTGTATTGTTTTCTCTTTTATTGGACTGTCCTTCCTTCCTTCCTTCCTTCCTTCCTTCCTTCCTTCCTTCCTTCCTTCCTTCCATTCCATTTGTCTTCTTGGCATTTGTTCTACCTGCTTCTGTACCAGAAGATGAAACAAATATATATTTTTATAGAATAATGTAAGGCAGGACAAAGGTAACAATGGGTGGATCAAAATATGTGGCTCAAACCTTTGTACAGTTGGCTACATTCCAGCCATGCAGAAATCCAGAGGCTTTTGCACACACGCGCCTCTCTCTCCACCTTCCATCAAGGCTCAAGAAAAAAGCATTATCATAGTTCAGCATCACATTCCAGACTGGCAAAACCACTCAAGGAGGATATGGAATAGAGCAGTGACAAAGCATGGTTCTCAACTAGTTTCCCTTCTTAAAAAAAATGTAAAGGAACTTTCATATTTCAGCAGTGCTTGGTGTTAATTGTTCAGCAGTCTGGTATTATTTTATCAGTTTATTTATTAAGAATTTTGTATGGCTGTCCCCGTAGAGTGAATTAACTTGCCAGAGATCAATGCAGTAAACTGAAGCTGTGGTTTTGGTCTATATCTTATCTACCAAAGCATGTTCTATATCTATACCTGGTCTATATATAGACCAAAGTATGTGATCTATATCTTATCTACCAAAGCATGTTGTTCTTCTTAACTTTCAGGACAATGGATATATTTGGAGCACCATCTGGTGGACAATTGCAAACAGTTTTTCTCTCTTCCCCTCCCCCCTGCACCTAGTAGTTATTGCAGGTGGGAGTTTAGTTGCTTTTATTTTTGCTGTCTTTATTGTTAAATTGCTTTGGGATGTTTTATGGCGAGTGATTCATAAATGAATTAAATAGCATAGGAACACATAGGGGAAGCTTATTTACACAGCAATCGATGATGCCTAAAGCCTTAATCTTAGCTTTGTTATTTTCAGAATAATGGCTTGGGTCAGTTGCCCTTTCTTTTTTTCACAGACAGAGAAAAGAGAGTCAAAGTTATCAACTGGGTCTGTGGTTTGACTTGATTTAGGGTCAAAGGATAACACTCCAGCTGATGAGCTGTACTAATTTTGAGCTGCTGTACAATTCTATAAGCAACTTAATGAGAGAAACTGCTCCCTAGAAGAACATACTAGCTTTTCATCCATCCACTTTCCTCATGTGGGCATTTCCCATTGGCTCCATCTACACTATAGATTTAAAGCAGTATCATACCATTTTAAACAGTCATGCTTTTCCCCAAAGAATCCTGCAAACTGTGGTTTGTTAAGGGTGCTGATGTTGTGAGGCGCTTACTGCTTTTACAGAGCTACAATTCCCAGAGTGGTTTAACAATCAACCCTCTACCCAGGAAATTCTGGAAACTGTAGTTCTGTGAGGGGAACAGGGGGTTCCTAAGAGCTCTCAGTATGCTTAGCAAACTACAGTTCCCAGGATCATTTGGGGGAAACCAGGACTGTTTAAAGTGGTATGATACTGCTTTAAATCTATAGTGCAGATGAGGCCCATTACTTTTTTCATTAACCAGCCCAGCTCTGGAAAGGGTCCATGTTGATGGAGCAATAGAATATTATTCCGCTGTTTCCATCAACAAAGTCTGTGCATGATATGAAAGAGTTCCAGCCTTTCCTTTTGCACATTGATGATTTCGTTGGATTCATCCCAGAATCAGCTTCTAGGTCAAGAAGGCCAGTGTGTAAACATTTCACATGTGCCTCAAACAATTAGATTGCAACCAGAAGATGTGAGTCCTCTTTCTCTCTCTCCCTGCCCCTCACAATGTTCACAAGCTGGACTCAGTTGTGGCTTTTACACTTTGTTTTTCATTTTAGATTTCCTCCTTTCTCGCCACTCAAACCATATCCCAAACGATCCCCGTACCGAAAGGAAGTTGTCAAATTCCCAAACTGGAATGATTTTGAAAGAGATACTTTCCGAGAACAGATCCCAGGGAAGCCCCTCTTGTTGGTAAGATTTCCATCTGTATGAATATCATTTTGATGCGGAAGATGCTAACTACAAGCTCCTGTTCACTGACATATCTGTGAAAGGCATCTTTTGGTTCCTCTCAAGGGGCGAGCGACAGAGGAGCCAATCAGGCTCTGTGGAGAAGTGTTGCTACACCCAGTTCAGTCCCTGACACCTTTTGGAGCTGACTTCCACCTGGGTGTGGACCAGACAATCCTGGGCTGTGGCTTTGGTATTGCCATCACCAACTTTCCCTTCTTCCCTCTGGGTAGAGAACATAATTGCTATGGACTATGATTAGTCAATAGTTGCAGGGGCTGGAAAGGAATCCTACTCACGACATATGGTGTGGTATGGATTTTGCCTTCCCTACAGCAATTAAGAGCTTATGGTTAATCTTACTATTTATTATTTATTGAATGTATACGCTGCCCAATACCCAGAGGTCAGGGCGGTTCACAGGAAAGATCAACAGAAAAACAACAATGTATATAATCAAAATAAAGACAGTAACCCAATAACACCCCCCCAAAAAAGAGCTGCATTTTATAAGGGCATAGGATGTCAATCAGATCAACCAAAGGCTTGGTTAAAAAGGAACATTTTTGCCTGGCACCTAAAGGTGTATAATGAAGGCACAAGATGAACTTCCCTGGGGAGAGCATTCCACAGGCAGGGAGCCACTGCAGAGAAGGCCCGTTCTCGTGTTGCCACACTCTGGACCTCTCGAGGAGGAGGCACATGAAGGAGGGCCTCAGAAGTTGATCTCAGGGTCTGGGTCGGTTCATATGGGAAGAGGTGGTCCTTGAGGTTTAAGGCTTTATAGGTCAAAACCTATAACCTTTGAATTGGGCCTAGAAACCAGTTGGTAGCCAGTGCAGTCAGACCAGGATCGGTGTAAAATGCTCAAACTGTCTTGCTCTGGTGAGCAACCTGGCCGCTGAATTCTGCACTAGCATGTAGGACACATTATCTTCTCTGCACTGTTGCTTAGAAATGTACTGGAGAATTGGCAATTATTTGCAACTAACATCTCTGGATCAGTGTAGGATTAGGGTCCTTATTAAGGGAAATAATTATTATATACAGTACTAAAACTTGTTATCTTTCTCGTCTCTTGTAGAATTCTGAAATGTGGTTCAAACGTCACAGTATTGCAATTGGAGAAGTACCAACGTGCAAACTCATACATCGCCGACAATTAACAGAATCAAATCTGGAAGATATATGGAGGTCCATGACTCTGTCACAGTAAGTAGATTGCATGAACCTTTCTCTGTCAACCTAAGCTGAGAGTAAGTAGCAGAAAGCAACAGGCTGTGCTTTGCATGCATGCATGCACAAATAAATAAATGAATCTTCCAACTTGCCACTAAGAAAATACAAAGTCAGCAATTCAGTAATCCATAAACTGAAATTCTTTTGCCTTTTTTCAGCTGGCTTGTTGACTCAAGCCCCTGAACTGCAATGCCCAGCTTTTTAAAAATAATAATAATAATAATAATAATAATAATAATAATAATACCGTGGTACCTTGGGTTAAATACTTAATTCGTTCTGGAGGTCCGTTCTTAACCTGAAACTGTTCTAGAGGTACCACTGTTTACTATAGAATATTGCTGGAATGTGGTGCGTGATGCCTTTAGTTATTTTGGTTAGTTATTTTAGTTATTTTGGGGTTGTTTCGTTCTCTAGAGCAGGTGGGGAAACTAGTGTGTGGACACTCTCACTGGTTTTTCCCAACTAGGGGGAGGTTGGCATTTATAAAATGCACTTTGATGGGTAAGAACGGGTTTTTCATTATGACATGCAACCTCAGCATTATAGTCTCATGTATCTAAAATATATGGGCACTGTAAAGTGTTCGTTTTAAACCAGAATGTTTTTCTATTGGTATTGCGAGCTTCAAGGCAGCTTGTGATGACTATTAAAAAATACTGCATCTGTCTGAACTTTTTGTATTCCAGTAAAAGTACTTCCTTGTGATGTGCGGTGCTTCTACAACTAACTGTGCTGCTAGTCTGATAAACCTATTTGTTTCCCTATCTCCCACCCTCTTATTGCAGCTTGCAAAAGACTTTAGGCTTGGATTCTCTGAATGACATGCTGGACATTAAACTTGTGAATCCAAAGCATATAATTCAGAATGTGTATAATGTTAACAAGCAGGGGGTTGTCATCCTAGAAGATAAATCAAGTAAGTAGAGTAATTTGTTTAGTTTGTTACAGCTTTTCTAGGATTTGTGCTTGATAATATGGTAATTCAGCGGGGAGAGGGGAGGAACATTCTGTAGCTGAATCATAAAGTTAGACTTTTCTCCCCAGAAGAAGAAAATTACTATATACCATTAAAGAGTATATTGGGGAGTGTCATGTTATTTACATTTATTTAGTTGTTTGTAGGGTGGCGCTGTGGGTAAAAGCCTCAGCGCCTAGGGCTTGCCGATCGAAAGGTTGGCGGTTCGAATCCCCGCGGCGGGGTGCGCTCCCGTCGTTCGGTCCCAGCGCCTGCCAACCTAGCAGTTCGAAAGCACCCCCGGGTGCAAGTAGATAAATAGGGACCGCTTACTAGCGGGAAGGTAAACGGCGTTTCCGTGTGCGGCTCTGGCTCGCCAGAGCAGCGATGTCACGCTGGCCACGTGACCCGGAAGTGTCTCCGGACAGCGCTGGCCCTCGGCCTCTTGAGTGAGATGGGCGCACAACCCTAGAGTCTGTCAAGACTGGCCCGTACGGGCAGGGGTACCTTTACCTTTACCTAGGGCTTCTCAAGTTTGGACGATTGTATATTTTTGAATGATTTCTGATAAGTTATCCACGAATACAACTTCATGTCCTTTCCATAAGACATTCTGAACCAGTAAGAGCATTAGGTGGTAACTGTACACTATTTTTATGGAAGTAAACAAATCCATAATTAAAAGACAGGCTGTTCTTTATTATCATCTAAGTAGATAAGTGGGACGTGGGTGGTGCTGTGGTCTAAACCACAGAGCCTAGGGCTTGTTGATCAGAAGGTCTGTGGTTAAATCCCCGCGATGGGGTGAGCTCCCGTTGCTCAAGCCCTGCTCCTGCCAACCTAGCAGTTCGAAAGCACGTCCAAGTGCAAGTAGATAAATAGGTACCGCTTAGGCAGGAAGGTAAACGATGTTTCCGTGTGCTGCTCTGGTTCACCAGAAGTGGCTTAGTCATGCTGGCCACATGACCTGGAAGCTGTACACTGGCTCCCTCGGCCAATAAAGCGAGATGTCGTCCGCAACTGGACCTAACGGTCGGGGGTCCCTTTACCTTTAAGTAGATAAGCAGAAGTGTTAAAGTTTCATGATTCAACATCACCTTGCTGAGTAATTTCCTTTTATGTGATCCCAACCTGTTTGAGGCTAAGTACACCACCCACAAACATGGCGTAATTGTTTCTTATTAAGGCTGGCTTTCCCCCATGACACATCCTTTGTATGGACATAATCTGTGGGCGTGTAATCTGAAGGCAGCATGAGTTTTGTTTTTCTGCAGTTACATCTGTTTAGAAGGCTCCCTCTCGCTCCGCAAAATTAAATACTTCCCTGTTTCCAAACTTGACGCATTTGTGCACATAGGTCTTTGTTGCACTATGGTGATTCTGCAGCGTATTGTTATGGAATTCCTTCCTGCAGGAAGCAGTGGTGGCCAGCAGCTTGGATGGCCTTAAAAGAGGATTAGACAACTTCACAGAGGTTAAGGCTGTCAATGGCTAATCTGCCTCCATGGTCAGAGATAGCAATGCTTCTGAATACCAGTTGCTGAAGATGCCAGGAGGGGAGAGGGCTCTCGTTCTCAGGTCTTGTTGTGGGTTTCCCACAGGCATCTGGTTGGCCACTGTGAGAACAGGATGCTAGACTACATGAGCTAACCTAGGTGATCCTGTGCTGCTGAAGCATTTTGTTACTGTTATTGCGGGCTGCTTAACAGATTGTAATCCACTGCAAATGTTTTTATTATAATGTAGTATTATTTATTTTTAAATTTTATTATTATTGTTATTATTGTTATTAACACACAAAAATGGAGGTCAATTGGAAACCTTTATTGTACAACAAGCGACTAACCTGTTCAAATAATAATAATAATAATAATAATAATAATAATAATAATAATATTTATTTATACCCCGCCCTCCCCAGCCAAGGCCGGGCTCAGGGCGGTCAAGAAGCAACAATAAAAACCAGCTGAATGAATACAACTTTAAAAAAAGATTAAAATACAACAGTAAAATATTGAAACAGTAAAATATTAAAATGCAGCCTCATCACAGGAGGAGAAAGAAAATAGAAAGAGGGGGAGGGAATCAAATTGGCTCCAAGCCAAAGGCCAGGCAGAACAACTCTGTCTTACAGGCTCTGCGGAAAGAAATCAGATCCTGCAGGGCCCTGGTCTCATGAGACAGAGCGTTCCACCAGGCTGGAGCCAGTGTTGAGAAAGCCCTGGCTCTGGTTGAAGCTAATCTAACTTCCTTAGGGCCCGGGACCACTAGGGTGTTGCTGTTTATGGACCTTAAGGTCCTCTGTGGGGCATACCGGTACGAGGGTCCTAATAGCACTTGTTCTGCAAAGGTGTTGGGTTGGATCCAATGGCAGTCCTACTCAGAGTAGGCCAATTGAAGTTAATGGACATGACTAACTTGGGTTCAATGGGTCTAAGTAGGACATAGTTGTTTCCACCTGTGCCGTATGTGATGTGGTTCTTGGGATGGAAATGAGCAGCTGCCGCCAATACAAACTGTCCAAAGATATAGAGCAGGGTTTTCCAAACTTGGGTCTCCAGTATTTTTTTTGGACTACAGTTCCTATGATCCCAGACTGCTGGGTTCTGCTAGCTAGGGGTCATGGGAGTTGTAGTCCAAAACCAGCCAGAGACCCAAGTTTGAGAAACCCTGACAAAGAGTGACTATGTCTGTCCTCAGAGATACATGCCATTCTTTCTTATGGCTCAAGACTGAGGCGGAGACTGTATTGTGTACTTCTCTGATGGAAATTGCTGTCCTAATCACCATCATCACTACTATTTACCTGCCCTTTCCCCGAAGTTCCCAGGGCGGGTTACATCAATTAAAGCACAGTGTTGAAAACCTTTTAAAACAACTTGCAATCACAGAAAGAAGGCGGGTCCTGAAAATATACACCCCAGTTTTCAAAAGCCAGGGTAAACAGAAGAGTCTGCAGGCTTTGTTGAAAGCTGTATAACAAAGATTCCAGATGTACCCCTGTTGGGAGGAAGTCCCAAAACCTGGGTTGCCATAGAGAAAGCCTTCTTCCAGGCTACCACCCTGGAGTTGATTGGGACGACTCTATGGCTGTAGATGAGCTCCTGGATGAGGCTTTCCTGTAGCTTGTAAATCCATTCCTCTGCTTCGTAAAAGTCAGTGTTGATCTATTTAACGGTTTTTGAAAATTCTCACATCTCTATTCACTGCAGAGGAGCTGCCTCACTGGGTTCTATCGGCAATGAAGTGTCTGGCAAGTTGTAAGTATCAGTTTGATTTCAGTGTGAATAGGGAAACTCCTCCCCCTTTTCTGTTTTAAGAAAGCCATTTTGACAAGGGCAAATAAGGCTTCATTCATCATTACGAGCCGCAGTGTGAGGCCGTCTGTTTGTCACGGGCTATTTGGACGCAGAGGAATAGTGGGAGGAACCAGCTGGGGAACCACCAAGGGAAGAAGGCTCAGAGCCCATGGATTGGTAGTAGGACACCGATGAGTGGTCAGAGGGAGAAAAAGGAGAAGACTGGGAAGCGCACGGGTTGGAAGCTGAAGGCAACAGGGCTTAGGGAACAGGGAAAGTGGAGCAGAGAGAAGTCGAGAATCAGAGGCGGAATCTGAAGCAGAGAGGAGGGAGGCCAAGAGGCAGAGATGAGTCGGGTTGATGAAGGATCACTGGTGTCTCCCCCTCTTGCTGTGACAAGCTCCCCTCCCGGCATCCCAGGACCAGAAGAAGTATGAAGAGGGAGGAGCAGAGACAGGCGTAGTCTCAGATTGCTTGGGAAGACCCCGGGGTAGGGGGAGGGTAAGGCAACTGTGGGAAGGCAGAAACCTTCATTCTTAGCAACTGATTCATGTGGGCAAGACCTGCTGGAGAAGAGCCGCTGTGCTCGTTTGGCCTGACACTCCTCTGCAGATCCTGTTTTTGCTAATAGAGAGTTAACTCCAACTTGCTCGGTCAATAAGGCTTCATTCATCACCACACGCTGCATAGTGTTGTTCCTTCCCTGTTTGCTCAGTAAGAACAGAAGTCCAAGCTCACATGGGTAGAACTTAGTTCATAGTAGAGTATCCCATTCCTACTACCTTTGCTGTTTGACTTCAAATTTTGTATTACTGGGGAGCCCCAGTGGATCAAGACGTTCAAGACAACAAGAAAACTGTCTTGCATGGAGTCACAGGGAGCACAATAGGTTAGGATTCTGCTTCAGCATTGACTAAGCCCCAGCTGAGCAGCTTTATAGCCCTACCCCTTCCTCTTCACACGTATAGCTCTGGGATGCTTGGCTGCTTATTTGGAAACATTGGCTGCTCATCAGTTATGGGTATCTTGTGTGGTAGTCCTCATCTTAAATCCTTATGCTGGGCATTGGCCTGCTATGTTGTATCACATGATCAACCATCACCCAGAATTGACTGATATGGGCAGCTACTTGTGTGTGATTGTTCCATCTGAAGCAATCTTTGTGAAGATCTCCCTCCATGTACAATGGGATGTGAGCCACTAGAAGCCCCTGGGCCAAATCCCCCACCCGCCCACTATGCCAGAGTACTTGCCATTAGGTCCTCCTCACATTGCCATCCTAAAGGGGAAAGTAATACTGAGAAGCAGCATCTCTGCCAACCCAATTTGTTGTGGAGAATTCACTGGGGCAGGGTTTGTTCTGTGTACGGTGTATAAGAGTTTAATGTGTATATGGGGTTATATGAAGGGTTAAGCTTGAAACACTAAGTGCCCATTGATTCATTGAAGTTCTTTAGTTGCGTAAGACTGGTCTGGCGGAAAGCTGGGCTCTTGCATCGAGTTGGAGGGTTGTACAATTTCATTTCTGATTGGCTTTCAGGGTAGAAATCTTTGGTTACTCATTGGTCAAAAAAAAAGTGTTCTGAGGAGGAGGCAGAATTCTAGCCTACTCCGATCTGATGAATGTCACACATTTCCCCCCCTCCTGTCAAATAATTTGTCCATTTCCTCTTTGCTCTCGTGGACACACCAATACTGAGTAGAAATGTAATTGTTAATAATGTCTGTCGGCCAGCACAAGCCATTCATTTCTTCTCTGTCCTTTGCCCCCATCACAATAGGGCCCAGGTGTCCGGATCTGAAACAACCGACATACTCAGGATTTGAAAGAGATGTCTTCAGAACCATAGCGGATTACTACGGCCACATGAAGGAGCCTCTTCTCACTTTCCAGTTTTTTGATCTCTTCGTCAATGTTCTAGGTAAGAACTCTTTCCCTCTGGAGGTCTGTCACTCTTTGACTATTTCCTCCCTGTTTTTTTAAACTTGTAAAGATGTGTCTCTTCAACCAGAATGGGATTTCCCTGAAGTTGTTGGTTAGTCAGGCTGAGAGAACTGTTGAGTCACAGAATGACCAGCCAATGTCTTCTCCAACCTTCTCCAGATGTAGTCCAAAACATCTGGAGGGCACCTGCTTGGCAAATCCTGGTCAGTGGGGATGCTTTATTGCCCTCCTGTTTAAAGTTAATAGTTTTATGGCTGTAGATTGCTTGAAGAAAAGTAGAAGTAGCTGCTGTTTATTTGGGGACCCTGATAATACAGGCTCAGAAGCTTCTACTTATATTCCAGCAAAAGTAGGTAAAGGCCCCCTTCAGACCTCCCGTACCCAGTGTGGGAAGGTTGGGGGGACTGAGCAGGCAGGAAGGTTTTGGGGTAGTGACAGGGGGTGGGGTTACTTGCAGCCCTGGGCCTGCTGCACATGTCAAATTCAGACATAATGCTTGAGTGGCAGTTGTTCGTGTCTCTGGCGCGAGCTGTTTTTACCTTGTTGTGTTCTAAGTATTATAAACCACTGTGGAATTTGGAGGTGATGGGTGGTATGAAAATTTGAATAAATATATAAATAGTTTGAATAAATAAATAAATTTCCTCTTTGGAACACAAACAGATAACAAATTAAGATTGCACAGGTGAGTTTTCGGGGAGCAATAAATCCAGCAAATAATGAGGAGCAAATGTTCATTAGCAAGCTCTAGAACAAGAAATGTACACATCTGGTAGTGAACAAGCAAGCAAATAATAAAAAAAAAGTACAAAAAATCAATATTGAGCATTTCGCCGTCGTCCTTTTATTTGCAGCCTCCAAAGGGAGCCCAGAGCAGCTAACCTTGTACAAAAACGAACGCAATAGCAAAATGAAAACACTATAAACTATTCGTTTATTTAAAACATGCCTGTATCACCTCCTGTGGCAAGTCTTGATGCGCTATGCAACAATATTAAAATATTAAAAAATCTTATAATAGAGTGAGGCTGAGTAACAGAGAAGGCCTAGGAGCCCAAATGGATGTTTTTAAATGACATCTGGACGTCATTGGTGGTCTCCTAAACTCAGACGGAAAATGGATCCGTCAAAAAGGCCCGCTTTCTAGTGGCTCCTAGCCATGGTACCATAGCCTGCGCCATGACCAGGAGGGCCTCGTCCCCCATAATGACTGAGTAAGACAGGAGTAGGGAACCTCAGGCCTGAGGGGCAATGAGACCCTGCAGACCTCCGTGCCTGGCCCTTGGGGCTCTCCCTAGCTCCCATCTCACCTTCCCTAAGTCATGCCCCTCATTGCCTCTGCTCCATGACCTCTTCAAGCGTTCTTGCCTGGCTGGAACATGCTCTTGAGGCAATTGGTCTCCTCAGGCACAATAAGAAGTCAAGAGTTTTCATTTCGTTTATGGCTTATATCCTGGTCTCCCTTTTCAGGGTAAGCCCAAAGCTAATAAAACAAAAACGGCAGCCTCATTAATAAAAAATAATAATTCAATCACCTGTTTATCTGAATATGTATAAACCACGCTTACATAGGAAACGTAGCAAGGCAGCGTACAACACAAAGCCACTGTAACATTGGTAAAAGTGTTACCAAGTCTAGAACGCTGTCGCCACCAAGCCAATCAAGAGACAGTGGGTGGTAGGGTAAAAAGAGTTAATTAAAAGCTGCAACAGTGAGTCTCAGCAGAATATCTCAAAAAGACTGAGCCTAGAGATCACAAAGCATTTACATCATTGTAGCAAGCACACAAATGTATGATTTCTTGCGTCACTGGGGAAATCCAGCCAGATGGGCGGGGTATAAATAATTTAAAAAAAAATTATTACTATTACTTTTACTATTGCTATTAGCTAGGAATGTGCGTGGACAAAGCATGCTTAAGTTCTCTTCTTGGCTACAGAATAATTACTTCCTACCCCTTATCTTGAATTCAGGCCAGCCCAGGCGTAACTGGCCTTGTAGTTGCAGCAGTGGGAACATCTTGTACTTGTGACTGCGAATGTGTTTATGCAGACTCAGGGTTCAGCTGCATTTGTGATGTGTAGACTTCAGCATTATGGCACCTCTGAGTTATTGCACCCAGGTATCAGAAATATGTGCTGCATAAACAGACTGTGAGAGAACATGAGCAAAGATGTGGGCTGGGCTGGGCTGACTGTGGGTCCTGACATCTGGCCCCAGGTTATGGGATCCAGCTGGGATCAACAAAAACTAGTTGATTTTTTTTAATTAAAAAGTCAATTCCAAAGACAGTTTGGAATTCCAGCTGAACAGTGCCATCTTTGAAATACGTGTGACGGAAAATGAGGATGTCTCCCACTGTTCTTCTGTCCGTGAAAAGCTCCACAGGAGGGAGGACCTGCCACACTAAAAGCTCAGTGCCTCATAAAGGCTGACTGAACTTCAGGGGCATTTGGGAGCATTTGGGTAGTGGCCTGTC
The DNA here is from genome assembly GCF_964234715.1 of Podarcis melisellensis. NCBI lineage: Eukaryota > Metazoa > Chordata > Lepidosauria > Squamata > Lacertidae > Podarcis > Podarcis melisellensis. The sequence goes on from NC_138543.1 coordinate 39,326,438, forward strand.
GAAGGATCTCAGCAACTGAGGTGGGACACTACTGGCATATTAGCAGTACATGTGAAAAGGATCTAGGGGTCTTAGTGGACCACAAGCTTAACATTGTTGACAGTGTGATGCAGCAGCCAAAAAAGCTAATTCTATTCTTGGCTGCATCAATGGAAGTCTAGTGTCCAGATCAAGGGAAGTAATAGTACCACTCTATTTTGCCTTGGTCAGACCACAGCTGGAATACCGTGCCCAGTTCTGGGCACCGCAATTTAAGAAGGATGTTGACAAGCTGGAACACGTGCAGAGGAGGGCAACCAAGATGGTCAAGGGTCTGGAAGCCAAGCCTTATGAGGAATGGTTGTAGGAGCTGGGTATTTTTAGCTTGGAAAAGAGGATACTGAGAGGAGATATGATTGTTGTTGGTGGTGTTTAGTCGTTTAGTCGTGTCCAACTCTTCGTGACCCTATGGACCAGAGCACTCCAGGCACTCCTGTCTTCCACTGCCTCCCGCAGTTTGGTCAAACTCATGTTAACAGCTTCAAGAACACTGTCCAACCATCTCGTTCCTCTGTTGTCCCCTTCTCCTTGTGCCCTCCATCTTTCCCAACATCAGGGTCTTTTCCAGGGGGAGATATGATAGCCATCTTCAAATATATTAAGGGCTGTCACGTGGAAGAGGGAGCAAGCTTGTTTTCTCCTTCTCTGGAGGGCAGGACTTAAACCAGTGGCTTCAAGTTGCAAGAAAGGAGATTCTGACTAAACATCAGGAAGATTTCTGACAATAAGAGTTGTTTTACAGTGGAACGGACTTCATCGGAAGGTGGTCGACTCTCCTTCCTTGAAAGGTTGGGTGGCCACCTGTCATGGATGCTTTAGCTGAGATTCCTGCATGACTGGGGTTGGACTAGATGACCCTTGGAGGGGTACCTTCCAATTCTGCAATTTTAAGATTCCGTAAGCAATCAGGCAACTTCGAGGTGCTTTGGGCCCAAGTTGTTTAGGGCTTTGTGAATTACCATGAGACCCTTTCTCACTCCCAATGCCCCTGGAAGAACACTGCCAGTGCCCCACTAGGTTTTTCCAGCCACTCTGGGCGGCTTCCAGAGGAATATAAAACACAATAAATCATACGGACGTGAAGGGTGTCACTCTGTGTGGAGAGGGGGATTGGTTGCCCCAGGTCTCATGTAGGTGTAAAGTTACTCCACTGCTGGAGGCATGGCTATGGTTTGAAAGGAAGAACTTTGACCTGGGATTTCTCCCAAGCCTGGAAATGAAACCTCTTTTCAGGGAGGCAGTGCAGATGAGAAGAGCAGAAAGGTTGCAGCTACTGCGGTTTTCTTGAAACTCTAGTAATCTACTGCATCCTGAACATGGTTATGTTAATTCCCCAAAGATATAACTGTTAAAGTCAGAGTTTACCAGTCGTGAACGACCGTGTTTACTATCTCAGCAGATGTTTTGAAATTCAAGTTTGCAGTGATGTGGGAACTGAATCATTTCCTAGTGATTCAGAGCTGCTGCCATTTGTCTTTGCCTGAAACCGCAAATTTATTTGGCGGTTCGCACTCAGCCCTGGGAGTGAACCCTGAGCTACTGGATTTGTCACAAATGCACAACAATTTTGCCGCCTTCTCCAACACCTGTGCAGGAAGCCAAGCTCCAGCACACCATTTTATTCCAGAACATATGCAGTTATTGCTAATTATCCTTGCAAGGGGCCAGGGCAGTTGCCACCACTCCTGGCCAGGTACAGGGCGGTAGTCCATGCACGTAGCTTCTCTCTGGGAGATTGTCAAAAGAGATTAAAACTTTTGCATCGTGTTTTCATTTTTTGCACTGGCTGTGAGCTAGGCAGAATCTAGAGCAGGGATGGGGAAATGGTTCATCAGGCAACCATGTGCTGCTCATGCAGTTTGAAATCAAAGGCACAGTGATTTGCAATCCCCAGTGATTAGCCCCATGCACAGTACTCTATACAAGCCCCAGCAAGACTCATGCTCTACCATAGTGAGTTCATATATTGCTCAGTTGTAGGGCCAGGGCATTTAGCATGGCCAGAACAATCTTGTGAGCCAAATGAGGAAGCCTGCAACCTTAATTAGGCCAGTTCAGCTGATTTCAAGGTTATGAGTACCTAGAATATGCTAGGCTCGGCGATCTATCAGTGCAGGGCAGCAATGTTATGGATTGAACCTCAAAACCATTTACCACTGAAGAAGAGTTTGGATTTGACATCCCACTTTATCACTACCCAAAGAAGTCTCAAAGCGGTTAACATTCCCTTCCTCCCCCACAACAAACACTCTGTGAGGTGAGTGGGGCTGAGAGACTTCAGAGAAGTGTGACTGGCCCAAGGTCACCCAGCAGCTGCATGTGGAGGAGCAGAGACGCGAACCCGGTTCCCCAGATTACGAGTCTACTGCTCTTAACCACTACACCACACTAGCTCTGGAAGCCACACTGGGCTATAGGAGTGAAAACTTAGGCTTTTATAGAATTTATTTTATGTTGTCTCTGCTAATATGACTTTGAAACTTCATTATGTTTGACTTGAGTGAGGTTACAGGGAACCAAGCAGAGGGCCTTCTCGGTAGTGGCGCCTGCCCTGTGGAACGCCCTCCTATCAGATGTCAAGGGAATAAACAGCTTTCCGACTTTTAGAAGATATCTGAAGGCAGCCCTATTTAGGGAAGTTTTTAATGTTTGAAGTTTTATTCTGTTTTTAATGGTCTGTTGGAAGCCGCCCAGAGTGGCTGGCGAAACCCAGCCAGATAGGCAGAGTAGAAATAAATTATCATCATCATCATCATCATCATCATCATCGTCCTCATCATTATTATTATTTCACATGCAGTTGGCAGAGTTTGGCTTGCATTCTCCATCAATTAGAGATTTCAGTGTTGAAATAAAAAAAAAGATGTATGAAGGATACGTTTGTGAATTGTACATATAATTTTTAGAGGTATATGTACTATATATGCTTTTTATGGTTAGTCTGCTGGCTTGCTGACATTTCATTTTGGCTGAAATTAATGTCCCCTTTATATAGCTCTCTCTCTCACACACCCCTTAAAACCTGTTGGATAAGAGTTTGACTGGAAAGCTAAATGGTATGTTTGGAATGGGATGTGAGATTTATGTACATTAGTATCTTGAGAATTCTTCATGGTAATTATTATATATAGTAGCATCTATATGCAAAGAACAGGTGTGTCTAGATCCTGCCCTGAAGGGGCCTACAATCTAAAAGAGGTGCAGGGAAACCACAGAGAAAGGCGGCAACAGAGGGCAGTGAAAGCGGGAGATGAATTATGTACTTAACTTCTGTGATGGACAGACCTTGGGTCATCTTCCTGCAGACCCAGAAGAGACTGGGTGGAGTGTCAGCCAATCAGGAGGGAGAGAAAAGTTAAGAGAGAGAACCTGTTAGCAAAACTGACAGATAAGGCTTGGTTGGAGCCTAGACTTGACTTGCATGTTGCCCTGAGAGATACTGCTGGTCTCTTATGGTTATAGGACTGAGAGAAGGCCTTGGACTCAAATTCTCCTTCCTTCTCCTCTCTTCAGGGTCACAAAGTTCCCTCCCGGCCTTTCAACAATAGATAATAATAATAATAATAATAATAATAATAATAATAATGTTTCTTCTGTGCCCTGGCACTCACCGTGGTTAAAGCTAATGAGGTTTCTCACTGCAAATAGCCAGAGCTTGAGCTGATTTGCAAACTATGGTTAACAAGGCGATTCTGGTTTCTGGTAAACATAGAATAGTGTGCCAGTAGGTGTCTTGCCTGCAAGAATTAGACTCCCTCCCCCCTTTGGAAAATAAGCTATGAGAAGCGTCTGGCATTGAAGTGTGCTCTCCTGCCATGTTCTCCGACCCAGGTCTCCTGCAGAAAGAGAAGCTGGCCATTGAAGCTCTGCGGGTTTGCTGCCTCCTCCTTCCGCCAGCGAACCGCCGAAAGCTGCAGCTGCTGATGACTCTGTTGGCCAGGATTGGCTCAAATAAAGATTTGCCACCCCTCTCAGATACAGTCGGGACGAGAACGCTGGTGAGTGTCTTCTGGGAACTGAGAGACCGAGCTGGGCTTGCGAAATCTTCCTGGAATTGCTTTGGGGGAAAGACTATCCTTAGTTACAAAAAAGAAAGCAGCAAAGTATTTAACCGAGGGTGTGGCGTGGAAGTTCTCCCTTTCTCTGCCTGCGTAACATGAATCACCAGGTTGCAACCTGCAGCAGACGCTGTGTGTTTGATAGAGCTGACAAGAGTTAGCAGCTGTGGGTTCTCCCACCCAGTTCCCATCACTGCCCTCTGTCTGTCTCTCTCCCCACGCATTTCCTGCTGCACAGCATCAGACATACTGTGTGCTGCAAGGAGTGGGAGCTGATAGGGAAGGGCAGGACAGGGGGAGGAATCTCTCCTCCAGTTTTGTTGGTGCTCATTCTCAGGTTGCAGCCTGGCTTTCACCTTGCCTTCTCTAGGAAACCTCTCCCCTCCCCCTCCCCAGTGGCAGCTTCTGTCTTGTTCAGCTGTTGACAATTCTGGAGGCAGGTCTTCAATGGCACCAGCACTGAACAAAAGTGCTCAGCCATCTTTGAGGGTGGATGGGACCAGGAAGCCCAGGGGTTCAGCAGGTGTTTGATGGGGATCCGCTGGTGGATCTCTGGCTCATGTACAGTAGGTAGACAAAAATGTCTCAAATAGCTTTTTTAAAAAATGACTCCCCTAATGCACATTAGGCGGCTGAAATGAAGAAAACTTGGAGGTAGCCAGGAATGTTGTTGTGCGTCAAAGGTCTGTGAGCTGCGATTGGTCCTGAAAGTTGAAAGAAACACCTGGGCTCAGCAGCTGCTCAGAGGCACCCTGCTGTTTAATTCAAAGTGTACATCTTTTGCACCTGGGTCCTATTGGTGGATTTGGGGGGTTCTAGTCAAGAACAAAGTACCTCCTGAAAATCTGAAGTCTGTGCTCCCTTGTTGCAAGCCACTTTGAGAGTGTTTGGTATGGCAAGAATAGGGAGGACCCATGAATAAGAAAGTGTTGTTGTGATAACCAGTCTTCTTTGTTTCAGATGGTTCAGTCCTTTTCTCGCTGCATTCTTTGCTCCAAGGATGATGTGGACTTGGATGAGCTTCTGGCTGCTAAACTGGTGTCATTCTTGATGGACAAATCTCAAGAGATCTTAAGCGTACCTTGTGCCCTGAAAGCTAAAATAGAGGAGCATGTAGCTCATCTCCAAAGGGTCCAGGTGAGACCTGTAGAACATAAATGTCTGCTCCCCAACTCAGTTCTTTATTACCTTCTTAAAACCAAACCAGTTCTTCTCATGCAACAAATAAAGTGACATGTAGCTATAATCCAATAAGCATTTGTGGTTCGAGGGCCCGACCCCCGCGAAGTGAAATGAAGACACAAGGACACATGATATAAGGTTAATGGGCTAGAAAAGGCCACAACTTTATTGATTACAGCAATGAAAAGGTATTGGCTTAGGCATTGGATCGAAACAAGTGGGTTTATTCACCAGGGGTTCATCACCTGTTGATGCTAATTCAACTATAGGCTCACCCCTGCTGTCACCGCGGGTCGTGCCATGGCCTCCCGCCAAGCAGGCATCGGACAGAATACACGACCGCCAGATTCCTTTAACGGAATACCCCTAAAAATTGAAGGCATAGGCGATGGCCACACCTAGCACTTCGACACACCACAACACATTATTCCAATGCCTAACCTACCCACCAATACCACAAAAGTTGTGACGATTGCTACGAGGTAGGCAAAAAAACCAAAAAGCCTAGTGCCAAATGGAAAAACTCCTACCAGGCCCCCCGGGCAACCAGGGCGACCAACCTAAGGTCCATAGCAAGGCCAATGACCTAAGCCCTAACTAAAAGGGAGTGGAGGGTGGGTGACTCGTGATGGGACGACGACGAGGAATGAGGAATGAGGCCAGGGAAAGGCTGACGCTGCAGCAAAAGGCTGCTGAACACGCCCCCACCGCGGCACCTGGTTGGGTAGCCACCGGGGGGCGTGAGCACCAGCCAGGTGAGCTGGAGGCAGGGGGCAACGCCCCCTGCTGGGCGGTGCTCGGGCTCCCGCCCACAACCACTCCCCTCTCTTTCAGGGAGGAGAGTCTTTGTGGTTCGAGGGCCCGACCCCCGCGAAGTGAAATGAAGACACAAGGACACATGATATAAGGTTAATGGGCTAGAAAAGGCCACAACTTCTCGTGATGGGACGACGACGAGGAATGAGGAATGAGGCCAGGGAAAGGCTGACGCTGCAGCAAAAGGCTGCTGAACACGCCCCCACCGCGGCACCTGGTTGGGTAGCCACCGGGGGGCGTGAGCACCAGCCAGGTGAGCTGGAGGCAGGGGGCAACGCCCCCTGCTGGGCGGTGCTCGGGCTCCCGCCCACAACCACTCCCCTCTCTTTCAGGGAGGAGAGTCTTTATCAGGGAGTAAGCACCACTGAATTGAGTGGGTCTTATTTCTGAGCATTTGTACTGTTAAGGTTGCTGTTCTAGAATTGCTACATTTCTTGTTTGTTTTGCCCATATTTTCAATTTCCAGACTTTGGCCATTAATGCCTGTGAGCCTCTTGACCATCTGTGGGCAGCAGGCAGCTCTTTCAGGCCTTTCTTATAGCCTGCTGCAGATTGCCCAACCAAGGCTCCACTATCAAAATAACCCCATACTAGCATTTCCCCATGGCCTGCCAAACAGCTGGGGGCAGGGGGAAAGGATGAAGGAATCATATTTGCAAGGGACAGCAGAGGCACGTGATGGCATAACTAAGATTCCATCCTACACCTTCCGGTTGCCCAGCTGATTTGGTAACGGGAACAACCGGCAGGGCTTGTGCTCCCTCATGCTTCTTGGTTGCTTCCAGTTCAGTCAGTTGGACGTGGGGTGGGAGGTAGGGTACAAGGTTGGATGAGGAGGAAGGGCACATGTGTGACAGTGTGCAGGGAAAAGGCTGTGTGTGAAAGAGAAGTGGACCAGGGGTGAAGACCCCACCTTCCAGCGACACATTTAAAATGCCATAGAATGTTAATCATCCCAAGGCCTGGTTGAATGAAGGCTCCAGGCATCCCTGAGGAGAGCATTCCATGAACTGGGAGTCACCACAGAAAAGGCCCATTCTCATTTTGCTGCCCTCCAGACCTCTTGTTGGAGAGGCACATGAAGAAGGGCCTCAGATGATGATGGCAGGGTCCACCCCTCTCCTCATGTTCCCACAACACAAGTGACCCATGCAGGGCTCCCTTTCCCCTGCCCTTGAGTGTGCCCAGAGGAGGGGAACCAGGATAGAACCAAGTTTTGTGAGGATCAGTTGAAAGATTTGGGCCTGTTTAGCTTAGAGAAAAGAAGGCAAAGGGGAGACACAATAGCAGTCTTAAAATATCAGAAGGGCTGCCTCGCAGAAGATGGCACAATTTCCGAGCACAATTCAAAGTGTTGGTGCTGACCTTTAAAGCCCTAAACGGCCTCGGTCCAGTATATCTGAAGGAGCGTCTCCTCCCCCATCGTTCTGCCCGGACACTGAGGTCCAGCTCCAAGGGCCTTCTGGCGGTTCCCTCACTGCGGGAGGCCAAGTTACAGGGAACCAGGCAGAGGGCCTTCTCGGTAGTGGCACCCGCCCTGTGGAAAGCCCTCCCATCAGATGTCAAAGCGATAAACAACTACCTGACATTCAGAAGACATCTGAAGGCAGCCCTGTTCAGGGAAGTTTTTAATATGTGACATTTTAGTGTATTTTTCATCTTTGTTGGAAGCCGCCCAGAGTGGCTGGGGAAACCCAGCCAGATTGGGGGGGGGGGTACAAATAATAAATTATTATTATTATTATTATTATTATTATTATTATTATTATTATTATTGCTCCAGACAAGAACCAGTGCATAGAAGTTGGCAGGGAAGCAGGTGCCAGCGCCAACACTAATAGCGGAAACTGCTTTAACAGTGGAACAGACTGGCTTCGGAGGGGTTTTGGTGCACTCTCCTTTGCTGGAGGTGTTTAAGCAGAGGTTGGATGGCTGTCTGCCAGGGATGCAGTAGCTGCATTCTGTGTTGTGGATCCTGAATTGACCACGAAGTTGCACTGGATGGGGAGCCTCCAGCCTGCAGGCCAGTCATGGTGTCATAGGCTGGCTGGCTGCAGAGGAGCGGAAGGAGGCACCAGCTTTGGTGGTGGGATGACAATGAAGGAGCAGACTGGGAGGAGGAGGTGTCGGAAGCAGAAGAGGTAACAGGGTTTAGTGAGCAGGGAGAGGCTGTGGCAGAGAGCAGTTTAGACTCCCAGGCTGAAGCGGAGGCTGGGAAGGGGTGGAGTCAGGCTGCTGAAGAATCCAAGGTGCGACCCCTAAAAAGACAGAAATGAAAAGAGCAGAACAGAGATTGGTTGTGCGCCAACACATTTTACGATTGCTTGGAAAACACCCCGGAGAGGAGGAGCCTTAGAAAGGGGTGGGATAGTGGGGACCTTCAGTCTTCATAACTGCCTCATTGCGGCAAGTCCTATTGGGAAGTCCCTGGAATCACTAGGCCTGAGCTGTTTTGGATTCTTTGAATAAATAGTTACGGTAACTTAGTTTTTTAAAAAATATTTTAAAATATTTAATAAATAGTTAACCTTGTTTTTTATTGCTGACTTACGCTTGACTCAGGCTCCTGACACTTGGCGGCCCACCAGCCTTCCCCGTTTGGGGCTACAAGGCCGTTTGGTGCCAAACATAGCCACTCACCCCTTCACCTGACATCACACAGGTGAAAGCTGGGCTTGCCCAAGCTCCCAAAGCACCCGGCAGCCAGCTGGTTGTTAGGAGCCTCGGAAGCACCACACAAAGCCCGAACCCAGTGGTAAGCAGGATCACAGCGGGTGGCACTGTGGTCTAAACCACTGATCTTCTTGGGTTTGCCGATCGGAAGGTCAGTGGTTAGAATCCACACAACGGAGTGAGCTCCCGTTGCTCTGTCCCAGCTCCTGCCAACCTAGCAGTTCGAAAGCATGCCAGTGCAAGTAAATTAATCACTCTGGCTGGAAGGTAAACGGCGTTTTCGTGTGCTCTGGCTTCCGTCATGGTGTTCTGTTGTGCCGGAAGCGGTTTAGTCATGCTGGCCACATGACCTGGAAAGTTGTCTGTGGACAAACGCCGGTTCCCTTGGCCTGAAAGAGAGATGAGCGCTGCAACCCCATAGTCGCCTTTGACTGGACTTAACTGTCCAGGGGTCCTTTACCTTTCTACCTTTACTTACTCTCCTTTCACCTCAGCTGAACTCGCTTAGCGCTGGGCCTTGCCTTATTTATCTTGTGCCCATCAAGTGGTGGGAAGATGGAGGAAACAACTGCTTTGCCAGCCCTCTACTGGAAATTCCCATGCAAGGAATTTTCACAGGTGGGTGGCAGTGCTTACCTGTCAACTTTGGCCCACAGGGCTGATCCGTAGAGCCAAAAAGTCCTCCCATCCCAGTCCTGGACCTTGGAAGCGCCTTTCTAATCCTTTAATCCTTTGGCATCACCTGCAACACAAGATGAAAATAACTCATCCAGTGGCATCTACCCACAAGCCAAGATGCAAATGTCTTTCTCACACAATTTATTTTTTACTATTACTCCTGCATTTGTGTGCTGCTTTTCAACCGTGTCCCCAAAGCGGCTTACAACATCCGTTCTGAAAAGCTAAGATGAAAGGTGCAGTTAATAAAACGCAGCACAAAAGACAAGGCGATTTCTAAAATGAGCGTAGGTCCCTGTGGAGAGAGGCCTGGCAAAATAAAAATATTTAGCTTCTCCTGCATCTCTCTTGCAAGAGGGAATTTGACAAGCAAGCGATAGCACCTAAAGGTCCTGCAGTGGTGGTTGTGTATATCCCCTGATCTCAAATCATAACCATCGAGAGAGGCGTGCACAAAAGATTTTATCCTGGGATACCAAAATTTAAGCTCCTTTTCTCAGCATACCTCACACCTGTTCTCACACAGATAAAATATCCAGGAGCTGATGCAGATTCGACCTTGCCTGCACCGTCGTTTTGTCATCAGATCAGCGCAGATGAGTTTGAACACCAAAGAACAAATGGCTGCCAAGAACCCTTGGTAGGTTTGTTGGAAGAAATTGCGATGAATCGGGAGATGTCCATCAAGGAGAAGAAGAAAAAGTTGAAGCAGGTAAAATAAATGGTCAAAATTTCTCTTTTAAAGCTTTCCTGTTCACATTGTTCCCCACCCCCAAAAAAGGATTTTGATGTGATATTTACTCTTATCTGTCATGGGGAATGGTAAATAGTCATCTTCCGGTCTTCGTTTCTTCCTCTGTCCCTTCTATCTCTCGCCTTTGAATCTGCTTGTGTTGGTTCTGATCCTGTAAACTCACTGGAAGATTTTCATGGCAATGAGAACATCTGCAAATATTTGTGTGACAAGAGCACACGTATTGCATATGTAAATAGTCTCACCAGTGCTACAGAAAAAAAACCCTTGATGTTTGTAAAGGGAAACATTTACAAAGCAGGGGTGGTTTAGGGACCAGGGATCTCCACCCCTGCTCTCTTTACATGAGACCAGGATCCTGGTCCTGGCAGGTTTCCCAGTCATTTTTCAAGCACCTCACCCCCACAACAAACACAGCTCTGTATGTGTGTGGGCCCTGTACGGAATTTAGAATTGTTTTAAAAATCGCTTCTTTATTCCATTTATATCCCACCTTTTTCCTCCAAGGAGCTCAGGGTAGCATACATGCTTTCCACAACAACCCTCCGAGGTAGGATAGACTGTGACTGGCCCAAGGTCACCCAGTGAACTTTATGGCTGAATTGGAACTGGAGCTCTGGTCTTTCAGGCACGGACAGGAATTTTTCTGGCAGGAGAAGGCAGGCTAATTTCTCCCTCACACACAGATGAGAAGAATATGTACATTTTGTCTCATACCTCAGCTCTACAAGTGCCAGTTCTTCTGGTCTGGGTTTGCCTCTTCCCTTTTGGATGCTTATGCATTGCAGGGCTTGGACTAAGGTGATCAGCTATACAATTCTGTGACTCTGTTCTCCCAGTCTGACACGCCTAAGTACTACACCATGCTGGTTCTAATTAATGCACGTAGTTTTGTATCCATAATTAAAATATATCATAAACAGGGCTATTAAAACAGTGTTACAGTTGCAACAACAGTAAAAGCAAGAGGTTCAATTCAGGAGACTAGGAGGAGGATAGGTATGTCTTCAAGAGTTGGTGGAATTTCAATACCAAAGTGGTGTGCTCTATTTTAGCAGGGAGAACATTTCACAACACTGGTGCCACCAACAGAAAAAAACCTGCTTCTGTGTCCTCACACGCCTGATAGCCTTCAAGATGTGGCAAAACCAACTAGGTTCCATTTGTTAACCATAATACCCTCTCTAGACATAATAGGCCTCCTGGTTCACATGACAGTATGGGATGTCATTATCGTAAGGTCCCTAAATATAGGCTTGCCTAGCAGAAATGTTATACCAATTTATGGTTTAAATGCAGTTTGTGTGGTGTTAAATAACACACCGTCCTTTCATGGCTGAGACGTCATCAGTTACAAACTTGAGGGTAGTGAAAATGTGGAACTTCTCCAGAATGAGGCAGTTTAAAAATGGTTTAATTCCCCTTTTAGGGCTCACAGCCCTCAGAAGGCAGCTTAAAGGACTTGAAAATACAGTGGTGCCTCACAAGACGAAATTAATTCGTTCCGCAAGTTTTTTCTTCTTGCGAGTTTTTCGTCTTGCGAAGCACGGTTTCCCATAGGAATGCATTGAAAATCAATTAATGCGTTCCTATGGAGACCGCTTGCCAGGCTGGCGGTGCGGAGAAGGGCTTTTCTCCCCACCGCAAGCCTTCAGGACAGGTACGGGAACAGAGGGGAAGGCGCGCAGCGCTCCTCCTCTGTTCCCGGGGCTTGCGGTGGGAGGAGGGTTTTTCCTCCCCACGCCAACATTCAGAACAGCATTCTGAAAGTTGGCGGTGGGAAGGAAAACCCTCCTCCCACCGCAAGTCTTCAGGACAGCCATCCAAAGGCTGGCGTGGGGAGAAGGTCTCTCCGCCCCACCGCCAGCCTTCGGAGCAGCCATCCCAAGGCTGGCGACGGGAGGAGGTCTCTCCGCCCCACCGCCAGCCTTCGGAGCAGCCATCCCAAGACTGGCGGCGGGAGGAGGTCTCTCCGCCCCACCGCCAGCCTTCGGAGGAGGTCCGAGGACAGTGGGGAAGACGCGCTGCGCTTCCCCACTGTCCCGGAGATTTCCCTATGGGCTTTCATCTTGCGAAGGAAGCCCATAGGGAAATTCGTTTTGCGAAGCGCCTCCAAAACGGAAAACCCTTTCGTCTAGCGGGTTTTCCGTCTTGCGAGGCGTTTGTCTTGCGGGGCACCACTGTACAGGTGAGAGCCGGAAAGGGTCCACCACCTTTTGTGTGGGACAAGGGTTAAGATGCCCCTCTGATAGTATGTTTCTTTTTTATGCTTTTTCCTCTTTGTTTTCTTTCCTTCTTTTATGTTTTAGTGTGTTTTGTTTTCTCTTCTATTTTTATTTAGATTAGTTTGGCTTTTATTGTATTGTACGTTGAAAAGTTTCACATTGAATTTTTTTAAAAAAGAAAATACAGTTACAACAGACACACACACACACACACACACTGAAAAATTAACAGCTAAATGTATTTCTGAGTACAAACTATTTAGCCAAATGCAGACTTGTATAAACATGTTTTAAAGGTTGGTTGTTTTTTAAAAAAGAGACCAGCAATGGTGAGGCCACACACACCTCCCTGGGGAAGAAATTCAAAGGGTGTTGCCATTGAGAAATCCCTATAAGCTCTTGCTGGAGGCCCAGAGAGGAGGCTTTCAGATGCTTGGGCCAGCTCATACAGGTGTATTGGTCCTTCAGATAACATCCCCCAGATGTTATCATTTTAAAGTCAGCACTTTAAAATGGGGGGAAATGGGTGACCAAGTTAACCAGTACACAAGAGGTGAGATAAGATAAGTATGCCCAACTTTTGCAAAGGTTCCCACTACCACATTGCTCCGCAGTTTCAGTTTCCAAATCCTCTGCAAGAGCAGCTTCAGGCACAGTATTACTGTAATCTAAGATGGATTTAACCAGGGGGTGGATCACAGTGGCTAGGACTGTTTTTCCGAAACTGGGCTGCACTACTGACCTAGCCCTTGCCAGTCAAAAGCACTCTCGGCAAGCAACATCACCTGCACCTCCCTTGTACCTTTTCACAGACTGTAGTGTCACCCCATCATAATCAGATTCAAATCCCCATGCAGATTAGCAGATTTCCCCAGCTGCAGTACTTTCCTCTTATCTGGATACAGATCCAGCTTTTTGAGTCCTCTTTCATCTCAGTACTGCCCCCAGATGGCTCAAGGTCTCACCTGCCTCCCTAGAATTAAATGATGGAAGTTTAACTGCATGCCATCTGTATATTGATGAAGCCTCAGCCCAAACCTCTAAATAACTTCTCCCAGCAGCTTTCTGTAGATGTTGAAAGGCACGAGGGGACGAGATGGGACCCCAGATGTTAGTGAGCAAAGAGTGGAACAAATGTCTCCCAGCACAGCACTGTTATGCAGTTAAGTTCCTCTTCCATAATGTTTGGCAAGAGATGAACGCATTCCCCCCCCCCCTTGTAGTCAGAGACTGGACATGTTCTGCTTGAATAAGCAAGTCACTTTCAAATGGCCTGAATAAATTCATTAGCTAATCTTTGCATGCTTCCTTTTTAGTTTCAGAAATCCTATCCTGAGGTGTACAAGGAGCGATTTCCTACTCCTGAAAGTGAAGCAGTTCTGTTTCCAGAAAAAAGCAAACAGAGACCACTGTTGTTGGGGTGGGCGTTTAAAAAGCCTTTCCAGCCTTTTCAAAGAACAAGAAGCTTACGGATGTAAGACTCTGAATGAACTGCATCTCATTAATGACCAGGTTTGTGAATCTGGTACAGCTGGAATTTCGTTGACTACTGAAATCACATTGAACGAGGGAAAAGAATTCTGGGCAGCAAGCTGCTGTGCTGAGCCATTATCAGTATTTTCTTTTGTAAATCTACTCAGTTGGAGCCAGACTTAGCTATGCTTAAAGTTGACCCATGGAAAACAAGGGGACAAATTAGTCATGATTTCAATAGGCCTATGGTAATGACTAAAGTCTGGATCCAAGCCTTTGTGTTTCTTTCTTTTTGTAAGCAATGAGCTGGTTTGATGTTCATATCTCAACAACATAAGATCAGAACAAACTTTTTGGCTGTGCATGCTGTCCCTTTTGCTTCTCCCTTCAAACGAGCTATAACCAAACAAGGAAGCCTAAGTAAACCATAGTTTTCCATTTTATCTGAACTGGGGAGCTGTGGAACTTCGGAAGAGGCTGGGATCTTAAACTAGGGTTTGAAGTTTATTCAATATCCTGGCTATTTTCAAGGGTGGTTAATTAAAGACTCCATGCTTTAATGACACAAAGGGGGAAGAGTGAAGGGGTTGTGTTCATGGGATAAATGCTCATTTATATACCAGTTACTACTTGGAGTGAACTGGTTGACATGACACTAAGCCAAACCATGCCTTAGCATGAGCTCATGTGCCTGAGGGTTCCTGGAGAGAAAACTGACCACTGTCCTTCTCTGCTGCTGCTGCTGCTGCTCTGAGCATGCCATAATTTAGTGTGTCATCTGAACCCAGGTTCATGGTTTGTCTCCTCTAGGCAAACTATGAGCTGGAAACTTAAGAAGAAGCATTGAGTGGTTTGCCTGGAGTGCAGTGGCAGCAATCTCTCTGGAAACCTTCGTTCTTATATATTTTGTGCTAAACTTTGGAAAGCCTTAAAAGAAGCCTAAACTACTGTGTATATAGGCAATGTCGAATTTCTGAAGGGTGTAAAGTACTGTAATTACTTGAATGAACCCGAAACACTGGATAATTGTACTAGCTGTAGATCAGATAGTTAATTAAACTTTGTACTACTGATTTCAACAACAGGCTTGTGTTCTTGGTCACAGGCATGATGAAGAACAGCCATTTCAGAAAGGGACCTCAAGGTGCAGGATAATGCTTTCAGGTGCTCTACATGTGATCTCGATTGTAGAGCTAGACCAATCATGGAGAAATATTTTGGTCTTAGTTGGCGGGGGGGGGGGATGGGACAGGGAGCGTTGTGGTTCCCCCTGCCTCTTGCTTGCGCAGCTACTGGTGTTTTTTTGCCACAGTCTGGAAAGTTTGCCTCCATCGCTTTCTACAGTTCTTCCTCTCACGAACTCCTGCATTCTTTCTCGCGCATGTAGGGCTTCTGTGGGTGCTGTCCTTGGGGAGAAGATGGCCACACACTTGAAACAATTCTATTGCTACAGAGACACCGCTTCCAGTTTGTACCTTTTGGTGCAGAAAACCCAACAGGAGCATGTCATGACTGATGAATGGGATCCAGCTCCTCTAAGCTGGCATTCCTAACATAAAGACATGCAGTTTTTATCCTGCTTCCACACCGCCAAGGTGCTCAGGCCCACAAACATGTGTCGTCTCCCCCCCCAAAAAACCTTTATCATTGCAACAGCCCTGTGAGGTAGGTTAGGCTGAGAGAGAGAGAGAGAGAGAGAGAGAGAGAGAGAACACACGCAAGCAATAGGTCCAAGGTCACCTAATGAGTTTCATGGTTGAGCACTAACTTGAATGTGGATCCTTCAGCTCTGTCTCTGTGTGTTCATACTGTAAATGTAACACTTTTGAATGTACCCCAAGATGCTGCACTTCTGAAACATTTCAAGGAATAAATCTTCCATGGTTTAAAGGATTTTTGCTTCAGGCCCATTTTTATCTCACACTTCATGGGAGGGAGAATATCCTGCTGAACTTTGTTGGCTTGCTTAGACAAAACTTGCAGCTGGTCCCCCTCGAGCTGAGCCATCCCTGCACTCCTAAGCACATATTTTAGAAATTAACTCTGTTGATTTACTTCCAGGTAAACTTAGCGCTGAGTTGCAATGGAGGCAGAGGAACCAACGTCATTTACAATATAGCAATTTTGTGAATAAGCTTTTTTTTTTAGAAACCCCTTGCTCGCTGGATAAGGGACTCAAAGCAATTTCTTCAGCCTCTTTTCAGTGTGTCATTGTGTTCAGTAGCTCGAGGCGTGATACCAAAACATTACCCCCTACTCGGCACAAATCCCAACTTGATTTACTGACAAGAGGCACTACAAGAGGGCATGTGCTATTCCATTGAATATTTCTACCTGCTAGAAAACTGACCCACGGCAAAGATCTATTTTCACTTATTATTGGATGGTTTGCCTCCTCTCTCCCATTCCATGGTAGGTCACTCACTTTTTCCTGAGAATGAGTCTTCCCTTTAAAGGTCTGTTGCAGGAAGAGAGGAACCTGTGGTCCTCTAGATGTTGCTGGACTCTCAAAATCTGTCAGCTCCAGTCAACACAGCCAATGGTCTGGGATGATAGAAGTTGGGAGTGCAACAGCGTCTGGAGGACCACAGGTTCCCTATCTACCATCTAGTCCAGTGTCCCAAACTTGGGTCTCCAGCTGTTTTTGGACTATAGTTCCCATCATCCCCGACCACTGATCTTGCTAGCGAGGCATGATGGGAGTTGTAGTTCAAAAAGTAGCCGGAGACCCAAGTTTGGGAAACACTGATCTAGTCTATCCAACAGTGGCTTAAGACTAGCAGAAAGCCTTCTGCAAGGCAAAAGGGGTAGGGAGAAAGAGAAAAGGAGAGAGAGAGAAAATTTATTGTGGCACCTATAAGGCTAATAGATTTCTTGTTGCAGCAGCTTGTTGTCAAAAGATTGTGTCTGACAGCAAACAGGGCACAACCGGCCCTCTGGAATTTGTTTTGCTATGGGTATTAACTTCTGTATGAGAGAAATTAGTTTTCTGCTGGCCACTAGGCTTGTCAGGCCCTGCTCAAACCAGCACAAGGATGTTGGGACTGGCTGAAGCTCTAGAAGCACCCAATATGGTAGGAGGTAATATTGTAAGTCTCTTTGCGTCTGATGTTCTCTTCTGTTCCCCCGCCATCTCCGTCTTTATAATCATTTTGTTTCCAGGTGTGCTAAATGCTGTCTTGGCATCTTTGGCGAACCTGGCGCTTAACGTCATCATGATCTATTGCAAAGGTCCATCGTTGGGTTACTTATAATGCTGATGTGTCAAGAAAATTATGTAAGCAGGAGCCGTCACATGGCACTTCCAGTTCATTGATTCAGGGAATAGTTGCTGGCCAGAGGCTCTCTTTACGTGATTAACCTCCTGTGCAATGTCAGTTTTTTTGCCCCAGAATACGTTGGCTGTGAACCTGCATGATGGAACGAGGGAGGATGCTTTTGAAGCTCAATCTCAAATATAGGTATGTATATTTTTGGTTTATTTTGAGGAGTTCTGTTCAGTGCATGAAAATTTACGGTGCAATCAAAACTCTTTCCAGCAGAGGTCAGTCCCGTGGCAGCTCACAGTAGCAACTAAAGTAGAGATGTGCGTGCATAACCTCAATGAAAGAGGTAGAAGCTACATACATAGTGGCATCGCTTAGCTTTCTGATGCCCTGAGCTACTAATATATTTGGTATTTAGAGACTGAAAGTGGGGGGGGGGGGAAAGATATTCCTTGCCACTTGTTTAAGAGTGGTCACTCCTCATTATAACATTTCGGTTTATTTTTAACATCTTATTTATGTATCACAGAAATAGTCCTAGGCTACAAAAAAGCTTTAATTAAAAATAACAAAATATTAACCAGCTGCAGAATAAGTTGTGCCTCAAAATGCAGCTGTGGTTCCTGCATTGCAGAGGGTGGGGCTCGATGACCTTTGGAATCCCTTCCAGCTCTTGATGCTATGATGTTTAAAACGATAAATAGAAAAACAGGCTTTCAGGCATTTAGAATGTTATTTATTTATTTATTTGCTTGCTTGCTTGCGGCCCTTTTATGTAAAGTGTAAATGATTCTATACATGCTTACTGAGAAGTAAGCCCCACTGAGTTCAATAGGTGTTACTAGAGATAGAGGAGAAAGAAAAGTCTGCCTATGTCGGTAACAAAGATATGTAAAGGTAAAGGTACCCCTGCCCGTACGGGCCAGTCTTGACAGACTCTAGGGTTGTGCGCTCATCTCACTCTATAGGCCGGGAGCCAGCGCTGTCCGCAGACACTTCCGGGTCACGTGGCCAGCGTGACAAGCTGCATCTGGCGAGCCAGCGCAACACACGGAAACGCCGTTTACCTTCCCACTAGTAAGCGGTCCCTATTTATCTACTTGCAACCGGGGGTGCTTTCGAACTGCTAGGTTGGCAGGCGCTGGGACCGAACGACGGGAGCGCACCCCGCCGCGGGGATTTGAACCGCTGACCATGCGATCGGCAAGTCCTAGGCGCTGAGGTTTTACCCGCGTCCCTGTAACAAAGATATGTAATGTAATGCAAATATGTAATGCATTAATAATGGGTAGACTTACAGATTTTAACGCACAAACACCACATTTTGTTTGTTGCCTCGTCTGCTTTGCATTATTAGGGAAAACACTACTTATAATAAAACAATTCATTTATTTATTCCTGGCTGTTCCACGGATGCAATCAATTTTACGTTGGCCTTGTTGAGAACGCTGTCTCTTGGCCAGCCGTAAACAATGTTCTCAGGGGAGGTGGAAGGTGTTGCAATTTGTTTTGATGCTGAGTACACAAATACTTCCGTTGCTTGTCTTATTAGCACATACGCTCTCGACCTTGCCGTCCTTTCCTCCCGCTATACGGCTCATTAGGATAAGAAGCTTTTTATCAAGTACCTACAGCATCATAAAAACAAGGTCATTGTGGAGATGACATCAATAGATAACAACACTCAGATGTAATTGACTCTCTCCAAGTTTTGAAGAGGAAATTGGTACAGGCCGATTTGGCGGCAGGGAAACTTCCTCGCATGAAGGTCTGTATTTTAAGTTTACCACCATCTGATTGCTACGGTTATTCAAGTGGATTTTATTTCTTTTTTTATTTATGTTGGGGGAGGGTAGTTTGATCCCGAAGAGGACTGGGAAGAGCACAGTTAGCTGGAGCTGGGGAGCATCCTAGTGGAGATTGGGAAAGCATCATTGGGACATGACCAAGAAGGGTCAGGGAAGGAGCATGGAAGATGGTGAGTTAGTTCCTGAGGAGGGACCAAGCTCTAGTGACACAGGACACAGCTAGTCAGATCCCTCCTGTCATAGAACCACCTCCAGCACACCCCCTTGGGAGGCCGCTGAGATCGAATCTGACGCCAAACAGGCATTGACTCCATCTCCACCTCCTAGGACACAGAGACACCAGAACTGACACAAACGGCCCAGCTGTAGTTTCTGTTTGCTTGCCCCGTCTTGGGATTCTGGCTGGCATAAGGAAGGTGCAGGAAGCATGTTATTTGATGGATCAACACTTTAGCTTGCTCCCGGACGTGTATTCTCCTGCACTCCTGCTGTACCTTGTAATTGTGCCTTGCTTATGCACAGCTCTGATTTAAGCATTAAAGTCTTTGGCAGAAACCTTTGGGAGTTTGAGTTCTTCATCTGGCAGTGAGGGCCAGGACAATATTGATTGAATTTACATCCTTTGCTTCCTCCCACAAATCCAAGAGCTTTCCTGTCTTCCTAACAGCCCCACAGCTACAGATGAGCTGATCTTCCCTGTTTATTTACTTTGTTGTTCCATGCATATTTTAATGGGGATTTATTGTATTTTAATTGTAAACTGCTGAGGAAATGTGGGGAACTGAATTTAAAATGGAACAGGATGTTCCATCCCATCCTACACCTTGTGTTGAAAGGGGGAAATAGTTGCAGGGACAGAGGCTGTCTGGTACAAGGATCTCATGATTACAGTCAGAATATTTATGAATCGTGCATTCCATCAACGTTTCTTAAGTCCTTACTTATGAGCAGGAAAGGACATCCCTCATCATTCAAAACTGTTCATTGCTCAGATTTACTGACAGTTTGCTTTTGATCACTGCTATTAGTCATTCACTTTACATACAAGAAACCATTTGGAATTCAGCTCTTGAATAATTTGCTGCAGCAACCGGGCTTTGGGACAATTACAAAGAAAATGGTTTGAGAATTGGAGCCTTACGACCCGCCTTATGTGCATTGATTCAAGAGCATGCCCTACTGTTTTCATTGCGATTGCAGTCCTAGGATGACCTGGGTGAGTCCCATTGAAACAAATGGACACTATGTGACATTGATCCCTGGTTGGTTATGATCTTGGAGTATCGATTTTCTCATGGAGTGTGATGGAAATTTGAATCCAGATAAGTACAAAATGTTGAAAATGGTTCTCCCTTTTCGTATATCTAGATTGTGTGGGGTGGAGTAGGGATGGATGTGGGTGGGCCTCTTCAGATGTAGCAATTTATTCCCATAGGCTGACTTCTCATAGAATTGTAGAGTTGGAAGGGACCCCGAGGGCAATCTAGTCCAACCCCCTGCAATGCAGGAATCTTTTGCCCAACATGGGGCTTGAACCCACAACCCTGAGATTAAGAGTCTTGTGCTCTACAAACTGAGCTAGCCTTCTCAAGTAATCCTGTGATGCTATATGCATAGAAAAGTACATCACATCTTTCACTTAGCTTTGACACTGAGATTTATAAGGATGGGTGAATCTGTCAATTTCAGTTTTTGAAATCCTCTTTTTTTTAGTCCTCATGAAAGCCCTCATGTGATTTTTCTCCCAATATATACTTTTTAGTTTGCAATTTTGCATAATCTACAGTTTCCTCATATATAATGCTTTTTCGTCTGTTACTTTCATAAATATATGCATTTTAAGGCATGCTTTATCTAGTATATGCATTTTATTCAATACATTACTTGTTTGGAGAAGGGCAAATTTTGATGGGTGTTTGTGTTCTAGTTTGTATATTGTTTCAGAAAGTGTGTAATAGGTAGATTTGCCTTTAAATGAAAACTGAATCACATTTCTGCCCCAGTTCTAGATTTGAATGGGCTCAGCAAGAATCTCAAAGCCCCTGTGTACATACTCATCTTCAGACCTTTACACTGAAAATCAGTCTTCGTATAACTACTATGTGTCTGTACTTAAAAAGACCACTCTCTGGTGTCTTGTCCACCCCACTTCTCCCCATCCAGCAGCAGGGAGCAAAAACCACACAGAGAGAGTCCTCTGGAATCCTTACCTGCCTCTATTAGCAAGTGAAAGGAAATATCTAGAAATGGAGAGGGATGACTCACATATTGGAGTCCTTGGACAATGCACCCATTGAGACTATTTTTAAAATAATATATAATTTAAAGAAACCCAGCACGGAACCCATCCCATACGTTGTGGAAACGAGACCAAACAAAACAAAACATTATGCAAGAGTCGATCTTGTTCCAGGTCTAGGCTTATTATAATTAAGCATAAATACTTAAAAGGTCAACAGACTTGAATCCTTTCCTCCTTCTTGTCAGATACTTTAGCTGAACATTTATTTTAAAGGCAAAAGGGATGGACTGTTCAACTGCAACACCTATAAGGGGCAGAGGATGTGGCTGGGATCCAAAGAAGGAGGCCCAAGCACACCTGGACCACTCCTTTCAGATGCAGCAATGATGACTTCAGAGGAAGGGCCGTAGGTAGCTCAGTGGTAGAGCATCAGCCATGTCCCAGGTTCAAGGCTCAGCATCTCCAGAAAAGGCTGAAATGTTGGAGAGCTGTTGCCAGTCAGTGTGGACAACACTGAGCTAGATTGACCAGCAGTATAAGACTGTGAGGAATGTTGAAGCAAGAGTTTTGGTGCCAAACTGGTTTTCAGATGTCATGCAGTACAATCAGACGTTCCTGTTGAAGAAGCTCAGCCTACGACTGAGCAGGACGTAAGGAAAGGCTTACAAAGCAAAACAAAAGCATTATCTTTATTTTAAAATTCCTCCATCAGAAGTTGGCTTAAGGGAAGGCTCCAGACACTTTAAGAATTACCATGCTTTTCCTTTCCTGTTTATAAACGTTTGAGGACTTTAATAAAAATAAATAAATCACCCACCAAAGTATCTTCCTCATGTAAGGAGCAATGTAATAACAGAGGTCTGGTCACATTGACAGTAAGATTACAGAAGAATCCACTGACCCAAGCCTGCAGAACAACCAAAAGTTAGCTATTTTGCCACTCCATGATTTCAGTAGGAGAGTTAGGCTGAACTCCTTGCCACGTTTACATGAAAGTATATTCTTGCTGGCCACAAGGTGGGTGGGGTTGCTTTCAAGTAATCATGCATGGGCTTGCACTGTAAAGCATATTCATTTTATTTGTATGTATTATATGTTTACTTCCCTCCCAGCAACAACATATTGACATTCTTAATCACTTATTTTTGTTTTTAGTTTTTAAAAAGCTACAGTTCCCCGAGTGGTTTAACAAACAATGCTGCTTCCCAGGGAACTCTGTGAATTGTACTATGTGAGAGGAATAGGGGCCTTTTAACAACTCTCAGCACCCTAACAAACTACAGTTCCCAGAATTCTTTGGGGGAAGCCATGGCAGTTTAGAGCTAAACGGCCTCGGTCCAGTATACCTGAAGGAGCGTCTCCACCCCCACTGTTCTGCCCGGACGCTGAGGTCCAGCGCCGAGGGCCTTCTGGTGGCTCCCTCATTGCGAGAAGCAAAGCTACAGGGAACCAGGCAGAGGGCCTTCTCGGTAATGGCGCCCGCCCTGTGGAATGCCCTTCCAGCAGATGTCAAAGTGATAAACAACTACCTGACATTCAGAAGACATCTTAAGGCAGCCCTGTTCAGGGAAGTTTTTAACGTGTGATATTTTACTGTATTTTTGGTTTCTGTGGAAGCTGCCCAGAGTGGGCAGGGTATAAATAATAAATAATTATAATAATTAATAAAGTGGTATTATAGCATTTTAAATGGATGGTGTGATTGTGGCCTTGTTGGGCCTTCCTTTTCTTCCAAGCCTCTGATTGGTTCTCAGAACCAGAAGTCACCTGTATTCCTTTTCCTTAATTATTACAGCTGCCTCAGTGACTCTAACAAAGAGAACCACCCTGCAGTAACAATATATGCTGTAGTTGAGCCAGAGGGGTTGGCAAGCTTTCAGTAAGAACTGCTACTTAACAAAGGAACTTAATCTTTGCTTTAATAGAAACCAAAACTGAGGCCTAGAGCTTCTAACAGCAGCCAGCCATCCTATCAAATACACAGACAACATCCAGGAGTGACATCTTTCTCTCTTGCCTCTGGAAGGCGGAAGGCCCCTCCTACAGCTATGAACTTGTTCCTTTTCCCTGCACCATTGCATGTGCTTTGTCACAACACAGACAATAAACAAATTGACTCCTGCACAGTGAGCATCTTTCTGAAGCAAGCAATTTTCAGAATAAAAGCAGCAGAAAAGCACAGGTGAACAAGTATCCCATCAAGCTCTCATTTTAGCAACTGTCTTCCTTTAACATTTTCCAGGATGTGAAAAGGTGAGTGGGAAAACACCTGAAAAATATAGAATATTGATGAATGAGGAATGCATTTCTGTGCTTTGCTGATATACACTATTGGATATGCTATTGAAAAAAACAGTGTTGTGTTTCGTCACACATATTTGACCTGCCACTTTGATATTGTTTGGTTTGTTTTGCTAGGGTTACATGATAAAATTTTAAACCATAACGCTGTTCTGAGTTTGAGAGGTGGGGTCAGTCTGGATGATACCCTGAGTCCCTTCTAGTTATTGGAATCCTGTATCTGTGAGAGTAGAATGTATAAGAACAAGCTTGCTAAGCCAGTTCTGTTATTAAGGTAATGCCTTTGGTTAGTTAGTTAAGTAGCATAAACAAAGAAGCTGTTCTGTGCCCTAGAACAAATGGGTGGGCCTTCCCCCCAACCTCTGCTCACTCAGCAGTTAGGTAGGAGAGCAAAAGCCACTGCTGTTGATATGGGCTGGAAGCAGGCCTGAAACAGGAGACATGGACATTCTTGATCTGTACTGGGCTTTGGGGCTCCCCTGGAAGCTTAGTGGGGAAGCAAGATCTCCTGGGGTGTTAATGCTTAGAGCCCCTCCATCTTGTTCTCGGGTTGTATATATGTGTAAATAAAACAATATACAGTGGTACCTCGGGTTACATATGCTTCAAGTTACATACGCTTCAGGTTACACACTCCGCTAACCTAGAAATAGTGCTTCAGGTTAAGAACTTTGCTTCAGGATGAGAACAGAAATCGGGCTCCGGCAGTGTGGCGGCAGCAGGAGGCCCCATTAGCTAAAGTGGTGCTTCAGGTTAAGAACAGTTTCAGGTTAAGTATGGACTTCCGGAACAAATTAAGTACTTAACCCGAGGTACCACGGTATCCTAAACACACAACAGAACGAACTTCATTCTAATGAAACCGAACCCTGGGTAAGCATACCTGGAATCTCTCACTGCTCGGAGATTGGGGCTTTGTTTTGCTAGGTTATAAAGTAATGTGTTGTGGTTCTATATGACATTGTTCTCAGTTCATCAATAGCCTTTCTTTCATGTAAAAAAAAAAAAGTGCAAGAAGACTAATAAACTTGAAATCAAGGCTCCTGTACATAGTCAAGGTTTCTGCTAGGGTTTTGCATGATACCTGGTTAGGTGAGGGAGGCATTGTGGAGCTTGGGGGATGAGAGCATGGAAAGATTGCGTAGCTCCACTTGCTTTTGTGTATTCCACCCCCCTTTCTGTTACACATCATCTCAATTGCCACGGTCCCATTGGTGAAAGCTGTTGTATTTGGCAAATCCCAGAGCACTTGGCAAATCAGGTTTACTGAACTTTACACAACTGGTTTTGCTGGCTAGTTCCGTGTCAGTTAAACTCCTTTCTTAGATGCACTTCAGCCTTGACCGTTTTTTAGATTCTGTAAACAACTGAAGTAGCTAATGCGTCCAAATAGTACTTATACACATGTCAGTCTCCCCAGAGACGTGGATCTTGTATGTTGCAATACAGGAGCTCAATTACACTAACAGTAACACAATATCGGTTCTTTTACTTCAGCACTGACATTATCCCAAACCTGTGCCATAGATTGTAAAGGGCCTGTGCTCCTGAGAAGGGCCCTTATGCCATGAAATTTTGGGGGTGATGGGCGCCATATTGTGCCAATTCCAGTAGGCCTGACCTTGGTTAGCCTGTTTGATAATTTGACAGTGGTCAAGATGGTTAGCAAACAGCGTTTCTGTGCAAAAGCAGAAGTTAACTTCAGTGAAATGAATACCTGTCCTTGTCATACTGTTTGTGGTGGCAATTGTAGCAAGGCAGGTGTAGTGGGTGGTTGGTTCCTTCCTGGTTTTGAAGCAGGTGGGAGAGGTTTCCCCCCTCCTTTCTAGTCATGCCGAGACGGGGGAACGCTCACGAGGCTTTAACAGCCAATCTGAGTGGGAGCTGGCTTGCGCAGGGGCAGGGCTTTGTGGCAGACCAGAGGGAAAACTTCCAGATGTAAATCGAGTGGTGATGTGCCCTGCTTTACAGAGGACAGTCCTCTAAATGAAATAGTCATCTGTTTGAAGGCCTGTCCAGTCATACGTTGAAAGATAAGGAAGAGCAAAGGTCTTCTAGTTGCTGATTCCTGGATATCAGACCAAGCAGGTGCAAAGGTAACCTGGTTGCAGTCTTCTCTGCTATGCTGAGATATCTATTTAAGTTTAAATTATAGTCTTTTTCTTATTTGTTTTTAGTCTATCCAGATACTCTTAGCTTATGCCAGGCTGGGGGACCTGTGTCCATTCACAGGTTGTTGGACTCCCATCATCCTTGATCAGGTTCAGGCTGCCTGGAGAGCTCAGTTGGTTAGAACATGCTGATGATAATGCCAAGGTTGCAGGTTTGATCACTGTATAAAACAGCTGCCTATTCCTGCATTGCAGGGGGTTGGACTAGATGATCCTCAGAGGGTCCCTTCCAACTCTACAATTCTATGTGTCAATATGATGTTCGGAGTCCAACAATATCTGGCTTAGTGAAAACGGTTTGCTCATGTGTCCTCTTTTTGGGGGTGCCGGGTGATGCACAAGTGGCCGCCCTAGAAGGGCAAGGCTAGTGAAAACCATACCATGGGGGCTCTGTGCTTTGTGCCAATAGGGCTCAAAGGTTTTTGGGATGTCAGAGTGTATGCAAACAATGGGTGTAAAAGGAAGCTTAGTGGAGAAAAGGGCGCTCATTCCTGAGCATCTGAAAGTGCACATAACAAGGTAGGTGCTTCTCATGCTGCAATTGCCCAGTTAATCTTTAGGCTACTGGCAGATGCTGTTTTGTTTCTAACCAGAGCAGTCGCTGCTGTGTTGTTATTTTTATAGCCCTGCTCAATTACTTTTTAACAGCAGCCTGCCACACAGAAAATAAGCAGGTATAGCTTTTCCTAGCATGGAAATAAGTGGTGGAAAAAGCTCCAGCTGCATTGCTAACCATTGGACAGGCTGCTGTTTAAAGCAGAGGAGCAAGACCAGTAAAAATAATGGCACAAGCCATTGAGGAGTGGGGGGGGGGGCAGGGGAAGGGTCTGGCAGAAGGGAAAACACTTCAGGAAGTGATTGAAGAGAAGCATCAACCATGTTGCAGGTACGCAGGGAGTGCTTTAAACCACTTTAGAGTGGAGACTTTTGCAAACTTTTTAGGACATAAGGACCACTGGGGGGGAAAAAGAGCATAGTTAAGCTTGTGCTGTAAGGATACCCATCCCATCTCTGTAATGCTGTCCCACTTTTGCCTTGTAGTGGGGACCCTGTGAAGTCACCTTTGTCATAAAAACCCTGGATGAAATGCAGTCCAGAACCACAGTTGCAATTCTGATTCCACCTCATTGTGCAAGGGTACTGTATTTTTCGGTGTATAAGACAATATTTTTTCCATAGAAATAATAGGCAAAAATTGTGGGTCATCGTATACACGGATAGCAGAGGGGGGACGGGAGATTGGTCGCAGCAGCCAGCAGGAGATTGGCAGCGATGATCGGGCGTGTGATTGGTTGCTGCGGCAAGGCCTACTGATGATTGGCTGCGGCTGCGGCAATTGGACGTTGATTTATGGCAGCGGCGAGCCGTGCATGCAATCGGCTGTTTTTGCGTCAAGTGGGCAGGTGGGCTTTTGGTGGCGAACGTGCAGACGGTTGGTGGCCGTGGCGATGCGTGCGATTTGCAGTGGTGGGCAGGCTGTAGAGCGATTGGTGGCAGTGACCCCCCCAAAAAAGCTCAACAACTCTGGGCAATCTCCATCCCCCCCAAAAAAAAGCTGAACAACTTTAGGCAACCCCCCCCCCCACATTTTTTTGTTGCGGTCCCCAAAAATAGGGGTCGTCTTATACATGGGGGCGTGTTATACACGGAAAAATACAGTAATTCCTCAGCTGCACAAAACAGCTAGCTCTCAGTTTACATCCATCCCTTGTAGTATGTGCTAGCACCACCAACCCACCATGGACTGGGACCTTTGCAGGATCAGACTGTCCTTGTGGTCTCAGCAGCATTAAAAAAGCACAGAGAGAAAGTTTATGCTCTGTTGGCATTTTGTGTTTCTGTTTCGGAACCGACAGCAGGCAAATCTGGATGCTTGCATGGAAAACGAACAATCCGTATACCTGGGTCCAATCCCCAAATCGTATCTTGTAAAGCACAGCTGGTATCCTCACTGTCGTCAGCGTTAGAGCTCCCTCGGCCAGCATTTGGCACCAGGCTGCTAGTCATGCGGAGGGGGAAACCTCTCTGGTGCTTCCTTGTGCTCGCAGCGCAAATCCCTACTCACCATTGCATTTCTGTTGTAGTATTCAGATTCTTCTGCATTTGACATTACTCTAGCCTTCATCAACCTGCTGCCCTGGCCATGGTGGCTGGGAATTATGGGAACTGGTGTCCAAAACGTCAGGATGGTATTAGGTTGGTGAAGGCTGCTCAAGCCATGACATGTCTTGATTCCTCACATACTTTCCTTCCTTCTGTTTTGTGTGTGGAGAGAAGAGTTCTGGCAATCATAAAGATCTTTTATGTCCTTCAAGCATCTGGCAAAACAGCAGGCTAAATTATTAAGCCTTCTTCACAGCTATTTAACAGCAGTGCATTTCTGCTTCAAGTCCTTTAATGTGGAATTTTTGCTTACAGACACTGTGGGGAAACATTTCCAAGCTTGTCATATATTCAAGAATATCCAATATTTAAACTTGAACGTATTTTGCATAGGGGAAATTGGTGGACTTCAAATGATTCCTGTGTGGTACTGGATCGTATATGCAATTCTGGGCTGATCTGTGGGCTAATTGTGTAAACCTCTGATGTATTGGCTTCCTGCTGTATCAAATGGACATAAAATTAATTACAATTGAATATTTTGAGACCTTGTATGGCAAACTCAGCAGAAATACAAGGCTAGCATCTGATGGATACTGAGGGATCTTTCTATTTCAGTTTCACATCTGCTCAGTCATAGGTCTGTTCCACCCTGGGTTTTATTGTGTTGGTTTTTTTAAAAGTATGGAAAATTCATACTTAAATTCTCCTAACAATAAGCTTTCTCATTGTAATTGAATTTTGTGGTGCAGTTTCAGAGAAGTGTGTAATCCAATTTATAGCTGCATTCTGATCTGCATATAAGTCACAGGTTGGTGAATTAATAAGGTTTAAAATGTAGCTGAAACAAATTTCTGATTTGTCCCTACAAATGTTTAGAAAAGCTCATGCCACAATATGTGTGCCTGCAGCACACCACAGCAGCCAGTGTATGAATCTGTCTTATACTAGGCCAGAGCGTTTGCCCATGTAGACTAGTACTGTCCACTCAGGCTGGCAGCAGCTCGCCAGATCTCTCCCAGTCCAACAGTTGAGCATTGTTCCTTCAAAACATGTGCTCTGCCGTCCAATTTATTGTGGTTTTTTTGGGGGGGAGTGTGTGTGTGTGTTGTGTGTGTGTATGTCTGTATGTCAGCCTTATAAGGAACACATCTCTAAACTTCTAAATCATTCAACTATGTGAGTGGAAGCTCCTTATGAGGGTCTTTCATGCCTCTATGCTAGAGTCATTTTAAAACATATTCCCAGATGATTGTGACCTGTTCACAGTTAAATGGCCCCATGCTTCTTGGAAAACACCTAAAGCCTTTGTGGGGAACCTTTGGCTCTCCAGACATTGCTGAACTAACAACAACTTTATTATTTATACCCTATCCATCTGGCTAGGTTGCCCCGGCCACTCTAAGATGTCCATCTCCCCTGGCCACTGGCCATGCTTGCTGAGGCTGCTGGGAGTTGTAGTCCAGCAACACTGAGAAAAAAATCAAATAGGCATCTCCCCGCCACACACCAAAAAAGCTTTCCTGGATGCAAACTGATAGTGATTTAACAATCCCCAGGTAATGGGGACAGTTTGACTATGCAGTGGTACCTCAGGTTAAGTACTTAATTCGTTCCAGAGGTCCGTTCTTAACCTGAAACTGTTCTTAACCTGAAGCACCACTTTAGCTAATGGGGCCTCCCGCTGCTGCCGCAGCACGATTTCTGTTCTTATCCTGAAGCAAAGTTCTTAACCTGAAGCACTATTTCTGGGTTAGCGGAGTCTGTAACCTGAAGTGTATGTAACCCGAGGTACCACTGTACATGTATTAGGTCACATCCACACCATATGCTTAAAACATATTTATACCCATCACGGCTCCCCCCAAAGAATCCTGGGAACTGTAGTTTACCCATCACAGTGCTTTGATCTTTAATGGCTTCGTGGGAAGGTCAGGGAACCTTACTGGGACATATTTGATAATTTCACCCTGAACTGTAATTCCTCAGCTCTGCGTCTGCTACTGAATCTGTACTGTGACCTGCCTGAATAAAGATCTCTTTCTTACTTAAGAGCCTCAGTTTGTTTAAAAGCCTTCTGTGTTTAAAAGTTAAAAAAGATAAATTTAACTTAGCAATCTTACCAAGGAGTTCCCTCTGTCCGCAGTTTGCTGACCAGATCCACATCTCTCGTGGAGAACCTGCCGGCTAGCCTGAAGAACAGCCCCACCTGGGACAAAGTTGTTGCGTTGCCAAGATCAATTGGGAGCAGCCCCCTTGGAAGAAAGAAGGGTCGTGCTATATTTTCCCTTCTGTTTTCCTGGAATAGATGCTAAACTAACTGGCCTATAATTTCATGGTTCCCCCTGGATCTCTTACCAATAATTATTTCAGTACTATCATTTAGTGTTTAAGATGCTTCCTGCTTGGATGATTGGAAAGGAAATAAAAACCAATGAAATGCAATAAATCTATTTTTGCTATAGTATCAGCCCCTCCTCCCCAAAGCCCTCCATTTTGCCTATTGTGAAGCATGCTGGTAACATTTTGTCTTGTACACTTCCTGGGGATGATGATGATGATGGTGATGATGATTATTATAAAGGTGCATACACACCTTTGCAGTGTGTGCATGCCTAGAATGGGGAAAAGTGAGAGAGAGGTTCAATCTCCCACATCATGAATACATTCTGTCAACTTGTGTGGATGGCAAGTGGAGGAATAGCCATTAATATTAAGACTGAAAAATGTGTGGAGGTTAATGTGCCAATTGCACCCACAGGAAAATTGAATCTGTGTGGCCCATCTGTATGAAGCCCCCATCTGGAAGCACCCTAAATTAACAAAGGGCATTGTTAAGTAAGACTCAACTGCCAGTTCCTTCGGTTTCTACACGTTGAATGTTGTGCGAGGGAATCATCTCTTTCTTTGCCTCAGGCAGCAAAATGTCTTGGGCTGGTCCTGCTAAAATGTAAAATTGGGGCTGCACCTATTTTCATGTTTAGTTGGAAGTAACTCCCAATAAGATCCATGTCACTTAGTAGAACAGTAAGGTGAATTGATATTGACATTGGAAGATACAGATTCTCAGCCTCTAAAGAGTTGGGTGTTTGACATGGGAAAGGATGAGACAGAGGGATGATTCATACAATTTAACTGACATATTTCAAAGATGGTTTAAGTTCTCATAATGTCTTTGTACCTGATGAAAACGGAACCTGGAGATTCAGATTCACCATGTAATGTGGCCCCTTGATCATTGTATAGAGTAGCATCTTCCTGTTGCCTGGTGGGCAACTTAGGGAAATTCGTTTTCCATCCACTATACTTTGGCAATGCTTGGTAGACCAATTAAGTTTCTCACAATCTGAAACGGAGTACAGCATATGTTTCCACTGTTTGTACTGCTGGAGAATGATTACACTTCAAGATAGAGCAGAGCACAATCTTTATTGGTGATCCACACAGGAAGTTATCAGACCATTGGATCAACTAGTGGTTTGTTTCTTTGTTTTTGCCAGCACTGACCAGTAATGACTCTTCAGGGTTTCAGACAGGAGTTTATCCCATCTCTACTGGAGATGCCAAGGATTGAACTTTGTACTTTATGCATGCATAGTATGTGCTGTTCTACTTATATTTCAGGCTGTTCATCCTGCCCCTGTCCCCCTGCATTGAGCAAATTTTAACTTATAGGGATGCGGAGAGATACAGAATTTGTGATGTTCAAACCCCTATAGTTAATCAGGATCTCCTGTACCCAGATGTTCACAACAGATTAGTCTCTCTAATGGAAGTGTGCATCCTCTAATCATCCAGATTACAGGCATGACTCAAACAGAAGCAAGAAGAGTGTGTTATATGAAAGGTGCCTGTAGGACAAGGAATTAATTTAACAAGGGAGCCCAGATGGCTCAGACAGTGTGCTACAGAAGGGCAGAGATTTTTGGAAATGCAAAAGATGAAAAACTGCTAATCTATAGGTACCTGGGCAGCCAGAAGATATGGACATTATAAGTTTATTTTAAAAGCCTGTGTTTGCAAAGATGTAAGCATGCCTTCAAAATCAAACAGTGGTGGCTTGGGAGGTGGTCCAACTGGCTTTTCTGCAGCTTTCACAAGGAACATTTGTCCACAAGCAAGACGTCGTTGCTTCTCTGAAAGGTTATGATTCTAAGCTATTTGTGCCAATGCTAACATTCCTTTTATGTCAGTAGAATGCCACGTTTTTGAAACATTGCCCTGATGTAGATGTTGGGATATTCCATCCTTCCTGTCTCGTTTGGTGCCAGGGCAGTGAGTTATAGATGGCATTTGTACAAGCGAATCATTTGTGGGGCTTGGGTGAAATTGGATCTTTTATTGACTGAACATCTAATATTGAGCTTTGGTACTTTTTTTTTTTTTTTTGTACAAACTGAAGGTTGGGAGAAACATATGACCAGGGCTTTTTTCAGCCAGAACTTCCAGCACCTCTCAGGTGGGTGCCATTGCCATTATAAGAGAACAAGGGAGGCATTCATGGTGACTTCTGGCACCTCTTTTTCTAGAAAAATAGCACTGCATATGACTGACTCCTGCTCCAAGACAGTCCTCCTCTGAGAAAACTAACATGTCAGGAGGAAGGCTAAGTAAAAACATTTCATAAGTGCAGGAAGTTCTATAATAATTCAGACCCTCCCAGAAGACACTGATTATCTGGATCCACATCAGTCCAATTTCAGTTTCTGATTTGGCATTAACCTGCTTTGGGTTGGTCACGCTGATAGATGGCTCCCACTGGGAGGACAGTGGGGTGAAGAAGCCTACTGATTCCTGGACCTCTGAGAAGCTTTTAAAACCATCAGACATGATCTGGGGAACTTGGCTATGGTGGTGATTTAGTTGCTGCTGCATTGCTTTTTAGATATTTGTTGTTTTATTGGTCCTCTTAAGCCACCTTGAGCTTCCTGGGAATGGTGGAGTTTCTATTTCTTAAGCAAAATGGGAAACAGTTAAGCTGAGCAGTTTCTACATCTGTAATCTGAAGTGGATAAGTAGCTTTACCACAGGGATGGGAAAACCTGTGGGCCTCCAGATATTGTTCAACTCCATCAGCCCCAGCTAGCATGATGATGGGATGATGGGAGTTGCCGTTCAGCATCATTTGGAAGGCTGCTGGTTCTCCATTCTTGCTTTACCACACCAGGCACCATTTTAGTAGGCTAGCTTGGGTATTCTGCTCTTCTGTGTTTAAAATGAATGGTGATTGAATGAAATGAATGGGAAATGGAACCTACATAAGAGAATGAGTGTTGTCAGGATAGGAACTGGGCTCTCTGAGGCCACACTGCACTTGTTTCTACATGCTCAGTTCTTGTCTAGGCTGAATTTAATTGGGCTTGCCATTGATTTACCCCAGAACCTGTCATCACTGCAAAGATTCAGTCTTGGGATATGCAGACATTACTGGTCATTCTCAGCTTTGGTCTGCCTTACCTTCTCTCTGCAACTGTTGGCTACTTATGTTTTTGCTTCCTTTGTGATTTCCCCTCTCTTCCATTTCTTGTACATGACTTTCTTAAATCTCAGTTCATCTGTAAGCTTCTTGTGCAACCACACCAGTTTCTTTAGATGCCCCCCACTTGTTGGAATGATCTGCCTTTGGGGCTTCATTATTTCACCTTTAAGAAACATCCATCCTTCTTGGACTTCCTTCTCTTTGAGTATTTCTGACCATGGGATCTCACCCAATAGTTCTTCAGCTTTTTGAAACCAGCCTTCTTAAAGTCCAGACTACTCTTCCTTACCTCTGTAACATGAAACCCAAGAGCACACAATCACTTCCTCCCGTGGTTCGCAGTACTTCCACTTCCACTTGAGGGGCATGGGTGGTGCTGTGGTCTAACCCAGTGAGCCTCTTGGGCTTGCCAATCAGAAGGTAGGTGGTTTGACTCCACGCAATGGGGTGAGCTCCCATTGCTCTGCACCAGCTCCTGCCAACCTAGTAGTACAAAAGCATGCCAGTGCAAGTAGATAAATAGATACTGCTGCAGCGGGAAGGTAAACAGCATTTCTATGAGCTCGGGTTTCTGTCATGGTGTTCTGTTGCGCCAGAAGTCATGCTGGCCACATGACTCGGGCAGCTGTCTGTGGACAAACGCTGGCTCCCTCAGCCTGAAAGTGAGATGAGCACCACAACCCCATAGTTGCCTTTGACTGGACTTAACCTTGACTGGCCTTAATCTTACCTTTTACCTTTACTTCATCAATCAGTTGCCCCCTTTTGGTGAGGACCAGGTCCAAGATAGATGACCTTCTTGTTGCTTCTTCCACTTTCTGGGAAATGAAATTGTCACTGAGGCACTGGAGGAATTTGTTGGAATTTACATTTTTGGCAGAGTTTGAGTTCCAGCAGATATTGGGGTAGTTGAAGCCTCCCATAACTACTATATCTCTCCTTTTTTGAATATTTGGTAATCTGCCGTAGGAAGGCATCATCAAGGTTGAGCCGGAGCCTTCTGTGAAAATTAATAATTAAACCATCCTCCTCTTCACAGAATTTAGATTTGACCATCTTCTTCCTGGAAACAAGGGTGCTGAAAAGAGCAGATAAAAGAATGTGATAATGTGTGTGTGTGTGTGTGTGTGCGTGTTTTAAAATGGCCAGCAGTACGGCAATTCAGCAAAAAATGGATGCTTTGGCTGTTTCTTCTGTGAGTAACAGCACACAAAAGGGGAGAGCTGAATATTTGTGGTGGGCTGGAGGAAGGTGAGGAGAGAAGAGTCCTGCTGTGATCCTTCCTTGCATATGTGATTCAAATTAAATCCAGAGCTCAGATTTCCAGCTGTTTTGTTACATGGAAGCAGATCACCTGTTACTCTGTTTTAAAAAGGGAGAATGGGAGAGACTGCTTCCCTCCCCCACCAGACTCCTGTCACAGAAAGCAATTCCATCCTAAGCAGCTTAGCGTGTGGGATATCGTCTCTTTTTTATTGTTCTGTTGCAGTGCTTTCTGCCCTTCAGAGCCAGTTAGACTTGTTAGGGAGAAGCCAACCGATTGGCTGATTAAATGAGCTCCGTTTCATAAATTACAGTTCGGCATGCACTAGCACGCGTCTTGGGGCTGCCGTAATCCCAGGGGCCCGTCTGTTCCTGACTCCATGCCTGTCGGTTCTGCATCGTACATGATGTTGCACTGGAATTTCCTGTCGTAAGAAAAGCTGGCTGTTGCATCTCCAGGACGACTCTGTGAGTAACTCTGATTTCTTAAACCCTTGCGTTAATTGCACACTTTAAGCAAGAGCTCCTGTAATTGGGCAATGCCACATTAGCATAAGGGACAATTTTAGTGGCTGAGGGACTGTGTTGCCTCTGAATTAACTTTGCGCTTCTCAGTCCCTAGAGAGTTAAGTCTATCTACTATGTGCAGTTGAACTGCAATCCACAGCTGTATTTATTTTGGAAATGGTGCCGTGTTTGACTCTATGTCTGTGCTCTCTTTCACTTATTAGAAAGGGATGAGATTGCAATATTTGTGACTTTTCCATGCCGATGCTGCTTTGGATCGAAGACACATAAAGTATGTGTTAGGAAGGAACTGTATTTTCTTTTTCTTTATGAGTGCTCAATGAGATTACTGTGGAGAGGGTTCCAGACACCGAATGATTTTTTAAAAGCCACAATAAACACCCCCCTCCCAAGTTTCTTCTTTTAAATATATAGTCTTTACCAGCTAATGGCGAAGCCTTAAGCAACTTTTTTTTTATTGAAACACTACTTTGTGCTCACCCCTTTTTACAGAAAACCAAATGCCACAAGCACTTAAGAATTTGAGCTGCAATTTTATGTGCTCTTCCTTGTGGCTAAGTTCTGTTGAACTTACTTCTGAGGAGCAGACTGCAAGAAATAGTACTTCGGGTTAAGAATTTTGCTTCAGGATGAGAACAGAAATTGTGTGGCGGTGGCGGCCCCATTAGCTAAAGTGGTACTTCAGGTTAAGAACAGTTTCAAGTTAAGAACAAACCTCCAGAAGGAATTAAGTTCTTAACCCAAGGTACCACTGTAGAACCAATTATTTCATTGTAAACCCACAGGTGAGGCCATGCCTCTTAACTTCTGTATGACACCTAGTATAGTGATCAGCCTGATTTTAAGTAATAAATTAGGAGGAGGAACTTAAAATAATAATTATTCAAAAACCATGGAAACTGCTGTTTGGGATTTTCAGTATATGTCTGAAGTTGCAATCATGTTTACTAGGTAGTAAGTCTAACAGAATACAATGGGGCTCACTTCTTTATAAACCATGCTTAAGAGTGTCCTGCACTTTAATGAAAGCATCCCATAGATTCCTGTAATGGCTTTTGCATATTGCCAGGTGCTGCAGAGATTTTAAAACACTGCAGCAGGCATTTGGCTTCCCTTCTAAACAGTAGAACAGAAAGTGGTCTGGGGTTGTTGTTTTTTGTTGTTGTTGGCTAGGCATGGACAAACTGGGCAATTTCAGTTCTCTAAAGTATTTGGAGGCTGCGTCTTGGTTCACGTGTTCATTCGAGAAGTGCAAACCTGGTAGTTTTTCATTAAAATGCAAACAAAATCAATTTTGTCCTCCATCTCTACTTGTGGCAAATATAGTTGGGCTATGCTATTATTGCAGTTATTCTTTTACGGAATTTTGTATGGAAACCACCAGTGTGTCATGTTCTCACAACCATTAGTGTCCAAGAGAAACCAATATTCATAATGCTTTCTAGGAATTTTTAAAACAGGGAATGTGTCTGTTTGTGTTGCAACTGTGGAACTTTCTTTTAGCATAGATTAGAGTCCGGGCAGTTTCTTGATTAGTGATTCTCTCCCTTTCCACAAACACCTCCCCCAGTGCATTGGTGGAACAGAAAATGTAGCCTGCAACTTGAATTCCTGTGTTCCCAGGTTAGGAGATATATCTACTTAAGTCCTTCTGCTTTGATGACTGTAAATGGTTGAAAAAGTTTTAGTTCTCTCTTTGCATTTCAAGAGTCCGTAATCGAGTAAGATTTGTGCTAAATGCTTTTGACCCTTCGGACGAACATCATTTCCTGGTATGATGCGTTGCTCGCACTGCTTTGTATTTCCTTTGCACATTTTTTGCTGTCCAAAATGTTACATTTAATCCTCCGCTTCCAAGGGACAGATGCACGGGGCAGTTTTCAGCACAAATGTATCAGAAGGGGAGGGAGAGGGCGGCAGACGTAACCCAGTTTTTATTAGATGGGTTACAATATATACAAACTATTCTGCATGCCTTCAAGATAGCTAATGCAGCCGTTTATGAAGCTACGCCTGTAACTCTGTCATTAGAAAGTTTGCAATGGCAGTGAAACGAGCTTTGCAGATAGATGCTATCAGCATGTGCTGTGAATCAGCCAAGCCTGCCCCATGATTGATGCTTTGGGGGCTTATCTAGATCATTGGATCATAGCATCGTGCCTTTTGCATTTTACCCTTTCTAGGAAATTTATTTATTTATTGAATTTCTGTCCCGCTCTTTCTCCCAAAGGAGCCCAGCGTAGCAAACTGGTGGAAAATGCTATTCAAAACATGCTTAGAACATTTTAAAAGGATTTTTAAAAATCCGAAAACATTTAAAGGCATTAAGAACACCTAAAAACATGTCAAATAATTGCATCACAGTTAATAAATTTAAGATAGCCGGGAACAGTCTCTTTCAGCCACCTAAATACCTAGGTGAACAGGAATGTTTCTTCCTAAAAATTAGTGAGGGAAACAGACCTTTTCCCACCAGGGAGGACATTCCACAAACAGGGAACCATCCCTGAGAAAGTCCTGTCACCTGTCAGTGCAACCCAGGTAGCTCCTGGCAGTGGCACCCTGCCCAGAACAGGTTGTTCACTTAATTCCCTCCAGCCAGGGCACCGCCATCATATCAAGATTCAGCCTTATTGGCTATATCCAGTCCTTCACTGCTTCCAGACATTGGACCAACACCTGCACGGTCTCTCCTGAGTCAGATGGAATGGAGAGATAGAGCTGTGTGTCATCAGTATACTGACAACATGGCTTCCCCCAAAAAATCTTGGGCAGTGCTGGACAACACCATGCTCCAGATCCCTGGACGACAGCTCCCATGGTTTCACATAGATGTTGAATAGCAGAGGAGACAGAAGGGATGCCTGTGGGACCCCCACAACTCAACCACATGTTTGAGCAATATTCACCTAGTGCTGTTTTCTAGTAATGGCCTCATAGGTAAGAGCAGAGCCACCACAATACAGTGCCTTCAACTTCCTTAGTTGCTATCCTGATTAGACATCTTCAAATAGAACCAGATAAAGCAATGAATATACCTTTGTTTTTCCCCAGAGTTTCTTAGGAAAGTGGGATTGGTTGTGGCTCTGAGAATTGTCAGGTACCCCCTGACAACTTTCAGGGCCCTTAAGAAACTAAACTGCCCAAGATTTTTTTGGGGGAAGCCATGGCTGATTAAAGTAGAATAATGCTGTTTAGTGCGGGTGGGACCCAGAAGAAAAAAACTGGCCCCATAAAGCTCTGTTGGAGCTTCTAAATGTTCAAAGAAGTAGGGAATGCAAAACCACGCTTTGGTTCATTCATGGTATCTCTTTCGTGATTTGAACTTTGTTGCATACATAGCTATGGTTTGGGCTATGTACTGTGTATCCACATCTGGACTGCCAACTGCAGAGGCCTTTTGGGATACTAGACTAGATAATTAGGCTTGGATAAATGAGATTCTTTTTAAAAAGCATCTCTAGTGTCTCTCTTCAAGGCAAAGTAGAAAATCTAATGCTTTTTCCATCATTAGCATGTTTAGGGTCATGTTCGCAGCACTTATAAACATTGGCAATGTGAGTGTGACACTTTACTGGTTAGAAAATAGATACTTGGACAGAGACTGTTTTGGAAAGTTTTTGCAGGGAATGTTTCTGGTCACACAGACACTGAAATCTATCTTTCATTGCTACAGTGCTTCCTATTCAACCTGTTGAACCATTTTGCAACCTCTTCCCCAAGCAGTTATTGCTAGCCTGCCACAGAAACAATTCTTGTTCACAGAGGTGGAGTTAGCTTAAGGTTACCAGATTTTTTTAAAAAAAAGAGAGAGAGAAAAAGTTATTATTTTTTTTTAAAAAAGAAGTAACATCTTCTCTTCTGTGGTCTCCTCTGTTGCATGGCCTTCCTCTGGGCCCCAGCCTTCTCTCTTGGAGTGCTAGCTGCCATGGAGTAGGCTCAGGTCGGGCCTGGGCTCGGCCACATGTCCTTGTCCTCCCGGTGCTCTCCTACCTCCCCTCATAGGTGGCAGCGGCAAGGTCAGGGCTCCCCTCTTTTCTCTCCTTCCTTCTCCTTCTCCCTGCGTTGGCTCCAGGGTTCTCCTGGCCCCAGAGCACCGCTGGGCAGTCGGCTGGGTGGCCAGGTGCTCTCGCTCCTGGCTCGATTTGGGTCAGGGGGCGGGGGTCAAAGGTTCCCCCAGTTGGCATGCTGGGCATCCCTGTTCCCCCCTCAGCAATGGCAGCGGCAGTCTCAGCAGCCCGGAGCCAGCCTGGTAGTGTAGTTGGCTCTGGCTGGCTTCAGGAGTTGCCTGCTTCCGTGGCGCCCGCCATTTTGCCTCGCTGGGAGTCCCCATATAATGTGTCTTGTGCCGTTGAACCAGTCACGCAACATTCATTCCCTACTAATAAATCTGCAACACTTAAAATAAAAATCTGGGGACGTTAAAATGAAATCCAGGGACATCCTGGGGATGTATTTTCTCCGGGGATAGATTTTTAAATCCAGGGACTCTCCCCAGGAAATGGGGACATCTAGTAACCATAAGCTAGCTGCTCTGGCATCCAGAGTGGCGCACATGCTGTGCACTGGTGGGGGCTTGGCGAGACTGCTAGGGGAGCGCCGCCCACAGTAAGCATCCCAGGGGGTGGCACAGCAATGTCACCCCCCTCAGGGATGACACCCGGGGAAGGCTTCACCTACTGCACCCCCTTTCTTTGCCAGTGCTTGTTTAAACAGGTATAGGAATAAATTATACTTTTTGGGGGGTATGCAGTCATTGGAAGTTTGCTTCTTGGACTTGGTCTCAAATGGGGATTCTAGGCATTGCTCTGGATCCGGCTTCCTCAACCTCGGCCCTCCAGATGTTTTGAGACTACAATTCCCATCATCTCTGACCAGTGGCCCTGCTAGCTAGGGATCATGGGAGTTGTAGGCCAAAAAACATCTGGAGGGCCGAGATGGAGGAAGCCTACTCTGGATGAACTGGAGGAGTGAAAGGCATATGGGTGCCTGCATTGCTTATTACATGCCTCTTGGTGGGTTTGAGGATTGTACTCAACGCTTTGGGCAAAGCTAACTATTTGCCCTGTTGCTTGCTCTGCTGTTCCAGGCTTTCCACCTGTGGTGACAGGCTCTGATGATGGTCCATCTTAATAGAATGCAGTGTATGCAATGTCTTAGGTTTGCAGGCATAACATCTCTGCAATTGTCACATGACCCCTGCCGTTTTTCAGCTATGGTATCCCGCCTGTGTGATGCTCCCCCAAGTGCCAAATTTGGTGCACATTTTTTATTCAAGGTAAATAACTTTTTATTTGTGTAGGCCTCCGGCCTTCTAGCATGTGCCACCGAAGCTGGTTTTAACCAGAAATCAGTACTTTATTTTTACTGTTTTTGTTGCTCAGATATATTTCTGTTGAGTCAATAGAATGCACTGCTGTTTCCACTTTGATTAATTTACCTAAAACATTTTTTTATTAAAAAATAAAATAAAGCATTTTAATTCTACCCTTTGGCTGAAAAAGATTTCCAGAGTGGTTTACAGATCACCAGATAGTTCCTGGCATCAGCCTTGCCATCTGAAAGGCCCAACACAAAAGGAAAAAGGGACTGAAAGTTTCTGTATTTGATATCTGATCTGGAAGTTTTATTAAGCTGGAGGGTTGTTTATAAATGTATTACAAACTCTATAGTGCGGGTAAAGCAAAATCCTATGAAATACTATCCTGTAAACCAACACTTGGTTTGAAATAAAGGCTTGAGGTATGTATATCTGCCTTAAGAGTTTCCACGTAGGCCTGCTTTTTATCTGGAGAAAATTCAGCGTCATTTGCTTCAAATGAGCTCAGCGATCTCTTTCTCTTGAATCCTCTTTCATCTCTTTGCAGCTTAACGCTTTCTTTGAAAAACACACACACACACACACACACACACATTAATCACAAATGTATCTGCTTTTTTGTTTATCTCTTTCTGCTTTGGGGAGTATACTTTCTCAGGACAATCTCTTCTCTGCCAGAAAAATAGCTGGCTGTATTTTCCCTGCTTTGATATAAACAATTTATTGTATAAAGAAAATGTTTTGTCATATTTCATGATATAGTGCTATTAAAGCTATTTCTGGATCTATCCAAAGCCGTCTTGGAGAAACACAAGGCTCTTGTTTTGAAACTTTCACTTTGGCTGCAATTAGGTATCCCATGCTATGATGAAGACAGCCATTGTGGTTGTGGTGTTAGCGTGGTGACAACAGTCTGGGTTTCAATCCTCACTTAGCCACAAAGCTCATTGCATGACTCTGAGGTATCATAATCTCTCAGCCTCACAGGGTAATTGTGAGGATAAAATGGCGGGGAGGTGGTAGAGGGAAACCTTTGTTGTTGTTTCCAATCTCCTTGGAAGAAGGGCAGGGATAAAAATGTAATAAACAATACCAATATGTAAGCAGCTTGCAGTGATTAATTTCCAACACACCACAGCTCAGACTTATTAGAAGCCCCTGAAATACAGTGGTACCTCGGGTTAAGAACTTAATTCGTTCTGGAGGTCCGTTCTTAACCTGAAACTGTTCTTAAACTGAAGCACCACTTTAGCTAATGGGGCCTCCCACTGCCACCATGCCACCGCCACACAATGTCTGTTCTCATCCTGAAGCAAAGTTCTTAACCCGAGGTACTATTTTTGGGTTAGTGGAGTCTGTAACCTGAAGTGTCTGTAACCGAGTTACCACTGTAATTGCCTCCTTCACACATAACACTAAGTCAAACCCATGGCTTATTGTGAAAGAACAAGTAGGCTGGTGCACACTGAGAAAATTGTGGCTGATTTTCTCCTTTCACTCAATTCTGTTGCGATGCTGCCAGGATATGAGCCATGATTTGGCTCAGTATTGCATCAGAACCTGGGCTCATGGGTTATCTCCCAAAGCCCTAAGTGGCTGTGGCCTTGTATACCTGAAGGCGTGTCACCGCATCGTTCAGCCCAGACACTGAGGTCCAGCTCTGAGGGCCTTCTG
The DNA here is from genome assembly GCF_964234715.1 of Podarcis melisellensis. Lineage (NCBI taxonomy): Eukaryota > Metazoa > Chordata > Lepidosauria > Squamata > Lacertidae > Podarcis > Podarcis melisellensis. The sequence continues at coordinate 39,368,491 of NC_138543.1, forward strand.
ATGGTTCCCTCGCTTCGAGAAGTGAAGTTACAGGTGTGAGAGGAGCTTAGCAGGCACACCAAGCCATCGTTTGGTTTTGTGTTACCTGCAGGCCAGGCCAATGTGTGTTGCAGTGCTTTGAATGCTAGAAATGTACAACATGGATACTGTTTTCCCACAGGTTTTGTGGAAGCCTTTGCACAAATAACTATATGCATGAGGGCTTCTAGGCTACAGTGCTATATTTGCACATGCAGGATCAGGGATGAGGCTGATCAGTGTGGCTATGCTCATTGATCACATATTGATAAACTTGGGAGCTGTAATGCTATAATATTTCCCGTTATCAGTTCTAGTTGTATAATAATAGTACTGAGATAGAAAAGTGTTCCCTGTTAAAAGTCCTGCAGGTGGACTGGTATCTAGTGGGGTCTGATTTGGGTCTGTGTTGGCCAGTTCAGATTTCCTCTCTGTCAGATTTCTTTTCTATGATTCTGTTTTGGATTGCTTTTTCTGCCATGCCACTTCACTGAGGAAATTATGAACTTGATGCAGTGCGGGGGAAAATTGAAGGATTTTGTCTCTCACAATCTCTTTGGTGGTACCATACCTTGCAAATACAGTTTTGCATTGTTTGATTACTGATTTAATTGTAGTGTCCTCAGGCTAACGTACTAATCTAATCAAGTAAATTTTTCTTAAAAATTCAAGTAATCCTGTTTCCCAGCTTCTGCCAAGACCTGTTTTAGAATTTAATGGGTCTCTTTTTATTTTTAAATTTTGAAGCTATGGCCATCTTTGATACAGAACTATCTCTTGTGTCTGTTTGCAGGTTTAACATTAACCATGAATTAATTAATTAACACACGGTAATCTTCATAAAGAAAAATTATGCAATTTGCCATAGTTACAGTCACTTTTGGGAAAGCCCAGATAAATCCTTTCAATTGATATTCAGGAGGAAAGGGCCATGGGATTTTGGAAATTGGCCTTTTCAACTTTGCTGTCTTGTTAAACTTAAATTGTTTTAAAACCAAAAAATGAATACCCAGTGCAAAGTGTACATATGTCACTTAGAGCTAGTAGTTTCGTGCCAAGTAGGTGGGCACCTTGTTGGCAGAGAAAGTTCCCATGCAGTTTGTTTTGCAGCAAATACTATGTTATGCTAAAATGTACATGGTTATTTATGTAATTTACCTAACTTATGAATTTAACATGTTTAAAGATGTAATTCTTTCCACACAATTTCAATGCAAAGGCCATTCAGGAAATGCATTTTAAGTAGGAAAGCTCCCATAATCAGTTACGTATCATTTGCTAACTGAACACACACACCAGTGAATACTCATCATCAGTATTCACTGGTTTGATTTCCGTTCCAGACATGGGAAGAGTAAGTGAACACCATCAATTTCCATTTCCGTTTCTGTTTTTGTTTTTATGCAAAAGCTATATAAGAAGCAGATAGTTCTATACAAGTCAGTCACTAAATGATTTGAGATTCCCAAGAGAAAGAAATATATTCTGCACACTCTTGTTAATGTGAAATACACCTGTACCAAGAACCTGAATTAACTAAGCCCACTGAAGGACATGGAAGCCTAAACTGTATGTATTCACTTTTTAAAAAAGATACAGTGACGCTTAGGGTATTTAATCCTTTCATCTCCCCCTCCCTGAACAAAATGCCATGCACGATGTATTAACTTAGCTTGGGCTGATACTTGAACATCTGTGCTTCGTTTTGACAGATGGCTCGTCCTCTAATGTCCCAGACCAAAAGCACAGTGTGCTGTCATTGGTCATTGTGTGTGTTTTAAAAACCTGGCTCAGCTCCAGCCTATTGGTGTATGACATTTGTAGCTGTGTCCTGCCCTGTGCCTGGAGATGTATAATGGAAGCTATCATATGGTCAGATCTTATCCGGGTCTAATTAGGGCAAATGGTTGTAATTTATTGCCCTGGCTATTTACAGATGACATTTTACATAATGGTTATATGGCTGTCGCTTGCAACAACCCATGTAATGTATTGCAATAACAGTTACTTGGGAGCAGTGCTGTAACAGTCAGGGGATGATGTCTTAACAATAATCCCTAACTGAGGTTGATGCTGTATAAAGAAAAATAGGTTCTTCATACAGTTGAAAATACTTGTAAATTGTACTAACTTCCATCCATAACCAGTGTTAGGAGTGAGCTGGATATTGTTTTTTAGATAGAGCTGAATTGTTGCTATTATTACTTTAGAAAGTAAGAATTTTCTATCCCAAAGAGTAAATCTCTTCTTGAAAACATCCAGATTTTAAGTTCCTTGAAGTATTGGTCACAGAATCTGTATGCTGCATACATTTTTACAAAATTCCTCTCTCCCATTGCAGTGTGAATAATAAGTGCAACAATAAGTATAAATAATGGGATTTTAAAAAGCAGTAAGGAAAATGGCTTGGGCCCAGACTGCCTGAAAGATAACATTTCCCTATATGAACCTGCCTAGGTGCTAAGATCCTCAGGTGAGCACCTTCTATCGGTCGCATTAACTTCAGAAGCAGTGGTGGTGGTGACACGAGACGGAGCCTTTTCTGTGACTGCTCCCATATTGTGGCATTCCCTCTAAAGAGGTTAGATTGGCTGCCTCTTTGTTATCCTTCCATTAGCAAGCAATGACCATCCTATTCAGACAGGCCTTTGAAAACTAAGGGGCAGACATTGCAGTTTATGGGGCAGCTGTCAGGACAAACTGTGTTTTAGTTGCTGCTTCTGTATATGTTTTGATATATTTTAACTATTGCTTTTAACTAGTTTGCATTATGTGTTTTTAAATGCTGGAATCCCAACTTGAATTCCAGCGTGGGAGAAAGGCAGGATTCAAATACATTAAATAACTAAATATTAAGGAAGATACACTGAATAAAAGATAAATAAGAACAATGGGCTGAGCCATAGGCTGTTGTTGCTGTTTTGCAGGTGTGAGTCAATTGCATACTGTACTGGCAAATTCAGGTTGGGCAACAAGAGTGAATTTGGTACTTATGTGCCACAAAGCTATTTGCACACACACACACACACACACACACACACACACACAGGCTTTTTGTGTTAAGGAAAGTTTTGGAAAAAAATTGCACTGGAAAGTGGGGAATGAAAACTGCAACATGTATAACCTCCCTGCAAACAAATCAAGATGAATGCTCTATAGCTGAGTTATCTGGAAGTGGCCTGAGTGCTCTTGTACATCACTTTTCACCAAGCTCATTTGTAAAAACAGAAATTGCAGGAATCTACATCACAGGGTTGCTGCAAGTATAAGCAAATTAAAATGAAGAGTGCAGTGTCCCTTTGTGTTCATACTAAAAAGAGAAGATGTGGTTTTTACTAGCCCTGCTCTTATCACCTGTTTAGTTTCTGTATGCCCAGCTGCTTTTAAAAGCGCAGGAATGGAGTCAATAAAATCTGGTAACTGCAAGCTCTGATGAAAAGCAGCTATGTCAGACAAAAACAGCCAGCAATCTGATGTTAAGGGTGGTCTATTAGATGATAGTCCTCCATATTAAATTGCTGTAATTGTACAGTGAGAAACAGAATTACCAAAAATCTGAAAAAAATAGTAACTGAACATAGGCATAAAATAGACGTCTGCATTTGATTTGATCAAAATATATTAGTGGTTTTTATGCAGGAACATGAATTGATGGTCTTTTTATTAGCAAGGGACTCACTTAAATTGGCAGGCAAAAATGGAATGATTAAAAGGCAGAAATAAATTGGTTTCTACTTTTGGGTGGTGGTGGTGTGGTGTTTTGTGTGTGTATGCGCGCGCTACAGTTTCTAGCCAGGCTCACTTTTAAGTCAGTGGGCTTTTTAAATGAGAGCAATGAGACCTCACCTTGAAATATTTCTGAAAATATTGCCCTTTCATTCCCACTAGAGATCATCAGAGAAGGGAAAAATTGGCCTTGGCATCTTTAAACTTGGATTAGTGAGAACATTTTTTAAGGATTTGTGCTGGCTTTTTAGAACAGTGGGGAATTCTAATTTTAGGCTTAGAAGGATATTAGGATCTCAGATCAATATCGGGAGAATTTCAAAGTATTAGGAGCGAAATGTTACATAAAGGATGCAATCTGTTGAGTTTCTGGGAGCTGGCATGTTATGGTAACATATCTGCTGAGAAGCAGCCAGGGATTCCAGTGTGTGTAATCCTCTTTATACAGGAACAACGGGAAGCTACTTCATCCTGAGTCAGACTATTGGTCCTCCAAGCTTTGCGTTGTTTACTCTGGGCTCTCAAGGGTTTCAGACAAGGGTGCTTTTCCCTGTCTGAAACCTACTTGGGAGATGCCAAGGACTGAACATGGCGCATATATATATATATATATATTTGCTTTCGTAGATTTTCACGGGTACAGGAATGCAGGTTTTGGTGTCCTCGGGTGTCTTCCCGTGTAAAAGTTGGGGTGTCTAGGCGACGTTTCGACGAGGTCTCACTCGTCATCTTCAGGCTGGTGCTTTCGGCTTCTTGTTACTGGAACAGAGCAGGATCTCAGTGTTTGAGTTCCTATAAATACTGTTGAGGGGGTGTGGTGTATAGCCTCCAATGTTCTGGGCAGAGAGGAAGTTCCCAGGCTAGTGTGCCTTTTCTTCTTTTGTTCCTTAATTACTTGAGGGATATCTTGAGTGATTTCTTGAGTGATATCCTGAGTACCACTTAGGTGGGTCATTAGGTGTGGATTAGTTGCTAAAGTCTTTGTGTCTTGACCTCTTGAACTTTGTGAAGAGTTTTTCTGAGAAGATGGCTGTACTGCACTTAGTTGTGCTCTGGCTTGGCTTCGTGTATAGGGGCGAGCTGTGGTTTTGTGGCCTGTGTCAGCCAGATCTGTGTAGGGATTGCAGGGGGGTGCAACACAAGAATGCCGTCAAAAAAGAAGAAAAAACTTCCTCTCTTTTCCAACACATGAAAGAAACAGGACACGAAATTAATTTTGCAGATTCCAAATTGCTCTTTAACATGGAACATCACCACAAGAGAATAATCATGGAAGCCATCGAGATAGAGAAACACCCTCACAACATGAACAAGCGTGACGACACATCCCGCTTGCCAGACATCTGGAAATTAGCCCTCCCCACAAAAACTGACACCAGATCCAGAGGCACACAGAACGCCATCACCAATCAACCACACCAGACCCAAACCCAGACCCTCTCCACAGATAAATTACAGACACCATCCAGTAGCCAAACCATGGTGGCACCTCCGGATGCTGCACCCCCCTGCAATCCCTACACAGATCTGGCTGACACAGGCCACAAAACCACAGCTCGCCCCTATACACGAAGCCAAGCCAGAGCACAACTAAGTGCAGTACAGCCATCTTCTCAGAAAAACTCTTCACAAAGTTCAAGAGGTCAAGACACAAAGACTTTAGCAACTAATCCACACCTAATGACCCACCTAAGTGGTACTCAGGATATCACTCAAGAAATCACTCAAGATATCCCTCAAGTAATTAAGGAACAAAAGAAGAAAAGGCACACTAGCCTGGGAACTTCCTCTCTGCCCAGAACATTGGAGGCTATACACCACACCCCCTCAACAGTATTTATAGGAACTCAAACACTGAGATCCTGCTCTGTTCCAGTAACAAGAAGCCGAAAGCACCAGCCTGAAGATGACGAGTGAGACCTCGTCGAAACGTCGCCTAGACACCCCAACTTTTACACGGGAAGACACCCGAGGACACCAAAACCTGCATATATATATATATATATATATATATATATATATATATATATATTTCCAGTGCATATGGAATAAATTTGCTGTGTTCCAGTAAGGTGACCTAGTTGTAAGCAAGCAACAACACCTAGATTGGAGCTTTTCAGTTAGTTTCTCTCTACAGCTCTCATACCAAGGCGCCCCCCCCATTTATTTTTTGCTATTGGGGAGCAGGCTGGAGAACAATCAGCTATGTATGTATACAGTGTTGGCTCCAGAATTGAGGGGGGAAGGGGCTCTTGGACAAGATCTGCTTCATGGGCCCACCTCCTCACCACTGTTGCTACCTGTCAGGAGCAAGCCAGCAGTAACTCATACCATGCAAGTTGGAGTTAACTCTTTATTAGCAAAAACACGATCTGCACAGGAGTGTCGGGCCTAATGAGCATCTCATCTCCAGTAGGTCTTTCCCCCATGAATCAGTTGCTGAGAGTGAAAGTCCCTGCTTCTCCACTACCATCTAGGTCTCTTCCTCTCCAGACAGTCGGAGGCTGTGCCTGCATTCAGTCAGTCTCTCCTCTGCTCTTTTCATGCCTCTTTTGGTCCTGGGAGACAAAGGGAGAGGGGAGCTTGTCGCAGCAGGAGGGGCATCTAAATTTGGGATTACAGCATGCAGGGAGGGGTTGGGTGGTTTGATCTTTTTCTGCCCAGTCACCATCTTTCCCCAGACTCAAAGGTGACCAGTGATAGCTCAGCTGGTTAGAGCATGGTGCTGATAACTCCAAGGTTGCAGGTTTGGTCCTCATATGGGACAGCTGCATATTCCTGCCTTGCAGGGGTTGGACTAGATTATGGTTACCAGATTTTTTTCAAAGAATCCGGGGACACTTTTTTGGAGGGGGAAAGAGGGAGGGAAAAGTTGTTTAAGAAGTTTCTTTTTTTTAATAAAAAAAGTAATATCTTCTCTTCTGTGGTCTCCTATGTCGTGTGGCCTTCCTCTTGGCCCTGGCTTGCTCTCTTGGAGCACTAGCTACTGTGGAGTAGGCTCAAGTTGGGCCTTGGCTCGACCACGTGTCCTTGCCCTCCCAGTGCTCTCCTACCTCTCCTCAGCGGCGCAGCAAGGTCGGGGCTCTCCTCTTTTTTCTCCTTCCTCTTTCTCTCTCTTCCTTCTCCTTCTCCTCTCCTCCTTCTCCCTGCGTCGGCTCCGGGGTTTTCCTGGCCCTGGAGCACCGCTGGGCAGTCAGCTGGGTGGCTGGGTGCTCTCGCTCCCAGCTCGATTTGGGTCACGGGGGGGTGTCAGCTGATGCCCCAGTTGATCCCCCAGTTGATATGCCGGGTGTCCCAAGTTCCCCCTTGGCAGTGGCAGTGGCAGTCTCAGCAGCCCGGAGCCAGCCTGGTAGCGCAGTTGTCTCTGGCTGGCTTCAGGAGCTGCTCGCTGCTGTGGCGCCTGCCATTTTTCTTCACCAGAAGTCCCCATATGATGTGTCTTGTGCCGCTGAACTAATCTTGCTACGTTCATTCCCTGCTAATAAATCTACAACTTAAAATATAAATCCAGGGACATTAAATGAAATCCGGGGACATTCCAGGGACAGATTTTTAAATCCGGCGATTGTCCCTGGAAAACAGGGACATCTGGTAACCATAGACTAGATGATCTTCAAGGACCCTTCCAACTCTATAATTCTATGAGTCATGCAGCGTTTACTGATGTGTGAGAGAGAACCTCATTGATGCCAATGAATAGTTTGCCTCTGGAGGACCACAGGTCCAACCTATGATCTAATTGTACCTCTAAATCAGTCATTGGGTGCAATCCAGTAACATGCTTTATCCTTCTGGTTTTAACATGACCTGATCCTATACACATTTCTTTGGGCTATGTACTGCTGCGTTCGGTGGGACTTGTCCCCACGTATGCATATAGATGGTTGTAGCCTTAATTGCTCTCAGTAACAGCTAAGAGCAAATTAGGTTAACCTTTGTGTTCCTAATTTCTAGCATTTTTTAAAAGTAGTATTTAAGTGCATAATTGCATTCTTAGTCTGAACAAGTTCAGTTGGGAGCTAAGGCACAGAACTGACCTTCAGGGTCCATCTATATTCTGGACTTCATTCAGTGTATTCTGTCTTGCAGGGAGATTGAGGATGCTGGTTGAACTTCATCCTCTTCCTTGTGATTGAGAACCATAACTCAACTTGCACCAGTAGGTATTTATTTACCTCCACTGTTGAAGGCAGTATGCCCTTCACTACCAGTTGTTGGGAATCTCAAGTGGGGAGAGTGCTGTGCATATGGGGTGATGATGTGTAGACCCCAAAAATAGTCCTATTGTCTGACTGTATCTGTGTATTTCATTATGCATTTGAATTTGGAATCCCAGTATCACGCCAGACCGTTTTCATGCCATTTGTACAACACAGTCCCTCCGCCCTTCTTGCGGGGCAGGCGGGGAAAGCATTCTTCATTGATTTTCCTTTTAAAATATGTGTGCCATTGATTTGGGAGGAAAATATTTTCTCAGTCAGAGAGCCGAATGTGTGGGACTCTGACCAAACCTTGAACATTGCCACGTTCACAGGTCCATCACTAGTCTTGGAGATCTGTGAACAGAATGGATGTATATAAAATAAACAAAGAGCACTGAAGCAAAATCTTGTCCTGAGCCAATAAAGAGTAGAGCAAACAAGAAGCGAGAACCCTTGAGCTTGGTGGATATAGTTTCTTTTAATTAACTACATTGATGGAGAGCAGGCTTTTAAAGGTCATTTCCATCAGCAGTGATATTTGATGTCTGTTGACAAATGAATGCTTTCTGCATTTTTCCCATGTCTTTGGCATGCTCTCAAATGGCTGAAGAGCACACAGTCATTGGGAAATGCAGCAACAAAACACTTAACTGTCCTTGTTCCACCATAGGCAAACATCTGAAATTCTTGATCGTGCTGTAGATTAATTTGTTTTTTTCCTTCTTAAATGTTTACTCAACACACAGCTTTCTCTTTGCCTGCATATAGATATTTGACAGTAGAAAACTCAGAGTTAGTTGTCTGTTAGCCTGGAAAGAAGTGTAAGATTCCTCCACCAACTACCATACTTCTAAATACATACTTCTAAATACAGTGGTGGTTTGTGCCTATTTGGACAAGTAAGGTGGAAGGTAGGGAGCTAAACAATAGGTGCAGCCAGAACCAATGAAAGGCAGGACTGGATCCAATGGCAGGGAGAACCAACTAATTCTAATTTTGACCCAATTTTCTTCTCTGCTGCGTTCTACAAGGGCAACATGGAGATTAAGGAGGAGCAAACACAGAAAGATCGTTCAATTATATTTTAGGATGCAGGCAGGTGGGTTCAGGAGGAAGCTGCTCTTTAGGTATACTGGATGAGAAAGCTATAGCTCTCCAGAAGTTATTGGATTTTATTCCCATAAGTCCTAGCCAGCATGGTCATTGGAGTTTTATTCCAGCAGGATTTGATGGGTCATAGGATTCCTACCTCTGATTCAGGGCTCTCTAGGTAATAACCAGTTCTGTCAGCGCAAAGGTTTCTGCTTGTGCAATGGAACGTTCTCCCACATTGCTCCCTTGCCTTGTCACATTGCCTTGTCACACCAGTCCGTTCTTGATGTAACCAAAGCATGTGTCACTATATGATTTCCCCAGAAACAGGTGCTTATGGTGCACCTGCCTCATTCTGGGCACTGCTGTTGTCTGACCACCCAGAAGCAGCTGCCAGGAGTTAAGACCCTATTATAACTGTGGCATCCAGGTCGGAGCAGATGGACACAATTTTATCCACAAAATGTTTAGTAAAACTGTCGCAGCAAGTGACTGGGCATATCCTCTTCTAACAACATAAGGACTTTCATGATGTTACACATTCCTTATGAGTAGTTCCACTGGACCACTCTGTGTGAACACAATGATGGCAGAAAATGAATATTTCTTTCCTGCTATTTCTGCCACAGAACAGGTCCTCAGGTGGGCTCTAGCATGTGTTTCAGTCAGGCATGTCTGTTTTACTCCACTGTTGCATTGTTTTCCACCCTTCCCATTTCATTTCCTGACTCCCTGAAAAGGTCAGGTTGACTCTGCCGACAGGAAGAGGATTATTGGGAGTGCTTTTGTATTGTTATAAGAATTTAAGGTCTCAGATATATAGAAGAAGAAGAGGAGGAGGAGGAGTTTGGATTTGATATCCCTCTTTACCTGAAGGAGTCTCAAAGCGGCTAACGTTCTCCTTTCCCCTCCTCCCCCACAACAAGCACTCTGTGAGGTGAGTGGGGCTGAGAGACTTCAGAGAAGTGTGACTAGCCCAAGGTCACCCAGCAGCTGCATGTGGAGGAGCAGGGAATCAAACCCGGTTCACCAGTCCACCACTCTTAACCACTACACCACACTGGCTCTATAAATTAATGTTCATAAATTTACAAGGCAAACACATAAATTTACAAGGCAAACACATAAATAAGTATGTAAACCACATGTCTGAAAATAGTACAGGAGAACAACATTTGGGTGGGTGTGATGCCACACAGTGGGAGGAGCTCTGATGGGGTCTGTTGTGCCCTTTGAAAGGCCCAACAGAGCCTAGTTGCAGCTGCAAGAGGGTCTAATGGAGCCTGCTGCTGCTGCTGCTGCAGGAGGGTCTGATTGGGCCCAGCCGGCTGTGGAATATTGAGGGGCCCCAGCCCCCTCATTGAAAATAAGTGTCAGGGACATGCCCAGCAGAGAGGAATCTCCAGAGGAAGAAGAATTGGCTGCACCTGAGTCGCCAAGAAGTAGGAGGCGGAGCAAGCGATTAGAGCCGAGGCAGGAGGAAGGACGTGCCATATATTTGGCCTTGGGAGGGGTCAGAAGCCAGTTGAGACAACTGACTCTGACGGTGAAGGATGAGTTGTGGAGGCTTGGACTGCTGTAAGCCTGTTATTGAGAAATAAACCTCAGCTACTTAAACTGCCAGCGTTCCATGTCTTGTGTGGGGGAAGCGCTAAACATGACAATAAGGGGCACCCCCCCCCAATAGATGGTGTGTCTGTCCTACAGCAAACATATAAAATGTGTATGACAGATCTGCTAGTTTTTGGAGACTCCAGAGAAGTTGAGACCGACCTTGTTAAGCTTGCCAAGAAGCCTGGTAGTCTTGCAACAACGTTTTCCTCCAGCACAGGGAACTCTTTAGAACGTCTGTTTTAATTGCTGGCTGAGAACAAAGACACACATTGGGAGATTATTGCATTACAAAAGAAGGGGATCAGCCTTAAAACCAGCTGTCTTCTGCTTAGGGCTGCATCAGTGTAGAATAAAATGTCAAGCGTGTTTGTGAAGGCACATTTAAGCTGCATGAAGACTGAAGCCTCTTAGCCAAAAGTGGCCCGGCACAGGAGGGGTGGAAATCCTCCTGGCCTGTGGGTGTAATACTAGCGGCAGGGAGCACCATGATCCACGTAAAGGTGAGGGCTTAGAAAGAAGATGAACTGGTGGCGAATGATAAATGTTTGCATATAAAGCAGAGCCTTGCTTATTTTGATGAGTCAGAGTTGAATGAGGTCACCGAGTACTTGTACATTTTTTATTGGAATATTAATGTCTGAAATTACAGACAGCCTGTGGCTGTCCTGATATGATTCTTTGGAAGATTCACTGGAAGTTTTTCAAAAGGGCTGAAATATATAGACTCTGCAGAAATATATAGAAGACTCTTCTGTTGTGCTAAGTGGGGAGGCAGAGCAGAAGAAGGCCTGGTTACCTTAGTTGCCAGCCAGGTAATTTAGGGAATGTGTGGGTTAAACCACAGAGCCTAGGACTTGCTGATCAGAAGGTTGGCGGTTCGAATCCTTGCAGCAGGGTGAGCTCCCGTTGCTCGGTCCCTAGCAGTTCAAACCTAGCAGTTCAAAAGCACATCAAAGTGCAAGCAGATAAATAGGTAAACAGCGTTTCCATGCGCTGCTCTGGTTCGCCAGAAGCGGCTTAGACATGCTGGCCACATGACCCAGAAGCTGTACGCCGGCTCCCTCGGCCAATAAAGCGAGATGAGCGCCGCAACCCCAGAGTTGTCTGCGACTGGACCTAAAGGTCAGGGGTCCCTTTATCTTTTTAACAATGCAATAGACAGCCTTGTGCCTTTCTAGGACGCTTTAGTATTTCAGGACCCTTTAGTATGCACGCCTCCAGAGACCAGGCGTCCTAACCATGAGCAAAATGGAAGCTGGGTGTCTCCTCTCCTTTTTTCTTTATGTGCAGGAAAGGAGACTTGAGCTTTTATCGCAAGATTTAAGCTTTTGCTCCTCTCCCCTTCAGTGCTGCTGTTTCAGTGGTGCCTGGCCGTCTGGAATGAGTCTGCGTGCCACTTCCTCCCACAGTCCCATGGAGAGATAACCTGCAAAGCTGTGTCAGGGGGAGGGCCCTCCCCGCCTAGAGCCTGCAACAGTCTTGCCCAAGGGAGCACTGAACCCAAAGTCTCTTTTCATGATGTTAAACAAGTATTGCCATATATTTCTTAGATTTCTTGGGTTTATTTCCCTGCTTTTATTTATCTGCCTTCAAACACTCTAAAACAGAAGGCCACAGGCACCAGGCTGTGGTTTTGAAGTTTGATTAAAGACCGGACAAACTTTTCTTCTTTTGCTTATGGTACTAGATGTTCTTCATTTCAAAGAATGCACGACATCTGGCAATTACACTTTCTGACCTCAAGGTTTATTATTTTAACTTTGCAAAAGGGCTGGAGCCTGGGGGGGAAAGCCCACTACATACTGAGCACCCAAAGAGGTTTATTCCTGCTCAGCACGTGCTGTCAGCTTTTGAAAGTGCTCATCACCCGTGAGAGTGTAGGCAGCTGCTCCATGCATGGCTCTCCTTCCCAATACGTGATCTCAGGTGACAATGCTATGCATCCATATGAGGTGTGTTGACCAAGCTATAGACACCAGTAGAATGTCTCTCAGAGACAGAGTTCGGGGGAAACACTGTCCTTCCTTGTGTCCAGCAAGATGGATTTGCAGAGTGTGGATTGGTTGGCCCTCAAGGGTCATCATTTGTGTTTCTCAGAGCAGGGCTGATTGGTGGCCCTTGTATTGGTCAGACAGACAGCTCTCAGAGTGGGTTTTAAAATCTGAAAAGACAACCTTGTTAATTAAAATAACAACAGACCAACAAATAACGTTTTGAGCAGATAAAAATGCAAGTGAGGGGCTTGCTTGGGTGTGGCATTGTAAGTCTCCTTCCCTTTTTTCTTCCATGGAAAAGGAAGGAGAGGAGGCTTGAGGTTCATCTCAGAGAGATAAAAAGCATGATGCTCATTCCAGTGGCTGTACATGTGTCCCAGAGCAGGGCCCTATCATTAGGCAAAGTGAGGTGGCTGCCTCAGGTGGCAGATAGCAACCTGGGAACCTGCGTTATCCCAGATCACTTGCCTCTTTGTCTACAGCAGGGTCAGAAACCTTTTTCAGCCATGGGCTTGTCCACCGTCCCTCAGACCATGGTGGGCTGGACTAAATTTTGAAAAAAATAATAAGGAATGAATTCCTATGCCCCACAAATAACCCAGAGATGCATTTTAAATAAAAGGACACATTCTACTCATGTAAAAACATGCTGATTCCCGGACCGTCTGCGGGAATTAAGAAGGCGATTGGGCTGCATCCGGCCCCCTGTCATTAGGTTGCCTACCCCTGTTCTACAGTGACTGGCAGCTGCTTTGCAGGATTTCAGACAAGGAACATTCGCAGCCCTGCCTGGAGATGTCGAGAGAAACCAAAATTGACAGATTTGCCTATCTGTAGGCACTAGGAAAAACTGGACTGCTCTTATTTTGTTGAGGCCACTAGCATTTCATTTTCCCTTAACTGCTTCTCTTTGTGATTCTTCCTGTGACTTTGAAAGGAAGTAAAAACAGAGAGAGACATTTCTATTCAGGCTAGCTTACTTTCACCTGTCACTTTGTCACTGGTTCATGGTGGCTAAAAGGCAAAAGATTTATACAGACAGAGTTCGAGATGGTATACAGAAATGTAGCAACAGAAACCAGACCTCCAATGTAATGGTCTTGATGTTAGTTACAAGAGTAGCAATGCAAATAAGAGTGGAGAGTGAAGTTCAGAAGATGATGGGAATGCAAATGAAATGAGTGAATGCATCACAGTTTACTTGAATGGAACGCATCACCATTTAACACTATGAACCTATGTAGGTCCACTCAGAGGCAAGCCCCATTGAATACAATGGGATTTAGGGATGCGGAAATAAGTACTTCCAGTCTGTATCAGTTTTGCAAGTAATTATTCATAAGTCCGTTCCATCCCATGTTGATCTGCATTTTTTAAATAAAAAAGTATGAACACTTGCATTACTGTTGAATTCCCCCCTCCATGATACACATTGTCTGTATGTCTTATCCCAAAATAGCATTTAAGCACACCTTCTTATATGTGTGTTGGGTAAGATTTTTTTAATCAAGAACTGTATTGCAAAATTTAGAATACTGTAAAAATGGAAGGATGACTGTGTTCAGATCTGCCTATTAATCTGGAAACTGCAAATCAGGTCAATTCAGTTTAAAATGTGAACTGGATAAAATTCTTGAGCATTCTTATTGGGACTTACTCTCAGGTAAACATGTATGGGACTGCATCCTAAATTACATTTTCCACCAAATCAAAGGCTTCAGAAATGAACAGCTGTTTTCTACATAGGTGATGCAAATTCAGCACAGAGGGTTGTATCCAGCACGTACAGGGAATGGATTCTCAATGCACTTAAGTTAGTAATGTCCTTTGATTCCCATTGGCCTATTCCAAGCATGACTTATTTGGAAGTAACCCAATGAATTGTCACCCTTTGTTTATACTCGACACATTTGATGGAACATGTTTTATTTACGGTACTTGCAATCTGTGCAGCCACAGTATCGTGGCATTGATAAATGGCCGGTTCTCTCAGTTAGGTTTAAGCAGGGTGGTCTCCTTTGCCAAGTCTGACAGGTTGATGGTGAGATGGACTTGTCTCAGGTCCTTCCCTTTGGCATTTGTAGACTGCAGAACACCAGGAGAGGCTGCAGTGGTTCCTGCTTATGGGCTTTCTTATAAGCAAGGCAAAGTGATTTAAGCAAAGCTCAAGAAAGGCTCAAAGCCTAACATGTGTTGAAGCTCTGAAAATGCAGGAAATCCAGCTCTTCTTGTGTACAGTCAAGAAGGCACTGTTTCTTCTGAAATTGACACATCATCTCTCTCCCCACCACCCACCCCCGTCTTGGATGACGAACTTTCATTAATGTTCCCATGAAAGGAACATTATGTGATTATTGATAGCCTACCCCCCTGATTTTTTTCTTAGTCCAAATATAGTCCAGAACGATAGTTTTGCTGTTTGATGTTCCAACACAAGAGCAACTAGTGGGCCCTGTAAAGAGAGCAGCTTGTGATTCACTGTGTTTAGTGTTCGTGCCTCTTTGTTTTGCCATGCATCCCTGATCCAGCACCCATTTGTTTGAGAAACAAATACAAGGCTTCATATTCTGCTACATTCTCTGTAACCTGTGGGCAGTTTTCTGCATCTCTGATGCAATGAGGATTCCCTTTTGCCTTGTTTGCCCAGCACACGTGAGAAAACCATTTGCATGGCTCTGAAAATTGCCCTTTATTTTTACAATCTGCTCTTTGCATTCTTGCCATTCCCTTTAAGTGAAAATTCACCAGCATTTATAGGAGTAATTTCTCCTCATGTGCACATTTTTTGAAACATTCCCCACTCAACATCATGCATTTTGTGTGATGTTTTCGTTAATAGATTCATTTTTACGCAAAATTGTATGTGAATTCCAAAGGATGGCTGTGCTTTGGTTTTTGAAAGTGCAAATTAAGTAGGTTATTGTCTAAATGAATTGCACTTTTTTCCTAATTCCTCCATTATGTTCTCTGCACCACTCCAAGTGGGATGTCAGTGTAGAATGTTCCCACTGTTGGGATTTAACTCCCAAGACAGATGACGAGTGAAACTTCTAGCTTCTAAAATGGTTTATTGAAACACACTGTCTATGCATACAAATTCTGTAGAGCACTGGAAACAGCTTGCACAAGCTTTCTGCCTTTCTGGTGTGGTGGTGAGAACTGAATGTAAAAGAGGAGTCTCCCTCATACAGCTGCTGCTAACAAGTTTCTACTCTTCTTCATGGGGCCTAACCTGGCTCCTGTCCAAGACCAAACCACAGAGGCATTTACATATAAGTAAAGAAGTAATATTTTATTATAGCAGTCTAATGTTACAAACTCAGCAGCTAGGAAAGAGAAGACTCTAGTCCACGTGTCCTTACAAGGCGAAGGAGTAGCATCAATATATCTGGTGTGAGAGCAAGAAGAGTCCAAGATTAGTAGCAAGACTGCAAAGTTCTGTGCAGAGTTCCAGGACTGCACAGGATCAGTGAAGTTGTTCCAACAAGTTTCCCCATTTACCAGCCAAGCTTTTAAGCAGAGGTAGGGAAAGCTCAGCTGCTCACGAGTCCCAGCCACACAGAAGTCCCTGGCCTTGAAGGTAGATGCTCCTCCTAGTGGGATTAGTCTCCTTTCTTCTCTTGATGCACTGCCTCTTTCTTGATGCATGCTGCTTCCTCTGAACTTTTCCGCTGTGTCACAGCGGTTTGTGCCCAGAGCTCCCCTCATCCTCCACATGCTAGGAAGGCGCAGCCCCTGGGTCTCCTGTTTTGACAGGTCTGGGCCTGCCCTGGGGGTACTGCTGCAAAGCCTCACCCTCTTCATTCTAAGACCTTGTCCTCAAGTGCCTTCCTTTCCTGGCCTGAATCAGAGCACTCAGAGGGACCAGTGCCCTTGCCAGACAGGAAGTAATATCTGTGCAAGCTGTTTCAGACTGAAATGTCAAAAGTTCAGTTTAAAAGATTAAGGTACTTCTTGCATTCTGTTTTTGAAATGAGGCTTTCCAATTATGGGGGTTATCATGATGAGATCCTGCACTTCAAAATCTGCCGCTGCATAACTGACAATAAGCCAAGGAATGGTGTGTTAGCGTGAAGTACTAGCTTAATGTAGCATGAGAGGTTTGCACTGCAGGGAAGGCAAGAGGTGGACACCTTTGGGCCAGGGATTGGGTTTTCACTTTTCCCTCTTAGAACTTATCCATATGGGTTACCAGCAGGCAAAGCAATCACGGAATTAGTTTTTGTCAAAAATGGATTATTCTGCTTTATGGGAGGTGCTGTCATTTGCCTTTAGATAAATTTCCACCTTTTGTCACATTTGAGTATATTAGCCCACTCATTTGTTAATGAAAGCCACTGACAATAGGACTCCAAATGGAAACGAAAGTAATGCTATTATAAAATAAAACAGTGTTATGTAGCCAACAAGCACCAATTATAGAGGCTTAACTGCACTTCAAGGAAGTCATATCTTGCACAATGGGAAGCCTTATGTGTTAAACAAATGATCCAACTCAGACCTCCAGCTCAATGCAAATAAAGTACAATTTAACTGTACAGCAAATTTGAATGAAGTAATAAGTTTCCATTCTGGCAATTTTTTTGGTTCCATTAAACTTGGGAAATCAATAGTTAGGTTCTATAAACTAGGAAGCATGTAAAAAAGGAAAAACTTATTCTGAAAAATGCCACTAATAGGATATATTTTAGCTCAAAAATGTTTCAGAATACATGTTCCTCCTTCAGTACCAAGTTACAAATGAACAACATTATATACAGAGAAATTTCAAGTGCTTGAAACGTTACAAAGAGGTAAAATATGAGCAGTGTTTCAGAGCATGCTATCAAAGTAAGCAGTGGATGAGGCAATTTTTTGAAAAAAAAAATGGTCTACATAACCTGAAACCGTCTGAAAAGTTTAAGAGATGCTAATTTTTTTTTTTTTTAAAAGATCATGTGTAAAACATTGTTGGGAAATGAAAGTAAAACCCAGAGTACAGACCATGGTAGGCTAACTAACATGTACGTCATTACATTGTTTGAAGAAGGCCGAGCGCTCTGGAGAAGCTGATCACTTAAGCCACACTGTGCTTGGCTCCACGTATGGCCTCATCTGCCCCAACAACAAATATTGGAGTCAAAGCAGTGCTGGATTAAATCCTGTGGAGGCCCCTAGGCAGTTGAACTCTCGGGGGTGGGGGGGCTTGCAGATTATCTCCTAATACGTTTGGTGGGATAGCATTGAACTAAGAAAGCTTGATTGTAATTTTCTTTCAAGATCAAATCAGTATTATTTTGATCCATTGTTGTGGGCCCCCTAAAAGGTGTGGGCCCCATAGGCTGGTGCCTAAGCTGCCTATTTGGTAACCCAGCACTGGGCCAAAGACACCTCAGCCCCCTAGAGTTGGTATGCCTTGGCAACCCTATAATAGGAGTTTCCTGGGCACTTAGAGGGATTAAAACAAACAACACTATTATAAAATCACAAATCACTTTTAGTGATAAAGTCTACTTTTCCAGCCATCTTCACACTGTGGTTAACTTAGAACACAAGGAGGTATATTCACAATGAGAGATGGGAGAGATGTTTGATTCAGTTGGCATTTAAAAGCTAGCCTTCCTAATTGACTTTCCAAAACAATATGCAAACCCGGAACGCAGTCATCCTTCAAAATTTGCCCTTCTCTTAATTTTGCATTGCAGTTTTCCAGCCAAGTAATATGCTCAAAAATGCATATTCTGGGGTATAGTGTGCATAAAAATAAACACATCTGAGCAAAAAAACATGCACACATTGATTGCATTACAGAAGAGTGCTTTGCAAATATTTGCAAATTAGGCAAAATTGTACACAAAGCCTTTCTATTAGGAGAAATTCACTGATGGATATTCATGATTTGAAAAAAAATGATCACAAACTGATGCAGAAATGTAGAGAAGTATGGAAAAATGAGAAGCTGAGCGAAACCATAATTGATGGATTTTCCCATCCCTATTGGCAATGTAGTATCATGCAGGAGAATAATAATAATAGTAATAATTTATTATTTATACCCCGCCCATCTGGCTGGGTTTCCCCAGCCACTCTGGGGGGCTTCCAACAAAAATATTAAATTACCGTATACATCAAACATTAAAAGCTTCCCTAAACAGGCTGCCTTCAGATGTCTTCTAAAAGTCTAGTAGTTGTTGTTCTGTTTGACATCTGGTGGGAGAGCGTTCCACAGGGAGGGCGCCACTACCGAGAATGAAAGGGAAGGGTCAGCATCTGGTAATTTTTTTCTGTGGTAACTGATGGTGGTTGCTTCTAAACTCAAATCACAATGTCAAAAGTGGAGAACCTGTTACTGCAAAAGTTAGAGTCCTAAGCAATACTCTGTAGCCCAATGTTGTTGTTTTTTCATTTTTCATTATGGCTTCCTTAAACTAGAAGGTTCTTCCATCCCTAACTGCAAACAAGTTCTTGCTTTCTTATGAATCCTGTCAAACTGGATACTGTTTACATTACTCTAATCCAAAGATAAGACGCAACTTACTGGGCTGTTTGGGATCCCTGCCCGCTTACGTACCATGCGGAACTTGTATCAATCTTATGTTGACGTTGCTAAATGCCAGCAACATAGTGAAACTGCACACATTTGGAAGCATAGAGTTCTCAAGCTGTGTTTATGCGTGAAGAGAGACAGAGGCTGAGCAGGGTAAGTGTTTCCCTCTATTTTATCCCTTTATATGAGGGTCTGCTTCTCTGGCATCTTTCAATGTAATATAATCTCATTTGGTGCTGGAGGAGGATGATGGGTGTAAAGAACTTTTGACCAGAAACCGGTCAAGGCTACAGCTTTATTTTTCATCCTGCAGCTTAATGTACAAGCCACTTACAAAACCCAGCAACATCCAAAGCTTAGAGACAACGGAGCTGGTGTGCCTTCTAGGGTGAAATGGCACAATTTACTTCATATGGGAAAATTGAACAACTCAACCTGTTTCTCGACCTCCTGCCCCTTAAAATATATTTGACCATTTCAAAAGTCAACCAGTCAGTAAAAATGGCTGAATAATTTGGTATGAACAAATTACAGATATAGGACCAGATCCTATTGGTTTTAAGTGTGAGAGAGCTAGACATGTGCTTAATTTCCCAATAAAACCAATGGGGCATTGGCACCACTGATTTCAGTGAGACAACAGCGAAGCACATGTTTCACTCTCCCATTGGAACTAACAGGACTGAAGAATGCTTAGCTCTGGCTGTATTGTGTCCATTGCGTCTTTCTATTCATTTTGCTCCAATCCATTCAGGGTGAGCTGATGCAAATGTCTCTGTCCCCCAAATATTTCAGTAGGTGGCACTGATGTCTGTACCAACCACGAGAATGTACTGTATTTTCCGCTCTATAAGACACACCAGACCATAAGACGCACCTAGTTTTTAGAGGAGGAAAACAATAAAAAAAAATTCTGAATCAAATATTGTTGAAAAGGCTTTGTGCAGCTATCCCTGAAGCCAGAACAGCAAGAGGGATTGCTGCGCAGCTCTCCCTCTTGCTGTTCTGGCTTCAGCGATAGTTGTGCAGCCTGCATTCGCTCCATAAGACGCACACACATTTCCCCTTACTTTTTAGGAGAGAAAAAGTGTGTCGTATAGAGCGAAAAATATGGTATTTAAAATTTAAAACTGGCAGGTCCTTCCAACCCTACTTACAGCTGAATGTGTGAATGGATTCAAATAAAAAAACATTGTGTTACAGAGGTGTTATCAGTTTGTTTGGGTCTTCCTGAATCACTTGGATGTGCAGAAACCATCGCTTGCTGGTACAGTCATCAAATGATGAACCTGAATACATGGATTGATTGCAAGTCTCTCTTGTAGACAGGCATCATTTTTACCTTTTATTTCCATTGATAATTTATAGTCTATGAGAATGTTTATTCTGTTTTTGTTTTTATACTTTGTATGAATGTTTTTACTACTTTTGTAGTCACTTTGGGTCACTTTGTGAAAAAAGTGACTAATAAATAATAATGTTAATAATAAACAAAGGAATAAATAATACAATAATGTTTTTTGGCCTACCCAGAGAGCTGTGAACGTTGCTGCTATTTTACCTCTGTCTAGAAGCATTTCTGCCCATTATCAGCTGGTTGTATCCATTGCTTCATTTACAGACATATCTTTCAAACCCAGGTCGCAGCCAGTTTTGGAGGATCTCATTTGGCTACTGAAGCAAGAGAAAAGGGCTGACATTTCCACAAATCCCCCTGTGCCTCCTTGCCATTTTCTGTACAGCCACATGGTAGAGCTATTGTGTCACTAATCACACAGTTTTCGATATAAATAAATACTGAAGTTCCACCCCAGAATGAAACTAGTTGAAACCCTAGCCAAATTCTGGACGTTGCCTTTTGATACCATGGAAAGAAGGTAGAGGCAAAGAGCACAGCTGATCAGCAGGAAGTTGTAGTCCCCTATTCAAGTTGCTGGGTGCTTCCTATCCCCTTTCTGATAGACTGGGGGACTTTTTATATTTTTTAAAGAGGCTGGAAGTTCCCCACACTCATGATCAGCAAGACCACATCCTCCCCCTAAAACAGTGCTTCTCAAACTTGGGTCCCCAGCTGTTGTTGGACTACAACTCCCATTGTCCTTAGCTAGGAGGACAAGTGGTCAGAGCTGATGGAAACTGTAGTCCAACAACAGCTGGGAACCCAAGTTTGAGAAACATTGGTGCCTGTAATGACTATTCCTTTTCAAGCCATCACCAAGCATGGTGGCTCTTGGAAGTTGCTTGCCAACAATGGAGGATAAATCCTGCAGCCTCACCTTACACATGTGTTGCGAGTCTGGATGCTGCTTGGTAATTATGACTACAGTTTTTCCTCCACACTCCTCCGCAGCTGCTTTGAGCTTTTTCAATAGCCATGTGTCCTACAATACCAAGGACAAATCTGTCCTCTCTTTGAAGAACCATCTAGTTCAAAGCTCATAGGAAGACAGAGCCTGATGGGTCTTGAACATGTCCACCGACTCTTAGCACCTTGTCAGCAGGCAGAAAGGGCACATAGGTCACCTGGCAAGATGTACTGCATTTTGTTTATAGGTTTGCATCTGTATGTATAGATGAGCTCCTATACTGTAAATATCTGGCATCTTTTGCTATCTGGATTTTTGTGCACCTGAGCCACTGTCATTTGCTGGGTTTTTCTTCTTGCTAGATTATGACAGGAAGGCAGCTCCTTCTCTTCTAAAGGAATCCTAGCCCATAGATTCTGACCCTCATGTGGAACACCCCCTCCCCGTGTGTTTAAAGTGGACTTGCTTAGAATTCCTGCATACTTTGCCCAGTAAATGGAAATTAAAACCACTACCATCATTTGGCCACTAGGGACAGCTTTTGGCTTCTCTGGACTTATTGACAAACCTGTCCAAATACTTTATTTTTCTGCCATAGTAGGCAATTTCATTTCAGCCCTGGCTCAGTTAGTTTCACCCCGGTAAGTGACTTGAATTTTGCTCTGGCAACATTAATATTAAGAAATGGATTTGTTCTTGGAACACTTTATTAATTAAGCAAAAAAGAACAGTGTGGATCTTAGTTTTCATAGCAGGCTTTATGGCAGTTGAAATATTTTCAGAGTCCTCTTTAAACATGGTCTCCAGGGCTGCATTAACTAGATGTGCATATGTGTGAAGGTGAGAGTGATGGTGGAAGTAGGCATTATGAGAAATCATGAACTGGCAAGCGAAAATAGAACAGCACTGAGAAAAGTTCACATGCAGGGCAGTCTTCCTCAACCTGCTGTCGTCCAGTTGCATCTTTCATCCCTGACAATTGGCTGTGATGGCTGGGGCTGATGTGTCTCATAGTCGAAAACCTCCAGAGGGCACCCAGTTGAGGAAGGCTGTCATAGGTGTCCACCTGTAAATGAAAGACAAGAAAATTAATTTGGAGCGTTTAACACAACACTTGGGAAATTTAAAAATACACCCACACTTTCTTTAGTGAAATATTGCCTCCTGTGGCTTCTCCAAAAAGGATATGTAGCGCTTAGAATAAAAATATAAAATGTACTGAAGGAATGGAGCCATGCTGTATCAACCCATCACAGGGGACCAATGTAATATATTCTGGGAAATGGAAATGATATTGTCCTCATTTGCACCACCTTAGAATGCAGCATATGATGGACAGCTCCATTTTGCAGGCAAAATCAGCAAGTATAATGAATACATTGATGGGCATTGACCTGGGTACAAATCCAAACTTGGTTCTGATGCTCACTGAGTAACTCCTGGACATTCTTTCCCTCTCAATGCAATCTCAATACAGGCTTGCTGTGAGTGTATTTAAAAGCAAGCAAACAAACCGATGACACCTCATGAGGGCAGACTGAGATTAGTGCCCAATTGACCTAATGAACCAACCTCCTTACAAGCAGCTTGGTGGGCAGATCACGTCCAGAGAATTTAGATAGCTAAGCCAAAGGAAATAGAGGAAATGAAACTACAGTTTTGAATATGGGTAACTAAAACTGCCTGGGACGCAGGTGGCGCTGTGGGTTAAAGCCTCAGCGCCTAGGACTTGCCGATCGAAAGGTCGGCGGTTCGAATCCCTGCTGCGGGGTGCGCTCCCGCTGCTCGGTCCCAGCGCCTGCCAACCTAGCAGTTCGAAAGCACCCCCGGGTGCAAGTAGATAAATAGGGACCGCTTACCAGCGGGAAGGTAAACGGCGTTTCCGTGTGCGGCTCTGGCTCAACAGAGCAGCGATGTCACGCTGGCCACGTGACCCGGAAGTGTCTCCGGACAGCGCTGGCCCCTGGCCTCTTAAGTGAGATGGGCGCACAACCCCAGAGTCTGGCAAGACTGGCCCGTATGGGCAGGGGTACCTTTACCTTTACCTTTAACTAAAACTGCCTACTATCAGGGCTTAGCATTTTGGTGTTATGGAATGCCTTCACCAGCACATGCAAAAACTGAATGTGCCATCTTTACAGCCACATTATATTGGCAACTTGTAACTAGGAATGGAATTTCTCATTTTCCCAGTCACAGGTTCAGTTCAGTTCACATCCCTTTGCTCATTTTTAAAGAAGTCTTCATGAAAATTCACCAGCATTTATAGAAGCACAGAATTATAGAGTTGGAAGGGACCACAAGGGTCTATCTAGTCCAGCCCCCTGCAATACTCACTGCAAATTTCTCCAAATAGACCTGTGTTTGTATGCAATTTCCCCTGGTATACACCATTTTGCAAAGCAATTTCCCTCAATATAATGGATTTTTAAAGATATTTTCATGAATTGATTCACTTTTATGCATGTTTTCTCCATAATTACTTGGCTGGAGAACTGCACTGCAAAATTCGCCAAAATGTGAATTTCGAGGGTTGTCTGTGTTCCGGTCCTCATATTGTTTTGGAAAGGGTGAATTAGGTAGGATCGCCTTTCAATGTGAGCTGAATTAAATTTCTCCCCATCCCTATTTGTATCCATGTTCCAGCCCCTTCCTTTTCGCTGTATTAGTGTTTGTTAGCTCCATTCACTTCTTTATTACCTCAACCCGCTCCATTTCATCTCTTTCCACCCTTCTCCTTCTTCCCTCTCTCTCCCCCCCTTCTTTCTAGCCATCATCCCTTCCCTCTTTGTACACACTTTCTCACTTTCTCCGACGAAAATGTAGCATTGCTTACTCTCCGCCTCAGTATAGATGTGTACTTGTTGTTGTTGTTCAGTTGTGTCCGACACTTTGTGACCCCATGGACCATTGCAAACCAGGCATTCCTGTCTTCCACTGACTCTCGCAGTTTGGTCAAACTCATGTTTGTAGCTTCAAGAACACTGTCCAACCATCACATCCTCTGCTGTCCCCTTCTCCTTGTGCCCTCAATTTTCCCCAACATCAGGGTCTTTTCCAGGGAGTCTTCTCTTTTCATGAGGTGGCCAAAGTATTGGAGCCTCAGCTTCAGGATCTGTCCTTCCAGTGAGCACTCAGGGCTGATTTCCTTCAGAATGGAGAGGTTTGATCTTCTTGCAGTCCATGGGACTCTCAAGAGTCTCCTCCAGCACCATAATTCAAAAGCATCAATTCTTCGGCGATCAGCCTTCTTTATGGTCCAGCTCTCTTGCTTCCATACATCACTACTGGGAACACCATAGCTTTAACTATACGGACCTTTGTTGGCAAGGTGATGTCTCTGCTTTTTAAGATGCTGTCTAGGTTTGTCATTGCTTTTCTCCCAATGTACTTAGATGTGTACTTAGAGGACCTGATTTCTCCCTCAAAGGGGAGAAGCCACATTGTGACTACCTAGTGCTTTTACTGTTCTTTATAAGCAGCTCCAGAAACCTTTTGGGTGGAGGAATATGGCAAAATGTTTCATTCCCCCCGTCAGTTGTACAGCATGCAGAATGAAAACCTTCATGCTTCAGAACATGAAGGGTTTGCAGAGGCTCTTGAAGCACCGAGTTGTATTTCACAGGTTAGTGAAAACTAACAAACAAAAATGGAATCAAGAAGCCAGACGGAAAGGAGCAACCTTTTCTTTGAAAGGTGGGGGGATCATTTTGAATATAAGAGCAGGTCTGCTGGACCATGCCAAACATCTATCTGGCCCAGCATCCTGTGCTCTACAATGGCTATTGGGTGCATAATGAAGTCTAACGAAGCAGGATTCAAAACCAATAATGTTTTTCAGTTGTTTGCTTCCTTCAGCATATTCAGAGAGAGGCTGCCTCTGAGCCTGGAGAAGGAAAGATGGCTATGAATTGCTTGCTGTATAGAACCTCCAGATTCAGAGCCAATTTGCCTCTGAACATCTTGAAGCTGGTGAAACTCAGGAAAGGGCTTAATAAACCTCCCCCATTTCTCCAAGCAGCACATTTGTTTCAACAAAAGCCTCTGGAATCCCCCCCCCCCAATCTGACTATCAGTATCAATACACATGTATTCTGGCATGTGGGTGGTATTCCTACGCAGAGCAGACCCATCAGAGTTAATTGACATAACTAAGGTTCATTAATTTAAGTGGGCTTTAGTCTGAGTAGGACTTAGTTGTATGCAACCCAGGCTGCGTTAAGGTGGACAGACACCCTCGTCACAAAGGATTTCCCATGCATTTCAGCAGAAATTTCCAGACGTCTCTCTTCTTCTCTCCCGTCCCTTTGCAAGTTTCTCTTCCCCACCACCCCCAGATGGTTCTCAATAAGCCCTTTCCCCTCACAAAGGAGAAAAGATGGGCTGCTGAGTTCTGGGCTTGCTCTCTGGTGTGGATGAGGTATAGAGGCATTAAGAATACGTGGCTTAGCTGAAGTGCCTGGAGGGCTGCTTGAGAGATAAAAGAGCATGAAAAAATGAACTTTTAAACAAAGGCTTTCCTTATTAGAATTGTCGGGGGGACAGGATACCCCAGATCCCCTGGTTATTGGCCTGAGCAGAATGCCGGATTCTTCCCATTATTATGTGGATTGTGGGTTACCCTACAATTGCTCTATGCCACAAGTAGGCAGACGTTGCCAAATAAACATCACTGTGTTTGTTCCAGAGCTGGAAACCTGCATAGGTTGGTGTTGGTCAAAGAGCATGCTAAGAGTTCTCTCTCTCTTTTTATTGTTCACTTCATTGTACTGTCATACTATAAAGGTGGAAGTGAGAGAGCTATCATTCAATTTGCACTCTCTCTGTGAGCTGCCTTCAGAACTTAGCTTTGCTATTCCTTGCCTGTTAAAGCTTTTGAGCTCTGTGTGGCCTCTTTATGCTTCACAAAGGGTCTCCACTCTGGCTATTGTGTTAGGTAGCTTTTACTTTTGTGGATTACTAGGAAATGAACAAAAGCACGCTTCATATCTTCTAAGTCATTTCATTAATGCCGGGCTGGAAAGCTGATTAGGTGATGCTGGAAGAGATATCTGGCAATACTCCTGTTCAGTCTGTGTCTACATTCAGCAGCAGAGAGGAATGGTTTACAGTGGTACCTCAGGTTACAGATGCTTCAGGTTACAGACTTCGCTGACCCAGAAATAGTACCTCAGGTTAAGAACTTTGCTTCAGGATGAGAACAGAAATCGTGCTCCAGTGGCACGGTGGCAGCAGGAGGCCCCATTAGCTAAAGTGGTGCTTCAGGTTAAGAACAGTTTCAGGTTAAGAACGAACCTCCCAAACGAATTAAGTTCTTAACCCGAGGTACCACTGTATTATTATTATTATTATTACTATTATTATTATGGAGCTAAATAGAACTGCTCCATGTCTATATCCCAAAAGGTAGCTCATTCAAATGAAAATCCTCTTTGTGTTATTGTTATTTACATTCTGATTTCTAGGGGAAATTAATGAGAAAAGAGGAGTTTCTATTCTTTCCTTCAGCTTCATCTCTGCTCTTCTCAAACTAGGGTTTTAAAAATTCCAGTGAATGTTCTGTTTGCCAAGCACTTTCTGTGTGAAATACAATATAAAATAAGAATCCTGAGATGCCACATTCATTTTTGTTGTTGCTGTGTTGTTGTTATTTATTGGGGGGGGGGGAGAACAGTAGCTGTGTTAGTCCTTTGCTGCAAAACCAACCAAGAGTCTTGGGGCACTTTAAAGACTAGCACAAACATCTATAACATAGTTCAGTTGGTTAGAGCATGGTACTGGTTGCAGGTTTGATCCATGTACAGGATAGCTGCATATTCCTGCATTGCAGAGGGTTCCTCAGGGTCACTTCCAACTTCATAATTCTATGATTCTAAGGCCTATAGCCTTATGGGATTGGAAGATCTGGGAGCACAGTTAGGGAGCCTTGTAAATGGTTCCCCCTTCTCCTTTAATCCCCACAACAACCCTGTGAGGTAGGTTAGGCTGAGAGGCAGTAAATGACCCAATAGCCTTGAGTGAGGATTTGAACCCTGGTCTCCCAGGTCCTAGTCCAACTTTCTAAATGGTATACCACACTACAAAGACTCTAAACTTAGTGAATTCATTGACTGGGGTGCAGAAATAAAATGAGTTTTGGAATTAGTGTGTAGAATTATGGAAGTGCTTGAATCCCCCTGAGCTCAAGAGGTCTATCTGGAAGCCCCCTGGCTCTCCTGTTGCTTATTCAGCATTATTTAATATGCAGAGAGAAGAGATGATGTGGAACATATTTTCAAACTTTTTTTAAAAAAAAAGCATATACAGGAATCAATACCATTATGTTTTCAGAGAATAGCTGCTTTGATTTACTACATAACTACTTATTTATTACGAGTTTCTGTTTTTAATGAGTAAGAAGTACCTAAAAGAGAAACCTATTACATATTCATATATTCTGTGCTTCAGCAGCTATAGTAAAGGCAATGTTTGCTATATCTACGGAAGGAGAGGGTTTAAAATAAAACTGCGCTGATCTACGTGACATGCTTGCTTAAGTTATTTCAAGCACATGTGAAACTGCAAACTGTATATAGGCTGTTGGCAGCCTGTTTCGCTGGAAATGGAAAGAGGCACACCTTCTGAATATTAAAACATGAATCTGTCTTGGTCCCAGATGGTTTAGGGCTGACAATCTGAGTCTGCCACATGTGGGAGACATATAAGTAGGTTTTGGCAACAGTGGTAGGATCCTGATGTGATGGATACTAACTGTTAGGATCCAGGTAACAATGGTTAGGGTCCAAATGGGCTACACAGTGAGTAAGAGCACACATTGAACCAGTATTGAGAAAATAAGTTCAGGTGGGTAGGTGTCATACACCAATATTGTTCCTTCCGCTAGCTGGCACTCTTCATATGTGTCATATAAGGACAGGCAGGTGACCTGTGTAGATTGGCTTGATCAAATGGGCTGGGTGAGTGTCAATTTCAAACGAGGAACCTTTCTGAGCCTGCAACAAGCACATCCTGTAAAGAACTATCCCATCTATGCTGAAATGATTTAGAGTAGGTGGTATTCCCTCCCTCCCTATGCTTAGCTTCACCTTCTGATTCCCATTGGCCCCTGATGACCTTGACTGTCTATATGAGTGTGTCAGGGTCCATTCTGGGCCCTTATTCAGCAGCAGGTAGCCTTTATATGCTTTCTAGCTTTCTCTCAATTTTCCTGTGACTGAACCCTGCGAGGGTTCTGTTAAGTTGTGGGTGAACATATCAGAAGACACAGCGATTCTTCAAACAGCTCTTGTTTATTCACAGGCCAGAACAGAACTGAACTGAAGGGTTCAGCCAGCCTGCTTATATAGAGCTCCGCTACAACGCAACTGTAACAACTTTCTGTAACTATCCAATCACTGAACGTCACTTTCAATTCCTTATTTGCATATGTGGACCTGAGTGAAAACTATCTACAGTATTCCCCCTGCTGGCCCAGGGTGAGAACTTCAGTACATAACAGGTTCCTCTTTCCTCAGGCTTCCTCGGTCCCTACTGCCTCTTTAGTCTTCCTGTGACTTGTATATTCCCCAATGGACCATTTCCTCTGGAATTTACTTTAATCTATATAATCCTGTGAATGGTTGATCCACACTGCATGGTTCCCTGTTCTCTAACAGCTTCCCCAGCAGAACTCGGAATTCCAAAGGTACTGCTGCCTGGTCCTGATAAATTTTATTAATCTCTTTATTTAATTTACATCACACCCTTCCTCTGAAAGGAGCCCATGACAGCCCCCCAAAGACTGTTCCAAATCCAAATCCACTAAAGGAAATATATTTATATGCTGACCAGTTCTAACATTAGTGGAACCTTGCCTAATGTGCATAGTAGGACTTACTTCTGAGTAAACATGCATAGGAAGGTGATTGCAATGTATTGTATGTATAAAGCACCTTTTCTTCTGCAAGGCAATGCACATGTGTATTTATGTGTCTATGTACACACACACATTTTTTAAATTAAATTTGTGTAAATCTCAATTTAAAATACATTATAAAAAGTACGAATCCCCGCGGCGGGGTGCGCTCCCGTTGCTCGGTCCCAGCGCCTGCCAACCTAGCAGTTCAAAAGCACCCTCGGGTGCAAGTAGATAAATAGGGACCGCTTTCTAGCAGGAAGGTAAACGGCGTTTCCGTGTGCAGCTCTGGCTCACCAGAGCAGCGATGTCACGCTGGCCACGTGACCCGGAAGTGTCTTCGGACAGCGCTGGCCCCTGGCCTCTTGAGTGAGATGGGCGCACAACCCCAGAGTCTGGCAAGACTGGCCCGTATGGGCAGGGGTACCTTTACCTTTTACCTTTACCTATAAAAAGTACAGGAAAGCTAAAGAAAAGCACACACAATTAAAACACAGATTTTTTGAAAAAGCATGATCTTGGTTTCAAAATGCAAATTTGTTTCACATATCCGTACATGTAAATGAAGTCAGCAGTTTAATGCATTTGAACAAAAGGCTTGTTCTTGTTCACCCAATCTGGCAGGTACACAGATAATTTCTGCACTAGCAGAAGATGGCCGAGGACATGGAATGATGAAGCAAGAAGTGCTGATAGGGAAATTTTCTCTGAAGTTGCCTGACTTAAAGAATTTGTGTTGCCTGAACTGACCCTTGAAGGTGCATTGAACAGCCTCACTTGCTGCTTGCCATAAGCACTTAGCTAAGATGAGTGATAAAAAGCAACAGACGCCAATACACAGGGCAGCTCAAAGTAAATGAAAATTCTGGTTTCTTGAGGCTGTACCAGTGGAGGTGTTAGGTTGTCATGCTGATAGTTATTAGTCCCAACATCTTTTAGGGAAGCAGGCACTGCTAGGTTGCAAATGTATTGCACTGATTTCCCTTGCTAACAGTATTCCGCAAAGTTAGCCTGGGGCATGAAGTTGGTTTTCTGGGTTTTTTTGTGGGAGTGGTTGTGAGATTGTGAGTTTGCGGGAGTTAGTCCTTTCTATATTCTGGGGTCCTGGATCCAGCAAAGGTTAAAATCTAACCTTTATTCGATTCCATTGCTGAATTAACCAGGTCCTCATTACCACCTACGTATGGTTGCTCCATGCCACCTAAGTATGGTCAAGGAAGTTGCTTTGTGCCAGAGGGCAAATGGGCAGGCCTCCTACCTCACCTGGCTGGTAGTTAGAAGGACAATAGCAAGGGCTGTTGTGTGAGAGAGCTGGGCCAGAAGCAGGCAAATGCCAAAGAATGAAAGCCATCCTGGATTTCTGCTGGAATCCAAGGCTGTGGCTATGGGAGAAGAAAGACCATTTGGGGGTGTTAATGCTGTGAGCACCTCCATCTTGGGCTCAGGTTGTATAAATGTGTAAATAAACCATATATCATAAAGACACCACAGCTGCTGTCTTTCATTCCAAGGAAACCAAAACCTGGGTAAGTGTCTGGATCCCTTGGAATCTCACACTGCTCAGAGATTGGGGTGACATGCATCTAGATCTAGATCTCCTGTCTTTCTTCCATTATGGATTCACCACCACCCCAGGTTCGTCAAATATTCTGGATTGCACAAATTGCAGGCCAACCAACTATTGTGAATGCTTCATAAAATGGATGTTTCAAGGCTTTGTCCTTGAAATATGCACGTTGTACCTCACTCATGGCTTAGTCGCTTAATGCATTTGTATAGTGCCATTACCAAATTAATAGATGCAGTCCACACAAACAACAGCTTATTAAACAAGGTGATACAGTGGTACCTCGGGTTACAGGCGCTTCAAGTTACAGACGCTTCAGGTTACAGATTCCACTAACCCAGAAATAGTACCGCGGGTTAAGAACTTTGCTTCAGGATGAGAACAGAAATCGTGCAGCAGGAGGCCCCATTAGCTAAAGTGGCACCTCAGGTTAAGAACAGTTTCAGGTTAAGAATGGACCGCCAAAATGAATTAAGTTCTTAACCCGAGGTACTACTGTATTTTATTTTGAGAGAAAGTGAGGGATCCATTTGTCTTCATGTCTAATTTAAGCCCCCTTGATTTCAGTGGGTCTGCTGTAAGTATAACTAAGCCTGGATCCAACCCAACAAAAATAGTTTCACCCCTGCAAAAAGTACAACAGATCCCTATTAAAAAACAACAACTTGGGCTATAACTTCCATCAAGCATGCCTGAAGGACTCGAATTTCTCACTTATGACAATTAAGTCTCTGGCGTTTCAGAATGGGCAATGTCAACAGATGTAGTGAACCAGACCAGATGATGTTGTATAGTTGGGCATGGACAAAGGATGTGACTAAAGGAGCCAAAGCTGAAACACTAATGTTTTGCACAATGATCACAAAGCACGAAAAGCTGGTCTTGGTCCCTCACCATAGTCTACTGAAGTAGCAGAATCAACTATATTTGTTTATTTAAAAATGTATACACCACTTTTTGAAAATATGAAATGCTGTACAACCAAACAGCATAATAAGTGGAGTACAGAAATAAAATATAAAACATAAAAGATTAACTTGAGAAGAGCCTGCAGGCTCTAGTCCAATATTCTGTTTTCGGAATAGCCAACTGAGATGCCCACGGGAAACCCACAAGTAGATTGCTTTAGCTCAGGATATTGCTCCTCAGGTTTATTCAGGATTTTCTTTTAGTGTTTCGCATTTCAGATCTTGGACTTGAATATAGCATTGATTTGTCATGGCTGTGTTTCTCTTAATGAGGCTAAAATTAAATAAGATTTGTAAGGAATTTTGTATATGAAAACACTAGGGCAGAGCTAGAAGAAAAAGGAAGTAATTTAAATGTTTCAGGCTTAGCAACCTGGTACATTGTATATTATTTTTATTTATAGTATTTATATCTTGCTGTTTTCATTACATCTGTGTGTCCGATAGCGAAGAAAGATTACTTAAATAGCAACACAATAATAAGATGCTTTAAAAAGGCAGTGGTGGTGGCATATGAAGGCTGTGGTGGGATGATGTTGAAGAACGTCCTCTCCTTAGGTCTTAGATCAGGGATGGGAAACCTGCAGCCCTGCAGATGTTGCTAGACTCCAGTTTCCATTATCCCAGACCATTGGCCATCCTGGCTGGGCTGATGGAAGGTGGATTCCCCAACATTTGGAGGGTGCATTTGCTGCTGCTGTAGTTGTTTGGACTTTGATGATTCAGTGAAGAACATATGGAAAAATACTGCAATGAGTGCTATGTAGAAATTCAGGGTCATGTAGTAAGGTAAAAGGTAAAGGTACCCCTGCCCGTACGGGCCAGTCTTGACAGACTCTGGGGTTGTGCGCCCATCTCACTTAAGAGGCCAGGGGCCAGCGCTGTCTGGAGACACTTCCGGGTCACATGGCCAGTGTGACATCGCTGCTCTGGCGAGCCAGAGCTGCACACGGAAACGCCGTTTACCTTCCCGCTGGTAAGCGGTCCCTATTTATCTACTTGCACCCTGAGGTGCTTTCGAACTGCTAGGTTGGCAGGTGCTGGGACCGAGCAACGGGAGCGCACCCCGCAGCAGGGATTCGAACCGCCGACCTTTTGATCAGCAAGTCCTAGGCGCTGAGGCTTTAACCCACAGCGCCACCTGTGTCCCTCAGGGTCATGTAGTACCACAAGAAAAACACCCACAGATGACCTAGATTCCTCTGTGCATCACCATCTTTTCTGCAGCCCCCCTGTTCGGTTAATATTTCATTCCTGTATCGGTAGATAGTTTCCATTATACTATGTATGCTGGCATAGCACTGTAATGTTGCCGAATTTCTGCATCAACTGGCTCAAGAGCCTTTATTGACCTACAATGCACATGCTCTGATTGGAAATAAGCAGTGCCAGGTCAAGTGTCCCCTGCTGTTGCCTCTTGCTATTGAGTTGTCACTGCCAGCCTCTTAATGCGACCTTGCACTTCAATTCCCTAGTGAAAATGGGTACCTTGCCATGTCTAGAGGGAAGGTTGTTTATAAATAATATATACTTGCCATGGAGGACAACTTGTTCCCGGAGAACTGGATACGGAGCGGAAGAAATGTTTATTTGTAGAGAAGAGAAATTGAGAAACAAAGCATGGAGCGGGGACACACACAACTATTTTCTCATGCTCCTCTAGGCATCTTGTCAAATATCTTATTCCTCCAAGCAATCAGAAATGCTACTTTGAATACAATCCAATACAGTGGTACCTCGGTTTACGAACTTAATCCATTCCGGAAGTCCGTTCTTAAACCAAAACTGTTCTTAAACCGAGGTGTGCTTTCCCTAATGAGGCCTCCTGCCGCCAGTGCCATTCCACTGTTTGGATTCTGTTCTTAGACCGAGGTAAAGTTCTCAAACCAAGACACTATTTCCAGTTTTGCGGAGTTTGTAAACCAAATCGTTCTTAAACTGGACTGTTCTTAAACCCGAGATACCACTGTATTGTTATTTCCATATATTTTGTGTGCAGCAGTTCATAAGCAAGCACGCACAATGACTATTTCAACTTGTAAAATGAGCTCTGTGGTAGACTGTTTTAATTATTAAGCAGACTAGTCTCGTGCTGTAATCCCTAAACTGGTAAAGTAATTAAAAGTATCTTCTGTTTAGATCTTTGCCCTGCCGTGCTAATTCCCTGTTACCATGTAAGGAGAAAAAGCTCAATGTAGATTACTTACTTATTTATTTTTTTAAGAAAATGGTGGGGGAGAAGAGAGTAGGGCAAAGATACGAAAATTCAAGGGATGGAAGAGTACAGCTTGGCATAAACACAGGTTGACGCTCCCATTTCTCTTGTAACTAAGCAGAGACAGCGGAGAATGATTTAAAAAGTGAAGCGAGTTCCTCAGATATGACTCTGACAAGAAGTTGGATCCTGGTTAATATCTCCATCAGATAATTTATCATACGAACACCAATGGCAAAAACCCTAGGCCAAGCAGCCTGTAACTTCTGGAAAAGGATGCTTATGTGGAAATAAGACAAGAACAGCAAGCTTAGAGAGGTTTTTGTTTTTAAATCAGGGTTATCTGAAGTAGAAGGGAAAAAACCTCCCCAGGTGAACTTTAAAAATTGGGCCTGACAATGGATTTGCTGAAGAGGGCAGGGAGAACTGCTGTCAGTCAATGTAAAGACCAGAGATGGCCTCTGGCCCTCAAAATGTTGTTGGAGCAGCACCAGTCAGCATGCTCAGTGGTCTGGGTGACAATGGAAGCCCAGCACCTTTTGGAGAACCAAAGGTTAACCAGCCCTGGTGCAAGCAGTGTTTATCCACGAAACCAATGGTCTGTCTAAATCTAAGGCAGCTGTTCCTAAAACAACATGGAGCTAAGATCTGCTTTTTGTTCCAGAAATAAAGTCAGGCAGACTATCCATTCCAGAAAGATGGGATTTTTACTTTTATAGGTGAACAGCATATATGAATGATGTCTGTCTGGCTCCAGCAACAGCCTCTTGCTGTTTTCCAGTTTGTTTCCACCCATGCCTCATCCCCACACTTCTACAGCAGCTTCTCGCTTTTACTGCAACAGGTAGTTAATTGGATTACAGGACAGCTCGGTTCCCTGGAGCCCAGCAGTGGGATAGCCAATAGGTCTCTGCTTTTGCTTCCTCTCTCCCCTCACTCTGCTGGACTGGCTGGAACTAAAAAGCACCCACCAGATGGCTCTTGATATTTCAAAGGAGCTGTCACAGTAGCTGACAAATGACTCTGCGACTTTCCACAAGGCCATTAAAAAAAGAAAAGAGAACGAAAGAAGGCGCATGGAGACTCGGTCTTTACGGGGGGAAATCCTTCATGCAAAAGCAATGGGGCTTACGTGCCAAAACATTTCCCCCATTAATTGGCAGGGTTATAAATATGAAATTCCTGTGAGCATCATACTTGAATAGCAAAACAGCAGAGGTCTGCCAAGTTTGAAATGACTGCAATCTCCCCGCAATCCAGAGACAGTGATGACAAGGAGGAGAAGCAGGTGTCTTGTAAATGAATCTTCCTTACTGCTAGGGTAAAGGGGAGGACTATTGCCATAGATTATAGACTGTGTACCAGCTTCCTCTGCATTTTATAAGTCCGCCCCCAATAGATCAGAGGTGGGGAAACTTTGCCTTGCAGATAAGAATGTAAGAGGAGCTGTTCTGGATCTGGGCAAATATCAAATACAGCCAACCACATGTATATAGGGAAATATTTCCTGTCCCTCTCATTTACTCACATGTTCACTCATAAGTGTGTTCCTTCCGATTTCTGCAACAATCTGCAATTTTTGCAAAAGGAAATCCTTATAAATTGCATTGAAATTTATTTTCTCTCAAACTCTGCATTTCTAAATCTGTTGTGATACCTTCTTTTGAGTCAGTAACTCTACCAGAAGTTTTTTTAACATATAAGACTTTCTGAATCAAATTATTCTTAACTATGACAGATTTGAGTATGTGTTAGGTATGTGACAGAGGGCAATATGATCCGTTCATGTGCTAACCTCACCCCTGATGCATTCCTGATGCAAATACAATCTTTAACTCATTCTTTGTCAATTAACAAGTAAAGAATTTGCATGTGAATCTTGAAGGTGAGGGTGAGCTTCAATAAAATACACATGGAATTTGAGTTTTGCTGCTATGCTTACCTTTTTTTCCAGGGTGGCCAAGAGGTTGTGTAAATGTCCTTTAATTTTACAGCTCTCCAGTGAGGGTTTGCATTTTTCAGCCTTCCTGGGTGTTCACACACTCTTAAAACCTCATGACATCCTTGGATGGGTGTTCCTGTAAGGGTTGGGAAACTAGGCCGTCTGCCTGCCATGAGACAAAGCTCTTTGTTGTTGTTGTTGTTGTTGTTGTTGTTGTTGTTGTTGTTGTTGTAACCAAGAGAAGCCTTTTACATTTAAAGAAACCAGTGCAGATATGTAGTAGAGATAAATGGAAGGACTTCCCTAAAAATCAAATCAACGAGTGCACTAATTTCAGGTGCTTGGTAGCCAGCTGTCTGCACATCCTGCATTCCAATTAAAGCCCATGGGAAGATGTCATCAGGTGACTCCTCCCATGTGGCTTCTTCAGATCAGGAAGCATGAACAGCCAGGGAGGCTGCAAATTCTGGGAGAAATGTTTAGTGCAAAGAAAGAAAGACAGATTGGTCAATGCACAACAATAAGCTCAGGCCCGTACCCACCAACATTCTAAAGAGAATGTTCAGTGAGAATAAGGCAGAGAAATGATTTTATTTCCCCCACAGGGGATGAAACTTTTGAGAAATTGGACAGGCTTCAGCACAGCACTAGTTTAGTTATCAAATTACCAATGGTGGTTCACAGCCAGTGCACTACAGATATAATTACCTATAGATAGCCACTATTTGAACATGTGCCCCTTTTTTATAATCCAGGTTTTTGTGCCGAAGCAGGATCTACAGTCATATCTGACGCTTCACTTATTGGTGTGCGGTGGCTCTGGGGGGAACTTTTTAATACTGCTCTGAATTGTGAAAAATGTCAACAAAGAGCTTTATACAGTATCTATTGGGTCAGGCCGGGGGGAGGCCATTATTATTTTTTGGAGGGGTGGAACGAAATAATAGGTGCTGAGTTCTGCAACGTCAAATTGCTCCTTGCCATGGCTGAAAGGAGAGTGCATTATAATAGTGCGCCATCTGTGACTTTGAGATAAAATTCCCATTATCAGCTCTTTCTCAGTCTCTAAACATTTCTGTGTTTGTGGACTGGAGCAGTGCTATATAAAAATAATAATCTAGGGCCAATGCACTTTTATTTCTTCAAGTTGCTGGCAAATTTTTTATCCATGTGTCAAAGTATTTCTACAGAGAGATGTTAAAATGCACGGCACTGTTCCACGTGTGTAGGTTTTCATTTGGTTTTTATATACTAAGCTTTGCATGGTTCTCAACTAAATTTCTTAGAGCTTGTGATTTGTAGTAGCTTTGAAGACGTGTGCATAAAATATAAAAGTGATTTTATAGCAGTGTTAGCAGCAATAGCTATGTATTGGAAATTAAAACTTGTTTAAGGACATTCCCTTGCCAGTGGCCCTTGGAGTCACAGGGTCCTTTCTGGGTATGTGTGTAACATTTTTCCCATCTCAGCCTTTCCTGGTGTTTTATCCTATTTTCCCATCACACTCTTCTCCTTCGTTATTCAATTAGGATATTTCTCCCTCCTAGGCAGAAGTAGCTGTATCCCCCTCAAAATGGGGGGGGGGGAGGCAGAAGCCCACCCCTTACCAATGGTGGGGTACCAGGGGGGGTCTTTGCTAGTGGTTGAAATTTTCCCCACCCAAGTCTTTACTGGGGATCCATGCTCTTTTTCTCCAACACCACGTATGATTCCTATTTGTACCCATCCCAAAGCAGTCAAATATACCCTTTGAATAGGTGCACTCGAGCCATCATTCTGAAATTTATCAGGTTCCACCCCCTCTGAATAACCATGCCTGCAAGTTGCATTCGATTCTGGGACAAAATCAAAGAAGTTGTAGATTTTCCTTAATAAAATAAAATAAAACTGTAACGGTGCTCTGCACCCCTGCCTACAATTTGGCAAGCTTAATCCAGACTGGGAAGGGCTGCTCAGTTTGCAAATCTCATTCAGTTCCATGAAAAGGGAGGGGGAAAGTTATTGCCATTTTTTTATTTCCCATTGTAATGAATGGGGAGCGTTTCATTTTCAACAGATCTAATTTGGTACTGAATAACGACTCAAACTGGAAAGATGCCGGTTGGACTGCTTTCCAAGGCTACAGAAACACGTCACTTTTTGTGGGCGGTATACACCTGTGCATCATATTGTTTAGTCTGCACTATGTCTTTTATAAAGCTTTATTGCTGCACATCATTTTGTTAATTCTTTATGAAAAGTGACATGCCATTGTTCTGCTGGCTTTGTAAATGGTTTGAATAGCTTTAGTTGTGCTTGAAGCGTTCAGCAACAGTTAAGGTGCACTTCATTTTAATCTTGCACGTAGTAAATCTTTGCCTGTAATAGCCACTTTACAGTTTTTCTCCCTTCAAGAATCATTTACCTATAACGGGCTGCTGATTTCTCTTTGATAGCACTATCATAAATCAAAATGCATCCAGTGTTCTTCTGATGTATGTAAAATAAATAATTCCCAATGGATTTTAGTCTCTCAGGCCCTGTTTGACCAACACCATCTTGCTCTTGGGGGCAAATTGAGGCCGGGATCTAAACTCGTGGTTTATAACATTAAAGTAAAGGTAAAGGTACCCCTGCCCGTTCGGGCCAGTCTTGCCAGACTCTAGGGTTGTGCGCTCATCTCACTCTATAGGCCGGGAGCCAGCGCTGTCCACAGACACTTCCGGGTCACGTGGCCAGCGTGACAAGCTGCGTCTGGCAAGCCAGCGCAGCACATGGAACGCCGTTTACCTTCCCGCTGGCAAGCGGTCCCTATTTATCTACTTGCACCTGGGGGTGCTTTCGAACTGCTAGGTTGGCAGTGTTTATAACATTAGAAATGCGTTATTAAAATGTGACAACGGAGGGCACTGCAGAGCAGCGAGCCACTGACAAAGGGAAACTGCATTAAACATTATAGAATGTTATATTTTATAATGTTTAGAAGATCAGTGTAGATCCAGCCTGAGAACCTCCTTTTCAGTGACTATTATATAGCACCTTGGAATCTGTTTAGGAGGAAGGGCAGTCGAGAAATCTTTTAGATAAATAAATGAGACAATATGACTCTGGCTTTGTGTTGGAAGGGCTCTGTCTGTAGTCACTTCCAACACTTTGCTTCCGTGGCAGTCATGATATGAACAGGACTTGATGATGATAATTCCCTCAAGCAATCAAAACAACCAAAGAAGCACTCTTCAATATAAATGACACCAATAATTTAAAAAAGTCTTCCATATTTCAAAATCTATTCATTCCATACAACTAGGGCTGGATTGACTATTAGGTTTACAAGGCTGTACCCTCAGGCCCACATTTTCCTGGTTTAGTCTTGAAGCTCATAGGGAGACCTTGGACCAATCTCAGCTTTGCCTTCATTAGGGGAGGGAGTTGTGATTGTAAGGACAGAAGGGAAGGGAAATACATCTATGCCTGTCATCTTGAGCCCCTTGGAGGAATAGCATCATTCATGGCTTGCTACAGTCAAAGCCAGGAAAATAAATGTTTGAAGAAATGAGTGTAGCAAATGACATATGGCTTTCCCTAAGCTGTAACCAGGACGCAGGTGGCGCTGTGGGTTAAAGCCTCAGCGCTTAGGACTTGCCGATCGAAAGGTTGGCGGTTCGAATCCCTGCGGCGGGGTGCGCTCCCGCTGCTCGGTCCCAGCGCCTGCCAACCTAGCAGTTCGAAAGCACCTCCGGGTGCAAGTAGATAAATAGACACGGTTACCAGCGGGAAGGTAAACGGCGTTTCCGTGTGCGGCTCTGGCTCGCCAGAGCAGCGATGTCACGCTGGCCACGTGACCCGGAAGTGTCTCCGGACAGCGCTGGCCCCTGGCCTCTTAAGTGAGATGGGCGCACAACCCCAGAGTCTGTCAAGACTGGCCCGTACGGGCAGGGGTACCTTTACCTTTACCTTTAAGCTGTAACCCAGTCATTTATGGAAGATCAGTTTTATATTTGATGAAATGTTTTCATTGTTTTAGAGTTTGGGTGATTGGTTTTATTGTTCCGAAGCTTGTTTAATTGATTTTATTGTTCTAAGAGCTTGTGTTTCTGTGTTTTATTTTGTTTTCCCCCTGTACACCATTTCAATGGCTTTATGCCATGAAGCGGTCTACAGTGGTACCTCGGGTTAAGTACTTAATTCGTTCCGGAGGTCCGTTCTTAACCTGAAACTGTTCTTAACCTGAAGCACCACTTTAGCTAATGGGGCCTCCTGCTGCTGCCGCACCACCAGAGCACGATTTCTGTTCTCATCCTGAAGCAAAGTTCTTAACCTGAAGCACTATTTCTGGGTTAGCGGAGTCTGTAACCTGAAGCGTATATAACCTGAAGCGTATGTAACCTGAAGCATATGTAACCCGAGGTACCACTGTACAAATTTGATTATGATGATGATGAAACAATTTCGTGAAAGAGAAGGCTAACAAAAGCTACTAGCCATGATGGGTACACTCTGCCTCCACAGTTGGAGGAAGTAATGTTTCTGAATACCAGTTGCTGGGAATCACTGGAGGAGAAAGTGCTTTATTGCTCAAATCCTGCTTGCAGGTTTCCCACAGACATCTGGTTGGCCACTGTGAGAACCGGATTCTGGAATAGATGGGCCATTGGCTTGATCCACAGGCCCTCCTTATGTACACATCTGCAAGGGAAAGAAACAAACTGAATGAGCTGTTCACTATCTTTATTACGTTTGCACACTCTGATGTTACTTTGGTTTTTTTGTCTCTCCTATCCCTCCAAGGTGCCATACATAGATCTAATCCAAGGTTGCTGTCAAGGTATCTTTACCCTCTGGAAAGGCAGGCTTGGATACTAACCCGCTGCTGCTATGTGTCTGGGCTTTCTTGTTGGTTTTACCATTTCATTGTTGGAGCCTGGCATTCATAATTATGCCTCATGATCAGGTCACTCTTGTTTCTCTGGCTTTCTCCGTTTGGTCTCATACTAAGCCTCTTGGGTGGTTTTTCTCTCCTGCATCTCTGCATTGCTGCAAAACACCCCAGGTTGGTTGTTAATGCTCTCAACAAAGCACTGCTGGCTTCTGCCCCCTTGTTGTGTCATAAGTGCCCTCCATCTGCAAGAGCACAGTGTCCTGAAGCATTTTCATCCAATTAAGATACAGGGACACTGGCAGCCATTGAGGAGAGTTTAAAATAGGCAAGAATTATAGACATTGCAAAATGATCAGGCTTAAAAGTAGTTTTCTATCAAACACAGAAGTTGAACTATGTGGATAAATTATCTAGAGCTCAGCCTGAATAGCTCATTGACCACTGCATCTCCTGTGAGTTAGTTTCCCTAGTGTTATACTGCTTGATGTGGGTAGACCATTCCCAGAAGCAGATATTGATGCAAGCCTTCAACAGCCTAGCATCCTCCAGACATTTTGGAGCACAACTCACATCAGTCCCAGCCAGCAGTCTGTGCTGGTTAGGCCTGGTGGGGCACCAGGTCGGCAAAGGATGATTGGTAGAATATATTATAGATATTAGCTTAAAATGGCATAGTTTACACATCAGCAAAGTTTTGTTTCTAGTCAGCCTTCTTATCACAAGACCTATAACCGAAGTGGCCAGTTAGTTGGAGGCAAGGGGGGTGGCATTGATGAGAGCAGCAATATGGAATTATTTAAAGCAGAATCTCCATCCTGCAGTACTGCGTACACTCTGCCTATGTACACCATTTATAACTGTATATGCCAGTGGCGGCCAGTGCTGTGTGCTCTAAATGATGTGGATTTCACCTGCCATAATCTCTTGAGCATTGACCAGGACAAATGGGGACTAATGGGAGCTGAAGTCCAGCAACATCTGACTACCTCAGCATATGTTGTAGTGCAGGCTTTACGTAGGGCTGCCATACATCTGGAATTTCCCAGACATATCTGGGATTCATCCATCAGAAATAGTGTTCAGACGGAATTTCTGAAAATCAGTAAAACGTCTGGGGAAACCCAGATAGTTGTATAGCAGCCCATGTTGGAAGTGTTGATTTTTATGAATTTCCTAGGAAAAAGCTTAAAAACCTTTTGGAGATTTTGCAATAGAAATAAAAATCAACTTCCCTTGGCACCACCTAACATGGCCAGTCATTCAGGATGATGGGAACTGTAGTACAACATCTGGAAGGCACCAGTTTGGGGAATGCTGTTTTAGTGATAGGGTCTAAAATAGGAGTAGAAACTAGAATATTCAATGGCAAGATGAAACAGAGAAGTACAGAGTCGACTCTTGC
The DNA here is from genome assembly GCF_964234715.1 of Podarcis melisellensis. NCBI lineage: Eukaryota > Metazoa > Chordata > Lepidosauria > Squamata > Lacertidae > Podarcis > Podarcis melisellensis. The sequence goes on from NC_138543.1 coordinate 39,410,815, forward strand.
GTCAGAGGTAAGTACAGAAAGAGGCTCCCCAGACCTTGAGGAGCTGTTCCTTTGAACTAGCCTTCCTCCAAGAGATGGTTGTTGTGGAGACCAAAAACAGTTAATTATTTTGCTGTAGTAATTCCATTCCTCCTCATGCCATAATTGCATGTTCTGTTGTGAGCCAGTTTCAGATGAACTGGAGGATGGAATGTCCTGATCTCAGTCCACAGCTACAAAAAATTTCTTTATCTCTTTCTCTGTTCATGACATTTGCTGAACCCTGTTCAGCGAAAACAAATGAAATAAAAATCCTTTTTAAGGGCTGTGTGGGTGGAAATAACTAAATGTGTGCATCCAGTATTACAAAATGTTGCCACTAAATGTTAATATGTATTTTAGAAATAAGATTTATTGAGAGGTGTGGGGGGGGGGAATATCTGACTTCTGGAAAGCGTTCCGATGCGGTCATGAGATTTCCTTATTTTGAAGTGTGGCAATTTTGGAATGACAATACATGTTCGCTCCACATGGGTAGGTCATCCTGACCAAGGTGCACCAGAGTCAAAGGAGGGAGCATGACTTGATCCAAACATTCATGACAAACACCAAAGCCAGAGGAGGATGCTGCCATTAAGATGGCTAAAAGAACATGTTGAAAGAAGGAGTGGAACAGCTTCATGAATCCCTGGGAAAGGAGCAAAGTAATACAGCCTTCAAAACTGGGTGGGCTGGACATATGGGGATGCGGCATAATCACAAAATTATAACTTCCCTATGCAGTAAGGCAGTCAAGTCAGGGCCCTCCAAAATCTGGTACAGTGGTACCTCAGTTCTCGAACGTCTCTGTTGATGAACATTTCGTAACCCGAATGCTGAAAACCCAAAAGTAAATGCTTCCGTTTTCAAACGCGCCTCGGACGTCGAACGGCTTCCGCTGTGTGTTTTTCAATTTCCTCAACTGAATTTGCAGACAGCCCTTTGTGCCTCAGTTTTCAACGTTTTGGAACTCAAACGGTCTTCTGGAACGGATTACGTTTGAGAACCGAGGTACCACTATACTAGCAGTGGCCTGGCAGGAACTGATTTGGAGAAGAGGAAGCAATAATGGCAATAGTAAATAGCACAATGACCAACAATTGGGTGTGGGGGGACACAATAGGAGGAAAACTTTTAGTGATGGCTTGGGAGGCAGGAAGGATCAAAGCTGGAGGGCCCCTTCCATTGAGCAGAGTGAGGCGACCACTTCCAGTCATGGATACGATGGAGTGGAGTGCAGTAGGGCTCCCCAGCCATTCCCATCCTCCTAAGACAGTGTTTGCTTTCCACTGGCCTCTCTTCCAATGTACTGGTTGGAAAGGCCCCTGAACAAACAAGCATGCAAGCCCAGGCCTTCCTTGTGTCACAGCAGACATTGTTTGCATGCACTCTGTTCTGTTCACATGGCACACATTTGTGCCCACCACTGAACATAAGAATATAAGAATATCCTGCTGAATCAGGCCAATGGAGCCTTCCAGTCCAGCATTCTGTTCTCATAGTGGCCAATCAGAGTGGCCAGTGGGAAACCCGCAAGCAGGATCTGAGTGCAAGAGCACTCTTTCCTCCAGTGGTTTCCAGCAACTGGCATTCACTACTTTGCCTAAGCATTTGTTTGAGCAGCAGAGAGCAGGATCCAGAAGAGGGGCAAGTGCCTGGCAGAGAGGCATTGGATGTTAAGAGTTTTGTAAGCCACAGAGGTTGTTCTGTGCCTCCTAAGCTAGCCTCCTACTCTCAGGCAGAAGACCTGAGTGAAGGGTGGCACCCTTGAACACTTTTCAAAGCTAACCTTTCATGACTTCAGAATCAAAGAGCCAATTTATTAGAGTTTGTATGCTTTTGATAGGATTACAGTTCATTAGACTAATACCATAAAATCTGTTGGATCTAATTATTTACTATTGAGAAAGCTGTAGGTGGCCTGTAAGGAGCTCAGCGAGATTTTTTTTTTTTTAATTAACACTTAATTTCTACCTCCTTACAGAATTGATGTAGACACAATCATGGTAGGCAAATTTATATGTAGTTTTATATGCATTTTGAGCTGATGCATCTGAACTGGCAAGTGGCTGCCAAACCCCTCTCTAACTTTTGTTCATTTTCCCAGAGGAATATGGTGGGATCTTGAAGTACAGTGGTACCTCAGGTTAAGTACTTAATTTGTTCCGGAGGTCTGTTCTTAACCTGAAACTGTTCTTAACCTGAGGTACCACTTTAGCTAATGGGGCCTCCTGCTGCCACCACGCCGCTGCAGCACGATTTCTGTTCTCATCCTGAAGCAAAGTTCTTAACCTGAAGCATTATTTCTGGGTTAAGCAGAGTCTGTAACCTGAAGTGTATGTAACCTGAAGCATATGTAACCTGAGGTACCACTGTAGTAGGAAAGAATGTTACATTTCAGTCTGCAGAACGGAGGTACCATTTGTAGATGTGTTACCATGTTAAAAACCCCCACAATAATTCACTCATCAGAGATACAGGTGTTCTAGCTCAATCTACTGTGTAAGCTTTCTAATTGCAGGGAAATTTCTTTTTTTTTATGTTGAAGAGAGTGTTAAAAAATGTCGATGAGAGTGTTAAAAAATCTTCCACTTGCAGTTTGAAGTGATGCTATTTACTTTACCACTAAATGACCTTCAGGGTCATTTAATGATCCGATGACTAAATGATCAGATGATTCTTGATATCCCTTCCAACTCTACAGTTCTATGATTCTATCCCTTTTTAAAAACAAACAAATAAGCAAAACCCCAATAATAACAGGGCCATATATGTTTCCTGAGGGAGAGAATCTCCCAAATTTTTCCTACTGGCAGATAATTCTGCCAGGAGCAGGGGTGCTGTAAAGTTCTCTCTCAGCATGCACCCTGCCTGTCATAATAGGATATATTTTTCCAGTTGATCGGCTAGGAAGGAAGACTCATAAGAAGGGCCTTGTCGGACTTCATTGGACGAGACCTTACCTTGTTGATTACCCAGTTTGAGAATATTTTGGCTTTGGCTGAGGAACAGGATTAGTAACTGGAGATGGTGTGCATCTTTGTTTAAAAACAACAACAGCTCTGGCACCAAAACAGCAAGTTGCCACTACACACTCACACTTTCCCCATCCACCTGTTGCAAGACAAAACTTAGACCCCTGCTTTTTGCATCCGGTAGAGAAGGGGATAGCTGCTGAATACTCTTGTCTCTTATGGCCTAACAATACATTACATTAGCTGTGTGAATTGCAGACGCGTGATTTTTGTTTCTAAACACTCAATATCAGGAACAGTTGGTGTGTGTGTTTTATTGGCACTGCAATATAGAGGGAGGTGGGATTTTTTTAAAAAAAAAAAAACATTCCCTTTCCAACCACAATCTCAGTGCAGCAATTATCATTAGGACAAAACGTCTTGCCGTGTGAGTGCTTTGCCTTTTTAAAAAACAACAGCAACCTGCGATCACAGGAGGGGTGCCATAAACCTTCCCTCCTTGTGTGTTGTTGTGCTGATGATAACCTCTCCCACCCGCCTGGCATTTTGATTTTTAAATAATAAATACATAAACAAGCCTGTGACATGATTGCAAATCATGCCACTCATGTAACATGTAGTTAGGTCTTAAGAGAAATAAATGGGCACCATCTTCTGGGATAGATGTGGCATCCCCACAAAGGAAAGATTGTGTGTGTGTGTGTGTGTGTGTGTTGCATTGTCTGACTGAGGACTGAATAAGCCTGGGAAGTGTCCCTGCTTGTCTGAGAGTGTTCATGTACAAATCCTCCATTTTTTGTTTGCAGCATATTTGATGTAAAAAGGTTAGGCTTTGTCAAAGCCTTATGGTTTCACGACAGGAGTTTTCTCTTAATTTTCTACATTGTTAACATCCAGCTTTATAGATAAAAGGCCTCCCAAAGGCTCACACTTTCAATTATATTCAAGCTGGAGCATTTTAATTAAAAAAAAATGAGTGGAAGCCAGTCCCTAGCCATGCAATGGAAAAATTGCTGCTTTGGGGAGAGCAGCAGAATTGCTGCCATTTCATTACCGCGATCCTGTTATTTTCCCAGATAGTTGCACACCCCATCACTCAAATTACATAGTGGAATAGTCTTTGGCAGTCCCTTAACAGAGGCAGAATGGAGTAGAGCTGCGACTTGTAACAATTCTGAAACCTAATTGTGCCTACTTCACAAGCCCCTTTACCAATCTTTTTTTTATAATGGTGTAATAGAAACATAAGAAAAAGCCCTGCTAAATCAAATGGAAGGCCTTTCTAGCCCAACCGCCAGCTTCCCACAGAAGCCAGTTGGGAGCGGGGAACAGAGGGACACATAATACTGCTTTATACTGGGCCAGACCATTGCCACATATATCTCAGTATTGCCTTCGCTGGCTCAAAGTACTTAGGTACATCCATCGAGTTGGGTTGTTGGTTTATCCAGCTCAGATTGTCTATACTGACTGGAAGCAGGTCTCCAGGATTTCAGACAGGAAGCCTTTCTAAGTCATATAATCGTAGAATGATAGAATCACAGACTTGTAGAGTTGCAATGGACCCCAAGGGTCATACATGGAGATGCCTGGGATTGAACCTGGGTCCTTCTGCATTCAAAGCAGATGCTCTGCCTCTGGGCTATGGCTTTTCTCTCTCTCAAAGGTTTCAGAGAGGGGTCTTCCTAAGCCCTGCCTGGAGGAGCAGGGATTGAGCCTGGGGCATTTGGTGTGGAAAGCAAATGCTCAACCACTGAACAAATCTCTTCCCAGCATCTTGTGGCCAGTGTATAGAGGCTTCATTTAACTACCATGGCTAAAAATTATTTATAGTTCTACCTTTAATAGAGTTGTGTAAACCTTTTAAAACTCCCATAGTGTTCTCTTTTTTTTAATAATAATAATAATAATAATAATATTTATACCTCGTCCTCCCCAGCCAAGGCCGTTCTCAGGGCAGCTAACAACCAATAATAAAAACAAGTTGAATGAATACAACTTAAAAACAAGATTAAAATACATTAAAACATTAAAATGCAGCCTCATCACAGGAGGAGAAAGGAAAAAAGAAAAAGCGGGAGGGAATCAAATTGACTCCAAGCCAAAGGCCAGGCGGAACAACTCTGTCTTACAGGCCCTGCGGAAAGAAATCAGATCCTGCAGGGCTTGTGAGGCAGAGCCCTTGAAAAAGCCCTGTCTCTGGTTGAGGCTAATCTAATTTCCTTAGGGCCCGGAACCTCTAGGGTGTTGCTATTTATAGACCTTAAGGTCCTCCGTGGGGCATACTGGGAGATAGCCTCAGCAACATAAATGAGGCATGAATGATACCTTGGACAGCTTCATGCAGGGCTGAGCCCGGCGACTCCATCAAAGCAGAGCTCTGATGTTGCTTCAGTGGCAGTCACCCTTCAACTGAGCATTAAATAGGAGTTGCAGCGCTATCTCATTTGATAGCACTGCCCTCCATGGACTTTTAACTTGGAGGAGTCCAGCCTCTGTTGGCAGCCATTTTCTCTGAAGGAGCTGGGAGGACTGTCTAAGTATTCTCTAAGTATTCTGAGCTAGAGTTTTCAGAGTCAGAGAAGGGCAATGTGATGTCCCCTGACTGGAAAGGTACTGGCACAAGTTTCCCCTTGCAGAATTGCTTCTGGTTGGCCTGGTGGTTCTTGGCTCACTGGTGCACCCATGTATTGAAATGTCCTCCTTGCTGAAATACAAGAGGCCCCTTGGTGATGGCATCCCCCCAGCTCTTGAAGACACATATGTTTAGGCAAGCATTCTCCTGGATGGAACTTGTGATTTCATTGCTTTAACTTTTTTGAAAAACTGTTTTCATTGTTATGCTTCTTAATTATTTGTTTTATTGTATATTAGAATGTTTGAATGTTATAGTATTAATTAGGGATTGATGTTATAGTTGTAAATCACTTAGAATCATTGGGCTATATCATCATCATCCTCGTCCTCTGGAGCTCATTTTGAGGGCAGTTTCCTCTCCCATTTCCACTGTTGAATGTCATTAAAATGTTGTAATTGCACATCTAGAAAGTGTAGTGTGTGAAGATGTCTTTAATTGTTTGTCATTCACCTCATGTCGAGTTTCGAATTCTGACTTGGACTGTGCATTGTGAATTAGTTGCTTTGCTGGTAACTTGATTGCATGGTCTTATATTGCAACATCTACATAATGCCATGATTGTTAGTCTTATCGCAGTCTCAGTATTGGCCTAATAAACTGGCATGCCTGAAACGGATAGGTCGAAGTAATGGATGCTCATTCAATGTATCAAAATGTGACTCTGCACCATCCTTAAAGAGGTCTGTTTTATGCTTGAACACATCTGCTTGTCTTCTGGGTGTTGCTTTGCAGAATAGTTTAGTCCTGCATTTGGGAAGCTTCCCCATCCTTGTTTTCCACTAATCCAAAGTGATTGCTTATGAGCACCACTTATGACTCCCAACAGATGTATAATTAGTGATTGCAGATGGATTTTCAAACTGTAAAGTGTTCAGCTAAATTAAAATATTCAGGTCAGCTATGCGCAAATGGAGTAGCTTCTTTCCTTTTGGCCATTACATGAGGAGCCTTACGCCTCCAATAGCAGTGAATCCCATGAAGGATGGGATGGGGGCATCTATGGTGGAGGAACTGCCACTTCCCAGTCTTGCACCAGCCTGGGTGTAAGGTGTGTGTGCACTTTTTCTTTCCTGCTGAAGTTCCCTCCCACCAATTTCTCTCTTAATGACTTCAGAGGGTGGAGTGAGATGACTTGTGCCAGCTCCAAGGCTGGCTTAGTTACCTGCTGTTTTGGTGAATGCTGTGGAGAGGGCAAGAGGACTTCAAATCCTGTGGATCTAAGGCTTCCTCAATTCACCTATGATCTACCTTTTACCCCTCTCCTACCACCATCAGAACACCATCAGTAAAGTTTGCAACTGCTACAAAAAAAGGAGGCCTCAGCTACTGAACCTTCTTTCCCGACCATAGACCTCCTGATGCAACCAGCAAGGCAGTGCCACAGCTTCCTATGACACCTCATCTTTCCTCCCTCGGAGTTTAGGATTCCTTCTTAGGAGACTTTTCCAGCCATTTGTTCATGACCAGCACCTAGTGAGTGAGATGGAGCTGAGTAAATGAGCTGAATGCTAAAAAGCTCAGTAGGGAGCTGTTAACCTAGAAAGAGTCTGGAGAAGACTGAGAGGCTTATATCTGTACTTCAGTCTCATTTTCTTCCTCATTATCTGCTGCATTCCTCCTTGTACCCAGTTCTGGGCTCACCACTAGGCATGCTGCCACCTGTGCCCTAGAGGCTTGGGGGAAATGAAGAGAGAGAACTGGGGATAGAGGCAGGGATTGGGCTGTGGAGGATGGGTGGCAGAACTCTCTGAGCTCAGGTGCTTCAGGCTGCCCTGGGGCTTCTCCCAAGTCCTCAGTTGTACTGGGGGTTCTCTGTGGGGCCCCACGACTCTTCCCCAGAGGAGGTCTGCCTGGGTCTGGGTCACACACTTATATCTTCATATTTCCAAGCCCCAATTTCAGGGCATGGCTTGAGATAAAAATGCAAGTTGTGCTGAAGGGTGCAGGAATTTTGCAATAGATTTGTGTTATCATTGTTGAATAAAAAGGCATACCTGCTTGGGTACTAGCATAAACATTCATGAACTCTGTTGTTAAATATGGATCCAGTTGTGAAATCTCAGAAATCTGATCAGTACATTCTAGTGAAAGTGTCTATAGGACTGGAGCTTGAATTCATTTGTTGCTCCAGTGAAGGTTCAGGCATAAACAGTGTCTGTAGAGTGCCTGCAACCCCCAAAATAAAATAAAAAGGCTCAGTTTTTGCTTGCAAATTTTATTTAATTTTATGTGAGTTTTTGAGAATGGCCATTGACAGTGGGAAATCTCCACTCTGGTGCACATCTCCTTTTAGGTGAGGGTCCTTCAGCCAGCCAGCCACTTCTGGGAAAGTAGAGCCTAACCACTCTCCAGTTCTGGCCAGCTTACATAAAGCTTTGGTTAGTTTCAGCTCCCCAGAGAGACAATATGTCTTGCATCTGCCTTAGCAGGGGCCCTTAGAACTGTTCAAAGTCCTGTATGGTCTCTGCTTGACTGGGATTCTGGCTGCTTCCCTCACTTGCTGCTGATTTTGCCCTGTAATCTCCCCTCCCAGTCCCTGCATTTGTGTTTAATGCAGTGTGTTAGTGACATGTGCGAATGAAGCGATTGTGTGCTGGTATGAGATTTAGTTCTGCCTCAAGGTGCTTGCTTCCTGTCAGGGAACTGACATCTAAAGCGCCGGAGGCGCAAAGGCTCACTGAGGGTGAGAGAGCAGTAGCAGCGGAAGAGGGAACCAGTAGAGGGCGAGCAAGAACTCCAAGGGAAAGTGAGTCGGAGGGATGGCTCAGAGACGCTTCAAGCGAAACCAGTGGGGAGGTCTCAGGACCTCCTATAGGGACACCCACACCTCGACGGAAACTGTCACGCCGAGAGGCCAGACGACGTGTTTCCGTTAAGGAGCTTTTATGTTGGAAACGTTTCCGAAAGCAGCCACTTTCGGATTCTACTAGTGATTGACGCAGCCATGCTGGAGGGGCTCCGTCACAGGCAGAGGTTTGAAAGCCTGATCAAACTCTGAGGGACTTGCATTTTACGCACAAGCAGCTCATCGTCCCATCACAGCAATCCGAAAGTCACCGAAAGCCAGCTTGTGCAGGGAGAAGCATCATGAGCAATCCAGCCGGAACCGGGGAAGCAGGAGCAGCTGGAGGAGGTCCAAGCCTGGAAGAAAGGTACAGGGCGTTGGAGATCCAGTTGGCGCTGCAAACGGCGAGGCTTGAGGAGAGGAGGGCTCAGGATGCAGAAAAGGGAAAGGAGAAAACCACCCCGCTCGCCAGAAAGGTGCCAGGATTGGTGCAGAAATTCGGGGGGGATCCCAGGAACTATCATGCCTTTAGAACAGAGATGCAATACGCTCTAAACTTGCAGTTTGATGACTTCCCCGATGAGGAATCGCGAGTGGCGTATGTGATTGGCCATCTCGAATCCGGGGCGAAAGATTGGGTTAGACCCCTGATGGCAGCGAATAATGAGATCTTAAAGGACACGAGGAAGTTTTTTCGTGCCATGGACCTGATGTTTTCCAGCGATATTGAGCAGGGGGTGGTGCGAAGGCAGTTAATGGCTTGCCAGCAAGGAAGCAGATCTGTCCGTGAGTACTGGACTGAATTTACCATGTTGATTCACAAATTGGGGTGGGACCTATCGGCGGAGCCCATCCAAATGCTTTTCGAAGAGGGGCTTTCTTCAACCGTCAAAGATGAGCTTTCCCGGGGCCCCAGGGCGGAGTCTATGGACCAGTTAACCAAATCTGCGCTGGCCATAGGAGCGCGCCAGGAGGCGAGGGCTATGGAAAAGCGGGAAGGGAAAGGAGACCGTTGGAGGGAGTTCCGCATTCCAGACATTCCAGAGCCACCTTTCCCGCCGGCAGAGCCGATGGAAGTTGGAACAGCGCGGGCGCGGGCAGTTTCAAATCCCAGTGAAGGGCGGAAAAAGGAGGGAAAGAGCGCCAAGAGATGTTATCTCTGCCAACAGCCAGGGCACTTTGCCAGAGTTTGCCCACAAAGAAAGGAATGGCAAGGGATGGCAGGAGCTGTTGGGGGAAAGGAAGAGGAAGGCAAGGAGCAAGTAAAAGCCAACGCCTGGCTGCCACCGTTGGGGCACAGCAGCCAGGCCAAAGAGCAATGAAAGTGCCCATGCCAGAACCCCCCAGACCCGCTTTAGTGATAGAGGTGTTACTAGAACTGCCAAACGGACACCCACTAAAGGTCAAGGCGCTTTTGGATTCAGGCAGCTCCTGTAATTTCATGAGTAAGGAGTTTGCAGCTGAGCACCAGATACAGACTATCCCTTTAAGTAACCCCTTGCAGGTGACTACGATTGACGGCAGAGAGCTGTTGGGGGGAGAAGTTAGCCAACAGACTGTCCCGATGATAATGAGAGTGGCAAGGCACACCGAACAGATAGCGTTTAATGTGGCCATCCTGGGAGGAGCGCCCATCATTTTGGGGATGAGCTGGCTGGCGCTACACGATCCGCTAGTGGGCTGGCATCAGAGGGTGGTCTCCTTTGGGTCAGCGCATTGCCTAGAACACTGCAAGGAGGGGAAGGTTTCGGGAGGAGACAGAGTCACCCTAGCGGGGATGGAAGTGATGGACAAAGGGAAGGTGCCCCCGCAATACGCAGATCTGAGCAACGTATTCAGCGAAAGGGAAGCAGACAAACTGCCACCGCATAGACCCTTTGACTGTCAAATCAACCTACTCCCAGGGGCCCAACTCCCAGTAGGCAAGCTGTACGCCATGTCAGACAGGGAGATGCAGGAGCTGAGGGAGTTCATTGACAAAAACTTGAAGCGAGGTTTCATCAGAGAGTCCCGAGCGGTGGGGGGCAGCCCAGTGTTCTTTGTGGACAAAAAGAACACAGACAAACCGAGACTGGTGTGTGACTTCAGGGCCCTCAATGCAGTGTCGGAGCCCCTGGCTTTCCCTATGCCCCGAATTGATGACATTTTGACCAGAGTAAGGAAGGGAAAGATTTTTACAAAACTGGACCTGCGGGGGGCGTACAATCTGATACGCATAAGGAAGGGAGATGAATGGAAGACCACCATGTTTACCCCGTTGGGAGCCTTTGAATACCTCGTTATGCCCTTCGGTCTACAAGGGGGCTCCGCGTGTTTTCAAGCTTTTATAAACCACGTTCTGGGACCTTTGCTCTACAAGAATTGTGTGGCCTTTTTAGACGACGTGTTGGTGTATTCGGAAAATGAGGAACAGCATGTGAGGGACGTTCGAGAAGTGTTGGGCAGGCTGCAAGCCAACCAGCTGTGGGTGAAACTGGAGAAGTGCCAGTTTCATACCAAGGAGGTGGAATTCCTGGGGTACCGCTTGTCAGACAAGGGATTGGCCATGGATCCAGGCAAGGTCCAAGCGGTACTGGAATGGAAGACACCGAAGACCAAGAAGGACGTGCAAAGATTCTTGGGATTTGGGAACTTTTATCGGAAGTTCATCAAGAACTTTGCCCACTTGACGGCGCCCATCACCGACTGTCTCAGCAGCAAGAAGAAATTTGTTTGGACGGCAGAGGCGGATCGAGCCTTTGAAGAACTGAAAAGGGCTTTCGCCTCGGAAGAACAACTTCTGCATGTGGATTTACGAAAACCCATGAGAGTGGAAACAGATGCATCCGACCGGGCGGTAGGGGCGGTCCTTCTTCAACCGGGGAGGAGTGCGTCGGAGTGGAGACCGTGTGCCTTCTTCTCGCGGAAGCTGAATAAGTCCGAGAGGAATTACACGGTGTATGACAGGGAACTACTTGCCATTCACGAAGCATTCCGGAGGTGGAGACATTTATTAATTGGGGCACAACACAAGGTGCAAGTGTGCACCGACCACAAAAATTTAGAGTATTGGAGAACAGCTCGAGTGCTCAACCAACGACAAGTGAGATGGGCACAGGAATTCTCCAAATTTAACTTTGAGATTTGTTATGTGCCAGGCCCAGAAAACGTCAGGGCGGACGCGCTCTCACGCAAACCAGAATATTGGGAAGGGGAGGGGGTGATCGAAGAGAGACATGTCATCCCGGAGGACCGCTGGGTGTGTGGGGCGGCGATGGTGGGGCAACGAGAACTGGTGGAGGAAACGGAAAATGATGAATATGCCCAGGATAAGCTCAGAGGTCTCAGGGGGGGAGGGCGAGAGCCCCGGAGGTTTTGAGGAAAGAAATGGGGCATTGTATTACAAAGGGGCACTGTATATACCCGAAGGTGAATTGAGGGGGAGAGTACTCAAGCAGTTGCATGATAGCCCCACGGCGGGACATTTTGGGCAACACAAGACCATGTGGTTGGTTACCAGGGAATTTTGGTGGCCTAAGGTGAGGGAAGATGTAAGGGAGTATGTAAGAGGGTGTGACCAATGTCAGCGAGCCAAAGGGGAAAGAAGGGCGCCGGCAGGGTTATTAGAACCTTTACCCACACCAGAACGGCCTTGGGAAGCGATATCAATAGATTTTATGACGGATCTGCCAAGGTCCAAGGGGAAAACAGCCATCATGGTAGTAGTAGACCTGTTAACTAAGATGTGCCACTTTGTAGCATGCTCACATGCAGTCACAGCGGAAGAAACGGCGAAGTTGTTTGTGGAACATATCTTTAGGTTGCACGGGGCTCCCTCGAGGGTGATCTCAGATCGAGGCAAACAATTTACTTCCAGGTTCTGGAGGAAGCTCATGAGCTTGTTACACGTGGAAGTCAATTTTTCAACTGCCCGGCACCCTGAAACCAACGGGCAGGCGGAAAGGGCAAATGGCATTCTTCAACAATATCTTAGGTGTTATGTCAATGACAGAGAGAACGATTGGGTCGAAAAGTTGGCGTTGGCAGAATTTGCCTACAATAATGCGGAGAATGTGTCCACAGGGATGAGTCCCTTTTTGGCTAATTACGGGTGTCACCCCAGGGCATTTCCAGGGGAAGGAGGGGAGAGATGGAGCGTCCCAGCGGCTGAACATTTTGTAGAAGAGATGGAAGCCATCCATCAGCAGCTCCAGCTCAACTTAGAAAGGGCTAAGGCACAATATAAGAAGCAGGCAGACAAGAACAGAAGGGAAGGTGAAACCATAAGGGTGGGGAATCAAGTGTGGTTGTCAACCCAAGGGTTGCCGTTCAAAGGGGGTTGTAAGAAACTGAGGCCCAGAAGATTGGGACCCTTTGAGGTGATTCAGCAGGTCAACCCGGTAGCTTTCAAACTCCGATTACCCAATCACATGAAATTGCACCCAGTGTTCCACAGGTCGTTACTGTCACCATACAGGGGAGGAGGTGAAGGGGAGCACGTCAGGGGACCAGCCTTGGAAGAGAGGGAACGCCGCAACCATGTAGCGGAAATCCTCGATTCCAGGTGGAAGGGAAATCAGGTGGAGTATTTGGTGGCGTGGGAAGGGGAACCGGAGTCAGAAAACACCTGGGTAAGTGCGCAGGAAGTCAATGACGAGGTTTTAACAGAAACGTTCCATCAAAGGTTCCCGAGGAAACCTCAGCCGATAGCAAGGTTTAGGAGGGAGTATTTCGGCACCACCGATGAGGAAGAGGAAATGGAAGGGTTCGCGGAGTCGGAGTTGGAAGAGGGAGTGGACTCTGATGACGAAGAGTACCTAGAGAGTAGGAACAGCAACAAGTGGAAGGAAGTGTTCGCGACGTCGGAAGATGAGGGAGGTTCTTTCAAGGGTTTTACCTCCTCACCGCCAGTAGGAGAGGAGACGGGAGGGGGTGAAGGGGGCCCTGGAGGGGAGGTGGATGTCAGGGAACTGACATCTAAAGCGCCGGAGGCGCAAAGGCTCACTGAGGGTGAGAGAGCAGTAGCAGCGGAAGAGGGAACCAGTAGAGGGCGAGCAAGAACTCCAAGGGAAAGTGAGTCGGAGGGATGGCTCAGAGACGCTTCAAGCGAAACCAGTGGGGAGGTCTCAGGACCTCCTATAGGGACACCCACACCTCGACGGAAACTGTCACGCCGAGAGGCCAGACGACGTGTTTCCGTTAAGGAGCTTTTATGTTGGAAACGTTTCCGAAAGCAGCCACTTTCGGATTCTACTAGTGATTGACGCAGCCATGCTGGAGGGGCTCCGTCACAGGCAGAGGTTTGAAAGCCTGATCAAACTCTGAGGGACTTGCATTTTACGCACAAGCAGCTCATCGTCCCATCACACTTCCCCATTATGGCATTCAGTGTTCTACATGACAGGCAGTCCACATTGTCACCTCAAGTGGATGTCACAAATCATTTGGCTGATCATTTGCATTCACATTTTTGCACATTGTCCCAGTCTGTTTCTGAATTCAGATAATTGAAAAATCCGCCCTACTAGCTGGAATAAGGATAATGTGGCAATGAAGATCTATGGGTCTGGGACCCATGAAATCTAATCAAAGACAGCTGTTTTAATTGGCTTATGCATTAAAATGCTTTGGCGAAACCAACCTGTTCGACCAGGCAAGGAGGCTCTTACTTTATTGCGGTAAGCTGTAAAACTGTCATTTCAATCTCCATTATTAAATTGGAATTTTAAAGATGCATTTTAGAATGTCAAGTCTCCATGGACGAGCCTTTAAAAAATAAGTGAGATAGCACAGAACTGTATTTCACCATTTATTCTCCCAAATATCTCCCACTGCCGGAAGAAATTCCACACACCCCTCTTTTTTACTATGCATTCAAGCTCTTCTTCACGCAACATTTAGTCAATATACTGATACTCTCTAGAAGGCATCTTTATTATTTTTCTTCACTGTAAACTCAATTACATTTTAAATGATTTTTAACTTGCACCAAAGCAGACCATGAAGCATATCAATGAATACAAGTGCAACTCTTTTCATGCCTTAATGGTTCTTGTGGTAGTCTGTGCAAACACTGGAGCTCCAACAATGACCTGTGCCTAATCGTTTTGTGACCACATAACTGTACCAAAAGGATTCCCTGCGGAACTATTTCCAGGATGAGTTGGTACCCATAATAGGGGCACCAGAACTGACAATTTGTGATTACATTTTCATTATATGCAACAGAGTCCCTCGCTTTTCAGCTGCAGCCTCTAAGGTAATCATGTATGAATGGCTGTTACACTTCATTTTGCCTTTTTAAATGGCCTTTTAGATTATTCCTTGGGAAAACATGGTTTTGAGTAGCTTTATAATTGCATGCCAAACCACACCAGATAGATTCTCTTTTGACTGGAGTAAAACCCTTGCTTTTCATACACGAGCTTTCATCTGCTTATCTCTGTCCAAAGCAGGAATTGAGCAAGATTTGCAGGAAGCAAATAGGAGGCTAGATCAGTAGTATGTCTGCTGGTGCATCTAATGAAGTAAGCATGCAAGAATGTAAGACGAGCACTGCAGGATCAGACCAAAGGGCCACCCGGTCCAGCATTTTGGGAGAATTGCAATAGCTCATTGATAGCAATTCAAACTGTGAGGGGTTTCTGCTACTGCATTAATCAATACTGTAGGTAATGTTTAGTGTCATAGGCCCTTATTTGCATGGCCTTAAGATTTTGCTGTAAAATGTATATGTTGATGCTTTTATTTCTTTTGTTTTCATTTAGCTTTTTATCTTCTCTTTTTAATTTAAAAAACCCTTTAAATACTGAGAGCCAGTGTAGTGTAGTGGTTAAGAGCAGTAGACTCGTAATCTGGTGAACCGGGTTCGCGTCTCCGCTCCTCCGCTCCTCCGCGTCTCCGCTCCTCCACATGCAGCTGCTGGGTGACCTTGGGCTAGTCACACTTCTCTGAAGTCTCTCAGCCCCACTCACCTCACAGAGTGTTTGTTGTGGGGAAGGAAGGGAAAGGAGAATGTTAGCTGCTTTGAGACTCCTTTGGGTAGTGATAAAGTGGGATATCAAATCCAAACTCCTCTTCTCTTCTTCTTTATTCCTGAATTAAATTAAGACAACTTTGATGTTAGCAATAACTCATCTCAAGTAGTCTATGAGCTAAAAAATGGATTTGAATTTATAAGATCCAGGTTTGAAATAGATCTATTAAGCAACAAGGTTAAAATATTGTCAAAAATGTGTAAGTTGCTTTCGGAATGGAATACGAAAGATGAAGAAGTAAAATCTGTAATGATACATTGGGCAAAGGATATTGGTTATAATAGAAGAAGATTAGAAGAAGTTAGAAGATTGGGTAAGATTGTGGAAAGATGGAATCAACTTTACCGCATGCAGTTCGCTTAAAGAAAATATAATGAAAATGATGGATAGATGGTATTTAACACCAGTGAAATTAGCAAAAATGTATAGAACAAATAATAAATGTTGGAAATGTAAAGAAAAAGAAGGTACCTTTTACCATATGTGGTGGGTTTGTAAGGAGGTGAAATGATATATAATGAACTTTTAAAAATGTTGAAATATACGTTTACAAAAAAGCCAGAAGTCTTCCTGCTAGGTATGTAGGTAGAGAAATACATAAACAAGATAAAACTTTGTTTCTATGTGAAACAACTGCAGCGAGAATGTTATTAGCCCAAAGATGGAAACAAGAAGATTTACCAACGAAAGAAGAGTGGCAAATGAAATTATTGGACTATGCCAAACTGGCAAAACTGATGGGAAAATTCCAGAACCAGCAGGATCAGATTTTTCTGAAAGACTGGAACAAATTTTTGTTATACTTGAAAGACAATTGTAAACAATTAACTTTGCTAGTAGGGTTACAAGAAGTTTTGTAAGGTTAAAACTATCACTTACCTTTCATTATAGTTAATTTAGTATTTACACAAGATTTAATGATTTAATAGTAATAAGAAATAGAGGAAAATGCAGTATCCAGAGAATAGGTTTGAAAGCCATCAATCAGGGAGGGGAGAAGTCACAGGCTTGGGGAGCCAAATTATTATATATAAAAGTCTACTATGAGCTAAAGATAATTGTACTTCTCTGTTACATTCATTACCTTTTTTGAAAAAACTTTTACAAAAACCAAAACACAAACCTGAGGGATGCAAGGGTACATTTGCTGTTTTGTTTTCTGTAAAATACAGTTGTGAAAATTCACTGCATGAGTAACTATCTTTAGATATTTTTTGTGTTTTCCACCACAGAATATGATTGTTCATCAAGTTGATTCCCCTTGACATTAGTTGGGATGCTTCTATATAATCAGAGTAGTTCATTGAACAGCCTTCACTTCCTGGGTGAATTTCCAGGATAAATGAATTAATAAGTTATGGGTCTGGGCATGGTGCACATGTTGCACGTTTTGAATTGTGCATTGTGGGAATGACCTCTGATCCTCTTGTTTGATCCATTCTGTACTCTGTTTGCTTGTTTAGCTGCCTATTGATTATCAGGCCACAGTCCTGGTTCTGTGCCTAAAGAGTGATTCCATTGAAACGCTTTCTGACCTTGTAATGAGAAAACATGGGGAAAGGTTCTATGGCTTATAGTTAGAAAAGATCCAGATAGTCATCATTACAGAAACTACAGCAAGAACCAAAAGAAAGAGAGAATGGGAGAACTCACTATCAACAGGAAACTGCGGGGTAAACAGAAAGGTCTGCAAAGGCACCTTGTTGTCAGTGCTTGCCTGGTCTCCATAGGGAGCTCATTCCACAAAATATAAATCTGCATATACGAATTACATGCAAATCTAGAACCTGTTTTTGCCTCCTTTTTGATTACATGCTTCCTATTTTCTGCGTAAGCAGTCTCCCTACCTGATAGAGCTGGGCAACCAGTGGAAACCTAGGGTTTGCTAGGGACTCTACTACACTATTTCAGCAAATACTACAAACTTTCTCCAAGCTGAGCATGTCCCTTTAATGGTTGTTGTCTGATGATTTCCTGGCACCTCTAAAATTTCCAAGGTGGTGCTGAGGTTCCCAGAAATTTTGGTAACCTTACTCTTTGCTTTCAGCCTACTCAGATTAAAGAGCTTTCCATCTGTTTGATATATGATTTCTACTCGACAAAGTGTAGGATCTGCAAGGTATAAATACGCCTCAGCAGGCTTGGTCTTTTGTTTGAGCAAAGAGCTTGCTTGCTGCTGTTCCCTGTCCCATTGTGCGGTGCCTTTCCCCCAGAACCTTCTTTCCTTAGTTGGCAGGAGCAAAGCCTGACAACCTTATTAAGCAGCTGCGGTCCTCAACATTGTTGCAGCCTGCCACCCTTGCGCTAGTGCCGCATTTTATGCAGAGAAATGAGTTGTTGCTACCAGAAAGCTTCCGAGTCTGGACAATAGAGCAGATCCATTGCAAAAGCAGTTTGCCAAAATAGATCTCAACAACCTCTATAATTCTCATGGAACTTTGCAAGGGAAGCTATGAAATCTGTTGCAGAAGAATGAGCTCTAGAATGAGGAACGAGGTCATCCGAACTTGGGCTCACATGTTTCTGCAGCATTATTTCGGGTATCTGTTAGCTAATCTGTATTAGTATGCAGCTCAGAATTTTGTTTTTTAAAAGGTATTAAATGGTTTATAAGCACTTTAAGTAAGCAAATAAATAATAAAGTGCAAAATACCTCTTAATTCTGCATTGTGTATGAGGGCTTGTTTCCTTTCCCTTTTTTAGGAGGAGGAAACTAATTATGTTTGCTGTCAATTGCTTCCCAATTAGTATGGAAGAGAACCTCCTGAAGCAATGGCCTGAGCTACAAGCTGTGTCAGTAGGGATGATTTTCTTCATTATGTGATGCTGGCAATTGAAATTGAAACTGAAGAATGTTGGGGGCCAGTAAGCCAATTCTGGTAGGGCTGTACGTGTGTTTGCATTTTCACGTGGCTCTCTTATCTGCCAGCTGTATTACTAAGTGCCAAGCTGCGCATGAACCAGTCATGCAATTAGCAATTGTGTGAATGGCTTTTGGCAAGTGTGTGTGTGTGTGTGTGTGTGTGTGTGTGTGTGAAGTCCATTCTGGAACAGACCCTCGCATCAGAATTGAGGAGATTTAGCTTCTTGCGCTCCAGTGCAATCCCAGTTCAGACCAAGTCTTCTTCACCTGGTGCTGCATTGGAAACAAAGCACCTACTGGAGTGAATGGGAGTCCCCCCCCCCAATGCAAATTGCAGATGTGGGAGACGCAAACTAGACTGAGACCACAAAAATGGAGGAGGGTCAAATTTATCCCCCCCCCCATCCTGCCATGCCAGTGTTGCAATTCTGAACTGCGCCCATGAATCTGCACTTTTAAAACGACAGACTTCTGTGAGTGGGAATGGATCTCCTGGTTATCAAGGGCAATGAGGACAGGTTCCTCATCGATGGCACCTGGTTGGGCGACCCAGCGTCAACATCCACCTTGCCACTGGTGGTAGACCCAAGAGCCCAACTGTCTGCACCAAGGTCCCCAGAGGGTGCAGCTGTATTTTAATGAGCTGAATAGAATGGAAGTTTTTGAGTCAGGGTGTGTGGAGAGCATATGTATGAACTTAACAGTGCTTTTTTAGTTGCTATTTTGTTAATGTTGTTTTATAGATTATAAATGCTGTTTTGATTTGATAATCATATAATATGGCTTTTGCTGTAATGTTTAGCTTATCTTTTGTTAGGAGTGTTTTATAGATTGCAGTTGTTTTACTGATGATTTGATGTGCTATTACGCTATTGTCATTTATTGTTTGTAAGCTGCTTTGGAATTTGTTTCAATGGAGAGCGGCTTAGAAATACAACCAATTGATCAATCAGATTTACACAGTTGCAAAGTCGGCGTATGAATAGCTCCTCATCTTCTTTGGTCCTAAGGCACAGTGGATGAGCAGATGAAAATGCACCACTCAGAAAGTTTCAGAAGAGCTTCACTGCAGTAACTGATATCATTTAATGATGATAAAAGAATGTAACAATGGATGGTGCTAAGCAATTTCCGTCCAACCTGGCTCACTTCTGGTATTAGAGCCATGTTGAAAGAAGATGGCTTAAAGAAGGCTCTTTGCTCCCCTGTCCATATAATGTTCATTTTCATGTAAAAGAACAGACCCACTTTATATCTGAATGGGCCACACAAGTGATTGTGTCAGGATACCCTCTGCACAGTCTGGCATGTGCAAGTGATCAACTGGGTGCATTGAAGGGGAAGGCATGAAGCAGTTGCCAGAATGCAGAGCAGCAAAGGAAGGCCAGAAGGGCCAGAGGCTGGTGCATAGTTCAGGCGAGATGGATAGTTCCAAAAGGCAGCTTTCCAGAGGAAAGGACGACACAGGAATCTCTTGGGCAGCTACTGCATCTAGCAGGATGCTCAGGTGGAAGAACCAACTCTGAAGCAACAGTGGCACAATATAATATATTGTCCTCCAGTTCATATTGTCTGGCTCAGCTGCTGGCCCTCTCTGACCATAATGTGGGTGATGCTGCAGAGCAGCAAAGACCTGGTTTCTTAGAGGGTCAGCTTGGAACGCCTCGGGGAAAAGGTGGATCTATGGATCTACCATATTTTTGTTGTTGTTGTTTAGTCGTTTAGTTGTGTCCGACTCTTCGTGACCCCATGGACCAGAGCACGCCAGGCACTCCTGTCTTCCACTGCCTCCCGCAATTTGGTCAAACTCATGCTGGTAGCTTCGAGAACACTGTCCAACCATCTTGTCCATTTGGAGGTATATCTACCATATACCTCCAAATAAATAAACAAAACACAAATAAAAACAAACAAATTAAATATACAACCTTTTAGAGCTGTTCTGGTGGCATAGAGAGTAGGACATGCAAGGGATCTACCAGATCCCCTGGTGTGAGACCTTTGGTGCTTAACAGGACGGCTACCCCACCATGTCTAGTCATTTCAGGGTTTTTGGTTTTTTTAAGTAATCATATATTTAATTCTCTTCCATTAAAACTATCGAGGCATAGAGCTGTTCATCTTTCACTGCAACAGCCCCAAAAGTCCATGTATGAACATTCTCTTTTCTTGTTATTGCCTTTTGCCCTACACCCTACTTTCAGTGAAAATGCAACAATCTCCCTACTTGTCTATCTGACTTATTAAAGTGTGTTCAACGTTGGGACCAAAATAAGTCTTCCTTCCTTCCTTCCTTCCTTCCTTCCTTCCTTCCTTCCTTCCTTCCTTCCTTCCTTCCTTCCTTCCTTCCTTCTCCTCTAAGAGTTTAAAAAAATCAGAGAGAAAGAAACATTAAATGCCTTTCAGGATAATATTTTTTAAAGTCTTTTCTCTCCACCCTTTAAAAACATCATTTCCTCAATACTCATACTAGCAGCCCCAGCGAGAAGATGCTTCTCATTACCAGCTCTCTAGATTCCAATAATATGTGCAGTAAAACAGCATGAAATTAAATTTCTTGCTAATTTTGCCAAACTGCTACTGCAGAATAGGGGTAATCTGTAATAAAAATATGTAAATGCGGTATTGGTCTTCAACACAAGCAGCACACTTGGGCTTCCTGTCTGTTTTCCTCTCTGCCCCCCATTTCATTTAAGTGGGTTGTTTTCCTTGTTAGTAATGTAATCTGCTAACCCCCAGATGAACTGCCAGGCACTGGTAACATATTCAAATGCTGGCAAACACATCTATGCAGGTTCTAGATTCAGGTAGGTAGCTGTGTTGGTCTGACGTAGTCGATATATATCCAGTAGCACCTTAGAGACCAACTAAGGTTGTTGTGCTGGAGGAGACTCTTGAGAGTCCCATGGACTGCAAGAAGATCAAACCTATGCATTCTTAAGGATATCAGCCCTGAGAGCTCATTGGAAGGACAGATCTTGAAGCTGAGGCTCCAATACTTTGGCTACCTCATGAGAAGAAAAGACTCCCTGGAAAAGACCCTGATGTTGGGAAAGATTGAGGGCACAAGGAGAAGGGGACGACAGAGGACAGATGGTTCTTGAAGCTACCAGCATGAGTTTGACCAAACTGCAGGAAGCAGTGGAAGACAGGAGTGCCTGGCATGCTCTGGTCCATGGGGTCACGAAGAATCGGACACGACTAAACGACTAAACAACAACAAGTTTGTTCTTGGTATAAGCTTTTATGTGCATGCACATTTCTTCAGATAGATATCTATGCAGGGATATCTACAGTCCAATCCTGTGATTCTGGATTTGTCCTCAACCTCCTCCATGCTGAGCTTTGCAAGGGCAGCGTTGAGCTGGTGGAGCAAGCTGATAGCCCTGGGAATGGTTGTAAGGAAGGAGGCAGCCAGGTGAGGGCAGAATGAGTTGGTGGGGCAGTGGTCCATTCTTCCAAATGGACCAGCCCACAGTGGTTTTCTATTCCCAGTAACAGGTGAGAATTGACACTTTTATAAAAGATCGCATTCTAATCCAGGGCTTTCCAAGATTCACGGAAGCCTATCATATATCAAGTGGTGCTTTCATGTCAATTTGCCATATGCTTTATCAAAACAAGCCAAAACTGATTTATGGGGATCACATTAGTCCATGGTCAAACTGTACAGAGGGATGTAAAATAAAAAGTATTTGTGCTCTTTCTCTCTCTTTCGTTCTCTCATACAATTTTTCTAACTGGATAAGTTGGGAAAGAAAATCTAATTGAATACAAAGCAAGCTGTCTTGTTCACGGTACTGACACAAAGACACAAAATTGTCCGTGACATAGATGGAATAGGACGGTGTTTTTATGTATGTTTTTAGTTGATTATCCCCAATGTTTTGTCTGCAAATGTGGCGTAGTTATGATATGTTTAATATTGTTTTAGGGTATTATCTTTTAATTTTTTGTATATTTTAATCTGCTGTACGACACATGAGTCTTTGTTCTTTTCTGTTCGTTTTTTGAAAGCAGTGTTTAAGAAGTTTATCAGACTAACCTAATGAAGTCATCAAAACAAGGACAGAAAAGCAGGCGCCCCAGTCACTTTCCCAATGGTCACTGCATCTGAAACTTTTCAATGTATAATTAAAGAAATCAAGACAGACACTGATGCTGAACAATCAGACTAGACAGCAGCATCTTCACTTTTTAACACATTGATTAAGCACACACGGGGCCATTCTGAACAAGAAAACTACAAAGAGGTGTGTTTTGTTGTGGTTTTTAGCTTTGATGATGCTTGCTTAAAGGGTCATTTCTGTTCCTGTTTTGTTTTATGTCTTGGATTCTACAGCATGTCTTCTACAACATGTAGTATTGCCGCTAAAATGTGACCCAGTGTGGTGTAGAGGTTGCAGTAGCATATATACTGAGGAGATCTTGGATTATTATGGACCCAGCTATACAGCTGTAAATAAAATGTTTTAAATGTGTTTTAAAGTGCAATATGCCTGTTGTCTTTGGCCATAGAGTTTTCTTGGCAGGGATACTGGAATGGCTTGCCGGTTCCTGCTCCACATGGATCACTTTTGGTCAAAACTCTCCATTATGACCTGTCCATCTTGGGTGGCCCTGCACGGCATAGCTCATAGCTTCTCTAAGTTATTCAAGCCCCTTCGCCATGGCAAGGCAGTGATCCATGAAGGGGAGAGAGTCTTGAGAGTCCCATGGACTGCTGGAAGATCAAACCTATCCATTCTGAAGGAAATCAGCCCTGAGTGTTCACTGGAAGGACAGATTGTGAAACTGAGGCTCCAATACTTTGGCCAACTCATGAGAAGAGAAGACTCCCTGGAAAAGACCCTGATGTTGAGAAAGATGGAGGGTACAAGGAGAAGGGGACGACAGAGGACGAGATGGTTGGACAGTGTTCTCAAAGCTACCAGCATGAGTTTGACCAAGCTGCTGGAGGCAGTGTACTCCATGGGGTCACGAAGAGTCAGACATGACGACTAAACAACAACAACAAGGTGCAATATGCAAATGTGACACCAGATGGCGAGAGTGAGCTATGCCAAATTCAATGTATTCAATGTATAAAATAATAATAATAATAATAATAATAATAATAATAATAATAATAATAATATCTTACAAAGTTAAGTCAATATTATTACTCTCATATTACTAAGGCTAAAAAAGAGAGGCGTTTGCTTAAGGCTGCTAAATGAGTCAATCACAGTGGTGAAATTTGAAGCAGAAACTTGCCGATTCATCGCTCAGAGTCTTAGCAGCTATGTTACACCAGCTCCTCATATATTTAATTATCTTTGAATTATATACATTATTATTTGCCTAAAATTTCAGCTTTTTCTCTCTTGTGACTAAACACTTTGTATGCCAGCAAGGCAGCGTCAATAAAGTAACATGAAACTGGCTTCCAGTGTGTTGTGTGCTTAGTTTTTGCAATTTGTACAGTGGACGTCTCTCATGATGTTAAGGCACTTGGGCAGAATGTAATATTTAGGGCAGTTCCATTCCTTGATCCAGACCAGGATTCCAGAACATTCTGTGCTAAGCATAGACTACTGCTCCCAGGACTTACAACTAGGCAGATGGGTGAAAGGGAATTCTGGCAGGAAAAAAACCTGCCTGCATATCGCTGTAAGCAAGGAAGGAGCTGCTACCTAAGAAGCATGGTATGAGCTCCAAGTTCTCATTCCAAAAGAGTCCCAGGCCTCTGAACACAAAAGGGGATTAGCATTAAACCATAAAACCAAGAATGAGGTTTGTTTTTCTAATGACGGATCTTGAAGATAGCAGCCGATAAGGAATTGGCAGATAAGCATTTTATCAGTTAATGCTAAAAGCAAGCAGGAATGCTGTGTGGTTTTTAATGAAACTTGTATTTATGTGGATGTTGCAAGCTGAGTCAAAATGTGGGAAACTGTTCAAGTAAACAAGTGGCACTCATTAACCTTAGGGTTTTGCTGAAATGCCTATAAACCTTGTTGCAATCCTATTTACAGCTGACTTCTGAATAATGAAATGTAAGAGAGCCTTGGCAAATGGGGAGGCACATTTGAACCTGACAGCTAGGGAGCTCACTGGACCCAAAGCACAAATGTACAGGGTAGCTTCAGTAAAGGGCTGCTCAATATGTTTTTGCACCTGAGGTCCCAGAGTGTTGGCAAATCCTTGATTTAGCCTGACTCTCCTTTGTTAGCTAGATTCATGTTTTGTACAGCTGGCCATGTAGGCGTGACCTGCATTTCTATTTCTAGACAGCAACATTTTTGTAAAAAAGACAACAACAACCTACTACTGGTTATTAAATGAGCTTATTCAAATGTCCAAGTATCCAAAAGAGCCTAGAGAGATTTTCAGTCAGCACAACACAAAACCAGTCTGCAAAAATTGTAGCACGTTCCACACCCCCTCTGTTTCAAACTATGTATTACTGCCATTCAGTTGTAATAATATGTATTTTCTAAGTTACAATCTGTTTTATTTTAGCTGTAATAAAATAAGAAGATTAGCCACGCAACTCGGAGATTGTAAAACACATGTTGAAACTGAATTATATCTCCTGTGCAATCAATATGCACTGCCGTGCTAACATGTGGCCTTTTGGCCCCCTCCCCCAGAAGCCATCAGTAACATTTGTACAAAGAATGAAGACCCATTATTTTGTGTGTGTGTGTGCCATTCAGTTGTCAAACAAACTTTACCCTAAAGGAAGATGATAAAAGCACCCCCACCTCGCTTAATCTGTCTTCAGTCTGGTCTCTCTTTCTATAATAAGCAACCAATTTCATGCTTAGTTTCTGAAGCATGCAAACAGCTGGTTTCCGTCATGACCGTTTTCAATTGTTGCGACACTGTGTGTGTTTTTTAAAGATCATGAACTCCCTTTCCCTATGGAGAGAGGCATAATTTAAATGCAAAATGCTTGCCGTTTATTTTCAATAATATAAACTATACGACAACTTTGGCATAGAAATGGTGTTGCCTTTATAGTCCCTCAGCTTGGATTAGCAATTTGACCTTGACTATCATCGGACTGTGACAAGAATATAAAGCAGGAGATATCTCTGGAGCAAACACTTTGAAGAACCTGCCTAGAATAGCATATTTTCTAGTGATGCACTTCATTAGGGGGATGGGGGTAGGAAATATATCCTGGCAAACAAGGCCAGGATGTTTTCTTTCCTCCTGCTTTTGCTTTTAGATTTGAGACGACAAAAGTGTACTCGAATGTGACATGCGGAATTGGAGCACCTTTCAGACTTTTTCTTCTGTTTACAACAAATAAATCTGGTTTTATTGACTAAGCAGTTTGCTTGTAGCCCTGCTCGCTTTTTACTTAACACAATTCAGAGCTGGATTTGGATGTTAGTTCCTGCTGCCGGCTATTAATGGGCTGTAATAACAATATGAGTGAGCCCTCATCATTGCTAGAATCTGCAATGGCGTTCGCGTGAGGCAGATCCATTTCTTCCTTTAATAACTCGCTAACTGTATTCAAAACAAAAAATTTTTTTCCTTCCAGTAGCACCTTAAAGACCAACTAAGTTAGTTCTTGGTATGAGCTTTCGTGTGCATGCACACTTCTTCAGATACCCGCTAACTGTATGTTGCATATGACCAAGACTTTTTCACTTGTAATTTTTATTGGTGTGTAGAACGCTATGATCCTCTCCACCCCTTGCAGTTTGTTCCTGATGTGCTAGAGAAATCAAATGCCTGTAAATGGCATTTCCAGCTGAGATTTAAAGAAAGCATATATCAGATCCTGCCAAACCCAACACTAGTCAATGGATGACTCAGGCAACGCATGTCGAGCAATTTGGAGCAAGTGGTTCTCTCCATGCCAGTTGCTGCAGAAGAGCTGTGCTTTAAGACTAACAATGTGAAACAACATCCAGCATCTAACCTTAAATGGCAGGCATAAGATGTGGGTGAATTATTCAGCAATGCACAAATAATCTGCCATTCTTGATTGCTGTGTACCTTTTAAAATAATTGAGATGTTTGTCTTCAGTGTGCCTTTGGCCCAGACTCACTGGACTGCTCATAGGCTAAACTGAGCCAACCAGAATGCATTCACTTTGCTTTTGAAGGGGGGATAGTTGGCTATCTGGTTTTTGTGCAGCTTTCAAGGTCTACAGATATCCACGAATTCATCCCAGGTTTTTGTTTTTGTTTTTAAAAGAAGGATGCATCATATTCACATACCTGTGAACATGTCCAGGTAATCCTGGCAATTCCACAGTGCATCAGGTTTTGTGTGAACATGCTGGGACATGCATTTACCGAACATTGACCCCATCTGCATGGTAGAGGAGCCGGTTGCTCCCCTCTCCCACAGTGTATATTTAAAGAAATGCAGGATGTATAATTTCTATTGAAGGCTGGTTCATTAGGACAGTGCCCCACCAAACTCAATCTGTCCTCAGCCAGACCCCCACCTGCCTGCCTTCTTACTTGAATCCAGTCCAGGTGATGCCCTGCCTGTCAGCTTCATTCTCCTTAGTCTCAATGTTGCCCTTGTAAAACTCAGTAAGAAGGAGGATGGGGACAAAACTACAATTAGTTGGCTCTGCCTGCCATTAGCTCTGGCTCCAACAGCTGTTGGGATCCCTGTCTTTTGCCTGTCATGGACTGGTTGGATGCAGAGGAATGGTGGGAAGAACCAGCTGAAGAACCACCAAGGGAAGAAGGCTCAGAGCCCAGGGATTGGTGGTGGGACAATGATGAGTGGTCAGAGGCAGAAGACTGGGAAGAGGAGGTGTCAGAAGCTGAAGGGGTAACAGGGCTTAGTGAGCTGGGAGAGTCTGTGCCAGAGAGAAGTCCAGAATCAGAGGGAGAAGCTTAAGCAGGACAGGAGAGAGGCCAAGAGACACAGATGAACCAGGCTTGTGAAGAGGCAGGGTTGACTATCCCTCTGCTGCAACAAACTCCTTTCCCCCTCATCTCCCAGAACCAGAAGAGGCATGAAGTGGGAGGAACAAAGATAGAAACGCAGGCACAGTCTCCAATTGCTTGGGGGTGAGGAACCTGCAAGGGAGGAGACTTAGCTGGCTATGGGGAGACGGGGACTTTTATTCTTGGCAACTGCTTCTTGGGGGCAAGACCTGAGTTGTTGTGCTCATTAGGCCTGAGACTCCTGTGCAGATCCTGTTTTGTTAACAGTCAACTCCAGTTTGCTTGTGTGATTTAGTGCTGGCTTGCTCCTGTCACTGCCCCACCAGTTCTAATGGGCATCAGCCACTGATGACAATTTCTTCATTTCTGTACCACTGTTCAATCCAAATTTCCCACCCACCAAGTGGTGAACGGCATATAAATACAAAATATACAATAGAGTGCAATAATATGCCACAAGCATATAAAGTAATGTGATATAAGAGAGCAGGATATGGTAGCTCTATGTATCTATGAGACAATTGGTTATCTACAAAATTATGGAATATTGTGAAGTCTTTTCACATACTGCATTAGATAAAAAATAAGCCCACAACTGTAGTTGGGAGTGAAGTTCTGAAGAGAGAGGGAAATGTGAAATTGTCCAAACAAATCTAGGGTAAAGAATACTGTCTAGATTTTTTAGTGATGTATCCACACTTATCAATGTTGAAAGCACCAACGACGTTTATTTGCCATGTGTCTGTTGTCTGTGTGTGGAGATCCTTGCATTCCAAAGGACCTATGGATTGTTGCTCCACCATTGCTTTTGTGTTCTAAGAGAGCACAGCATAATTTTGGGTTGTGTGAAATAACAACAGAATATTTCTCTTCCGTCCGCAGGACTTTGAATGGGCAGGAGACGGAACATCTGCAGATAAAGCCCATTCAGGATCAGCAAGTGCGGCAACATGAGCAACAACTCAAATACTTTATACGTCAGGAGTAAAAGTGTAAGTGGTTCTGTAATAATATCTTCTTTATGAATTAATTCAGCTGATGGTGGTTTGAAATAACTTGTGAAAACTCTGTCATGAACAGGATGTCTACAAATCAAACTAAAATTATTTCTTTTGGTTGTTTGTTCTCTTTCACTGTTTTGTGTACCTTCATTTCTTTTTTTCCTGTACAGAAAATAATTTCTGGGGGAGGGGGGGAACCCTCCTATTGATTTATGGAGTGGGATTCAACTAATGAGTCCTGTCAGTGGAAGCTCTGAGCAAGGACTTCCACTTGCACAATGTGGCTTCCCCCCATGACCACTATGTCCCCTGACATTTGGCTTGGGGTTGGGGTTGGAAGGACCCCTGGAATAGCATGCAGCAGGGTGGAGAAGGGTGGGGATTGTTCCACCTGGCAAGCCAAAACACTTGCCCTGATGGAACAATAACCTTAGCATGTTGTTGAATTCTTCCTATGGCACTTAGGCTGAAATCTTAAACTCACTTTTCACCTTCTCACCCCTTAAAGCCACTTTTCACCTTCTCACCCCTTGCTTTTTCTTGTAAGACCTATTGCAGTCGTTAAGAGTCGTCAACAGGCTCATCACAGCTATCTGCCAATCACCCATTCCCACCACCCTTCTGAGTAATACCCCTCCCCACCTTCTCACTATATAGAAGGGTCTGGAAACTTCTGTTTCAGTGTATCTGAAGAAGTGTGAAGAAGTGTGCATGCACACGAAAGCTCATACCAAGAACTAACTTAGTTGGTCTTTAAGGTGCTACTGGAAGGAATTTTTTTTGTTTTGACTATGGCAGACCAACACGGCTACCTATCTGTAACTCACTTATTTGGGAGTATGTCCCAATGAGCTCAATGTGACTTCTGAATTGGATAGGATTGTCCTGTTAATTCCTTGGCATTTTTTGTTGGTCTATACTGAAGCATGTGTGCGGAATGCCTGCAACAAGAATATAGTTTATAGAGGCAATAAAAAGTTTATCGAGACATTCATATGCAAGAAGCATATATACAAACACCTTCTACAGTGGTACCCAACATGGTGCCTTCCCGATATTATGGATACCAATCCTGCCATCCTTGATGGTTGTATTATTTTAATGGGCCACACATAGTTCAACATCTTACCATTTGGCAAAATATTTCATTACACTTTTGAGATACTGCAAAAGGTATTATCCACACCCTTAGACAACCAGACAGCCAGAGAATCCCAAACACTTAATCTGCATGCATGGGGTTTCCATTCCATTTCAAATGTCACTGTTATAACAATTATTTTGCTGTGAGAGCAGGACCTTGAAATGTAAAGTAAATGAATGCCTTTAGCTAATTATGGGAGATCAAGGTCAGGATTATTACTCTGACGAGAGGAGAAAATGATTTTGTTTAAATAATAATAATAAAAAACCACCTTTGCAGTCATGTTCTTTATTGACTCAAAGGTGTTGCTGCAATTCTAGGATTTCAGCTTCATCTGTAGCCCTTCTCTGATTTCATGGGCCTCACAATGTCACTGTGCAGGCATTATTCTCTGCATAAGAGATCTCTGCAGGTGTGTGTTCTGACTCTCAAATTGCCAGGGTTATGCACATCAAAACCAAAGTGAAGCCATTGGTTCTGGCTTCCCTGTTCTTTTGCTTGTGTTCTTTTCATATAAAGGCAACCATGAAAGGTGCTTTAGAGCTTTGCTTCTACTCTCTGTAGCTCTGCAGAATTATGCAAAAATGCTACCATGCTGTTCACTTAGAAGAGAGTGTTTGAAAATGTACCTGGTATATTTTTTTAAAGAGAGAGAAAAACGTAGTGCCTGGTATTGATATGGGGTTGCAGCCAATGCTGATCTTACTCAGAGTAAACTCATTGAAATTAATGGACACAAGTAACTTAGGTCCATTCATTTCAGTGGGTCTACCTTGAGTAGAACTTGCAGTGGGTGCAACCCATGGCTTCAAATCCCAGCCAACCTGATGCCCTCCAGATGTTTTTGTGCTGGCTGGGGTTGGTGTGAGTTGTGCTCATAAATAACTGGAGATCACTGGGTTGGTGAACGGTCGCATGAAAACACCAGGCTGTGGGGCAATTTTCTTCAGCATGTTATCAAGGAAGAGAACTCCGCAAGGGAGGGGACTGCTCTTTTTTGGCAGCAAACTCATGCTTCTTATAACACGTAGTTCTGCTCTGAAGCAAGAACGGCGATCAATTTGTCATGCCTATGTAAACCCTGCATTGGCCAAAATGCTCATTTTCCTTATAAATCACTTTGCCCTTTCTCTTTCCCTGGCACTTTAATGTAAATAGCAAGACAGAAGCTCAACTGCTTCTGAGCGCCATGTATGAAAATGTTCCATTTGATCTTGGATGGTGCCTTGAGACAGAGAGGTGGGTGTAACTCCTTAGGTATTGTTGGGCTTGAAAAACTAAGGGTAGAGCAGGAAAAGGAAGAACAGAAGTCCTGAGTTCCATAGTTCATGTACTGTGCATATTATATTTCCCATTTCTGTGAGACTAAAAATGAGATTTAACTTGGCTTTCTCTCCTATCCTTCCATCTGCTAATTTCTGCTAATCTGTCTCCTGTCTTTCTTTCTCTCTTTTCCCCCTTCAAATTATAGCTGTATTGCTTTAAAAACCATTTCCTTATTAAATTTCTGGCATGATTTCAGCATGGTATAGATTTCTGTGAGATATTATAATTCGAACTAGCAGGGAGGGTTTTACAAAGGAGGCAATGCTGAACCTGTTCCAGGTTTGGATTTCCTCCTTTCATTGTGGGCTTTGAAGGAGTGAAGAGCTAGGCCAGGAGAGTGACAAAGAGGCTGTAGTCTTCCAGAAGTTGTTGGACTTTAACTCCCAGCAGCCCTGGACAACATAGCCAATGGCCAGGGATAATGGGAGTCCTGTATCTGGAAGACATCACAGAAGCTACTGCAGCATTGCTCCTTCCCAGGCTGCTGGGATAAATGAGGAGTCATGTTTCCTGAAACTGGGGCAGTGCTGGTGAAGGTAGTGTGTGGCTCTACCCACATGGCCTGAAGCCCATAATGTGATTCTGTTGGTGTGTGGAGGAACTGTACTTTATTGGTTTCCATGCCATGGAGGCCCGAAGGATGATAACTACAAGAAAGTTGACCATTTTCTTTTCTTTATGCCTTCTGTCCTGGGTACAGAAACGTGAGGTAAATATGGATATGGCTCACTTGTGTGAAACAGCTTCTTTGGTGGAGTGGAAATGTAAAACTGGTTAATATATATGTGAAGGAGTGGGGAGGGAACCAGCAGTGGAAAAACCGAACAGTAACTTAAATGGCATAATGTTGCAAACTTAGCAGATTAAGTAGAAGCTGCTGCAAAGACAGAAAGAGACAGGGTGGTTTTGTCAACTGCCAGGTGATTGATTACAAGATTCGATGCCGAAAATTCAAAAAGGTGCTCAACGTGAAAGCAGAACAGATGTGTGCAGAATGTTCAAAAATTGCTGAAGAAATCCAAGCAGCACCTGGATCTTTTCTCTCCCTCCATCTCATCTTCCTGAGCCAGAGTTCATATTCTGGTTCCCTGTTGACTGGGTTTATTCTTTTTTAATTTTTATTTATTAAATTTATATCATGTTCATGGTAGCAGACACAAAGGTGGCAAAACTTTGAATTAAAAATAAAACAAAACATTCAAAAGCATATAGGATATGTACTCTGCTAGCTAATCATGTCAAAGTTTCCAGGAACTGTATCTTTCAGCCATAAATACCTAGGTGAATGTGAGGGACTGAGAAGACACAACTGCGCAGCAACACCATCAGGGATTTTCCTACAAATTGTAGGGCTCAAGATGGTTGCTACTGAAAAGAGTGCTCTTTCAGGTACTTGGGTCGCAACCCAAGTCATTTAGGGCTTTGCACAGCACTACACACAGTGGGTACGGGACGCAGGTGGCGCTGTGGGTTAAAGCCTCAGCGCCTAGGACTTGCTGATCGAAAGGTCGGCGGTTCGAATCCCTGCGGCGGGGTGCGCTCCCGCTGCTCGGTCCCAGCGCCTGCCAACCTAGCAGTTCGAAAGCACCTCCGGGTGCAAGTAGATAAATAGGGACCGCTTACCAGCGGGAAGGTAAACGGCGTTTCCGTGTGCGGCTCTGGCTCGCCAGAGCAGCAATGTCACACTGGCCACGTGACCCGGAAGTGTCTCCGGACAGCGCTGGCCCCTGGCCTCTTGAGTGAGATGGGTGCACAACCCCAGAGTCTGTCAAGACTGGCCCGTACGGGCAGGGGTACCTTTACCTTTACACACAGTGGGTATTGGGCCTGGTAGCTCACTGGCAGGCAGCCGGTACAACCCTTTTATGGCCCCATTGGATTGTCCCACTAACCAACCTGACAGCTTCATTCTGCACAAGCTGCAGGATCTGTACCATCTTCAAGGGCAACCCCACATAGAGTGCATTACAGTAGTCCAGGCTGGAGGTCATGGACAACTGAAGCCACGTTATCTTGGTCTAGGGATGGCTGGTGAACCAGCCTAAATTGGATCGAAGCACTCCTATCCACAGAAGCCTCAGCAACAATCTGGAACCCAGGAGTAATCTCAGAGTATGGACCTGTCCATTCGGGGAGAGTCCAGCCCTTCTCAAATCATGAGGAAATATAAGGTCAGGAACGAGAAGAGAAGGTACAGTAAAGCTAAAAATACTATGCAGCCTGGAACTTGCAAGAGACTTGGCATAAGAACATGAGAATCACCTGCTGGATCAAGCCAATGGCTCATCTAGTCCAGCATACTTTTCTCACAGTGGCCAACCAGATACCTATGGGAAACCCACAAGCAGCACTCTCCCCTCTTGTGGTTTCCAGCAACTGGTATCTAGAAGCATTACTGTGGAGGCAGAGTATAGCCATCATGGCTAGTAGCCTACAAGAGATATGGTACCCAGAGGAAAAAAGGAACATCAGAAGCGGGAATGCACACAGACAGTACACCAGGGTCAGGAACTCATGAAGGTGCAGGAATGCAAGAGGCACAGGGCACATGAAGAGACTAGCCACAGCCAGGAACATGAAATAATAGCAGAGACGAGTGAAATATAAGGACTTCAGGAATAAGAGACGGGGGGGGGGGATAATTCCTGTCGCTCAGGCAACTGAACAACCTGCAGCATTGATATATGGGGCAGTCACTCCCAGTTAGGCTTACAGCTGTGCCAGAATGTCTGAAAAATTCTTTTTTGGCCATTCAATGAGTGGGCAGATGCAGAACAAATCTCTCCTGAAAAATCATAGGGGATGGGAGAAATTTATCTGAAATGTTTGGAAGAGATTGCTGTTTACCTTGCTTAACTTTACAAAATGGCTAAGTCGTTTCCATTTTCTCCAGCTTTTCTACTTTACTAATGCCACTCACTGCAGTAGAAGGCTTTCTCTCTCTCTCTCTCTCTCTCTCTCTCTCTCTCTCTCCACCGTTTTGTGCCATCTGCACTGCCTGGAATGACTTGGGAGCAACTCCACATTGCACCACATGGCTCCTGAGGCATTCTGGGAAGTGTGGCTGTTGGGAAACAATGTGAGGCTTCCCCCCACCCCTGTCCCTGGCCACACATCCTGGTGAAACCCAGCAGAGGAAGCGGCAACTCTTTAAGAAACCTTGGCAGAAATTTTTGCCACCCAAAAGCAGCAGAAACTGGAGAATTCTAGCCTTATCTAGGATTCCTAAAGGCCAATGAGACTAAATGACACTATGCTGCTTTCAAAGCAATCACTAGAAGAGGACTCTCTTCATGTGAGGTCCATGTATCTGGGAAGCTCAGTGGCCTTGGCTGCAGCAAAAACTTTGAATCCTATTCTTCCAGCTTAGTTTCTCCTTAGTGGCATTTCTACTCATCTCTTCATTATTTCATTTATGTCTTAATTCAGGGCGCTTTCAGATGTGGAAATTATTGCATTAGTTTTCCTGCTTATAATGCAAGGGCTTCTACAACAGTTTCTAACATTACTCGTACACTGCATTACCACTTGCGCAATGGAAATGCAGGTTTTGATCAATATAGCATCATGTCACACTAAATTTCATTCACATCTGTGGATGGGTTTGACGTAACAGCACATGTCCTCAAAACTACCATCATTTCTGCACATATGCACTTCTCTTCTCCTATGATTCACCCAGGAAAACTCCGGAAACAACTGTATGCTGGGATATCACCTTAATTTCATCCTATGATTTTCCTGACTAGCAGTGCTGCAAGTTCAATAAACTTGTGTCTGAGTACTTCTTGGCATACCCAAGAATCTCCTGATGAATCTCCTGATGGTCTCTGCTGACTCTCCAGAGAGGAGGAGGCGTGTTCTGCTATCTACTTATTCTGCCCCAGCACCACATCTGTGTGAGTCAGAGAGTCAGTCAGTCAGTCAGTGTATCGGAGAGAGAGAGTGTGTTAGACATGCCTAAAGATAAGGTTGCTGCTAAGAGCAGCTGCAGACTCTCAGTGTAGCATTGATTTATGCTTAGAATATTCAGCTCTGTATATAGTTCTGTATCATCGTTGTAGTTACAGAATAAAAGGAAGATATTCTACAGAGCTGCTCTCCGAGTGGTTTATACTCTGCAAGACTCTGCAAAACTCTGCTGTGCAACGACTGTATTATTGAGACAGTGAATCCGGTGCTCTCAGCTCTAAGCTGTGAGTCCACAGCACTGTGACCTGTTCCTGAGAGAAAGGTGGTCTCTGGCAGTGCTACCCAGGTCGCCTAGCCCAGTCGGGGTTGGGGTGCATGAGTCCAGTTGGTGCACTGGCTTGTGGGCGATGCTGACATAAACAAGTGTCAGATATGCTGACTGCAAGCAGATTCTGGAGCTGGAGAAAACACTGAAGCAGTGAGATAGTCTTGCATTACAAACTGAACCTTCTAAATGTATTCACAAACATCATTTCAACAAAACTCCCAGTGGTGTTTGGTTAAGATTAGGAGATAGTGACTCTTCCTGACTGGTAGAAAGAGAGATGAAATCGCGCTTGTTGGAGGAAGAGACATAGAATGCATATCTTCAGCGATGTGGTAGCGTAGAAGAAATGGATGTGAAGAGGAGTAGGCAGGAATGAATTGGGTGCATAGAGACCTGCACATGCCACGTAATTTGATATCTACATCCTTACAGAAGATTGATCCCATCAGCCTCTGTCAATCTATGGGTGGTGACATCATCCCAAAGGAAGGAGTAAGGATGCTTCAGGGTTCCTGGACGCAGCCCGTATTACCACTGTTTGGTATATTATGACAGAAGCATTTGTCTCACCCTGTCTCCTCTGTGATAGTGGACTCACTGGGAAAATAAGAGGGCAAAACGTTTAGAGGCAAGAATAACTAGGCTATTCTGCCATGTTAAAAAGGATGCACCTCTGCAAAGGATGCAATACAAGGCATTCCAATAGGGGAAAACAGGGAAGAATTATTGTGTATACCTCAGACACTTTTTTATTTTTAATTTGACATCTGTGCTGTTTTGTGTTCCTGAAAAATTGTATATATATGAATGGTTCACATAGCCTCTGCCCCATTCATGTGAGTAGGCCCGGTACATTTTTGAAATACATCATGCATAGGTAAATGTTACTATGCACTAGGCAGATATTTGACTATGAATGCTAGAGAAAAATGACCACAGAAATGGCTGCTGGTTATATCCATTATAGAGACTGGCTTACACTTCAGTTTCCTCCTGTGATTGTTGTCAGATGAGTTCACAGAGGCTGCTCACCTTACATGTGGGCCATTTCTCATTGCATGCCCACTGTCAAGTTTATTAAATGCCAGGGGGGGAAGCCAGAACACACACAAAGAAATTTATGCTGGAATTCATTTAGTATGGCAGTATATTGCCAGGCTGAACCACAAGTTTGGGGCAAACTTTTTTTTGGTTCCAAAAAAGTGTTTTAGAGGTCTCCAAGGTGTTTTGCAACCCAGTTTGCTTCTTTCATGCCCGTATATTACTTTAGCAACAATAAAAACAAAAATTGGGTTTCCTAGTAATACAGTTG
Source organism: Podarcis melisellensis (assembly GCF_964234715.1). Taxonomy (NCBI): domain Eukaryota; kingdom Metazoa; phylum Chordata; class Lepidosauria; order Squamata; family Lacertidae; genus Podarcis; species Podarcis melisellensis. Next base: position 39,447,049 of record NC_138543.1, read on the forward strand.
CCATTACATAGCTGATCAAATTTAGCTGTAGCGATGATGTAATGAACAGCAAGCAAAACCTCATGCAACCTTTTAAACATACATACATATATTACTAGGTATGATTTTAACATAAATTCCCACTCAAGTGAGAGCTGACACCTGGCAAAATGCTCTGTGGAAAGCAAGATAGTTAAGTGAGGAAGGTAGAACCAACATGCTGAGTTAAAAGGGACTTCAGGAAAAGTTCCAGAAAGTTACCACTTTGCAGAGAATGGCTGCTGGGTATCGGGGGTCATGTGCTCCTGGTGCCAGTGAACATGCTCCCACAGGAAGCTGTTAAATGGGAACCAACTGGTGTGAAAAAATGAGGGCGTACTGGGGAAATGCTGGAAGAAAGGAGCACTTCCTCAGAGAGAGAGAACAATCAGTCTCAACACTATGGAGCAGATGGCAGTGGCAGCAGCAAATGTCATGGAGGAATCAAGAGACTGGTGCCTGCCCTGCATGCTCATGTTGGCCCGAGAAATAAGTATCAGGATGGAATTGAAGAGTGTGCATTCATATGCATATTGGTTTTTCATTTGTTTTATACTGAAAACAAATGAGAAAAACGAAACAAAAAAAGGAACATGGGAAATAAATGTAATTAAACTTTTACATTTGTTTTCGGCTAGCTGGCATTGCAGACACACTGCAGAGGGGAGACAGCTTCATGCAGGACTCTGTCTTGGATAGTGCATGTGAATAAACCTCAGGTTTTGCTTCAGTAGGAGTTACTCTCAAACTGAGTCTTGTTTATGAGCTGTAGCTAGCCCTGCTTAGGGCTTATCCACGCTTCCTTCCCTCTGTTCTTTCCAGGCACAGTCTGTGATTTAATGCTATGATGGAAATAGGGATGTCCTAAGGAAAAGCGGGACATTCTGGGATTAAATCAGAAACCAGGGTGGCTTCTGTAAATCCAGGACTGTCCCTGGAAAATAGGGACACGGAGGGTCTGAAAGCTCATATCCAAGTTTCATTTTCTTTTGCTCCAGAGATTTTCCTGTGAAAACCCGCTCTCTAAAGCTCAATCAGAGCAAATGTCAATGCATAGAAAACCCGAATAGATGTTTGCTCCAGTTCATCTTCAAAGAGTGCATTTCTTTTAGGGAAGTTTGGGGCAAAACAAAACAAAACAAGACAACGTGCTTGGACATGAACCGCTGCCTGGAAAAAGTGAGACAAAAGGTAAAGTGGATGAGCGCTGAGAGTTGCTTCTTCATACAAAGGGGCCCAGTCTTCTCAAGGAAACGCTTACTCCAACAGAATGGGTGAGACTGTGGTTCCACTGGAGATTCTCAAGTGTAGTTTAGAGGCGAGCAACACAATATCCCCAAACCAGAGGAGCACTGGCACCTTAGGCTCTTCCTGTGGATGTGTTTCTGGTAGGCTGAGTGCTTCTGGGATTTGCTCTGAGGACAATTTCTCTTCCCACTCTGAATCCACAGCATCGGCCCCTGAAGAACTGAAGTCTGACTCCAGGGTCATGCCTAGGACACAAAGTAGAGTTCACAGGAAGGCCATAAAGAAGAGAGAGAGTGAGCAAAACAATACAACATATATCATAGTGGGGAAGACTGCAGCTAGGTGACCTGCATGCCTGCTTGGTCTTCTATCAATCTGCTACTTGTTGATGGGCAACTTCCCTCCTCTCCTTCTCTTTATTGTTGAACTGGAATTGGGCAGGATAGTCATTCAAATAGAGGAATCTTTATTTCTCCTGGGTATGGTCGGCCAATTGGTGCCAAAGAAGGACAGAACTTTTTTTATGTACGCAACTACAGCAGCAAGAATACTCATCGCGAAGTATTGGAAGACACAAGATTTACCCACCCGGGAAGAATGGCAGATGAAGTTGATGAACTATATGGAACTGGCGGAAATGACTGGCAGAATCTGAGACCAGGGAGAAGAATTGGTGGAAGAAGACTGGAAAAAATTTAAAGACTATTTACAGAAATACTGTAAAATTAATGAATGTTAGAAAAATGTTGGAATGAAGTTATATGGCTTTAGCAGAAATGTTATAAGGAATTAAGTACAAATAGATTATTAATGTATTGAAGGGAAAAAATAAGGTTAGAACATGTTAAGATAAATTACAGGACAGAAAACAGAGGAAGATGGAAAGGAATTGCTGAAACAGTTAATTGAAGTGGAATACAAAAAGGGAGGTGTGAGGAGGTCGTTGAAACAAGTGAATGAAAGATAAGATATTGAAATTATTGGATGTGTTTTAAATTGTTTTTGTTTTGTTTTGTTAATTCAATGTTTTAGTGCTAGTGTTATGTAGTGTTAGTGTCTTTGTTTTTGTATTGTATTGTAGTTTTGCTTAATTCTTTTTCTTTCTTTTGTAGTCTCTAAACTGTTAATAAATATATTTTTTTTAAAAAAACCAAATAGAGGAATCTTTCAAACACAGAACTAGCAAACAGAGGACTGCCCACTGTAAAGTAGGGCATATGGCCACCCTACACAAAACCCATCACTGTAATAGATCCTAGGGGTTACAAAAGAATGAGTCAATGTGATGAGGGCAATTCTTTTGAACACGAAGCAGAGCCTAGTTAATAAATGCAGTAAGATACACCCCCGACATCGCTATTCTTCTGTTTGTCAGTATCATCGAGAGAGATGGAGTGAAAGTGATCCAGATATGCGGCACTCTAGTATAAACTCTGATTAAACTATCACACTCATGTCTGAGTACAACTGAGCAAATTTATCAGCAAAGAATCATGCAAAGCTATAATAAGGAGCTGAGAGTGCATCTTCAGGGCCTAATAAACACAAACTGTTCAGAAGAGCCTGGAACAAAGTGACTCGAAGTGAACAACAACAACATGCTGCCACCAACACCATGGAAGATGCATGCCCTGTCCCATTTGCAAAAGTCATCTTCTTCTACTGGTAGAGACCCATGAGACCAAAACTAAAGGTAGCAGGGGTGATGTGGGGTGATTTTCTTGATCCCCTTGATTATGAGCTCATGTGCCTTGATCAGGTGGTGTTCTGAATAATGGCCTTTTCTCAATGCCTCCAATCTCCAATTTTCGAGTGCAAAATGGTATTCAAAATGGTTGAGAATGACAGGTGCATATTGTAATTTATAGTCTACTCATGTTCATCTTTTTGCGTGTATGTTATCTAAAACAAGGACTTCTTCACAGCATGGACTCCAGCTTGTTCACTTTTCTGTGATCTGGAATTCTATTGTGATCAGGAATTCTATTGTGTTTTTCCCCCAGCCCCAGAGAAATCCATCAAGTCTTCTGCTGTGGTTTATGATTCAGGGGCACACAGGTGGCTGCTGGTTGTCTGGGTCTTTCAAAATATTGAAACCATTAAATAATGTATGCAAACATCCTCCAGTGGCTAACGGGAGGCTTTTATAATTTGCATGTGCACTGCAGATAATGTAGAAATATTTTAACCTAACCACCAGTCCTATGTAGACAGCCAAGCCTTACCCTATTCATTTTAGTGATTTTAGGTGTGCCCAGCACCACATCAGACTGAACAGATATGTTGATGCGGAACTGAAAATGTAGGTAGATTCCATAAAGTAACATTTACTGGGAAGTGGGGGGGAAATATATGACTGTTTCCTAAGCAGAGGCACTGTTCTTAAAGCTCCTTTATTGCTTCAGTGGGTTTAAGTATGATGTGAATAACAACTGGGCAACATATGTATTAAACTGAGCAAAACCATGAAATGCCGAATTGCAGGCTCTGTCCTTGAACTCCTGGCCCATTCTATTGTTGTTTCTGTGTCAAATAACACATATGCCACCTTCCTTTTCCTGGGTGCTTTTGAGCAGAACGTGAGCTTGCATACCAAGTGATGCATAACAGCAAGGTGCAAGGATGCGTACAAGGATGTGTGCTGAATTGTAGCATGCAGAGCATGTAATGCATTCTTATTTATTTTTGTATACTACCATAATAAATCCACTTTGCAAATATTAGGTTTGAATGTATTAATTGATGTATGCCTGTTGTGTTTTATGAGTGGGTGACTGTAGATATAAAATCATCAAAAAATAAAATAAAAACACGGCTCAAAAGAGTGCTGGGCAGGGCCTTAACATCTCTGTAATCTTCCCAAGGAGAAATAGGTCTCTATTTTCAGGGAGGCTCAAGGGAGTAAGTGTTCAATGCATATTCCCCTTTACTAGTACTTTAGGTAGACAGCAGTGGGGATTTTCCTTTCCAGCAAGGCCTTCTTTTTCCTAGGAACAAGTGACACACTTGTCATGTAGCCTATCAGAGTTGGTGACATTAATGAGAGCTAATAAAGCTAATTCAGCGTTTATTTTACTTGACTTGAGTGACAGTGTGCCATACTCTGAATTAGCTCTACTCGCTTTCAGTGCTATTATTACATAGTGAAGTCTGATTGGCTACAAGACCTGAAATCAAGAACTTATTAGAAAGAAAAACTAGCGCCAAAATAGCAGTGGAAGGAGGCTGAATAAACCATTTGAACAGGTGTGAAAGGATATTTGTATTAGATAGACATCCTCAATCTGGTATCCCCCAGCTGTTTTGGGTGACATTTCCTGCCAGCCCCAGCCAGCAAAACCGGACGCTCATCAGCCCCAGCATCATGCGCCTATCCTGGCTGGGGCTAATGGGAACTGTAGCCTATAGTTCAAAACAGCTGGAGGGCACTGGGTTGGGGGGAAGGCTAGTGTTAGGGAGCATCCGGGCCTGCCAAAACTCTTCTTTCCCATCTGAATGCTTTGCCTGTGCATGCTCAACTCAGATTTCATTTTAATTGAAAATGGCAAAGATTCATCACCCTCTTCAGCTTTTCATATAGCTTTCTGATCTGCCTTCAGAGACTATGTCCAGACTGGGGAAAATATTAGTAACAATGAATAAACATCATCAGCTTTTAAGATTTGATGGATGTCAAGCTATCTTTTCCTGACTTAAGACATCTTGCCATTGCAAGCCTTGAGAATTTCCATCATTACTTCCCCATGAAACCAAAAACCTTTATCTGTCTCTCACCAAAGACTGCAGAAAAACTTAGCAGCTACTAGATAAGAGAATGGGTCTTTATTAAAGCATTTTGAGGTTCTTTTTATATAATCAATTTTTTTTGTAAAGTTTTCAACATAGAATACAATAAAAGCCAAACTAAACTAGATAAAAATAAAACAGAAAGGGAAGGTAGAAAGAAAAACAAAAACAAAAACCAAGCCCTCTGTCAAGTTTGTATCTTAACCCTTATCCCACACAAAGTAGGGTCTCACCTGTGAGCTTCCCCCTTTTTACTGTGGGGTGGGGCAAAGATTTCAGCTACACCTGTTCTGTTCAGCGGCACTTAGTTCTGAGAAGACATGCATAGGATTGCACTATCAGGCAGGATACATGATAGACGTTTACAAAATGTATGCATGGTTTCATAGGAGCCAACTTTAGGGGCTGAGGTCCTTTCAGCCCCGCCCCCAATAAAATATTTGAGGGAGCTGCCCCCCAAAAGTTGATGGGTATTGCAAGTGCATGTGCCACATATTATGATCGATTATTCAGGCCAGGGCTTACCTGCCCCTTCCCAATATTTTATTCAAGTTGGGACCCCCTGCATAGTTTAAAAGAATGGCCAGAGCACCCCCACCAGTAATCCTAGACCACCTGGCTATCCAATGAAATTGATTGTCATTGGGTTACACAAAATATATTTAAAAATATGGAATTGGTTGCCTCTACATCACATTGACTCTGGCTCCACCTACCATTGGTGTCTCCCTGCCTTCTGGTCCACCAATCCTGTTGATCAGTGGTTATTCCCCATGTTAGCTAAAAGGAATATCCATTTCAGGAGCAGTATGCCATTGAATGCCAGTTAATCGGAGCAGGATAGCTTCACACCTAGCTGCTGCTGCTGGTCTTCCCATAAGAGCTGGCTGACTGAGGTGGGAAGAAGGAAGCTGGGTTAGATTAGCCTCTGGTGAGTCCAGTAAGGCCTCTTCCTTTCTTCTCAGCTCATCAATAGTATTCCTGAGCTTTCCATGCGACCATTTAAAAACTCAACAGAAGCTAAGAAGCGCCGACCTGATTTCTCTCCTTCCCTGCGTGAGCTTTGCAAATATTTTTATTTAATGTCCAGCTCCTCTTGTTCTAGGGCAGAATGTTTCATATCATTGATCTACCAGCAGGTGGCTATTTCAACATTACACGATGCACGCTGAGAGCCAGAGATTGCATAGCAAAACCTGTGTCGGAGAAAAGGCGAGGAAGCATTTGCACAAGGGGATGGGAGGAGGATAATTTTGCAGCGAAAACCCGAGTGTATGGGCACAGTCTTCAAATTATTTGTCATTCCACAGTCTTCACATTACTTATCACCACTCTCCCTCCTGTCCCATAAAAAAACCACTAACAAAAACAAGCGGGGAGTGGAAACAACAATAGCCACTTCATGAAAGGAGGAAATACCATTTCTCCCTGGTGTCAATAAATAAATTTCCTGAGTGTAGCTGCCAGGTCAGTCCCTTAAGATATCGAAAGCAAGAGGGGAGATTGACAGCTTTAATTGGAACACTGTCTATTGCTGCAAGCATGCAAGTCTTTAAAACAGAGTCATAAAACTAACAGACTGATCTTTTGCAGTCCTTCTTCCAACTGAAAGGAAGTATGTAGATTTGAATTTACTAGCATTCACCACTTGTTTCTTCGTACACCTCTTTTCTTATTCTTGACATTCAGTACAGTCTATAGATTCCAAGCACTTTAGAGTAGGGACCTGCCTTAAGAACATAGCATAAAGAATGCCTTTCTGGGTCAGACCAAAGGCCTATTTAGGCCAGCATCCTGTTTGCCTCACTGACAGATGGTCATGAAAAATTTACAAGCGGCACTTGCTGGAAGTGCAACACCAGGGATCATTCAGTTTGTAAGTTAAGGGTTAATTTTGTTTGTATTAAAGTCAACTAGCCAAGAAGGAGATGGGTGGAGGTGTTGCTTAGAAACCCGGCATGGGCACATAATCTCTGCTGATGTAGCATGTGTCCTGATTGGCTCTACAGTTCTGAGTGAGTTTTCCTCTGTATGTTTGGTTGAATGACTCCCTGCTATGTACAAGTCCTGAAGTAAGAAAGACAAACCTTGTTTATTTATCCTCAAATTAAATGAAGGAAATGGCCATGAAATTCACCAGAAATTATTGTGTCTGAAGACTTGTTTTGGTAGCACATGATGGTTCACCACATTTAACAGTAAATGTTAGGATTTAATGAAATCCTTTACTGGAGATGCTGTGGTTTGAAACTAGAGGTTTAAGCATGCAAAGCATTTTCTAGAAATGCGTTATATGCTCCAAATGAATAGACCACTGAATAAAACATAATGAATTATTCATAAACATTCACCTGTTTGGTTTTTGTTTACAACCTGTATTTGAGTGAATTATAACTGTCTTCATTCAGTCTTTTAACCATTTTCATGCAATTAATATTGGATTTGAAGATCCAGGTTGTTTTTCTTTGAACACCCAGTTCACCTGCATTTATCTGTGCTTCAGTGGATAGTGAGAGCTTACAAAAACAGGTTTTCAACTTATGTGTGTCCTTGCTTACAAACTCAGAGCCTACTTCATGCATTTATTTCTTTTACCTGGAAAATTTCCTTCAAGCTTTTGAACATTTCTCTCATCTACTACAAACATTAGTCAATTCATTAAAAGCTAATTCTAAATTATAACTTTTGAGATCTCAATGTGCTAACTGACCCCCCAAGTGTCCCTATTTTCTAGGGACATCCCTGATTTAGAGAAGCCGTCCTGGTTTCTGATTTAATCCTAGAATGTCCCACTTTTCCTTATGATAGTCCTACTTCCATTGGAAAAATGTTGGAGGGTATGGAGTTATCCAATCCCTGAGCCATCTAAAGGCAATCCTGCATAAGGAAGTTTTTTAAAAATGTTTAATGTTTTATTATGCTTTTATATATGTTGGAAGCGGTATAAATAATAAAATTATCATTATGGGGTGGGGTGTCCCTATTTTCATTGGAGAAATGTTGGAGGGTATGTGGCAACCTATATTCTGCAATAGAAAGGCAGTCAGATGTTCATTCATATTATACAAGTTTACTTAAAAGAAGGAGAGTATTATTAAGCCATAAGTGAGAGTTGAATGCATGACTGGACTTGACTATTTAATTTACAAGCCGGACTTTATTTATTAGCTTGCTGAAGAACTAGTTCTGACATTCCTTTCCTGTCCTCCAACTGTGCTTATCATGTACGCAAATAAAATAAAGGAGTAAAATGGCAATTCTTTTTTCAGTTAAGTAGTATGATATTCTCATTAGGTGAGTCCCATTCTCAAAACCTTTATGAAACTGAGATTGCAGTTTATGCACCGATAAGTTAACCAAATAGGTTAATTGCTGAATTATATATAGAAACATAGTGATGGTTGTCTGTTAAGAGTGAGTTGGCTGAATTGCATTCCATCATTATAATGAAGAATCAGCTTATAAGTTATAGGGTTTAAGGTTATAAAATGGTTCAATTGACTGATCTGAAACTTGGCAGTATAGGAAATGAAAGACTGAGGATAGTTGATGGTGAATTTAGGGCTTAAAAAGATAAAAGGTGGCTTCTTTTGAGCAAGTTTTAGAAGACATCTGAAGGCAGAGCTGTATCGGGAAGTTTTTTATGTATAACATATTATTTTTTTAGATTTTGCTGGAAGCCATCCAGAATGGCTGGGGAAACCCAGCCAGATGGGTGGGGTATAAATATTAAAATTATTATTAAGTTAAATATTTGATGAGTGACTGTCATGAACTAGAGCTATCTAGCAGAAAGTCAGTATGCCAAGTTCAAAGTCAGGGTGGGTGGGAGAGGTTGGTCAATTCACACAAGCAAAGTCCAAAGGTCAAGAAGCACAGCTCCGTGTCCATCCAAGTAAGCCAAGTCCAGCAGTCAGGATGCAGTCCAGAGTCAAACCTTAGAGGTCCAGGAGCATCCAAGTCAAGATCCATCAACATAGGCAGTTGAACAGACCCAGCACCTCTGCTTTGCTTCCTTTTTATGCATTGCATGCTGACTGCAGCATCTGGGCTTGATGAGGCATGTGACCCTCACCTGTTCCAATCCTCCTCTAGCTGAGGAATCACACCTCCTCCCAGAGCTAACGAGCTCCACCCGGCCAGCTGAGAGCTGGGCTGGGAGCCTTTGCCTGCCTCAGCCTTCTGGAGCGCCACTCCTGCTGCTCCCTATGCCTCAGAGCCTGCCGTGTTTGTGGGGACAGGGGCCTCTCTGGCGAAGGGTCCTGCTGCTCTGGTTCCTGTGTATTGACCTCCACCCCCTTGCCCATCCTACATTACCCTGTGAGTACTTACAACACCAACTTCTCCTTCTGCATCCCCTGCTTGCCCCGGTTTGGCCCAGTCCTAGCTACACCCCTCACTGGGATCCTCTTCCTCCTTCCCATTGTCCTGCCAGTTCACAACACTGGCATTTTAACAGGTGCTGCACATATTACGCCCCATAGGCTTTGCCAGGGTGGTTTTCCCAGGTGAATTTCTTCATTCATACTGCATCTTTTTTGGGAAATGTCTTTTGTTAGGTCAAGGGGAGTATCTGCTGTGTGTTTTCTCTAACAGTAGTGTAACTTGTTTGCAGTTTTTATTTAAAAAAGACATTTTTGTGGTCAGTGATAGTCAACGGATTTGTTTGTTCTGTTGTTGCTAGAGAATGGTTTCTGGACTGGCTCGCCTTAGCCTGTGGAAGTATAGAAGTCTGTTGTTGCTAGGCGAGATCCTCACAGACCAGGCCTCAGTCTTAGCCAGTGTGGTGTAGTGGTTAAGAGCGGTAGTCTCGTAATCTGGTGAACCGGGTTCGCGTCTCCGCTCCTCCACATGCAGCTGCTGGGTGACCTTGGGCCAGTCACACTTCTCTGAAGTCTCTCAGCCCCACTCACCTCACAGAGTGTTTGTTGTGGGGGAGGAAGGGAAAGGAGAATGTTAGCCGCTTTGAGACTCCTGAAGGGGAGTGAAAGGCGGGATATCAAATCCAAACTCTTCTTCTTCTTCTTGAAGAGCTGGCAGTACAGGTAGGGCAAGAGGTTGGAATAGATGAGAAAGGAGACAGGGAAAAGAAACCACAAAAAATGAATAAAAATGCTTTGAGAGGAGTGGAAGGTATCGATGAGGGGAACAGTGGCTAGATTTCTGATGCACAGGTTTTGAAGGCACAGGACTGCCAGGGTGCACCCTTACTTCCGGAACCCAGTGCTGGAAGTGCGCTCCCAGAATTACATTGGCAGCTTCTAGAAGTGCAGCCATAGCGGTCTGCAAAGGCTCCTCCTTCTACGGAGGGGAAGCAGCAGGAGGAGCAGAAGTCCAGATGATGTGTGCAACGACATTGTGCATGATGCCCGGACATGACATTGTGAGCGACATCAGTCGTCACAAATTCTTTTCCGAGTCTGCATACCTGCTACTGACTGAGCATATCGGATATGTGCACTCATACATCTTCAGATACACTGAAACAGAAGTCACCAGACCCTTATATATTAGTGGGAGGGTGGGGTTTTTCTCAGAAGGGTTGTAGGAGATGGGTGATTGACTCAATGGGTATGGTAAATCTGTTGATGACTGTTAACGACTGCAATTAGTCCTACAGGAAAAAGCAAGGGATAGTATGCAGATGACAAGCACTGTGGCTGATTCTCTTCCTAGCCCGCAGCCAGCTATGGACCTTTTGTTGTATTGTAAAGAATATACTGCTGTATTGCAGATTTCTCCTTTTCATTGCAGGTGTGCTGCCCTCGCTGTCAGTGGCAGGACAGCAATCAAGACAGGGCTACTGTGTGAACAGGGCAGAGTAATCTTTAGCAGATGGGTCTTGCCATCAAATTCCATAGTTTAAATTACCTTGTCAAAATCTTTAAAATGTCAATTCAATCTTCCTGTAATGTGAGCTAAGATGGCACCTGCAATACAGAAAAAGCATTCTGAGCTTCTTCTCAGTTACAAATGAGGTTTTTCTTACTCAAATGGATGTTTATATGTTGTATGGCTGGTTGAAAAGAATGATTTTTTAATGCCAGAAAGCTTGAGGCCAAGGAGCCTCATAGAATGACAATGTCGGGGGGGGGGGGGAAATGTCTGTTTTGGTATCCGCTGTTAAATAATAAAAAGTAGAAATGAGGACTTCTGCAAACTCCATAACCTAAAGCCATAAACTTGATTGATTGAATTTGTATACCGCCCTGTACCCACAGGTCTCAGGGTGGTTCACAGAATAAACTCAAAATATAAAACCATAAAATACATAATAAAAAAGTAACAACAACCCAATTACCCCCCCCCCCCATTTAAGGGCAAAATGAACCAGGAAGTTCTCCTATGCAAGCCTGTCAGAGAGAGAAAAGAGGAGAGCTGAGCGCTAAAAATAATATTTCCAAATTTGATGAATGGGGATTAAAATGGCAAATGCAATTCAGTGTAAGCAAATGTAAAGCATACCCTCCAACATTTCTCCAATGACAATAGGGACGTCCCATTCCATAATCATAATTTTACTATTTACACCCTACACAACTTGTTGGGTTGCCCAACACTCTGGGCAGCTTCTAACATATAAAAAACACAATAACACCACAAACATTTTTTTTTTTAAAAAAGAAACTTCCCTATACAGGATTGCCTTCAGATGGCTCGGGGGTTGGATAATTTCATACCCTCCAACATTTCTCCAATGAAAATAGGGACATCCTAAGGGGAAATGGTACATTTTTGGATCAAATCAGAAACCAGGAATGGCTTCTCTAAATCAGGGACATCCCTGGAAAATAGGGACACTTGGTGGGTTTGGTGTAAAGTGTTGTGCACTGGGCAGGAAATCCTAATTTCACATATATGCTAATAAAATATGAACTGGTTGTGACTTACTGGGAATGAGTCTTTGCGGACACAATGGTTAGCTCCATTAAGATTGCTGGCCCAGCGTGCAGCTGCTGCGAAGAAAGCAAATTCTATGTTATGGATCATTAGGGAAGTGATTGAAAATAAAGCAGCCAATATCATAATGCCATTACTGCTGTTGTTATACAGTTAAGGGAATTTAACAAATGACCCTTAAAAATAAAAAGTAACCAAGAAGTGATTGGAAAGTTTTGAACTTTAAGATTCTGTGGCGAATTAGGTGTTCCTTGCCTAAATTTCATTTTTGAAATTTCAATGGGAAAACTAGGAAATTTGCCAGATAACATTCTGTGTATGAGTAAGAATTAATTTCAGCTTTGCTTGTAACCCTCTGGATCATATCTTCTTCCCTAGCATTAAGTAGGGACATCCAGACCTCTCTCTAGTGTTGCTAACTTCTGACCGTGTTATGGTGAGCAGCAAGACAAAAGCCTACAATGAGCAAATTTATTGAACAGTGCAATTCTTTTATATATATATATATATATATATATATATATATATATATATGCTTTCGTAGATTTTCACGGGTACAGGAATGCAGGTTTTGGTGTCCTCGGGTGTCTTCCCGTGTAAAAGTTGGGGTGTCTAGGCGACGTTTCGACGAGGTCTCACTCGTCATCTTCAGGCTGGTGCTTTCGGCTTCTTGTTACTGGAACAGAGCAGGATCTCAGTGTTTGAGTTCCTATAAATACTGTTGAGGGGGTGTGGTGTATAGCCTCCAATGTTCTGGGCAGAGAGGAAGTTCCCAGGCTAGTGTGCCTTTTCTTCTTTTGTTCCTTAATTACTTGAGGGATATCTTGAGTGATTTCTTGAGTGATATCCTGAGTACCACTTAGGTGGGTCATTAGGTGTGGATTAGTTGCTAAAGTCTTTGTGTCTTGACCTCTTGAACTTTGTGAAGAGTTTTTCTGAGAAGATGGCTGTACTGCACTTAGTTGTGCTCTGGCTTGGCTTCGTGTATAGGGGCGAGCTGTGGTTTTGTGGCCTGTGTCAGCCAGATCTGTGTAGGGATTGCAGGGGGGTGCAGCATCCGGAGGTGCCACCATGGTTTGGCTACTGGATGGTGTCTGTAATTTATCTGTGGAGAGGGTCTGGGTTTGGGTCTGGTGTGGTTGATTGGTGATAGCGTTCTGTGTGCCTCTGGATCTGGTGTCAGTTTTTGTGGGGAGGGCTAATTTCCAGATGTCTGGCAAGCGGGATGTGTCGTCACGCTTGTTCATGTTGTGAGGGTGTTTCTCTATCTCGATGGCTTCCATGATTATTCTCTTGTGGTGATGTTCCATGTTAAAGAGCAATTTGGAATCTGCAAAATTAATTTCGTGTCCTGTTTCTTTCATGTGTTGGAAAAGAGAGGAAGTTTTTTCTTCTTTTTTGACAGCATTCTTGTGTTCTGCGATACGTGCATTTATTCGTCTGTTTGTTTGTCCAATGTACGTGGCTGGGCAGACTTTGCAGGGTATTTCATAGACCCCTTGGTTTTCCAACTGGATTTTATCCTTGGGGTTTCTGAGGATATTGGCTATTTTTTGGTTGGTGCAAAAGGCTGTTTTGATATTGTGTTTATGGAGGATTTTGCTAATTTTACATGCACAATCACACCACCACCCTGCACAAATAAACTCCGTAGCCAAGACTCTCATCTCCAGAACCAAACGCCTGGCTGACAAAGACCACTTGACAACTGAGTTACAGAATCTCTCAAATGTGTTAATTGCCAATGGATACCAGCAAAACAGGGTTACGAAGCTAATCCAAAAAGAAACACCCCCCAAAAACCAAGACACAGAAGAAAACAATGGCATGGCCCTCCTTCCTTATATCAAGGGCACTACAGATAAAATTAGCAAAATCCTCCATAAACACAATATCAAAACAGCCTTTTGCACCAACCAAAAAATAGCCAATATCCTCAGAAACCCCAAGGATAAAATCCAGTTGGAAAACCAAGGGGTCTATGAAATACCCTGCAAAGTCTGCCCAGCCACGTACATTGGACAAACAAACAGACGAATAAATGCACGTATCGCAGAACACAAGAATGCCGTCAAAAAAGAAGAAAAAACTTCCTCTCTTTTCCAACACATGAAAGAAACAGGACACGAAATTAATTTTGCAGATTCCAAATTGCTCTTTAACATGGAACATCACCACAAGAGAATAATCATGGAAGCCATCGAGATAGAGAAACACCCTCACAACATGAACAAGCGTGACGACACATCCCGCTTGCCAGACATCTGGAAATTAGCCCTCCCCACAAAAACTGACACCAGATCCAGAGGCACACAGAACGCTATCACCAATCAACCACACCAGACCCAAACCCAGACCCTCTCCACAGATAAATTACAGACACCATCCAGTAGCCAAACCATGGTGGCACCTCCGGATGCTGCACCCCCCTGCAATCCCTACACAGATCTGGCTGACACAGGCCACAAAACCACAGCTCGCCCCTATACACGAAGCCAAGCCAGAGCACAACTAAGTGCAGTACAGCCATCTTCTCAGAAAAACTCTTCACAAAGTTCAAGAGGTCAAGACACAAAGACTTTAGCAACTAATCCACACCTAATGACCCACCTAAGTGGTACTCAGGATATCACTCAAGAAATCACTCAAGATATCCCTCAAGTAATTAAGGAACAAAAGAAGAAAAGGCACACTAGCCTGGGAACTTCCTCTCTGCCCAGAACATTGGAGGCTATACACCACACCCCCTCAACAGTATTTATAGGAACTCAAACACTGAGATCCTGCTCTGTTCCAGTAACAAGAAGCCGAAAGCACCAGCCTGAAGATGACGAGTGAGACCTCGTCGAAACGTCGCCTAGACACCCCAACTTTTACACGGGAAGACACCCGAGGACACCAAAACCTGCATTCCTGTACCCGTGAAAATCTACGAAAGCATATATATATATATATATATATATATATATATATATATATATATATATACACACAGTGCAATTCAGAGGTGCAAAACAGAGGTATCCGGGAGCTTTCCGCCCAGTGCCCCCCTCCTCCTTTCAGACTCGGGGGTGATTTATGGGCAACCGCGGGTGAGGCAGCATCTTCCCACCCTCTGGGAAGAAGAGGGAGGCTGATATACTCCCCATAATCAGCCTCTAATTACCTCGTGCGAGCTGGATAGATGGTATTGTCGGCCATCTTCCAAGGCGCCCCTAGCGGTCTCCCGGTTATGCTTCTAGTCTTCTGCTTAGTGTAAGTGTGGGGTTTTGTGTCGGTGTCACTTGTGCATAGGCGCCGACTCCATGGGGCTTGAGGGGGCCCGAGCCCCCTCAAAAATTCGTTTGGGGGGGCTCCGCCCCCCCAATAATCTCCGGCGCCCCTCCAGCAGAGCGCCATCGCCGCCCCTCCCCCAGCCCAAAATGCACAGGGAGGGGCGGGCTGCATGCCTCCTGCCCTCCCTCCCGAGCAAAAGCTCCACCCAATTTCCTTTGGAGCTGATTAATAGTCGCAGCACGCTCTCCCCTATTCGCTCACGAGGAGGCGGCGCCACTTTATTTGCATATTCATGAGCTTATTTATTATTCATGAGCTTTCCTGGGCCCCCCCAATATTTTTTATAAGTCCGCGTCCCTGCACTTGTGTGGGTTCTCTTTCTATTTGCTTGTTATATTTCCTTGGAGGTGAGAGTGGTTGGGGGTGGCCTAGGGTGTGGTTTGTTGTCTTTGGTTGACTGTAGTGAGATTTGTTTATATGCATGAGGGGATGGATTTTGGGGTCAGGTAAGCCAGAGCGCTGCTCTGGTTTCGTCAGAAGCGGCTTAGTCATGCTGGCCACATGACCCGGAAGCTGTACGCCGACTTCCTCTGCCAGTAAAGTGAGATGAGCGCCGTAACCCCAGAGTTGTCTGCAACTGGACCTAAAGGTCAGGGGTCCCTTTAACTTTAAGCCATATTGATTCGTATGCTGTCGACGAATTCTTGTTGTTGTCTTGTTGGGCTATGTACGTATGTGATAAAGGAGAACCATATTGCAGTGAAGGTGAAGGCATTTTCTCTTTGTCCCTGTGTCAGTTTCAGTTTATTGGTTAGTTTTTCTAGTAAGGTTGTTTCCCATACTATTTGATACCATTGGTTCATACTTACTCCTGACAGGTCTCTCTAGTGTTGGCTATGATGCTTCTGGCTGCTGAGAGTAGGTGGGTTATGAGCTCTTTAAAATGTGAGTGGGCATTATTATCGTGGAAGATGTTCAGTAGGGCCAGTTCTGGGGTGACTTGATTAGTTATAATTAGTGGAGAAAGTTCATAGCTTGAATAGCAAATCCCAGGCTCATTTTCCTGCACTGCTGGGTGCTCTCTCTCTCTCTCTTTCTCTCTCTCTCTCTCTCTGTGTGCGTGTGTGAGAGAGAGTTATACAGTAAACAGATACAGAAATCACCGAAAGACTGTAAAAGTAGAACCCCATGATGCCATTCATAGCAGTCACTTCCCAGAACAGAACTTCACTTTCAGGTACATTTTCTTTCAATGAATTCATTTGAGCAAAAAGCATACAAGAGCATTCTCAGTGTGAATGTTGCTTACAAGGCTTTCAAAGGAACTGTACCATCAAATTAGGTATTTTTGTAATTACCAAAGTTCTTCAACCACGTAAACTTTAAAAAAAGTTTTGGATTCATGCAGTGTCTATACGTTTTTGGCTTCATTTGTCATATTGTGGGATTTATTTGTCAAACTGAAGCGAACAACCAGAGCTTTAGAAATCTATGAAATCAACATTTATTTATTTATTTTTTAAGCTGACCTTCCTTTGCACATGCATCAACTTCAACTATCATCTTTTTTTTTGGAGTGGCTGTCATTGCACAGAGAAATTTGAAATTGATGATTTTAAAAATAAGTTTCAAGGTTAGGTTTTGGAATGCTGTGAAGTCAGAAGTCAGGCACAGAAAGAATAGTTTGTCTCTTGAGATCAGCTAATGTACTTTCCTAGTGACAAAGAAGAGAGCACTGGTGGTGTCAGCATAGACCCAAGGGTCTGCTCCGTCACATTGCAAAACAAACCTGACATTTAGAACAATCTCATTGCTAACATAGGATTGCCCTGTCCAACTTTGTAGAAACCTACAAACTAGCAAATGACACGATCTATAACTGATACAGGATAATTTCCATATAGGTGTAGCGGCAGTCTGTTGTGGCAAAGAAAAAGTCTCATGGGCACCTTAAAAACTAACATGTTTTCTTGCCATGTGAGTCTGCAACTTAATCAGATGCCATTCAGATGAAATGGGCTCTAGTCCATGGAACCTTATGCTATAATAAAACTTGCTAGGCTTTAAGACTCTGTATGTGTGTTTGTAATATTTTTAACAGACATTAATCATCCCTAAAGCAGTAAATGACATTGTTAAGAAATTTGCTAGAAAGCCAGCCATCCCAAAATCTGTGTTCATGGAATATACATAGCTTGCTGTGCCTCTTGTTTTGTGATGGGTATGAACTATATCTGCTCTGTGAGTTTGCTATAAAGGGCTTTCTTGAACAATACAATCAAATTTTCTGGAGACAAATTGATTATCTGATTTTACAGTATTTAGCAGGACTGCTTGAAATTGATTGTCTGATGGCCCAAGGAATGTATTCCTATCATCTTGTAATCTGGCATGTTAATTAACCCCATCTTGATTTTTTCTTCTTCTGGCAAGCAGTGTATAAGCTTTTTCTGCTGTATCATAAGCATGTAATGTTGTGGGTGCAGCAGAAATGATCTGAAACATTCCAGCTCTTAAGTAAGAACTACTCTATTGGTTATGAAGCATTTGAAAATTACATGGCAAAAGCTTAAGAATGATGCAGTACAAAACCAGCATATACTTATCTCAGCTTGTCATTTGGGCCTGACACCTGAGTAGTACCTCTTGTAGCATCAAAAACTGTGTGTATACTGTTTTTTTTTTGCTTGTTTATATAGTCATGCTTCAGTAAATAGTTCTTGGGTATCTTTCAAATGAACACTGCTTTAAACCCCCCACTCCACAATGAGTGATATTGAGTGTCCCAGAAGTGGACTTCCCCACCCTGCCTCATGCAGTTCCCTTTGCCCCTCCCCCCAAAAAAAACTTCCAGAGGAGCCCCCTACTCTACAGAGCTGTGGGGCACACAGAAGGAGGAGAGGGAGGAGGACTCCTGTTGTGCAGGAGGCACCCCATTCCACTAACAGATGAGCACAGCTGGAAATTGTCCATTATATACTAAAGAAGTTCTGCAAAACTGCACTTGCGTTGCTCGCACTCATATGAATCATTCTGTCCCAAAGCACTTAATTGCTGCTGAAAAATACAGTGAGCCACAACAAATAATGTGTCCACTGTGCTTCTTTATTGTTGCTATGATGGCTGTTATGACCACCCATTAACCACCATTAGGAAACGTTGGGTTGGAACCTCCAGATTAAATTAGTTATACTTCAGGCTTAATGGAGTTAATCAGACTCATGTTCTTCATGACTAACAATATACATTGCTCACTTAGGGAGCGATCAAAACTCAGGATCTGCCAGGATGAGTGGACTTTGGAATTTGCAGATCTCAGACTTAACTGGTCCAGCGGGATATATGCCAGCTGAAGTTGTTCATCCTGGCCCAGCCAGAGATATGCCAGCATAGGTTCTCCATCCTGGCTTACTCAGAGCTCAGGGGAACATTCCAGGTAGGTGTGTCCCAGAGTGGTGGTGGCCATGGCAGAGGTCTGACAGGGAAGAGGGGAAACTTACCTCTACTCCAGGCTCCGCTTGGCTTAGCCATGCAACTTAACAACCTATAATAATGTAAGGAGAGCCTCCTGGACCAGGCCAAAGTCTCATCTAGTCCAGCATCCTGTTGTCACAGTGGCCAACCAGATATATGTCGGAAACCCACAAGCAGGATTCAAGCAGAAAAGCACTACTTCTGCCCTGTGGATTCCACCAACTAGTATTTAGAAGCATTGCTGCCTCCAACTAGGGAGGCAAAGAATAGTAGTAGTAATTATTATTATTATTATTATTATTATTATTATTATTATTATTACCCCGCCCATCTGACTGGGTTTCCCCAGCCACTCTGGGCAGCTTCCAACAAAAGATTAAAAATATATTAAAACATCAGTCATTAAAAACTTCCCTAAACAGGGCTGCAACCTATAGCCTTCTCTTCTGTGGATGGAAGTGGTTACACTGGCAAAGATGGTGATGTAAGTCAAACTCCATTTTGAAGGCTTTTTTCCCCTCTGTCAGGCTTGGGCTGCCTGAGCTGGCAATAGCCCCACTCCTGAATAGAGTTTATAATGGGGTAAGTTACACTGGCACTGGTTTCCTCTAGTATGGATTGCTCTGCCTATCTGGATCCAACCCACAGGGCACAATTTTCAGGGATCCGGCACTGTAGGATTAGAGCCTTTCCAAAGGAGGATCATGGTCTTTGCAGGGTTGCATTTTTGGTGAATCAGGTGGGTACTACATACCTGGGCAGTTTGCACAAAATAAAAGAGCCCATCAGGCATCTGATTTAGGGGATGACTGGAAATCAAGGAAGAGGGCACAGGAAAGTGGTACCCACACAGCTCCAGTAGCTGGATTGAACCTTAGCCTCCATTTCAGTTTTGTATGTTTCACTGTTACTTGTGTCAGTTTGCATTAACCTCTAGTATGTTTATTCCAAATTCTCCCTGTTGAGAAATACTGGGCAAAGATACAGATCTTTTCTGTATAGCTATAGGGGCTGTCATTGATCACAGCATGTGCAATGTCATGATTTATTTAGAGAACGTATAGGTAGTTTGTGGGTGGGGGAATAATGGATGAGACAGCTGGTGGTAATTCCCAATAGCTAATCCCCTGTGCACCTATTTATTTCTCCTTGAGACAGTTTGTAAGCAAACTGTCTGTAGCCTGAAATGTGTAAAGCTTTACAGTGCTATCCTTAATATGACTCACTTTCCTTTTATTTATGCAACACTCTAAAAAAAAATGTGCCAGGGATTTTGCAGAGCAAATAAATAACATATGATTCCTGGCAACTGGACCTTTTGAAATCTCATTTTAGCAATGGTGTCATCGAATGAAAACAGTGTTTCAGTTTTTCACAAATGCTGAAATTGGAGCTGTGAAGGAGCCATGGTACTGGAATCTTTGCTGCTCAAGCCATTTGAGAAGTCAAGAAGGCAGGTTCCCTTTTCCTGTTTATCCTGTTCTCACAGTGTCCAAACAAATATAATCAATCAATCAATCAATCAATCAATCAATCACCTTTATAGCCCACTATATATTTATAACCTACTATCAAACTGCTAATTTCAAGGTTGCTAGAGACAGAACTTTCAACCGTCAAATGCCTGGGAAAACAGCAATGCTTTTAAATTTATCCTGAACATTAATACTGAGGGAATGCCTATGGGAGATGCCT
The DNA here is from genome assembly GCF_964234715.1 of Podarcis melisellensis. Taxonomy (NCBI): domain Eukaryota; kingdom Metazoa; phylum Chordata; class Lepidosauria; order Squamata; family Lacertidae; genus Podarcis; species Podarcis melisellensis. The sequence continues at coordinate 39,467,446 of NC_138543.1, forward strand.
AAGGGGAGCCTGCAAGCAAAACCTGAGTGCAAGAGCCCTCTGCCCTCCCATAATTTCCAGCAACTGGAAACATACTGATTCTGATCATGGAGGCAGAGCATGGCTATCCCTCACTTCCATGAAATTAATCTAGTCTTCTATAAAGCTGTCCAAGTTGGTGGCCATCACTGCCTCTTGTGGGAAAGAGTTCCACAGTTTAATCATGCGCTCATAGCTGTCAACTTTTCCCTTTTCTTGCGAGGAATCCTATTCAGAATAAGGGAATTTCCCTTAAAAACAGGAAACGTTGACAGCTATGCATGCACTATGTGATGAATCATGTGTTCTGAATCATGCAGCATTCAGTTTCACTGAGTGTCCATGAATTCTAATGTTATTTTTGTTTATTTATTACAATTATATACCACCTTTATCTTCTAAGGAGCTCAAGCTGGTGCTATGAGAAAGGGAGAAAAACTGTTCTTTATCCAGTTTGTCCATGCAATGCATAGTTTTATACACTTCCGTAATACCACATCTTATTCACATTTTCTCTAAACTTAAATGCCCCAAATGCTGTAACCTTTCCTCATTTTGTACAGGCACAGCTTGACCCAGAATGTTCCCCAATGCCTAACAAATCCAAAGCCCTCTTCCCAACATAACCACCTGGATACATGCCTATCTAACTGGCCCTGCGCTTGGGTAGCATTTCAGAGAATGCTACCTTGGAGGTCCTCTTGTAATACAATGACTTCCACCTGTGCTGTGGGGCTTTCTTTCTCCCCCTCTCCCCCACACTTGGTATATACACCTGAAATCTTTTCTGGGTCCCCCCCCAACCCTCTGGAGCAGACTATTTTTTTTGGCGCAGGAGCTACAGCTTGATAAGTCCCAACGCAATGCCACACCAGTAAACAGGGAGGAAACTGCTACCCCACTCTCACCCCATATATTGCCAAAGTGGATTTTAATGGTATTCTTTTTGACTTACTGACAACTTGTTCTTGAAAAAAGGAGAAGGAAATATACTCGAAGGATCAAGGATCTATATTTAATCAATTCCCAAGCCTGCTTCAGTCATGTTTCACACCAAAAAACCTCATTCTCAGCTAAAATATTGACATTCCATGCCTGCTTTCCTTGCTTAAATAAATGTCTCAATTATCTTCAATGGATTATATTCATTGCTCTCTTATGTAAGATTGCATTATTGGAAAGATATCACACTTGATGAACTGTTACTGTTTTTAGGATCTATGAATCCTGATGGTTAAGCTGTGAATGGCTGTAGGCTTGCCCCAGCCTACAAGGGCTCTGAATTCTTGAAAGCAAAACACAGTTTCTACACTGCTTATGTATGTGTTTGCTGTGTAGTCACAAATGTTTTCCTCTCCAGAATTCTAGTCCAGGCACACACAGGTTGCTTTGGACTAAAGCAATCTGTATTCCCATGGAACATTTTAACATTGGCTAGTGTAGGGCTCCATCTGGTTTTCATATCACTGAGGCAACTGGTCATAAGAGACCACTGAGGGCACTCTTAAGTTAAGACACTTGCAGTCCTCCCGGCCCAAGATGTCCAGTGACACCAGAAGGCAGTGCCCATTGGAAGTGGTAGGCAAATGGTAGGTAGAGCCAGAACCTTCATCTTATTGGTTTGAAGAAAGAAGGCAGGCAAGTGTGGCCCAACTGAGGGTAGACTGAGGTTGGTAAGGAAGGGCCTCTGCTGCCAGAGGGGCATTTTGACACCCTCCTTTTTGGTATAGAGCATGTGGAGGTATATACGTCAGGTGTGGCAAGGTGCAGGGCAGGCAGCTGAGAGTCAGAACCAGAGACAGGTTGGTGTGGAGAACCTCCAGGATCAAGGCAGGCACCAAACTCTCTGAGAAGTAGGAATTGGTGGGAATGGGGACCGACCAGTGTGGTCATGTCTCCTACTTTATAGAGGAGTGTTCTCTGTTTAACAAGGTATCAGAGGACTGTCTTCTATTTGAAGGGGTCTCTTATTTGGTTCAAGCTTAGTTTAAGGATAATGAGCCACAGGAGGGGAGGAGAGGGATATGCCTTGATGTTGCCCATCACCTGGACAGCAAACTAAGCAGGCACAGAGGTCACATTCTTCCTCTTTAATGGTGAGTTGATAATATTCCTACTATTTCTAAATTTAAATATCTACATTAAATTAGAATATGCAAGTTTTATGTATTCATCTTTATCCTCTTTTGGGGATGGGTGATACATTTCCATTTTCTTTGATGATACTCACACTAGAGTGGACTTATTGGTTGGAAGATATCCTGTGGTCTCTGGAAGAGTTCAAACAGGAGGCCTGTACTACCTGCTCCAGAGCTTGTGAAGTAGTGGCTTCTTCACGCTTGACCAAGCTCAAAAACTCTAGGATTGTTTTTCTCTATACGCCCATTAAATGGCAATATTAATCCATGGAACAGGTTGGTTAAATGAGGGAATGGATGTTCTTTCTTCTCAGACTTCTACTTTCTCTTAACCCAGGGATGGGGAATGCTCAAGGTCTGAGCTGTTTGGCCCTTGAGATGTTATCAGCACAACATTCCTCCCTAGGCCACACACCTCAATGGTCCTGCTCTTCACCCTCAACCACTTTTGCTTGTGTGGAGTGTTCCATTGAATTGTGATAATGTCTCTTGCCCACCTAAATGGAGGATGGGGGGGGGGGTCTGGTGTGTATGTGTGTGTTGAAACCCCTGACTTGTGTGACTGGAATGTATCCTAAAATACAAAAATAAGAAAATTCCTTCCAGTAGCACCTTAAAGACCAACTAAGTTAGTTCTTGGTATGAGCTTTCGTGTGCATGCACACTTCTTCAGATACCTTAAAGTTGGTCTTTAAGGTGCTACTGGAAGGAATTTTTTTGTTTTGACTATGGCAGACCAACACGGCTACCTATCTGTAACTACAAAAATAAGGAGTGGCATCCATGGCTTTGCCCACTTTTGTCTCTGGTCCCCCTTTTGATTCTAGCTGCACCCACCACCTGTGGCCCTGAAAGGTTGCCCACAAGGTTGTCCTCATAGGCTGAAAAAAAAAGAAGTTCCCTACTCTGTCTTAAATAGTGGGAAAGAATCAAGCTCCATAGTCCTGATCCAAGCATTTGTGTGCTCGCTGTCAGGTTGAGCATGTAACATACATTATAGCGTGAGAGGAGATATCCTCTACTGACCCATTTGGTAGCCCACCTGGGTAGTTTCTGGCTCAGAAAACTCACCAGGGAAATAAATGAAGTAGCACAGGATTGCAGTATATTTGTAGAGAGCATTAGTTCAATAATTTTGCACATTGACCTTGCTTCTTCGCAGTAACTTGGCACTAGAAGAACCACAATAAATCAAAGAGCAACTCCTCCTACAGGGACTTCCAAGGCTATCAGGTAGCTGATTATGCTGAACAACAGTTCGAAACCTCACTGCTTTGTTCAAAATGGCACATTAAAATACATAAAGGCCTGCAGCTGTAAGTTCTGTGTCCTTTAGCTTTTTCTGCCCAAAATAATGCTGAGTTATTTTTAACATGTATTATGCAAATGCTGGGTAGACCGGACTTCAATTTGCAAATGGAAAAGAAAAGAAAAAAAGAAAAATCCCGTTCATAAATGCCACATTAGCTGTTGGGTCATACATTTTCATGACAAGTGCATCGAATCAGCTCTCTGGCCATAAGGAAGGCTATACCTGAATGATTAATCAGTATTTGTGTCAGGGACTGGCAGGATGCTGACGAGTGTGCCTTAGGGGAAGGGGAGTTGGAGTCTTACTCAGGAGATAGGGTCAGTGGTTTCTGGCGGCCTGTGCCAGCCAGAAGGCAAGAATCAGACAGGGGAAGTCTCAGAGGTAGAGGAAGGGGAGGAAGAAGCAGGCCAGGCAACTGAAGGACTGGGTGCTTCCTCACCCTCTCCTGCACCATTGTCTCCCAGAACCAGGAGAAAGAGCAGAAGAGCAGAGGAAGTTGCCACACAGGAGGAGTCTTTAGCTACATTTGTGTAGCCCATGATGGGAAGGTACATAAACTGATGGAGAGGGAGTAGTTCCAAAGGGCATGGGCCAGGGAGCAGTTGTCTAAATGCTAGTTTGCTGTGTGTAGGTATCTAGAGCTATAAAAACAACTGTAAGTGTTATGTTTGACAATAAAGAGTGAACTCTCTGCTGTGTGCATTCTTTTGGCTGGAAGCGCCCTTGACAATATATTTATTAAGTGTGACTACTAAGAAGAACATACATGTGCTGAATCAGGAAGGTTATGGGCATCAAATGATAGGACGGAGTCTCAAAGACGTGCTCTCCCAAGCCCACATTCTCAGCAACTTTACCCTCCTGCCTCAGCAACATCTGCACTGGCTTGGTCAGGTCTACAGAATGGAAGATAGCAGAATCCTCATTGTTTTTCTTTGACGGTTCATCTCTCTGTAGCAGGATTTAAGTGCTTCACTTAACAACCATTAGAACCTGGAATGTTCGTTTCGCCATAATAAAACAGACCTAGTTATTGGAAACATTAATATACTCAATGTGACATATTTCTCGCTCCCACTTCCATTTATTGTTTCCATACAGCTATGATGGAGTAGTGTAAAACAAATGCATGGAAATAGTAAGCTTGTGTGATGGGACGATGAGCTGCTTGTGCGTAAAATGCAAGTCCCTCAGAGTTTGATCAGGTTTTCAAACCTCTGCCTGTGACGGAGCCCCTCCAGCATGGCTGCGTCAATCACTAGTAGAATCCGAAAGTGGCTGCTTTCGGAATCTTTTCCAACATAAAAGCTCTTTAACGGAAACACGTCGTCTGGCCTCTCGGCGTGACAGTTTCCGGCGAGGTGTGGGTGTCCCTATAGGAGGTCCTGAGACCTCCCCACTGTTTTCGCTGGAAGTGTCTCTGAGCCATCCCTCCGACTCACTTTCCCTTGGAGTTCTTGCTCGCCCTCTACTGGTTCCCTCTTCCGCTGCTACTCCTCTCTCAACCTCAGTGAGCCTTTGCGCCCCCGGCGCTTTAGATGGCAGTTCCCTGACATCCACCTCCCCTCCAGGGCCCCCTTCACCCCCTCCCGTCTCCTCCCCTACTGGCGGTGAGGAGGTAAAACCCCTGAAAGAACCTCCCTCATCTTCCGACGTCGCGAACACTTCCCTCCACTTGTTGCTGTTCCTACTCTCTCGGTAATCTTCGTCATCGGAGTCCACTCCCTCTTCCAACTCCGACTCCGCGAACCCTTCCATTTCCTCTTCCTCATCGGTGGTGCCGAAATACTCCCTCCTAAACCTTGCTATCGGCTGAGGTTTCCTCGGGAACCTTTGGTGGAACGTTTCTGTTAAAACCTCGTCATTGACTTCCTCTGCACTTACCCAGGTGTTTTCTGACTCCGGTTCCCCTTCCCACGCCACCAAATACTCCACCTGATTTCCCTTCCACCTGGAATCGAGGATTTCCGCTACATGGTTGCGGCGTTCCCTCTCTTCCAAGGCTGGTCCCCTGACGTACTCCCCTTCACGTCCCCCCCTGTATGGTGACAGTAACGACCTGTGGAACACTGGGTGCAATTTCATGTGGTTGGGTAATCGGAGTTTGAAAGCTACCGGGTTGACCTGCTGAATGACCTCAAAGGGTCCCAATCTTCTGGGCCTCAATTTCTTACAACCCCCTTTGAACGGCAACCCTTGGGTTGACAACCACACTTGATCCCCCACCCTTATGGTTTCACCTTCCCTTCTGTTCTTGTCTGCCTGCTTCTTATATTGTGCCTTAGCCCTTTCTAAGTTGAGCTGGAGCTGATGATGGATCGCTTCCATCTCTTCTACAAAATGTTCAGCCGCTGGGACGCTCCATCTCTCCCCTCCTTCCCCTGGAAATGCCCTGGGGTGACACCCGTAATTAGCCAAAAAGGGACTCATCCCTGTGGACACATTCTCCGCATTATTGTAGGCAAATTCTGCCAACGCCAACTTTTCGACCCAATCGTTCTCTCTGTCATTGACATAACACCTCAGATATTGTTGAAGAATGCCATTTGCTCTTTCCGCCTGCCCGTTGGTTTCTGGGTGCCGGGCAGTTGAAAAATTGACTTCCACGTGCAGCAAGCTCATGAGCTTCCTCCAGAACCTGGAAGTAAATTGTTTGCCGCGATCTGAGATCACCCTCGAGGGAGCCCCGTGCAACCTAAAGATGTGTTCTACAAACAACTTCGCTGTTTCTTCCGCTGTGACTGCATGTGAGCATGCTACAAAGTGGCACATCTTAGTTAACAGGTCTACTACTACCATGATGGCTGTTTTCCCCTTGGACTTTGGCAGATCCGTCATAAAATCTATTGATATCGCTTCCCAAGGCCGTTCTGGTGTGGGTAATGGTTCTAATAACCCTGCCGGCGCCCTTCTTTCCCCTTTGGCTCGCTGACATTGGTCACACCCTCTTACATACTCCCTTACATCTTCCCTCACCTTAGGCCACCAAAATTCCCTGGTAACCAACCACATGGTCTTGTGTTGTCCAAAATGTCCCGCCGTGGGGCTATCATGCAACTGCTTGAGTACTCTCCCCCTCAATTCACCTTCGGGTATATACAGTGCCCCTTTGTAATACAATGCCCCATTTCTTTCCTCAAAACCTCCGGGACTCTCGCCCTCCCCCCTGAGACCTCTGAGCTTATCCTGGGCATATTCATCATTTTCCGTTTCCTCTACCAGTTCTCGTTGCCCCACCAGCGCCGCCCCACACACCCAGCGGTCCTCAGGGATGACATGTCTCTCTTCGATCACCCCCTCCCCTTCCCAATACTCTGGTTTGCGTGAGAGCGCGTCCGCCCTGACGTTTTCTGGGCCTGGCACATAACAAATTTCAAAGTTGAATTTGGAGAATTCCTGTGCCCATCTCACTTGTCGTTGGTTGAGCACTCGAGCTGTTCTCCAATACTCTAAATTCTTGTGGTCGGTGCACACTTGCACCTTGTGTTGTGCCCCAATTAATAAATGTCTCCACCTCCGGAATGCTTCGTGAATGGCAAGTAGTTCCCTGTCATACACCGTGTAATTCCTCTCGGATTTATTCAGCTTCCGCGAGAAGAAGGCACACGGTCTCCACTCCGACGCACTCCTCCCCGGTTGAAGAAGGACCGCCCCTACCGCCCGGTCGGATGCATCGGTTTCCACTCTCATGGGTTTTCGTAAATCCACATGCAGAAGTTGTTCTTCCGAGGCGAAAGCCCTTTTCAGTTCTTCAAAGGCTCGATCCGCCTCTACCGTCCAAACAAATTTCTTCTTGCTGCTGAGGCAGTCGGTGATGGGCGCCGTCAAGTGGGCAAAGTTCTTGATGAACTTCCGATAAAAGTTCCCAAACCCCAAGAATCTTTGCACGTCCTTCTTGGTCTTCGGTGTCTTCCATTCCAGTACCGCTTGGACCTTGCCTGGATCCATGGCCAATCCCTTGTCTGACAAGCGGTACCCCAGGAATTCCACCTCCTTGGTATGAAACTGGCACTTCTCCAGTTTCACCCACAGCTGGTTGGCTTGCAGCCTGCCCAACACTTCTCGAACGTCCCTCACATGCTGTTCCTCATCTTCCGAATACACCAACACGTCGTCTAAAAAGGCCACACAATTCTTGTAGAGCAAAGGTCCCAGAACGTGGTTTATAAAAGCTTGAAAACACGCGGAGCCCCCTTGTAGACCGAAGGGCATAACGAGGTATTCAAAGGCTCCCAAAGGGGTAAACATGGTGGTCTTCCATTCATCTCCCTTCCTTATGCGTATCAGATTGTACGCCCCCCGCAGGTCCAGCTTTGTAAAAATCTTTCCCTTCCTTACTCTGGTCAAAATGTCATCAATTCGGGGCATAGGGAAAGCCAGGGGCTCCGACACTGCATTGAGGGCCCTAAAGTCACACACCAGTCTCGGTTTGTCTGTGTTCTTTTTGTCCACAAAAAACACTGGGCTGCCCCCCACCGCTCGGGACTCTCTGATGAAACCTCGCTTCAGGTTTTTGTCAATGAACTCCCTCAGCTCCTGCATCTCCCTGTCTGACATGGCGTACAGCTTGCCTACTGGGAGTTGGGCCCCAGGGAGTAGGTTGATTTGACAGTCAAAGGGTCTATGCGGTGGCAGTTTGTCTGCTTCCCTTTCGCTGAATACGTTGCTCAGATCTGCGTATTGCGGGGGCACCTTCCCTTTGTCCATTACTTCCATCCCGGCTAGGGTGACTCTGTCTCCTCCCGAAACCTTCCCCTCCTTGCAGTGTTCTAGGCAATGCGCTGACCCAAAGGAGACCACCCTCTGATGCCAGCCCACTAGCGGATCGTGTAGCGCCAGCCAGCTCATCCCCAAAATGATGGGCGCTCCTCCCAGGATGGCCACATTAAACGCTATCTGTTCGGTGTGCCTTGCCACCCTCATTATCATCGGGACAGTCTGTTGGCTAACTTCTCCCCCCAACAGCTCTCTGCCGTCAATCGTAGTCACCTGCAAGGGGTTACTTAAAGGGATGGTCTGTATCTGATGCTCAGCTGCAAACTCCTTACTCATGAAATTACAGGAGCTGCCTGAATCCAAAAGCGCCTTGATCTTTAGTGGGTGTCCGTTTGGCAGTTCTAGTAACACCTCTATCACTAAAGCGGGTCTGGGAGGTTCCGGAGTGGGCACTTTCACTGCTCTTTGGCCTGGCTGCTGTGCCCCGACGGTGGCAGCCAGGCGTTGGCTTTTACTTGCTCCTTGCCTTCCTCTTCCTTTCCCCCAACAGCTCCTGCCATCCCTTGCCATTCCTTTCTTTGTGGGCAGACTCTGGCAAAGTGCCCTGGCTGTTGGCAGAGATAACATCTCTTGGCGCTCTTTCCCTCCTTCTTCCGCCCTTCACTGGGATTTGAAACTGCGCGCGCCCGCGCTGTTCCAACTTCCATCGGCTCTGCCGGCGGGAAAGGTGGCTCTGGAATGTCTGGAATGCGGAACTCCCTCCAACGGTCTCCTTTCCCTTCCCGCTTTTCCAAAGCCCTCGCCTCCTGGCGCGCTCCTATGGACAGCGCAGATTTGGTTAACTGATCCATAGACTCCGCCCTGGGCCCCCGGGAAAGCTCATCTTTGACGGTTGAAGAAAGCCCCTCTTCGAAAAGCATTTGGATGGGCTCCGCCGATAGGTCCCACCCCAATTTATGAATCAGCATAGTAAATTCAGTCCAGTACTCACGGACAGATCTGCTTCCTTGCTGGCAAGCCATTAACTGCCTTCGCACCACCCCCTGCTCAATATCGCTGGAAAACATCAGGTCCATGGCACGAAAAAACTTCCTCGTGTCCTTTAGGATCTCATTATTCGCTGCCATCAGGGGTCTAACCCAATCTTTCGCCCCGGATTCGAGATGGCCAATCACAAAAGCCACTCGCGATTCCTCGTCGGGGAAGTCATCAAACTGCAAGTTTAGAGCGTATTGCATCTCTGTTCTAAAGGCATGATAGTTCCTGGGATCCCCCCCGAATTTCTGCACCAATCCTGGTACCTTTCTGGCGAGCGGGGTGGTTTTCTCCTTTCCCTTTTCTGCATCCTGAGCCCTCCTCTCCTCAAGCCTCGCCGTTTGCAGCGCCAACTGGATCTCCAACGCCCTGTACCTTTCTTCCAGGCTTGGACCCCCTCCAGCTGCTCCTGCTCCTCCGGTTCCGGCTGAGTTGCTCATGATGCTTCTCCCTGCACAAGCTGGCTTTCGGTGACTTTCGGATTGCTGTGATGGGACGATGAGCTGCTTGTGCGTAAAATGCAAGTCCCTCAGAGTTTGATCAGGTTTTCAAACCTCTGCCTGTGACGGAGCCCCTCCAGCATGGCTGCGTCAATCACTAGTAGAATCCGAAAGTGGCTGCTTTCGGAATCTTTTCCAACATAAAAGCTCTTTAACGGAAACACGTCGTCTGGCCTCTCGGCGTGACAGTTTCCGGCGAGGTGTGGGTGTCCCTATAGGAGGTCCTGAGACCTCCCCACTGTTTTCGCTGGAAGTGTCTCTGAGCCATCCCTCCGACTCACTTTCCCTTGGAGTTCTTGCTCGCCCTCTACTGGTTCCCTCTTCCGCTGCTACTCCTCTCTCAACCTCAGTGAGCCTTTGCGCCCCCGGCGCTTTAGATGGCAGTTCCCTGACAGCTTGTTTCCGTTATAATACTTTTATTTACATGCTGAGGTTGTGGACAACATCCTTGTCCACCCTGACTGATTAAAGCAGCCAGAGTAGGCCTGGTGGAATGGGCAAGCAGCATGGTGATTCTCTGATTAGTCCTAAGATCCTATTGTGAGACCTTTGTTGAAAAAGCCCATGCTCTGTGTTGGATCATTTCTGACCAGTCTCAAATTTGCCATAATTGAGCATGGTTCTTGAGCACATAGTAGCATTTCAGTTTCAGGAGTTCTTGGATGAAGCAGATTAGTCCCATTTCAATTTATCATGAAGTCTGGAAGAGCTTTGGTCATCTTGCTTGATGCCATGTTCAGCTCTGATGCTAGAACCTGCAGGACAAAGCAGCAAGGCAGGTCAGAAGTTGCAGGACCATGGACAGCTCTAAGTGAGCAATGTGCTCCAACAAAGGTTAAAAGCAGCTTCCTGACACAGAGTTTAATCCATACTTGCAGCTGTTTGCATCCCCTTTTCATTTACATGGTCCACATGAAGTTTTCTCCTTCATAGTGGCATTCTGTAGTTTTTGAACAGTAAACCTGGATTTTTCCAATCTGATGAAACTGAAAAAAGAGAGCAGAACCAGATAAAATCTAATGTTACCTGGCTGTGGAAGTGCTGGAGCACATAGCGTGGGGTCATTACAGTTGGTGACCTACACCAGGAGCTGAACTGGGGGTTGGGGTACATCCCTGATGTTTCTGCTGGACCTCTTAGTGGTGTTCAGTGCTATTGGCCATAGTATTCCTCTGGACCACCTGGAAAGGATGGGTTTACAAGCGTTCCAATCTTTCCTTGGAGACGCAGGTGGCGCTGTGGGTTAAATCACAGAGCCTAGGACTTCCCAATCAGAAGGTCGGCAGTTCGAATCTCCACGACGGGGTGAGCTCCTGTTGCTCGGTCCCTGCTCCTGCCAACCTAGCAGTTTGAAAGCACGTCAAAGTGCAAGTAGATAAATAGGTACCACTCTGGCGGGAAGGTAAACGGTGTTTCCGTGTGCTCCTCTGGTTCACCAGAAGCAGCTTAGTCATGTTGGCCACATGACCTGGAGGCTGTACGCCAGCTCCCTCGGCCAATAAAGTGAGATGAGCGCGCAACCCCAGAGTCTCCCATGACTGGGCCTAATGGTCAGGGGTCCCTTTACCTTTACTAATCTTTCCTTAGGGCTTCCAGAAGGTGGTGGGAAGACTCCTGCTTATCACCTGGTTCATTGGTTTATGGTGTCCCTCATGTTCTTAAACTTTAATATGGAACTGTTGGGAGAGGTTCTCCAGAGATTAGTTATAAGGAAACTGTGGATGTTCTGAACCAGTGCCTGGTGGCAGAAATGGACTAGATGAGAGCTAACAAATTAAGGCTTAATCCAGATAAGGCAGAGGTGTTCCTAATTAGGAAGGAGATGACTTTAGGAATTAGGGTCTAGTGTGTTTTGAATGAGATAGTAGTCCCCCTGAAGTATCAGGTGTGAGAACTTGATATGGAGATGCCATCTCCACTGGTACCAAGCTTAGTTCTGCCCTTAAGTGTAGATTGAACATGTAAATTGACTCATAATAACTTTTGAAAGGACTTTGTCAGGGGAGGGAGGGATGTGTGTAGTATATTTAATGGGAAAATGGACACACATTTACTCATTTATACAAATCAGTGGGTGCTAAATTGTGCCTTGCTTTTGTAATTATGGTTTTCATTTTCATTAATTGAGAGTATTGTTGCAGTGACTGTGCTACCTTTTTTATTAGGAGATTGCTTGTTAATGGACCAAAATGACTGGTAGATGTTTCTTTAATGGGATCTAATGGTTGGGACATATGCCAAGATCTTTCATGTTTAGAAGGGAAAACCCATCACAGTTTAAAGAAAATAACACACTTTCCTTCCAGCTGAGGCAAGAGAACTAATGAAGGGGGGTGTTTGGTGTATGCGGGGGGGGGGGAGAGAAAGGTGTTGGAGTGAAAGGGACAGTTTGAAACAGAAGGAGAAAAAGAAGGATGGAGAGCTAGCTGAAGGCTAAAAATATATTGCAATGACAATATGTCTGTTGCTGGACTTCTGATGTGGAGTTGTAGATCTGATCAGAGCACACACAGAGACTATCACCACTTATGCTTCCTTTATATTTTTGTATATAAACCAAATATTACAAAAACACCACATGCACAGTTTTAGAAAAATGTAAAAGCAATTAACCATCATTGGATAAGAATAAGGTCAGGAGTTCTTTCAGCTGGTTCATTTGGACAAATAATTGCCTGTGCAAGCACTACCGTTCTGGAGATGCAGAAAGCCTCACTCACAGAAGCAGCTGCTGGGTTGTTCCTGGTTTCCTTTTCTGTTGTTGCACAAGGCATTTATGTGAGCAGTTACTTGAACAAAGCAATTAATTCATTAAGACTTTCTGTACACTTGAAGACTAGCAGCTGTGTGTGTAAAGCATTTCTGTTGAAAAATATTGTGTCTGAGGTGATACCAAAATTTCTTCTGTAGTCTTATATCTGTGGTGGCCCCCATCACATTGCAAACAGTCAACTGATGAATTTGTGTATGTGAACCCACTGTAGGTAAAAATGAAAAGACCAGGGGGAAAATTGAGAGCAGTCGCTTTAGCAGTGAACATCAGATTGCACAGGTCTTCAGAGGAATTAACCAAACAATAATTGAGATAAATATGATGAGGTTTTAATTGCAAGCTAGAAAGATGGATAGATTATAATAGATCACTAAAATTGTAAAGGCTGCAGTGAGTGGTAGATGGTGAGTGATAGATGGGAAATGATTTGTGTTATCTTTGGCACTAAAAATGAATGTGTGCTGCCAAGAATACAAATGAGACTTCTAACTGGGAATTTGCCACTCTGGAGACTAATATAAAGATTTTCTGGAATGCTCCTTATAAACAATCGGTGATTCTATTTGTAAGGTGCTGGTAGCACAGTTTTCTTGGAAGGCCTGAATCTTGGCTGCAGTTGCATCCTTGACTGATCTGATCTGTCAGATTTCTTGGCCAGAAATCAAGAAAGGTTTATACAGGCATGGGGAACCGTGATAGAATTTAAAGCAGGTAGGGGCTTGTCAATTCAGCACTGGGAATTGCTGCAGTTTACATACTTAGTTGGTGCTCATCCAGGAGGTCTGGCACTCTGAGTGGATTCTTGCATTCTAAATAACTGGGGAAAGAGTAAGACTAAGTTAGAGGTTCTCTCAGTAAAGTTCCCATCATGAAGAAGAGTTACCAAATGCTTAGTTTTGGAGCATATAGAATAGCTGCTCCTCGGTGTTCGTCTTGTGCATTTACTCCAGAGTAACCCTAGGAGCCAATCCTCACTCTGATTAGCTCCAATTGGCACAGAGGGCAAGAAGACTTCTCAGGAGCTAAAAATACCCCCTTTTGTGCTGATAGGGTGGTTTTGGGATGCTGGAAATAGGGACACTTGCTGCTGCAGAAATAGCAATGGGTCGTCAACCCGCCCCCCCCCCGACTCTGGACCATTTAGTTTAGTTATAGAGATGACTGAATGCTTCCATGTATAAAAAAAAGTCCTTACGTTTAACAAATAGGTACCAATGAGAAGGGCTCAGTTTTGCCTTCTTTGTGGCATGCAAGATCTTTGGGGGGTGGGGTGAGATTACTCATGCAAGTGGCGCCCAGAAATGGTACTACCATGTGATGAACTGTTTGGCTAGAAAGGCAGTGAAATAGGCTTTTGCTTTACACATTTGTTTAGAATGTTAGAATCCAAGTCCACATATATTTCCCCATGGGGAGTGGTATGTACTTTTTCAGACCCTGGAACATATGGTTCTTTAGTAGCAGAGAGACACACATGCTCAGCCTTGGATGTTCTAAACAAGCGTGGAGAGAGGAGACCCAACTTGTTTGCACTTCCCCTCCATATGGAGGAACTGTAAGCTTCTCAAGCGTACGCAATCAAAGAATGAAACTGCTGTTTTCGCTCCCATCTTCAGCGTTCAACTTGATTGCATTTGATATTTTGTTGGAACAATAGTAAATTATTCATTATTAGAATAATGGAAGAGATATAAAACTTGCCTGTCTAATCAGTCTTTACAGTCTTTACAATTAATCTTGTGAGATTGCTGATGTGTGCAGTGTGCTGGTTTCCCAAAAGGATTCATTTAGATTGGGATGTTCTGCAATGGGGGCGGGGGGGGGGAGGAGAGAGAACTGTAGTGTCTTTAAAGTGTCAGCAAGCTCAAAAGCAGTTCATTTGCAGAATGTAACACTTCCCCCTCCTAAATCAATCTAAAGTGAAATCTCTTATGAAAGACAGTGACTTCAATCGAACGTCATAGTCACTCGAGTGCTAGGCAGAGAGCAGAAATAAAAAGAAACATGACATTCTCTAATTTACCAAGGCCATGGATTAATTTGGGGCAGCACATTAGGTAAAAAGAGTAAATTAGAGCCAAATTGTATAATATTACCTAGCAGGGTCCATTGTATTGCCTAGCAAGGAGGTGGACCTCATGCATTTTTTGGATTTTGTAGAAGAAATTTGCCATGGTGACTAATTTAAATTCCATTAATTTCAATGTGGACCAAGTTCAGCTGATTTATAGTGCAAGCCTGAGCATGTCTTCTCAGAAGTAACTCATATTGAATTCAGTGATGCTTACTCCCAGGTAAGCGGGGTTACAACTGCAACCTTTGTTTGGATCCAGCCCATTGTCTCTGTCAATTTGTAACACGCCAAGCAAGTCCTGTGTCATCTTTAAGACTAATTGAGAATCTGAGAACTGAACAATTCTTGGTGATCAGATAATAGAACAATTAGAATCCTTTTCATAAGAGACAGCCCAAATCTATAGATAGTAAGAGTCTTGTGGCACCTTTAAGACTAAGAGATTTATTTTGGCAGGAGCTTTCATGGACACAAACCTGCCCCTATAAGTCAGTAAGGTGCTGTGAGACTTCGTTCTTTTTGTAGCAAGACACTAACATGGCAATCCCTCTGGAATTTGTAATATGCTAGCCATCTTTAACATGCCAGCTCCAATTTTGGTTTGCTAATTTAATGGACAATGTGAGATGCTTCTCAGCGCGGATTACATTTTCTGCTGACTGCATTTCTCCTTGCTTCCTTCGGTGCATTATGCCTACTGAATGTCAGGGCTCGGTCATGGGAACTGGGAGTCCAGACTAGTAAGGAATCAGAATCAGAGAGCAAATCAAAGGCAGAATCAGAGAACAAGCTGAAGAGCAAGAACAGAAGCTTGGGCAGATCATCTGCTTTGCATGCAAAAAGTCCCAGGTTCAATTCTCAGTGTCTCCAGGTGGGGCTGGGAATTTCCCCTGTCTGAAATCCCAGGGAGCTGCTGCCAGTCAGTGTAGACAATACTGAGTTAGATGGACCAACAGTCTGACTCAGTATAAAGCAGCTTCCTACATTGCTCCTAAACACAAGGGTAAACCTTATCGTTCAAGCAAGGCTCAGCTGCAGCAAGATGCCAGTTATGTTCTATTATAAGAATTTTAAGGTCATATATATATATATATATATATATGCAGGTTTTGGTGTCCTCGGGTGTCTTCCCGTGTAAAAGTTGGGGTGTCTAGGCGACGTTTCGACGAGGTCTCACTCGTCATCTTCAGGCTGGTGCTTTCGGCTTCTTGTTACTGGAACAGGTTTTGGTGTCCTCGGGTGTCTTCCCGTGTAAAAGTTGGGGTGTCTAGGCGACGTTTCGACGAGGTCTCACTCGTCATCTTCAGGCTGGTGCTTTCGGCTTCTTGTTCCTGTACCCGTGAAAATCTACGAAAGCAAATATATATATATATATATATATATATATATATATATATATATATACACACACACACATAACTGCAGGTTTTGGTGTCCTCGGGTGTCTTCCCGTGTAAAAGTTGGGGTGTCTAGGCGACGTTTCGACGAGGTCTCACTCGTCATCTTCAGGCTGGTGCTTTCGGCTTCTTGTTACTGGAACAGAGCAAGATCTCAGTGTTTGAGTTCCTATAAATACTGTTGAGGGGGTGTGGTGTATAGCCTCCAATGTTCTGGGCAGAGAGGAAGTTCCCAGGCTAGTGTGCCTTTTCTTCTTTTGTTCCTTAATTACTTGAGGGATATCTTGAGTGATTTCTTGAGTGATATCCTGAGTACCACTTAGGTGGGTCATTAGGTGTGGATTAGTTGCTAAAGTCTTTGTGTCTTGACCTCTTGAACTTTGTGAAGAGTTTTTCTGAGAAGATGGCTGTACTGCACTTAGTTGTGCTCTGGCTTGGCTTCGTGTATAGGGGCGAGCTGTGGTTTTGTGGCCTGTGTCAGCCAGATCTGTGTAGGGATTGCAGGGGGGTGCAGCATCCGGAGGTGCCACCATGGTTTGGCTACTGGATGGTGTCTGTAATTTATCTGTGGAGAGGGTCTGGGTTTGGGTCTGGTGTGGTTGATTGGTGATGGCGTTCTGTGTGCCTCTGGATCTGGTGTCAGTTTTTGTGGGGAGGGCTAATTTCCAGATGTCTGGCAAGCGGGATGTGTCGTCACGCTTGTTCATGTTGTGAGGGTGTTTCTCTATCTCTATATATACACACATAACTGTATATATAAACCACATGTCTGAAACCCCATAGCTTCCTGTCAAGAAATCTGTAGTGGCTAGTGTCATTCCTGCTCTGGAACCTCTTTGCTGAAAAGCTGTCACCTGTAGTTCTGTCATTCACCTCAGGAGGCAGCTGCATGCAGTTCTGCTATTTCACTGTGAGCATAGGTACCAACTCTGTGGGCAGCCCCCTCAAAATATGTGGGGACGGGGCTGTGCCCCACCAATATTGAGGGGCTGGGCCCTCACCAGACCTCCCTGCGGAGGCAGAGGGCTCTGCTGGGCCTCCCCACAGTGGTAGTGAGCCTCGTTGGGCCTCCCTGCAGTGGCGGTGAACCTCCCAACGTGTGTAATATTCACGGGTGTGTTGCACAAGTGATGTCATGCACACACGAGAAGACCCCCAATGTCCTGTGGAACTTGGTACCTCTGACTGTGAGGCAGCTGTTATATGCTCACCTCGTGGCTTGGAAGAGGTGTTCCAGACCCACATTTAGCAGTGACCCAAACATTGAGCTACCTTTTCTTTTCTTCAGTTTTTATATATATTTTATAATGTGAGTGGTTTATAAATCTTTAAAAATAGAATGCACAGATAGTTCTCATCTGCAGTGAAGAGGATGAAATGCATGTCTGTGAGAGAACCAGAGAGATTTTCAAGATCTGTAGCTCTTCTGCAAGGGATAACTGAATCTTGTCTCTCCAGTGAACCTCTCTGCTTGGATGGACAGTGTTTTGAACAGCACGAGGTTATGTTTTCTCTCCTTCATCTGGTTTTGGCACACTGGGAATCCCTAAGTGTATATCTTTAGAATCTAACATTCATCATTCACTTTCCTTCTATCTTCCTGCAGACAGACAATAGTTTTAAAGAGGCTTGAGAGTGGCACAATAAAGGCATTGCTACCCACACTGTACACATCATTATTTTAATTATACTGTGAACTCTTGCCCCCATTATCACATCCCCGTTGTATGGATGCTATTGAATTTTGGAAGTGTTAGGTAAAATTAAGGTACACATTCTTTTAATCTGGCCAACTGGTTGGAACTTAACAACATCATCTTAAGGTTCGTCAAAAAGACGTAGTAGAATTTGAGATTTTTCACCTGTTTCCCTCAAAGGAAAATATCATAAGCAACCTTTATGAAATTCACAATTTTTAATTTTCATTCTGAAATTTAATTTGCACTGTCAGTTTTTTAAATTGGTGTGAAGACTTGTTTTGGTTCTCATCTGTTGTGTAGCTGGATAATGAGTGACGTAATGATAAACAGTGGATTACAAAATGAAGATGCTGCATAAATAATCCTGATCTTTGCTTAAAGTTAATTATAATTGTAGATAATTTTTCACCACACATCACTGGGACTGCTTCTGTGAAGCTGATACAGAGTTTATTCCATCTATTTTACTACAGCTCTCACTCGCTTTGTGTACTAGGCACAGTTCACTGACGACCTCTGCTTTTGGTGTTGTTTATGCTGGCATAACCTCCTTCTGCAGTAGTTTCAATAGCATTGAGCTGATTTAAATTTGGAAAACAATCCATGTGAGCGTAGTGTGGGGGGGAAAGGTTTAATTCCCTCTCCACCAGTTCAGCTGCTTGCATCATATTTGGAGCCCACCATTGGTGCTTTCTAGTGGGGGAGGGAGAAGTTAGATCACAGAGCTCTCACTTCATGTCTGCTTCAGCCTCTCTGGGTCTCTGTGTTTTATTGGAGCACAGCTTGACCAAATTGCAACTTTCACATCAGAGTGAGAGAGCAGCCCTCTCTGAATCTGCTGCTGACAGTGAGGTTCCTGTTTCCTGTCCCCTGTCCTTAGGAAATGATTGTTCCTATTCTTGTCTTTTGATGACATCATATTTGAACTGTGGCTCGTGTCATTTGTTGATGCTCTTGTCGTTCAGAATCCTGCCCCTTTCCCAAGACTCTGGCAGTGAAATGAGTGAGCAGAATATATATTATTGTCTCTAGCATACTTACATAGGAATATATGCATTTGAAATATAAGGCATTGGTGGGCACAACCTGCTGTTTCACACATTGCCACCATTGCAGCTTCGCACATTCAGCTATTTTGTAATGGTGCGTGGTGCTGCTGGTGTCGAAGCTCTCAGCTGCAGCTCCTCTGCGGTCAGGAACCTTCATAAGGCACTCAGCACGGACAGCGCCCTCTACAGACCCAGTCCTCCACATCCACCAGTTTACAAAATTGCAAAATTTCAACCTTTCACTGTGAGCACCCTCTTTGAGAAAAGTTCCTGGCATTTCTTCCCTGCCTCCCAGAACAGGGGTGACACAAGTGCGCCACTATTTTCATCTTTGTGATTGTTGTAGGGTCAGCATGTTGTGAAAAATCTGCCAGCGGAATTGTAGCTGTCTTCTAGTTCTTGGGGTCCCCCCCCCTTTTCTTTTGAATTACATATTAACCTTTCGTTTGCATTTTATCATTCTTTGTAACACAAAAGACAGGAGATTTGTTTTCTCCAGAGTTATGAGTATGGCAAGCACATTTAAAAATAGTCTCAGGGTATTACTAAAATGTGTTCCCATCCACAATGCTTTTATCTTTTGCACCTTTTCCGTTTATATGCTAGACATTAAAGATGAATAGAACTCTAGTTTGTGGTTTGATGATTCCAAAGAGATATGAAAACAATTGGAACAAAGATAGATATAGGTAGGTTGTTTTTCAAATGCACAACATAACCAATGTGCTGTTATTAAAAAAAAAGTGAACAGATTAACCCAGCACTTTGAGCCTATATTGCAACATAAAATACAATATATAAGGAATCCACCTCCTGCAGATTTATTATATTGTTCGTCTGCTTTGCAGGGGGGAGGGAATCAAAGTAAAAGAACTGAAGAATATTGAATGCATATAACACTATTTTTTCTTGCAGTTCTATTACAAATCACAAAAATAAGTTTACCCTATAGCTGCAGAGTAATGCTAAGTTTACAAGAGCCAGGATCTAAGAAGCAACTCATGCCAACCCAGTAGATTTTTTGACTTTTTACTTTAAACAGCTGACTCCCATGCCACCAATGAAAAGCAGTTTGTCAGATGGCTGAGGGTTGCTGTTAGAGAATAGCAAGTCTGAGACTTCCTTGAGCTCATAGAAATAGTTTCACAGTTATTTGTTCTTTGGCTAGATTTCTGATCATTGCATTGAGCCATGTCTGATCTAACCATGATAGATCAGAATCTGTTTGCTTTTCATGTAGCTAGGCTTGGCCTATGGCAACATTTGATAACCTGGTGCCCTTCGGATTTTGTTGACTACAACTCCCATCATCCACAGGTCGCCCTGTGGACTGGGGTTGAAGGGAGTTGTAGTGCAACAACATCTGGAGGGCATTGGATTAGCAAAGGCTGGCCTATGACCGTGCTAACATTTTGAGGTAAGAGATGCATACCCTCCAACATTTTCTCACAGAAATCTGGGCCATGCCCCCACACCATTCCACCCTCCAACTGCTGCAGCTATCCCCACTTGCCGTCTTACCTTCTCCAGCTCTCTCTCCTCTTCCACTGATGCTACCGCAGCTGCGGCAGCTAGGCCTCAGCCTCCTTGTGCACCTGCTTCCATAAGTGTGCTTCTGGATGTGGTGCGCCTTCCAGGAGTATGGCGGCTGCGGCAGCTGTGGCCGCAGTCACAGAGGTGGAGGCTGTGGTGGAGGCTGTCACAGCCACCATGGAGGTGGTGGCGGCGAGGCAGCAGAACCAGGACATCTGGGATTTCAAACAGAAGCTGGGGTAGCTTCTGTAAATCCGGGATATCCTGCTTGAAGCGGGACTGTTGGGTGGTATGGGGGGTGATTGGGGGACCAATGACGGAACATCACTGGGACCATGCACATTGTTTTGCTAGCCACTTGGAGTTCTGTGTACATCACATTATTATTCAACATTGAAAAACACTTCTGGCAATCAATAGCAATCTGGGGTGGGAATATGGGTTTTGCTTGTGATTTGACAGCAGTTTTAAAAGCTTGTTGGGAATAAAGAGACTGCAAGCCTTGCATTTTTGGAGCAGTAATGAAGGCAGTCCCCTTAAGAGCAAAAATAAGCAAATAAAATAAAATTGGGGCACAAGTCTATACAACTGTGTCATTGATGCATGTATTATGAAAAATGGGTGGTTTTTGTTAACTATGCATACAATCTATTTCTCAACAAGCTGTTTCTTGAAGACCAGATGTTGAAGCAATGGCACTGGGTGCTGTCTTTCAAAATAAGGACTACGCAGTTGGATCAGAATATATCCGTATCACTGTGAAAAGAGAATGCAGCTGAATAAAGGGTAGACCATTCCTGTTGCTGTAGGTTGGCTTTTGTTGTTGTTGTTGATAAATGGAATACATTTTCATTAATCTGTGGTATAATTAAAACTGTCGGCTCTGATTATACATTTTCCGCCTGTTCAATTCCTCTTCATCTACAGTGAAGCCCAAAGGATTTCCTGTGCTTGGCATATGCATTGCAAAATATATAGCAGCCAAAATGAAGGGTCTGTTGAAGCTTGGTCTTATCTGAAAGTGTGTTGGTGCACTCCCTCTTCTGCTTCTTCACATTTCTCTTCCATCTGCCTTTGACATTTTAGAAATTTAGCAAGATTCCAGGGGGTTCCAGGCACTCACTTAGGCTTTGTGCTCCTTTTAGCTTTAAGAAATATGGTTTGTTCACCTATTTACACCATCAGTCTTCATGGAGGGAGTCCAAAACTTACAGCATGGTCATCTCAAGAGGGGCTTGTTCCTCACAGCAGTGCAGCCATGGAGTCCAAGGCAGCTTTCCAAGCAGACTGCCAAAAGATGGTTCTCCATCTTTTTCCTCTCCTTTCTTCCCAGCACACCTTCCTCAAGACTCTCTTTTCCTGTCACCTCACACCCAGTTACCATGGCAACCTTCCAAATCCCCATTCTCTGTTCACACTTCAGGGCAAGTGGGGAAGACAGTTCTCTTGCATTGCCAATGGCCCTCAGTGGCCCTGTGTTGTTCCTAATGGCCCTACCTTGGCCAGGTCATTCTGTATAGGTTAACTCAGGAATTCCTCTACCATTTGTATTTCTTCTTTCACATTCCAAAAAACCCTACCATTTATTAATATCTAGGGTTTAGGGAGTCAACCTCCCAATCTGTAACAGGATGTTGGTATGTTGTTCTTCCGCTTCTTCAAATCTCTCTTCAATCCAATGTTGACATTTTAGTAATCTTACAAGGTTTACATCCAGGTGAAACAATTATTTCCGCCATTAATCTTGATCACTTCTTCTGAAAATAGCACAGATATAAATAAATATTATTAACATTATGATTCCTCATATGTTAGTTGTTTTAGCTGATGCTGATGTTTTAAGAGGGTATCTTACCTAATTGTTGGGTCTGTTGCTCTATAATGTTGATTTGTGTTACTGTGGGCTTGAGCAAGGGGACTTTCACTGCATACCCATTTTTCTTGCTTCTGAAATTGGCTCTTGCAGGGGGTCAAGAGGACCCACAGAACATCACCAAGAGGGAGTAGAGAGAGGGCTGTTTTGCCTGACGAACTGAAATGCTTGCATAGGTGGAACATTTGTCATGGTGTGACCTTGAATTCCACCCTTTATTTCTATGTATTTGACTTTTATTTGTGATAGGTTCAGGATGCTGTCAACCACTTAGAGATTTTCTTTGAAATATGAAGTGGTATATCAATTTTCAAAATAAATTATATAAGACTTATCATTGATACATGGAGGAAGTGTTGATTCTGCAGTCTTAACATCTTTTAGTAATGCATAGACCATATATATGTGCCAACCACACCCATCTGCCCCACATCTATGTGACATCAGGTTTTAGGCAGGTGAAGATGCAGCTGCAAAGGAACAGCCAGGAGCGTAAAGTGTGCTCCTGCTGGTTCCTTGGCAGGCAGGGCTGGCTGACAGCATCAACCTTCCCCGCATCTTATGACAACAAATTACGTCAATTAACTAAGTGCTATACTTTCTTTTGTCTGCCCTGGCTGAAAGCCAGAAAACAAAGCATAATCTAGGACTAATAAAAGACAATTACATATTTTTCTTTTGTATTTCCAGAGATTGTATGAAAGATCATTGAAACACCACCCTATTGTCTTCTGCTGTTTATGTAAGAACTCATTACAAACCCAGTTAATGGTAAATCTAACTTTATGCCCAGAGTAGTAACAAACTTAGTCAGCCGAACCACACGTCTGAGTCAGCTGTCCAGGAGCTGGCCTCCTGGATCATAGATGCTTCTCTTAAAGGGGGCATATGACAGATATTGAGTTGATTACACCAGTGCCAGCCCACAAAGAAGACATTGCCTCTGGCAGCACACCCCACTTTTAACATTGTTGATCCAAGGGTTAGAGATATCTAGCACACAGCTTAGCACCCAAAGCCTTAACTGAATTCTAACACTTTGCTGGATCTGGAGAATATAGTGGTCTGGCAGTTTCCCAGAATTAGTCGCCTTAGTATTTAATCAAATACTTCCTGATTCCAGGAATTTAGGTACCCACAAACTCATAACAATACTGTGTTTGCCAATAGGCCTTTAAACCCATGTTTCTTCTATGACATAGGATTGTAACGTAGGTATTTCCTGGATAGACAGGGTCCCTGATTTGTGTCCACAGAGCTCTTGGGTAGCAGATGGACTGCCTGCCTGAGCATAGATGCACACACATGAGCACTTTTATCTGTAAGCCCAGAATCTGACATCAACAGCCTGCCAGGAAGGAAGTGGTGGAAATGGGGACACTGATCTGATCAAAGTCTAATAGGCCCTAAGGCTTGGTTTATCCCATCCATACAAACTGATTAAATAACACTGACTAGCTTTAGTGGACATGCTGGTGAGTCTGTTCACTTGAGTGGTTGTTGCCTAATGAAAGAAGACAATGATGGGGGGTGGAGAGAGATTTCCCCAACTCTGCTTGAAACAAGTGTTCCTCCCCTTAACCCATTTCTCTCATATCAATTCACCTCCAGTGCTCTGTCGTACCAAAGCTGCCTTGTTCCAGAAGCTGTGTGTACGCCATCTTGGCACTCAAGATAACCCTTCAATTAATTGGAAGTTGCTATGGCTATGAGCTCATACATGTGTATATATGCTTGCTTTGATATACACTAATTGGCCTAGCTTTGAGGGCACTCTTATATGTGAACCTGGGATACTGGGCTCAGAGCCCAGAGAAGAGAAACTGTCTGTAGTGTTTTGGGTATTTGCCAACTACAGGGTCAGGTGGCTAATGTAGACTGTATAAAGAATGTGTGTAGTTTTGCCTGGGTGCAGAAAAGCCCCTCTCCTAGCTGTAGTGTCCGTCCTGCATCTATGAAAGAGAAGGTTAGGAGGACTGTTAGGCTGCTTTCCTGTAGGTTTTCGTCTACTTCTAATAAACCACTGGACACGATCACTCTGGTGTTTCTAGCATCCTTCTTCAGACTTCCTGCATCTCCAGACTCTTTCTAATAGGGTGGTATAGGATTTTATTTTTTGTAGCATATTTTTTTTAAAACATATTGTTTTATAATTTTAAGTTGCTCAATACCTTTGATGTAGTAAACAATGAATAAATTTTAAGAAAATAATATAAAAACAATACACAACTCCCATCATCCGCAGCCAGTTTAACCAATGGTCTGGAAAATGAGATGATGGTCTGGATAATGGGAGTTGTAGTCCAAAAACATCCAGGGACTTGGGTCTGGAGAACAGTGGATTAGATGGCATTTTCTGTTTTTGTTGTTGATGAAGATGTTTAAACATCTGATGATGTTTTGTAGAGGAAGAGGAAAGCCGTAAAGAATTTGGTAGGTACAGACGGAAGAATTATGGCAATGTTTATGAGCTAATGGCCCAGAAGCTTGTAATTAAATACCATAAAAGCAACCAATTCCATATTTTTCCATGGAAACCTTAAAATTGCCTGAGTCATTGCTGTCTTGAGTGTTTTGACATCAGCGAGCATACTTCTGCTCTCATTAAAATCTCGTTCTGTCTAGCACTAAACAGCTTGAAATTTCCTTTTTAAAGATACACATGTACATTATCACAATCGGCAAGTGAATGACAATTCCCTTTTGACCTGAAAGGGAACAGGATATGAATATCCTTTTTGTTTTCCCTGTATGCTCATACATTCTTAGCAATACTGTTCTGTGATGCAAAGGGGGGGGGGAGCTCTCTTGGTGGGCTTGGTGGAGATTGCCTTAATTTAATGAGTAAGTAGTGTAGCAGATCACTTCATGATGTTAGTGTAGCCATATCTCAAGGTACATCTATGTGTCCTAAGTAGGGATGTTGCTCACTTCTGAATTAGTGCTAGGACAGGTTTGGTGCTTATAACTCCCTCCATAAGGTAAAGGTAAAGGGACCCCTGACCATTAGGTCCAGTCATCTCACTTTATTGGCCAGGGGAGCCAGCGTACAGCTTCCGGGTCATGTGGCCAGCATGACTAAGCCGCTTCTGGCGAACCAGAGGAGCAGACGGAAACGCTGTTTACCTTCCTACCGCAGCGGTACCTATTTATCTACTTGCACTGGCGTGCTTTCGAATTGCTAGGTTGGCAGGAGCAGGGCCATAGCAGATTATAAAGCTATCTTCTAACATGCAATCTGAGCAGGCAAATGTTCCATGCATTGTACAGTATATTTCTTGCTTTCCAGTCAATTGCTTGGGCTTCTACCCCCCCTTAATGCACAGTAACCCTAGTTCAGACGCTCTGCGGTGTGGATGGCATTTAAACATCTGCTGGAATGTTGGGTAAGCAACTGAGAGTTGAACCTGGTAAAATGAGGAGGAGAAACAATTTGCAAAACCTTGGCTATGTGGCTTTAAGAGAAAGGATGGCAGGCAGAAGGAGCTGTGTAGACAATTGTAGCTGCAAGGATTTTATTTTCAGTTCACAGAGTTCAAAACACAGGTTGAAATCTAAATGTGCTCTCTAAATTTAAACCCTCAGCAACCACAGCTATGTGACCTTAAAGGGAACACTAGTGGTTACCATGTGGAATTGCCTCTTGATAGGAACTCGGAAAAATAACACCACTTCACTTGTACGCTGTTAAAGATTGGGGCTACATTCAAATAAATAAAAGCAACCTGTGCTGGGGTTTAGGTTACTTCTTAATATTCAGGGGTGCTGTCTTCCTCCCATCTCCTCCCCCCCCCTGCCCAAGGAAATCTGCTCTCAATGAAGTCACAAGGTATATCCCAAAATTCTCTGCACTCCTTATGCAACCTTAAAATGAAGAAATCTAGGCTTCCCTGTAGTTTGTAAGTAAGTACCACTTTCCTCCCCACACTTGGTTTATTACAGTTTTAGCAAGCAGCATAAAAAAATGTAACTGGTGTGAGGTAAATCAATAAAAAAGGTTAAAATAAATGTTTACCCAATACAATAAAATAATAAAAGTGAAGTAAAATGAATATGGTAAATAAAATATAGCTGTTAACGACTGTTTGTAATTCTTTACCATCTGGATGGATCCAGTAACAGGCCGTCAAACCTTGGAGAGGGAAATTAAAAAAGATGTAACAGGCCTGACAAAATCATACAATTTCCGGTGATCAGTAAACAAAAGGAATTATATTTGAGTGGCTTAGCAATGGTTGAACCTGGGTGATCTTCATGAGTTACAGACAGGAACTAATGGGTCAATTTAAGGATAGCATGGGCACGTGTCCCAAAATGAGCAAAACTGGGATGGGCTCAGTGAGATGTCTGTATGGATTTTCTTCTTCCTTGAACCCATTTCAGAAGTGAAGATGCTGCTGTCTGCATACTAACCCCCACCAAGAATCAT
Organism: Podarcis melisellensis; assembly: GCF_964234715.1. NCBI lineage: Eukaryota > Metazoa > Chordata > Lepidosauria > Squamata > Lacertidae > Podarcis > Podarcis melisellensis. The sequence continues at coordinate 39,493,993 of NC_138543.1, forward strand.
GGAGACCCCAACTCCAATGATCCTTGCTGGGAAATTATGCTGACATTTCCCACGGGAGACTGATTTGTTTGGGGGAGAAGCAGGCTAGTGCTTGCAGCCTAGTGCTTGCCCCATCCCAGTTAAGTTCCCCATAAAATATGAATTGCAAATGGATAATTAGCTAACTTCACTGTATGCAGTTAACAAATTAGTAGTAAGATACCCGATACAGTGGTACCTCAGGTTAAGTACTTAATTCGTTCCAGAGGTCTGTACTTAACCTGAAACTGTTCTTAACCTGAAGCACCACTTTAGCTAATGGGGCCTTCCACTGCCAGAGCACGATTTCTGTTCTCATCCTGAAGCAAAGTTCTTAACCTGAAGCAATATTTCTGGGTCAGCAGAGTCTGTAACCTGAAGCGTATGTAACGTGAAGCGTATGTAACCCGAGGTACCACTGTATATACAATTAATTTAATATTTTCAAAGTTATTTAATAAGTACCATTTGGAACCTCTGGGATAGGGTAATCTGGGGCTTCATTGTTCTTTTCCCAGAACTTAATTCCAGAAATCATTCTTTTTCCCAGCTCCACCATAAGTTAACATCGCTGCTTTTCTGAGTCCTCTTCCATCACTTGTGCAAGTACTTAGGAAGAACATCTCTCTGACTGCAATCCAATACACACATCTTCCTGGGAATAAAGCCCATTGAAAATAGTTAGGTTTAATTCTGAGAACAAAGAATAATCAATCCAGTAAAACCATAGAACAACAATAAACAATTTTTTTAAAAAAAGCACCCAGAGGTTCATTAAAAGCTGGTGCTAAAAAAATCAGTGTCCTGAGAATTCTTGAGTAAGGAGGTGTGTTTTTAACAAGTGATGAAATACTAACGTTTTAATTTAGTCTGCGATGTTGCCAAAGGGAGATCATTTGAGAAGGTGACTGTCACCACAGATAAGGCCCTCTTCTGAGTTTTCATAAGATGGATTTCTGCCAGATGTATTATAGTACATATATTATAGTACGTACATATATTATAGTACCTTTACACAAAATGTATTGGAGGTGCAGATACTTAACCCATGGCATTACAAACCCATCACTGTGATAGATATCTTGGTGGAGCCAGTGTCTCTGTCCAAGTATCCCAAATTATTTAAGGTGTTTTAAAAGAAAGACATTAATATTATTAACAAGTTTGTATCCAAAAGGGATAATTCATATTAACAAGTTTATCTGGCTGAGCTCTTGGAGAAAGCAGTGTGAAACAAGGAAGCTGTAACTTCAGTGCTTACAGCTTTGATTTCAGCCTTATGCAATGAGTTTGCTAAATCAATGAGAACACAATTAGTGACCAAACCAGCAACCAGAGCCTTAGATATCATGTCTGCCTTTACTGAAGTGTTAAATTAGCTTCATGTTTGAGCGAAATCTCTGGAGAATAATTCCAGAAGAAATAATCTGTTTTTTGAGGCTTCACAGGGTGGGTGAAGAAGATTGGCTGTTTTTGTCTTGTACGTGTATAAAAACTGACATAGAGAGAGCTAACAAAGCGGGTGCTCTGTTAAACTCCAGGTCCAGAGAAACCCAGCACCAGTGGTCAACCATGGTGGGCACTGGCTGAGTTCATCATGGGCTTGGGCCAACTCAGCTGCTCCACAACTCCCTGCCTGCCCTGCAGGGGCCGCAGACAACCACTGGAGTGATGGGTAGGCACCACTGCCACTTTTGACTGAGAACCAAACTAGGCTTCCATCTTTGGTGGCCTCCTGGCATCTTAATTTACCTGACGTATGGTGCCTTGGCCTACAGATCTGTGTTATGGCACTATCTGAGGGCCTGATGTAGAGAGTGGCGAATGCTATTGCTGTCACAATAGTTGGTGGCAGGAGGAGAGGGAAGTAGCTGCATGGGGTGGGGTGTGTTTGTGGGGGCCAGTCAGCAGCACTGTGCAACTGAAGTCTTGTATTGGCCCTGCCTAGAGATGTAATAACGTAAGCTCTAAATGTTATAGCCAATGACATTTGCTAGAAGTTTGCTAGAAAATACAGTTTTCATTCTCTTTTACCTCATTTCCTATTGCCGTTAGGATTTAAGATACAGTGGTACCTCGGGTTAAGTACTTAATTCGTTCCGGAGGTCTGTACTTAACCTGAAACTGTTCTTAACTTGAAGCACCACTTTAGTTAATGGGGCCTCCCACTGCCGCTGTGCCGCCACTGCGCAATTTCTGTTCTCATCCTGAGGAAAAGTTCTTAACCTGAGGTACTACTTCCGGGTTAGTGGAGTCTGTAACCTGAAGCGTATGTAACCCGAGGTACCATTGTACTCTTATCTTCAAAATTGTTAAGAAGCCATACATTCTATTCTGGACAACTTAACAGGTCATCAATTTCCTGGGCAACTTTACTTTCTCCTTCAAAAAATTAGGAGGCTTATGAGCTGCATTTTCTCACCATCTCAAACTCATTAAAATTCTTGCTATTGGGCTTTCAGTTTCTTAAATGGAGTTTATCCAGTCCACTTCACCTTTGCTTATTATGCACCTCAACCTCAGATGTGGTCATTTGCATTCCTATGTGTTCATTCCCTCTGCTATTCTGCCTTTGTGCTCCTTCAATATTATTGTTTTTATTAAAAACCGAGTCAAAGTTTTCAGTAGATTAAAAAAAAACACAAACTTGTCTCAGCAGAGCTTAATTCTACTCTTCCCCTCTTGCACTTCATTTTATTGCATTTTATTTATTTAACAGCTAGTGGGCTCCAATGCCCTGGTCTTCAGTTAGTGGGCTGCAGCCCATATTGGGTCATGATGGGCTGCCTCACAGTGATCCCATGACTATCTTCTGTAAAAGGGAGAGGAAAGAGAGATGGAGCTGGGCAAGGCAGGAGTGGAGACCAAGAAGAGGAAAAACCTAGCTAGATCTAGGGACATAGATTTACTAAAAAAAGCAAGTGGTGGTACCTTAAAGACTAGTTTTGAGTGTGGGAAAGTTGAAGGCCACTTAGGCTTGGACACTTGAGATGTGTTACTAGAGATGTATTACTTTGGTCATGGACTTAGTGGGTGAACCTAGGTAAATCATTATCATATTCAGTGCCCCACCTATATTATGGGAATAACACTGGCATGCCTCACAAAATCAGTTATTATTATTACTATTATTATAACTTGTACAAATGCCTGATGTAAATGAGGCAAATACGATGGCTTGGACCCAAAGGTGACCTTGCATAAGCAAAAGGTGCTTCTATCTGTGCTCTTGGTGATTCTCCTTTTCTGCTGCAGCCCCAAGCCACATGGCAGTTTGGTCCAGAGGGGCATCTACCTCTTATGGAGAGATTGGAATGACAAATGGGGCACAGTAGCTGCAGAGGAAAAAGAAAGATAATGGAAGTTAGGATTGAACATGTTTCTGGTGGTCAGATGCAAAAGATGTTGTGGCTACTGTCCCCTTAATAGTTGCATAGAAAAGGGCATTTCACTGGGTCTACCTTGTCATGCAAGACACACCTGCTGAAGCCCCTTCTACATAACTATTAAGAGGGGGAGAGTGCATGTCTTCTTTTTCCCTTGGCCAGCTTAAAGCCATTGTGTTGTATATTAAAAGTACTGTATAAATGTCAGGGAACTGCCATCGGAAGGACAGGTGGTGGAAGGGCTCACGGAGGCTAGGAGAGACTTAGCAGCAGAAGAGGGAACCAGCAGGGGGAGAGAAGGAGCTCCGAGGGAAAGTGAGTCGGAGGGATGGCTCAGAGACACTTCCAGCGAAAACAGTGGGGAGGTTTCAGGACCTCCTATAGGGACACCCACTCCTCGCCGGAAACTGTCGCGCCGAGAGTCCAGAAGACGCATTTCCGTTAAGGAGCTTTCATGTTGGAAGAGATTCCGCAAACACCCACTGTCGGATTCTGCCAGCGATTGAGGGAGCCATGCTTAAGGGGCTCCGTTATAGACAGAGGTTTGCTAACCTGGCCAAACTCTGAGGGACTAAGCTTTTACACACAAGCAGCTCATCATCCCATCACAATAAATTATATATAAACTTACATTCAAGAAAGTTTTATTCAGAGTAGACACACTGAAAATGAACATGACTAAGTTTAAGTTCTTTCTTCTTTCTTTGTTAGTGCCATAAATTTCAGTAGTTCTACTCTGAGTAAAACTCACTTGAACACCACGCAATGTGTCACATTATATAGCCTCTTGAGTTATGCGATTTTTAAAATCCACTTTTATTTTTTGTTTGGATTATGGCTGTTCTCACATTTTTCTAGGATTTCCAGTCCCCCCCCCCTTTATTTTTTGCCTTTGGCTCACTCTTTACTTCTTGCATGCAGCCTCTTTTCAATAACCAACTTCTCTAAGCTCAGGCTGAAATAAAATAATGTCTAAATGCAGAAGCAATAAAGCTTGGAAATGCAAGGTTCACCTAATCGTAGCTATCAGAACCATTACAGCAGAAGGCCAGCTTTCCAAACACTTGAAAAGCATCTGCAATCCATTTGTAGAATGCTCTGACTAAACACTTGGCTGTTAATATACCTGCTCAGCCACAGGGATGCTCTCCTCTTCTTCCTAGTCCCCCTTTTGTGTATGTGGTGCTGGTTTTTGGTTTTTTTTAATGCACAATTTACTGGTTGTTAAAAGAATTTTTTGTAGCTATACAAGAAGCAAACATGAACGGCAAAAGTGGAGGTGGGAACAGCAGCCTGACGATTCATAATACCATGACACATGAAACAGACATGGCTAAGCTATTTACCGTATGTCACGGCCACCCAGGACGGGTCCCAGCTCACAAGAGACCTCACTCCGTTGCAGTTTATTTACAGGAAAAGTTTATTGAAGATTTCTGCTTCTCGTACAGTTCAGCATCGTGGCCGTACGTCTGTCACGTTAGACCGCTGAAGTCCCCTCTGACTCCTCCCCTCTTCCACACCAACTTAATAGCCTGGCTCTAGACCACCTCTTCCTCTCCTTTCTTTTCCGCAGGGTCTTCCTGCCCCCCTGGGTTCCCTCTCTCCGTGACTCGCCTGAGGCTGAATCCTCTGCCGCCTCTTCCCCCCTCCTTCTGGCTTTAGGGCCGGGCTCCTCCCCTGAGCTCTCTCCACTTCCGCGCGCCTCTACGTTTGAACTTGGCGCGCGTACGTTGCTGCTGACCTTTCTTTCGACCGCTACACCACCCCTTGTTCTGCTCTCCACCCTTTCCGGCTGAACACCTTGCTCCAACCCCCTTTCTCTGTTCTCTCCTAATCCTGCTCCCTCCGAGAGGCTGACGACTCCACCCCCTTTTCTCCGTTCCGGCTGAGACGCCTCTTGCTGCGTCTGTCTTCCACTGGGCTCCTCTCCGCTTCTCCCTTCTCCTCCCTTTTGCTTGATTAAGGTAACCCCCTTTTGAGAATCCTCTGACTCGCTGCTCAGACTCGTGGATTCCCCTCAGAATTCCGTCATCTTCTTCCTCATCCTTCTGCCCCTCCTCCCACTCGCTCTCCGTCTCCTCTGTCATCTCCTCCTCTCTCCCAGAAACCCTGACATCCATCCCCCCCTCGAAGCCCCCCCTTCCCCCCTCCCGCTCGCCGGGTGCAGGTTGAGGAAAACGTGGTACTTCCGGGGTCGGTTCAGGATACAAGTTGTCCACTTCAACGTTCTCCTCTGTCATCTCCGTATATGTGTGTTCGAACTCGGGTTCCCCACCCACAGACCTCACAGTCTCTTCCTCCATCACTGCTTCTCCTGGCGCTGCCTGCCAAGGACCTACCATCCATCTCTGACTCCATGCCTCCCTTGGCTGATCCACCCACCAACAAGGGCCTGTCTCCTCCCCCCCCAGTCTCGGATCCCTGGTCGGGCTTGTTTCGGGCGTATGGCCCTCGGGTGAGGAGAAACCCTCGAACGTGCTGTCTGACAAAGTGGGCGTGAAAAGCCAATCATCAAAATACTCCTCGGGCATGGGCTTGTGCGGAAAAAGTGCATGGAACTCCTCCTTCAACAGGGGTTCGTCCAACGCGTAACCCGGCACCCAGCTATTGGCAGAGGCCGGAGTGCCTTCCCTGGCTAGAAAATATTCAACTCCCTCCTCCCCCCATCTCGAGTCCAGTATCTCTGTGACCTCGTTAAGAGGTTCTGGTCTTGGCGATTCCCCCCCCTCAGGCGCCCTCCTACGTGGCTCTGGGAGTGCTCCTGACTCTTGAAACCTGTGTGGGGTTTTGTAGGGAGTGAGCACCGACCTATGAAAGACCGGGTGCACCCTGGAACCCTCCGGAAGGGCTAGACGAAAAGCCACCGGATTGATCTTAGCCTCAACTTGATATGGCCCTAGCTGCCTGTGTCCTAACTTCTTCTTGGCCAATGACCTGGCCGGCATCGCGTGGGCTGCTAACCACACCCAGTCCCCAATCTGGATGTCCTCTCCCGCCCTCCTGTGCTTATCGGCCTGCACCTTATACGCCTGTTTTGCCAGCTCCAAATGTCTCCGCAGCTCCTCGTGCACCTCTTGCAACTCCGCTGCAAACTGGTCGGCATCTTGAGGCCCCCCCCTCCTGGTGCCGCAAATCTCGGGAAGGTTCTGGGATGACGGCCATTGTTCGCGAAGAAAGGCGTCACCCCGGTGGATGCGTGTTTCGTGTTGTTGTAGGCGAATTCAGCCATCGGCAGATAGTCCACCCACGCCGCAGGTCGCTGGTTGGCGTAGCACCGCAGGTACTGCTGCATGATCGCGTTGACCCTCTCCGCTTGACCGTTGGTTTGTGGATGTCTCGCCGATGTCAGGTTGATTTTGACGTGCAATATGCCCAGAAGCTTTCGCCAGAAAGTGGAAACAAACTGGCGCCCCCTGTCGGACAAGACGGACTGCGGAAGTCCATGCACTCTGAAGACGTGATCGATGAAGAGCTTTGCGGTCTGTTCTGCCGTCGCCACCTTGGCACAAGGGATGAAATGCGCCATCTTGGTGAACAAGTCCACCACCACTAACACCGCCGTCTTACCTCTGGAGCTGGGCAGGTCCGTAACAAAGTCCAACGCTACCCTCTCCCACGGTTGCTGCGGTGTCTCCAGCGGTTCTAGCAATCCCGCCTGCTTCTGGTGCACTGGTTTGGACCTCTGGCAGATATCACACCTGGCGACGTAGTCCGCCACCTCTCCTCTCATCTGGGGCCACCAAAAGTCTCTAGCCACCAATTCCATCGTCTTCTCTTTGCCGAAATGGCCTGCACTAGGGGCGTCATGCAATTGTTGCAGAACCTTGGCTCGAAGATCGTCGGTGGGCACGTAAAGGGCACCCTTACGAGTCAAAAGTCCATCTTGCAATCGGAACTCATCGTTGTCTCGCGACCCTCCGCGTAGCTCCTCCATCTTGGACTGTGCAAACTGATCCCTTTGCAACGCGCGTCGCACCGCGTCCAGGTCGACTGCGATGGTAGCGCACGTCCACGCCTGCGGTGCGAAAATGTGCTTTGCTGCGATTGGAGCTGCTTCCTCCAAGTATTGCGGCTTTCGGGACAGCGCGTCTGCAATAACATTGGAGTCTCCTGGGATGTATTCTATTTTGAAGTCGAAATCCGCAAAGAACTCCGCCCAGCGCATGTGTCGCTGGGTCTGTAACTTAGCCGTCCGCCAATACTCTAAGTTCTTGTGATCCGTGCGGACTTGCACCGTGTGCTTGGCTCCTATTAAGAAGTGTCGCCACGCTTTGAAAGCTGCATGAATGGCCAACAACTCCCTGTCCCATATGGTATAATTGCGCTCCGTCTTGCTGAGCTTCCGGGAGTAGAACGCACCCGGTCTCCAGTTGCCTTGCGAATCCTCTTGCAAAAGAACGGCCCCAACCGCTCTGTCTGACGCATCGGTCTCTACCCGCATGGGTCTGCCGGGATTCACGTGGAGCAGCTGCTCTTCGGAGGCGAAAAGACCTTTAAGCGTCCGGAAGGACCGCTCCGCTTGTTCGGTCCAGACGAACTTCTTCTTCTTGGAACTGAGGGTGTCAGTGATAGCCGCCGTCGCGTTCGCAAAACCTTTAATAAACTTGCGGTAAAAATTGGCAAAGCCGATGAACCTCTGGACCTCTTTCCGATTTCGAGGGCTTTTCCAGTCCAACAGCGCTTGAACCTTAGCCCTGTCCATGGCCAGTCCCTCGTCGGACAACTTGTAGCCAAGGAAATCAACCTCTCTGACATCAAACTGGCATTTTTCCAACTTGGCGTACAGCCTGTGGTCCTTCAGCCTCTGCAGGACCTCCCTCACGTCCTTATCGTGATCCTCCGACGATTCCGAGAAAATCAGGATATCGTCGAGAAAGCAGACACACTTCTTGTAGAGGAGACCTGCTAGCACGTGGTGCATAAATGCTTGAAAAACGTGGCTGCCATTTTGGAGACCGAAAGGCATGACTCTGTATTCGTATGTGCCCAGAGGGGTGAACATGGCGGTCTTCCACTCATCTCCTTTCCGGATGCGGATGAGATTGTAAGCTCCACGTAGGTCCAGCTTGGTGAAAATCTTGCCCCTCCTGACGGTCGCTAAAAGGTCGTCAATCTTGGGCATGGGGAAAGCTTTGGGCTTAGTCAAGCTGTTTATGAACCTGTAATCCACTATAAGCCTTTTTTGGGGCGTGTTTTTCTTCTTCACAAAGAACACAGGGCTGCCACCCGCTGCTTTAGATTCCTGGATGAAACCTCGCTTGAGGTTATGGTCTATGAACTCCCGAAGCTCTTGCATCTCGTCTTCCGACATGGAGTACAGCTTGGCAGCAGGCAGTTGCGCCCCTGGCACTAAATCAATCGCGCAGTCGTAAGGTCTGTGAGGCGGCAACTTGTCAGCTTCCTTCTCACAGAAAACCTCCAAGAAGTCCTGGTACTTGTGAGGCACCGTTTGCACCATACCCAGATGCAACTGCTGCTCGGCTTCTCCTCCCTGATCGGTCTGAAAGCAATGCTGAGCACAATACGATGAACAAAAGGTGATCTGCCGCTGGTACCACGCAACCGCGGGACTGTGCCTCTCCAGCCAACTCATGCCTAACACGATGGGTGTGTCCGATAAGTGGGTGACATTGAAACTAATAAGTTCTCGATGGTTGCCAATCTGCATCATCATGGGAGGGGTTTGCTGCACCACTTGCCCCCCCAGCAACTTCCTGCCGTCTACCGTGACCACGTTTAGAGGCGTCGCTGCAGGCAGGAGCGCCATGTTGTGCTGCTTAACGAACTGCAGTCCCACGAAGTCGGCGTTGCTTCCCGAATCGATCGTTATTGGAACCTCGAGGAGTCTCCCATCAGGCAACTGGAGTGTTGCTGTGAGCAGAACTGCCGGTCTGGGAGGCAAAGGGTCCACGCTCTGCAGTGATGCTGGGGGCTTGTCTACAGATCCGCCTGGCTGAGCCCCAGTAGCTCTGCTTCCAGCCAGGCACTGTCGTTTCCCTGAAGCTGCTCCCCTGGTTGCACCTCTGCTGTTACAGTTGCCAGTGCTGCAGTGTGCTTCTGGAGCCTCTGGGGGCACTCTTTCGCCATATGGTGCGCACTGTCACAGATGTAACACTTCCTGGTTCCTCTAGGAGGCTTCGCTTTGGCTGCACCAGGGACAGGGCTCTGGGATGGCTTCTGAGCCCTAGCACCACCAATCTCCATTGGCTCCTCGCTGTCCTTCCCCATTGGCGAGGGGTGCGCACGGCTGAAATCCCTGTGCACAAAAGGGAGAGTCCTCGCTTGCGCACGCGCTTGGGACCCGTCCTCCTCGTGCCACGGACGTCCCTCATGTCGAATTCCAATAGCTAAAGCCCGGTGCACCACGTCTTCTAGGGTCTGGGGTCTGTCCCCCCTAGCGATCTCATCCTTGATGGGGGGGCTCAATCCCTCCCAAAAAAGATCTCTGACCGGCTTACTGTCCTTTGGCCAATCTAAGGCGGTGAGCAATGCAAAAAATTTAGAGTGGTATTGGCGCACAGTCGCTTTCCCCTGCCTCAGCCCGTGCATTTGACGGCGCGCAATGTCCACATCCACAGAGGATTGAAAACAAGAATCCATCGCTTTGATGAACGCAGTTGAATTGCGACGGGCCGGTCCATCTTCGCGCCACAGATTGCGTAGCCAAGCCCTGGCCTCCCCATGCAGGTGCGAAACAATGAACCCCACTTTCTCCTCCTCATCTTTAAAATCGTGACGGAGTAAATGCAGTGCATATACGACGTCCGCTCTGAAATTGGGATAGTCTTGCAAGTTGCCATTAAAATGCGGAACCAGGGCACCCCCCCTCCGTCCAAGCGCAATGCCCTCCGCTCTGGAACCTGGGGCCCCCGCCCTGTCCGCGTGTTCCCACCTTGCCTGCAAATCCTGGCACGTCTTCTCCAAGTCGTCATTCTTCTTCTGCGAAGCAATGACTGCCGATGTGAGAGCGGTAACCTGATCCCGCAGTGCAACCAGCTGCTCCTCAGCGCTCATGGCTGCTCCCGTTCGTGAGCTTCGCAAAAAAAAATTTTTGCTTTCTGAGAGGGGACTTACTGTCACGGCCACCCAGGACGGGTCCCAGCTCACAAGAGACCTCACTCCGTTGCAGTTTATTTACAGGAAAAGTTTATTGAAGATTTCTGCTTCTCGTACAGTTCAGCATCGTGGCCGTACGTCTGTCACGTTAGACCGCTGAAGTCCCCTCTGACTCCTCCCCTCTTCCACACCAACTTAATAGCCTGGCTCTAGACCACCTCTTCCTCTCCTTTCTTTTCCGCAGGGTCTTCCTGCCCCCCTGGGTTCCCTCTCTCCGTGACTCGCCTGAGGCTGAATCCTCTGCCGCCTCTTCCCCCCTCCTTCTGGCTTTAGGGCCGGGCTCCTCCCCTGAGCTCTCTCCACTTCCGCGCGCCTCTACGTTTGAACTTGGCGCGCGTACGTTGCCGCTGACCTTTCTTTCGACCGCTACACCACCCCTTGTTCTGCTCTCCACCCTTTCCGGCTGAACACCTTGCTCCAACCCCCTTTCTCTGTTCTCTCCTAATCCTGCTCCCTCCGAGAGGCTGACGACTCCACCCCCTTTTCTCCGTTCCGGCTGAGACGCCTCTTGCTGCGTCTGTCTTCCACTGGGCTCCTCTCCGCTTCTCCCTTCTCCTCCCTTTTGCTTGATTAAGGTAACCCCCTTTTGAGAATCCTCTGACTCGCTGCTCAGACTCGTGGATTCCCTCAGAATTCCGTCATCTTCTTCCTCATCCTTCTGCCCCTCCTCCCACTCGCTCTCCGTCTCCTCTGTCATCTCCTCCTCTCTCCCAGAAACCCTGACACCGTACTTAACCAAGAAACTGTTTGGACCTTTGTAGCAGTCCCCTTTTTCTGCAGAATCCTACCTTACAGCCATAAAATCACAGGATTGGATGGAACCTTCAAAACCCATTTCCACTAATCCCACACTCAGGGGTGGAGGAAGAGGTGTGTGGTGGGGGTGGACTGCCCTGGTGTCACCACATCTTAAGGCTGCCTGCCTGTTCCTATTTACCTAGGAGTGAGCTACAGTGGACTCAATGAGACTTCTCAGTTGATGTGCACAGATCTGCACTGTTATATCTATCTATCATCTATCTATCATCTATCTATCTATCTATCTATCTATCTATCTATCTATCTATCTATCTATCTATCTATCATCTATCTATCTATCTATCTATCTATCTATCATCTATCTATCTATCATCTATCTATCTATCTATCTATCTATCTATCTATCTATCTATCATCTATCATCTATCTATCTATCATCTATCTATCTATCTATCTATCTATCTATCATCTACTAGCTAGCTAGCTCACATGTTTGAATATTAAAATACACATTCTGGATCTCAAGGTCTTCTGTTCCCACATAATTCTGCCACATGTATGAGAGCCCAGGGGCTAAGTTGTTCAGTTTCAAGGCTGAGAAACTGTAAGCCTGGAGAGAACGGGGGAGTGCCATTGTTTCACAAATGAAAGCCTGGAATAAAAGTTATGCGACATCCAGCCTCTCAATGCTTTCCAGTTTTAAGATCTGCTTGTCAGTCATGTTTCTGGGCTTGACTGCAGGAGATGAATTTTACAGTTGTTTTGTACAGTCAGGTGCCCTTGTTGCTTCTGCAGAGAGTATGTGAGATTGATTCTGCTTTTATGAAGCTATTTTTCCATGGCTGGTGATACGGCTGCTCTTTAGTTGCAATAATGTACACTCAGTAGTAGGATGGAAATATAACAGCACACTTACTGAGCCTTCACTGGAAATTTCTCGCAGCTTTGCCGATCTGCAGAAACTTGAGAACTTGCCTATCATTTGTTTTCCCTTTCTATAGTATAGAGAGATCACATCATATGCTGGTACATATCTTTGTTTCTCATGTGTGAATTTAGGATTGCCATGTGATCCTAATTTTGAGGGGTGTCTTTTCTGTTAAAAGTATTCTGTTAATCTAGAAATTCAATAGCTACCAAAATCAACCAGGCGATGGAGCGACTCCCTTATCAGGAAAAGTTGCAGTATTTGGGACTTTTTAGTTTAAAGAAAAGATGAGTAGAGTAAGAGGTGGCATGATAGAAGTTTATAAAATTATGCAAGGAATGGAGAAAGTGGATAGAGAAAAGCTTTTCTCCCTCTCTCATGACATTAACACTAATGGACATCCAGTGAAGCTGAACGTTGAACCTTATTTTTCTGGCGTTCTGCAGATTCCACTGTTTAGTCTTTTAGGCGTTATGTTAAATGTGTCAAGGTTGGGCATGTTCACCCATTTCTGCAAGCACATTATGATGTCCAGATGGAGTTCAGGACAAACAATACCATTTGATTCTGATGACTGCATATGTTGGCCCAGAAAATGTAGTTCATACTTCTGCATCATGCAGTGGAAATTAACAGAAAATAACCAAGGTTCCTTGTTCCAAACCATGCAACTTACTGTTAAAAGTTGGCATGACATCCCTGTCAGGAGCTCATCCTACACTCGAGTAGGACCCTGGCAGAGACACATGCTCGATTGGCATGCTCTCTCCCTCCTGGTCAATCGTTCGGGAGCTTCAAAAGCTTTCTTCTGCCCGAACATCACAACAACCGATGCCAACAGACATCGGCACACTTAGGGATCCACAGAGTGTCCGCAGTTTGCATAACAGAACTCAGTAACTCAGCATTTTGGCTAATCTACTTTATGGTACATATAAACACACACGGAGCACTGCAACATGGCTCCCTCTCTCTCTCTAGCATCAGACAGCAAAGGACAATAGTCCCACTTCACGGAACACAGTAACACAAACATCCTGTCTCTGTCACTTCCCACTCTGTGGAGTCAAAACATACACTGTCATGTGATAAACAACAATCCCATGACTGCAATCACGGAGCAGGAATTCTAACAATCCCTTCTGATAGTTCATCTTCACTCCTCTCTTTCTGTCTGCTCTGTGACAAATATCTGCTACTGCTTTTTAGTGCATGACTCATGGAATGACAGAAATATGAACAATTGCATAAATCAGTGAATGAGGGATGAGCACTGGCTGCTTTCATTGCGGGTACCAAATGCATACTTAGGTGATCTGCTTAGTACAGATCAATGCACCATTTCATTTCGAATTAAAGGAGGCGAAATGATAAAATCATTCCGGAGTTAGGTATAGAAGGACATTTTGCTAGCATCAAGAACAACAGCAACAAAAAAACTTCCAGTAGTTTGACAGAAAAGAGGCCTGCAGGTAGGAGGTAAGAGTTGTGGGTGGCAGTGGGCCCTTCCGAAGCCCTTGTGGCACAGCAGTTGCCCTGGGATTTTGGGTGCTGCTTCTACTTGATTAACATGTTTAGTATGTACAGATCCCTTTGCTTAAAAAAATCTGGCTGTTCCACATTATGACGACGACGATGAAGAATATAAGGAGTAAACCCTACACAAATCCAGAGTGGAGTCCCTAAGACAGTTGGATGGTGCTTTGTACGCCTCCTTCTGGCAACTCCTGCAATCAAATAGGTGCTTTCCTTTGGATCACATCCGCGAGCCCGAGAAGGGGGTCTTGTTGTCTGGGCAGCCCAGGAGCTCCATCAGGACTCAGTTGAATCTTGCCCTTAGTTTTTTCCAATTTAATCATCAACATATATCTGGGAGCAAGCTTTAAGCCTTGGTCTTTGTGTGTCCCCACTTCCCCACTCATCAAGATCTGAAATGGTACATAAAGTGAGAAGAGAGAAATAAATGTTTCTGTTCGCCTGCATATTTCCTTGTTTTCTACCATAGAAATGAAGGCTGTTTCAAGCTTTCTCATGCACATTCTCAGTCTGGATTTTTCTTTGGTGAGCAAAAAATATTACGTTTGTACTCTCCCCACCACCAACAGAATCAGTATACTTGTTACTCTGAACAATATTTTTAATGAATCAATCTATGTACTCTTTTTTGTTTCTATTGTTAAGCCTGACAAAACGACTGTCATGCAAATTAATTGATACGAAACATTCCATTAAGACACTGCTTTTCAAGCTTTCATTAAAACAATGTTTTATTTATATTAGTCACCTATTAGCCTAGTCCTCTAGGTGATGTGATGTACTGTACAACAATTTTCTCAGCAAAATTAATGTGCTACATTATCCCTATAGTGGTAAAAAATTGTGTTTTCAAATGCTGTCAGAACAGAGACTAAAATAATAAACAACATCTCCTTTAAAATAAATCTTGATATACAGTGGTACCTTGGGTTAAGTACTTAATTCATTCCGGAGGTCCGTACTTAACCTGAAACTGTTCTTAACCTGAAGCACCACTTTAGCTAATGGGGCCTCCTGCTGCTGCCACGCCGCCGGAGCACAATTTCTGTTCTCATCCTGAAACAAAGTTCTTAACCTGAAGCACTATTTCTGGGTTAGCGGAGTCTGTAACCTTAAGCGTATGTAACCTGAAGCGTATGTAACCCGAGGTACCACTGTATAATATTTTTTAAAAAATAAAAGCTGCTAAGAAAAGTTTGAAAGAACTAGATCAACTAAAGAATCCTTTTCTGGAACAAAAATGATACCACTGCGGGTGGGCCTTTCTAGGGATATTGCTTGACAGTTAGGGGCCCTCACCGAAAGGCCCCTTTCTCTCACTGCCACTCTCCAAACCATTGAATTCAATGGGACATGCTCTCACATAAGTGTGTATAACCTTGGCCCTGCAGCTGTTAGACTCCACCTCCCAGCAGCCCCAACCAGCATGGTTAATGAGCATGGATGATAGGACTCGGCAATATCTGGGGATACTACAGGTTAGTCACCCCTGGCGTAGCCTTAATCTTCCCCCGAGCTTCGCTGTGCACCCCAGCACATCTCCTACATCCTGGTCCTGTTGTTACCTATACCTGCCACTCTAACAGTGCTACACCATATTTCATTTCCCCACAACCTATGCCTCTCTCCACTATATATTTCTCTCCTCTGTCTCACACATAGAGCTTCTGAGTCGAGCAGCAGACAGGGACTGCCAGCCCAGCAGAGGCTCAAAGCAGCATCTTGAACAGCTGTTTACTTGGTTGAACTTCCAAGTCCTGCAGGTCTTCACCTTGTTCTCAGTTGACAGCTGAGTCACATCTGCCCGTGACCCTTCTAATTCAGTGCCAATTATGTGTTCCTTGATTTTATAATGAACCCCTGGACTGCTGAGAATAAAGGATGAAGACAGCCTAATTCCAATGACCATCTGTGTAACTTCTACTGGACGCAAGAGATAAATGTCATTATTTAGCTTTCCTGTGAGCATCCATTTAGGTGGCCCAGGAATTCTTGGTAGGGAAGGAAGCAAGGACTCAATTATGCACGTTTTAAAAATAAGAGAATGGAAGAGGGAGAGGTGATTGGAGGGTAATTGCGAAGAGGGGTAGGGGAGAGGGGCGGTGCTATGATGGAAGTGAATGAGCAAGATTCTAGGCTATTAAACAAGCCTGGACTGACAATCTTCAGCACTTGGCCATAAAATTGACTCTGTAGCTTTTCATAGGTATAGCAAGTCATAAAAGAGTTTGCATTCTCCTATCACTTTGAAATCACTTCTGAACAGAAAGCAAAGAGGCCCCTTTTTTGGGGAAGGAGGGAAACAGCTGATGCGTAGCTTCCAAATCCACACTTCTGTGCTTTGCATTCAGGCCTTTTAATAGCAAATATGATCTTTTATTCAAAGGTCCTAGTTTCTCCTTCCAGGTCAGGTCCTAGATTTTGTCTGAGCACCAGTCTGCTTGGCTGTGTACTCAAGCATCTTTGTTTTCTCCCCTTGTCCACCTGCTTCCAGCCTTGGGCTATCTTCTGTTTCCAGTTCCTTGGACAGACTACTCAGCTGTGATCTTGGATTCAATTGATTCTGGCTTCTGCTCTCTCCCTTCCCCCAGCGTAACATTGGGTGCTGTGTGTGGATATTCTTACTTCTTCTGACTCTAGCTCTTGTCAGCAGACTCTTAAAATGTGCAAACTTGCGAGAACTTACTTCTGGTGGCCAAACCTTGATCTGGGGGACTTTATTCCAGTACCTACCTTGCATTGTCAAATACATCATCATGGCCTTTTACCTGGTAGCAGATCATCGTCCAGCTCAGGAATTAGTTTGCCCTGACCCTTTCTGGCTGTGTACACTTCCAGGCCAACCCCTTATCAAGGTCAGAATTTGGTAACATGGCATCCTGAGTGAGGACAAAATTTGGAGCCCTCCTTCCAATATTTCTTATGTTCACAATAATTTATTTTGGTATAGTTGCAATTTAAATGGATCTTCTCAGTAGGTACCCATATAAATATAGGTATTATTATTATTATTATTATTATTATTATTATTTTGGTGCCTGCTCAGCTTAGCACCCTGTGCAGGAGAACCACCCTCACCACTTTAACTCCAGCACTGCCCTTATTGAAAACATTTAATATTAATAATAAAAAAAATACTTGAACAACATGTACTTTGACTGCTTCTTGATCCTTACTGATACATTGCTTTTACCTTCTTCAAAACATCTCTTTAAAAACATCTCATTTTGTGGACATGGGGTTTTACTCAGAATTGACCTATTGAAATTAATGAACCAAGCTGAGTCATGTTCATTCATTTCAGTCGGACTGCTCTGAGGTAAACGCCATTGAATTGCCACCTGTGGTAAGTGCACAGCTGACTTTAGTGTTAGGCAGAGTGAGGAGATATATAAACATGCATGTGCAGCCTATGGTGACACTGAAATGTGTTGATGATGTATTTTCTAAATATAAGTTGCTATCTATATTTAAATGTTCACAGAATGCTAAATAGAGCAGTTTATTGGTCTGATAATTCATAGCCTATTTGAAAAGTGCTCCTTCCCTGTGTTAAGGCTATAATCCTATACAGGAAGTCATAGGATTGTGTTGTTAGCCTCTCTCTCCCTCTCCCCCGCATTTTTGAAAAAAAACAAACAGCAATTATGGGATGGGTGGGGGAAGTCTTTGGAGCAACCCTGTGAGGTAGGTTAGACTCAGTCAACACATGTGGAACTGCACATATTTAGAGCATTTTTTAATGTTTGGGTTTTGTTTTTTTAAAGATGCCTAGCAAACTTTTTTTTGCAGTTTGTTGTAAAATATCAGGACAGTGGAAAGTTGCAAAACAGCAGTCCATATTGGTAATACATGTGCAAAAGCAGCAGTTATTCCCAGTAGATTGGCTATGTGGTGTGTGTGTACAGGCCCCAGGAAATCCTATTAGCACCCCTGCCTGTAAGGCACTTGGCATTGGCTTAGGAATGAAATTACTAACTGCCAAGACAATTGAGCGGGGGGGACGGGACAAAATGCTACTATACATGTAAATAAAATATCAGTATTGTTTCAGTGACGAAGTTTACAACTAAGGTGATCTGGCACAAACCAGTTCAAAAAACAAACCAGAGAAAATTAGGGAGGTCATTATACCTATCACCTGTTAGTTATCTGAGGGTATGGCCAGAATATAAATGGGTTTGCCTTCATTAGGAATGCTTTGTGAATATTCATTTCATCTTCTAAAAGCGATTAAAGGATCAGAGGAAGTTTATTGCAAGGCACTTATAATAACTGGGGTGATCTGAAACATGAAAGCAAGTCATCTAAGAGACAGTGTGATTTATCTTGTTAACAACATCAATTAAATGAAGATGATCAAAGTGTGTAATACTAAGCAGGATCTGAAGACGGCAGATGGGCAGCTATGGCTTTTAATTTCTTTTAATAAAGGAGTAAGAGGACTTTAAATAAAATGGGAGTAAACCATTAATAAAAAGTAAACCAAGTTCATAATTTAAGCTTTGGCACACAGAATTTAGTTGAAAGGAAACTAAAAATTAAAAAGCCTGATAAAAAAGTAAAATAAGTCAGTAAGGCAAAGCTGTGGGTTTTCCATATGACTCATGTCATCTAGACTTGGTAGTTATTCAATCAACTTCTTTCACTCCCTGGATTAAATATCTTAAAACTGTTCATCAGTTTGAGCCTTACTTATCTGCCCTGACTTACATTGCTCTTTGACGAACAATCTAAGACTGTGAACTTTCAATCAATGCCATCCAAGCTACTGAAATGTCTGCTATTCTAAGACTGCACCTATCCATCTGTGAACTGAGAGGGTGGTAGTAGAACTTCCTCTATTATTTGCTTATCTGAGCTTTTGTTCTGCAGTGATCAGAATGAACTTTCAGAAGCCTTTTTCATATGTGCACTTGCGCACACAGTTTGCATCCCCTCAAACTGTGCACTTTAAAGGACTTTAAAATTATCAGTGCAATTCCCTATTCTAGCCAATCAGGGATACACTTTGATAACCACCATCTCCTCTCCCCCACCAACATACAAATTACTGAAAGGGGATGCTTCCAATTAATATTCAGCATAACAGGCATAGTTTAGATGGATTTGTGAGGCGTTGACGTTTATTAATAAATAAAATGCTAGCAGTTGTCCTGAGTCAAGGAACTGCAAAAGGCAAAGCAACTATGAATTTTGTATACAATGAATAAAAATGAAACCAGTGGGCAGGAGCAAATTCAGTAGCATTAAATGTAAAAATCAGATGTTCTATAGACTTGAGTTTCTGGTAATTGAAGATGGCATTGATATTACCACTGCCAGGGCAAAAAGGCATTGCAAGTGATGGATTTCAGTTTATCATTTTGGAGTATCAGCAGCATGAATTGGCTGAGTGAAGAGTCCATGTAGTACAGACAACTCATATACTATGCTTAGCCTCTCACAGGGGCCTGCTGCTTTAAAGAAGGCAAGCTAGTGAGAAGAATAAAAATTGCCTATGTATATATTTAGAGTTGTGAAGTGCCTTTACAGCCACTGTCTTGGCAAAAGGTGTTTATTTGCTTTAGCCTCATCGTGTTGATAAAATAAAAAAGGAAGATAAGTATAATTCTCTATGAAGAATTCTCTATGAATGTCAAATAGGTTTGATGTGACAGTTCAGTTCTATACATGTCAGCTGAAGCCCCACCGAGTTCAGTTGCACTTACTCCCAGGTAAATATATATATAGGCTTGCTGTCTACATGCTTATGTAATTTGTGGAATTTATCTGAATAAACAACTGTATATGTCACACTTCACACTTGTGTACTTCAAGGGAGCACTTAACACCTAAGATCATAACAGAACTTGCACATCATTGTTTTGAAACTGAAGCATCTTCTCTCTTCATTGTTCCTAAATGCTTTGCTTTGGAGCATCAAGAACAACAACTCACTGGTGTTCTTCCTATATGCTCTCTCTGAAGTGACCCTAGGAGCCAATCCTCAGTGGGTTGGCACACCTTCTTTCAGTCTGATTAGCTCCAATCAGCACAGAGGGTTAAAAGACTTCTCAGTGGCTTCAGAGCTCCCCTTTCATACTGATTGGGTAGCTCTAGGATACTGGAGACAGGGACCCTGCTACAAAAGCAGTGATGGGTCTTCATCCCCCCTACAAGCCAGACTATTACACTTCTGCCAATGACACTGCAGAAGAGAGCATGGTTGAGGGTGGACACTTCATTTGCAGATGGCACTGGCCATCTGTGGGGTGACTTGGGCATCTGTGGTGGACCATATTGAAGGCCTGCAAAGGTCACATGCTGCCCTTGGGTTCCCACAGATGTGTGATGGTGTAGTGGTTAAAGAGCAGTGGACTCGTAATCTGGTGAACTAGGTTTGATTCCCTGCTCCTCCACATGCAGCTGCTGGGTAACCTTGGGCTGGTCACACTTCTCTGAAGTCTCTCAGCCTCACTCACTTCACAGAGTGTTTGTTGTGGGGGGAGGAGGGGAAAGGAGATTGTTAGCCGCTTTGAGACTCCTTCGGGTAGTGATAAAGCGGGATATCAAACCTACACTCTTCTTCTAAAACATTGAGGTGCCTGGTTTTCACACTGAATCTAATCCATCATGCTGTTTTAGTTTTATTTGTCATCTTCTTTTTTTTTAAGAGGACTATCACGTAATAAGTTTCTTTGGAATGCACATGAGTATGAAACATGCTGAGAACTTTGAAAATAAAAAGATGACCTCTCTGCACCTCCTATTTGAACAGTACAGTCTTTGAACATTAGCATATCAATGGACTGAAAGCATGTAGCTAACACTGTGTGTTCTGTATCTCTAGCTGACATTTTTGTGGTTGTACAAATTTGTATGTGTGGTTTTCTGTTTTGTTGCCAGTAGCCTGAGCGATGGAGTAAACCTGCATTGTTAAAACAAAAACAAAAACTTAACCGCCCCACCCCCCCAAGCAGTTTCTTGTTTTACGAAACGGAATTGAATTGGAGAAAGTGTTGAGAGTATTGTTTATTGTTCTTTGCAGTTGGGAATGCACGACTGCTTAGCCAGTTAATGTACCATGTGATTTAAGGAAATGACCCTGAAATAAATATAGTACTCCAGGTGCTTTTAAGAAACTAGCAAATCACTGAAGCCTGAGTAATGCAACAAACAATCAACACCATGGTGGCCTCTGAAACATGCTCCCATGTTAGGTGCATTTCAGAGTGGCAAGGTGCTTGTGTGAACCACATAGTGGCAGCAACTTCCACTTTGCCAACAAAACCCAGTTTTTTAGATGGGGGGAGTGGCATGATTGTTACCACTGCTACTGCTACAAGCAGCAGGCTAAATATAGCTGTACCGACACAGCTGAATTTTAAGCAGCAAACACTTCTGATGGTATACATGCAGGGAACCTGAATGTACACTGTCTGCCACTTTACATATGCACATTTTGTCTACCATTGACATGAGCACAAAGTGATGACTTTTGTGTGTAAATGAGCCATCAGGTAACAATCACTGCAGACAGTGCTTCAGCGTTAATTCAAAGGCAATATCCTGATGCTGAAGGGTACCTAAAGTCAACAGTAAAATCTCATTCCTGTAACAAGTGCAAACTATGTCAGAAATCAGTAGATCAGACTGATATAGCAACACAGTGGTGCTGGGTGCCCATTGAGGCTGGTGGGGAAGCAAGCAAGGAGGCCAACAAACTGTAGGGGGAGCCAGAACTGACAACAGGTGGAGCCATCCAATTCTAGTTTAGTCTCTCTTCTCCTCCCTGCTGTGTTCTACAAGGGCAGCACTTAGCTGCAGCCATTGGTAGCCCTATTCAGAGTAACCTGCTGAAATTAATGGACATGATTAACTGGCCCATTCATTCCAATGGAATCTGATAGACGGGGCCCCCCTTGAATGAGTTTAAGTGAGAAGGCAGGTAGTTGGGGCTGGCTGAGGGCAGACTGAAGTCTGTGGGGCAGTGCATAATTGACCCTTAACAGACCAGCCTCCAGTATGGCTGGATTGATCACCCCACGGGGATAGCCTAGGTGAAGAGGTGAGTGTTAAACTGGTGTCTAAATGTGAATACTCTAGGTGTATACAATTCTTCCAGGTTGATTTCACTAGGGATTGCTGGGGGTGATTGAACCCAGTGCCTTCTGCATGCAAGGCAGATGCTGTGCCCCTGAGTTGTTGTTGTTGTTGGCATCTGTCTGTCTTGAGAGACAATGGAGTTTGCCTCTGGGGGTGAAGTCAAACCTCTGTGTTAGCACCTTCCATGGAGTGCAAGCCTGGGCAGTGTATATGGGGGTCCTGAGCTGCCCAGGCGACAATACCTTCCTCTCAGCCTGATGTGGTCCAAAGGCAAGCAGAGTAATAAGTTTAGCACCACCTTGGCTACAGGAGTTTCTAGAAGGAGGCATACAAGGTGCCATCCAGAAACCTTAGGGTTGCCACTCCGGATTTGTGTAGGGTTTGCTTTTAAGCCTTTTCTTTCCCCAAAGATGCAAGGCCATAGAGGTTTAGAATCAAAGTTATCCTTCTCCTAGATGGGCTACCTTCCAAGGTTTGCGTGCCCCATCTGCCCCCTACTTCCTCTACAGCACATGTAGAAACCACCTTCTTGACCACTGGACTTGCTATTGGTTTCATCTGTTCAATCTGCCCTGTAATATAACCTCAGTATTTTAACTTCTTTTTTAAGCAAGCAAGCAAACAAACAAACAAAAACATATCTTTGCCTTGACCGACTCTTAAGTGAAGTTGCTGGTGAAACTGTCAGCACTTGGAACACTTGAGCTCCAAGACGCTCCATCTCACTAATTCCCTGAGTCACATTTTCTAAAAGTACAGGATTCTTAAGTTCGGCATTGCACAGCAGGGTGCGCATCGCATCTCAATGCTACACTGTTTTATTTATCATCTGCTATGTTTGCTTCCTGTAAGGCTGAGGTTTTGGAGGGGACTTGTGATGTTTCTAGCAGTTGGTGCTTGAATCTTATCAGGAGAAGTGATATTTATTGGACTGTTGCTTGAGGGATGCATATATCTGCATTCATGTTTGGATTTGTGTGTGTGCATGGTTATCTTCTGTTTTTTTTTCTCTGCCATTTCTCTTATCAGTATTTTAATTAAATGGAGCGTTTTTTGGTTATAAGCATCCTGAAAGTCTTTCAGATAAATTTTGCTTATAATTCTGTACAAGCCTAAAATTATGTGCTTATGTGGACCTTTTTAATATTCCAGTCTTCAATGAAGTCACACTGCATACTCGTTATTTTTATTCAAAGCTATACTTTAACTAAGCTGGGTGCTTGTTTGTTTTTGTTGACTACTTTTCTTTTTCGGGAACTTTCCCATTCCATTTTTGTCACATCGGCTACCAAAAAATCCTTAATAGATTTAGGATTATCACTGAAAGGAAAAAAAGACTTGGGCCACATTTACACCACACATTTAAAGCACTATGATACCACTTTAACAAACATGTCTTCCCCCAAAGAATCCTGGGGGGGGGGTAGTTTGCTGAGGATGCTTAGAGTTGTAATAAAAGCTATAATTCCCAGAGTGGCTTAACAATCATCCCCTCTGCCTATGGAACTCTGTTCACTATGCATTTGGACACCTCTTAAGATACTGCAACCAAATTTTGCATTTTTATTCCTGAGATCAAGGAGCAGGCTTTCAGCTGTTGGGATATAATTGGATGCCATTCTGAACCAAGAGGGTAGACTGAACCTTTCAAAACTGTTCTGATTTTCAAGCAACACCAGGTATAAGAATGCTAGTATAATTTAAAACAACAAAATCCACCCCCCAAATCCCAGACCAGCAAGAAGCCTCCCTTTTCTGCCTCCATTGCATCTTTAAGTAGCTACCCAGTGCAGCTATTGTGTTGTCTTGGGCCTGTTAGCATCTCCAAGGAATGCAGTTTTAAACCCTTTGGAACCCAGTGTGAATTGTTTACAAGGCATTTTGAAGGTAAAGCGACTTGCCTCCAAGCAAGCTTGAAACTATGTATTTCTGCCCCCTGGCTTATTGAAGTTTGCCAAGGGGGTATGACTGAGTGGATCCACTGGCTAACACAACCTTGTGGGAGGGAGTGGTCCCTACTGTCTTGAAGGAAGCAGTGGCTCAACCAGTTCTTTAAAAAATAGAGGGAGAAAAAAAGGCCACCCTGGACTTTGTGTCAGTTACTGCCTGGTCACAAATACTCGGTTTTTAGGGAAGGTAATTGAGAAGGTCGTGGCACAACAATTGTAAGTACACTTGGATGAACTTGGTTATCTTGACCCATTTCAATGTGGGCTCACGCCTGCTTATGGGACTGAACCAGCCTTGGCCACCTGTATTAGGAGAAGGGCAGGGGGAGTACAACCATGTTATTTTTACTTCTTCCCTCAATAGCCTTTGATATCATTGATCATGGAATCAGAGGTAGATTTAGGGCAGTGCAACTGGTTCCATGGCACTGGGTGCCTAGCCTAGGAGGCGTTGCAGGGCGTCACAATTATGATGTAGTGAACTGATCAGAATGGAGAGTGAGAGGTGGGGTGTGTTTTGAAAGACCAAAGTCTGCCCCTGAGCCAACTTAGTGAGAAGGATATTTGAGGCACTGCTTTACAGTGGTTCCAATTCTACCTCCAGGGTTGCTTTCAGAAAATAGTATTAGGTGATTGACGTTTGGCCCCCCTGGCAGCTGGGCTGTGGGGTGCCACAGGCTACCACCTTGTCCCCAATGCTGTTTAACATATATTTGAATCTGTTGCGAGTGGTCATTAGGAGATTTGAGGTGATGTGCCATCAGTATGCTGATGTCACCCAGCTCTATTTCTCTGTAACATCTGAGTGAGGAGAGGCCATGCAAGCCTTGGACTGGTGCCTAGACTCAGTGGCAGACTGGATGAAGGCCAACAAACTGATTCTGATTCCTGACAAGACAGAGGCACTATGAGTGGGTGGTTCCCAAGTTTACTGTAGAATAGATAATCGGCTAATTGCCTCCAAGGCCTTGCTCTACTTGGTCTTCTGCATAGGCCATGCAGCTGTGCATACTACTTGTTAAGCTGTGGGTGAATATATCAGACGACACAGCAATTCTTCAAACAGTTCTTGCTTATTCAGAAGCCAGAACAGAACTGAACTGAAGAGCTCAGTCATCCTGCTTATATAGAGCTCCAGAACAACGTAACTGTAGCAACTTTCTAAAACTATCGAATCGCTGAATGTCACTTTCGATCCTTCATTTGCATACAGACTATCCAATCACTGAACGTCACTTTCGATCCTTCAATTGCATAACTATCTACAGTATCCCCCTGCTGTCCCAGTGTGAGAACTTCAGTACATAACACTATTATCTCCCCTTCCCCTTCTCGTGAGGTCTCCTGCTTTCATGGAGATGGGCTGTCCAGCCTGTCACCCAAGGGACACAGTTGTTGCTTCTTGTTCCACCACTCTTACTTGTTTTCTCAGAATCTCTCAATGGAAGCGCTGCACCCCTAAACTGAGGTCATGGGAAATGTGTATTCTCATTATATTCTGAGCATTGAAGCTGAAATCTGCATATTTTCATAAAGTAGTTAAAGCAAGCAAGCGTCAGTTTTTGTCTGGTTTACTGGAAGGAGTGATTTGTAGTAGGAATTGAGTTCCTTTATTGTTCATGAATTACCAACATTTGAGTGTTTGGGTAAGATTGTTTTTCCAGTAGTCATAGAGCATGACAATAGTGTGAAAGAAAGAAAGAAAGAAAGAAATGCACAGTGGGAAGTTGTTGTTTTTGTGTGTAAGCAAACACTATTTATTGCCTGTTGCCAACTTACCCATTCATAGAAGTTAGCACTAGCTGTGTCATTCAAACTGATGAAGCGTGGTTGTTAATCCATCACTTCCCTACCATTTATCCAAAGGAAAACCCGCCATATCTCCTCCCCCCCCCCGCACACCAATTCATGCTGTGTGAGTTTGGGATAGCTCAGTCGGTGGAGTAGGAGCCTCTTAATCTCAGGGTTGTGGGTTCAAGCCCCACATTGGGCAAAAGATTCCTTCATTGCAGGGGGCTGAACTAGATGACCCTCATGGCTCCTTCCAACTCTGCAATTCTGTGATTCTATGAATGCATTGTCTTCCACAGTTCTTCCTGGAGGCTGTTCATAATATATTTGGGCCCTGATATGAGGCAGGAGGATGAACCTCCTGCACTGGGTGCAGATCCCAAGGAGAGCATGCTGGGTAGGTTGGTTGGAAGTGGCACATTAATCTCTCTCATGGGGCCTGCAGCCCACCCAACACAACCTCCTAAAAACTGAAGCTCATTTGAGCATGCTGCAATGGAACAAGAGTCAAACTCAGTATTACAAATAATTCAGAGACAGCGATTAAGAATTAATCACCACTCTGTGCCGCTGGCCATGTTGGCTGGGGCTGACAGGTTTTCCTGGGGACAGATGAAAATCCTCTCAGACCTGTGCTTGGCAGTCACAGGACAAATGGAAGAAATCACAACCCCAACAGCAGTGTGGATGAGCCCTCCCTAAGTGTTATGTACTGAGTTGAATAGGATCCAAAATGCAGCAGTCTGATTGGTCCTAGAACAATAGGACCCAGAATGCAGTAGTCTAATTGGTCCATAGGAGCCACCCAATCCAGCTCCAGGAGGAAGTGAATCCACAACCTGATTGGCCTACAGGAGAATCCCGGAATCAGCCAATCACGTGGGGCCCATTGTGTAAATAATGTATATAAAGCAGACATTCTGGGGGAACTTCCATTCCTCCTCACCACTATGAGCTGAATAAAGAGCATGAAATCCACTCTCGACTCCGAGTATATTTCACTAAGTGTCTTATGCAGGTTGCAGCTCACAGCCCATTTACTCGCCAGGCTGCTGTTAAAATAAGCAGCATGTGAATATAATATCTGGGGACGCCTGAATATTATTGTGAATTGCTTATTATATTTAGTATATTCTGTTGATTCCTATAATATTTTTGAACATTTTAGTTAGGAAAGGTAAAAATGGGTTCTCCCTAACACATATTGCTATTTGCATACTCTCCCTATGATTAAGTGGCCATAAGCTGCGCGCGCGCGCGCACGCACACACACACACCTGTGTGAGAGAATGTATTTGATCTGCTACTAAAAACATCATTCCTCTTTTTCCCCCATATATGTCCAGAGCACAGATAAAATAGTTACATCCACTTTTCCTTCCGTTTGTACAGAGTGCTAAAAATAAAACAGAATGGTAATTGAACCACTCTTTCAATGACATAAATAGGCTTTTTCATAGCATTTTCACAGCAATCAATATCTCTGATTCATTTGCTGCCCTCCCAGTGCACCCATAATTCCTATAATTTTCGCATTTCCTTCAGAGTAGCCAAGATATTTGTCATGAGCGCTGAGTTTGGATTGTGTGATCTGTTTAAAAGATAAAAATGTGGAACGCTTAAAGCAGATAGGCAGGTTTTTATTTGTCAAATGTGATTTCAATGCATTGCCTAGGAAGCAAGCTGGTCGTCTTATCTGGTTTTTACAGTGTCCCCTATTTAGCCAATCTGTCATAAAGACACCTCTGATTTGAACTGGTCAGACTGACGGAGACAGCCTTCTACACAATTTCCTTGGGATGCTGCTGTCAGCGTGGGGAAGAAGCTATTTGTACAGTTACAAAATAAAGAGCTTGTCAGTAGTCTATGAAGGAGAGATTTATTTAGCAAAATAAATGTTTCCATTTCCAGGAACGATGGGTGATATCTAATTCCTGTACTTATCATTGTAGCAACTGTTGAGGCAGCCATTCATTGAAAATGAGGCAAGGTGATTTTTGCCAATTTCCCCTTGCCCTGGAAGCCCCCATCAGTCCCCCAAATCTGCTCTGGGGGATTGGGGGTGGGTTTCAAGAACAGATTTGAGATGTGTATGCTGGAGACTGCTAAAGGGAGGAGGATCAGTAACACCCATCTATTCTGCAGTTCAAAATGCAAATAAGGATAGGAAGTCAGCGGGCTGCTGGGAACTCTCACCAACCTGAAATTGGGTATGAGTTGCATCAGAGAAGAGTGAGTTCTGAGGATCTCAGGTACGCAGGGAGAAGTGGATTTCTACAGTTTTAAACTATACTACCAGTTCCTCTGCGCTGCAGAAATGTGGGAGTACTGCAGAACTTAATCCAGAACAAGATCGTAAGAACAATATTAGGTGTGCCCAGAAGCACGCCTTTAGATTTCCTAAGCAATGAAACTTGAATTCTTCTGGTACAAATTAAGGCTCTGCTGGGATATAGCTCAGTGGCAGAGCATTTGACTGTAAATTAAGGCTCTGTTGTTATTTTTGAATTTCTAAATTACTATCGACACTAAAAGAAAGACTTCAAAAAATGTATTAGAGAGCAGAACTTTAATTCTATCTGTCTACATCATATGCCTACCAGAGATATTGGAGGTTAGTGTAGATAATTCACCAATGTAATTTCAATAATATATTTTCATTGATCTAAAACGTTTGTTCCCAGAAAAAAAAAATCATAAGAGGAATTAAAGATGCGTAAATATGACATGATTTCTCATTTCTGACCATCATTCATTTTATCATTAATCAAGGGCAGTCCTGGCTACAGATAGTAATGTAGCCTAGAGGATATCGAGTCAAGGATAATGGTCAAGTAGGTCCTAATTCACACTTAACCAAAACGGTGCACAAACAGAAGCAAAGCTGGTGCCAAATATATTGCTTTGTTTTCCTTTGGACTACATCACCGAGGCTGAGAGAGGGGTCTTTTAATCAGGGTAGCTCAGGACTTCCATACACACTGCCCAGGCTTTCACCCCAGAAAGGACACTTTGGCCCTGCAAGTGCAGCAAAAAAGCAACAAACAGGGGAGGCAGCAGTGAACGGTGCTGCAAAATTCTGCAGTCTTTTGGATTTTGTGATGCAGTACTCCAAAAGGTATGCATCTGGGGAAAGTGTGAATAAAAACGAATATATTATTGAAAATAGCATACCTTGATACCATTTATTAGACAATGGCTGCATGCAATCATTGCTATATTAGGAGAAATGAGCAGTAAAATGGAGATTAATTTTTCTGAGGATTAAGAATTGCAAACTGATGCAGAAATGTAGTGAACTTGAATTTAAGAATGGAAAAATGAGAAGGCAAAATTTTCAGATTTGTCCATCCCTATGCCTGATTATAGTTTTTAACAGAAAACCTCCAGAAGGATCCTTATCCTATGAGCTACTGCACCACCCTCCCCAGTTAATGCATAAAAAGCATTTGTTGATGTGTATGTGGTACTGTCCCCTGCTCTTACTGTGGCACAGGTGTGCTTTGCTGCAATATTCCATCTGGACTAGTGTGACCACAGCATCCTTATAAGAAGATCTTCATTCTAATGGCCCATCATGCAATCCTGCTCTAGCCAGTTGTTAAAGGGCACACATAGGTTCAGAGTTCTTCATTGCTCTGTGCATTTAATACTTTTAAAATAAAATATAAAGTACATCCAGATTAAGGGATGCAGTTTAGGAAAGAAACTGCAGAGAATTATTAAGGCAATATTTGTTGCTGTTGTTTTTCTAGGTGTCAGAAGAAACACTGTACTCGCACGATGAAGCGGATGGTGCTCCTCAAGGAATGGACCAATATCGTGTCAGGAGACTTTCCTGCCGTAATCTCCAGCTTCCCCCTTTGGCGTTCAGGCAGCTGGAGCAGGCAGATTGGGACAGAAAGGGTGATCCAGAGACGGTGCCGAGGCCCACCAGCCTTCCGCTGAGAACTCTCCCACTAATTGCTATCACAGCTGCAGAGTCTGTCAGGTAAACATTGATTTGGAACCCTGCTTCTGCTTCTGTTCGGCTGCTGAGAGACTGCGTTCTGGCAGCCGATGTCCTGGGTCCCTGTGATTAAAATGTTTGGCTCTTAATCACGGAGCGAATTAAGGCAGCTATAATGGAGAGCGTATTGAAGACAGGTTAATAAGATGGCAGTTCTATACCCATTGTTTTCATAGTAGTGGCAGAAAGCATAAGGCAAATGTGTGATGTGAATAGCACAGCTGATACCAAGCAGTCCCTCTGCTAACACAGGGACTATCCAATCTTATTGGCTGAAAAAGAAGAAGAAGAAGAAAATGTATTTCAGCCTTCTCTCTGTGAGGAAGGCACTGGGGGCATAGTGATTTGGAAGCAATGGAAGGGTTGAAAAGAAGCACATGACTCCATCTTTGAATTGGCAGGTATTCTGGATTTTGATGCTGTAGCTGAATCTAATTCAGTGTTTCCCAAACTTGAATCTCCAGCTGTTGTTGGACTACAACTCCCATCATTCCTAGCTAGCAGGACCAGTGGTCAGGGATGATGGGAGTTGTAGCCCAATAACATCTGGAGACCCAAGTCTGAGAAACACTGATATAATTGGTTGCAAGACTATGAGACATCATGTTGCTTCCGTGATCCCTGATAGGCTGTGATCACCTCAGAGAGAAGAATCTTGGGAGGGACTGTTATAACCACAGATGTGGAGGGTAGGAAGACATCCCACATGCACATACCCACCCACCAGTGCTACTGCTAGCATTCAAGCACCAGAAAACTTAGGGCATAACCTAGAGCTAAATACAGCAAGGCCAGGTAGCTGCTGATGTGGCTACTTCTAGCTAGAAGCTATGCATCTATGGTGGCCTGTTTCCCCCAACACCCATTTATGGACCTGGATATGAGCTGCTGTGTTTGCAGCTATTTTGATAAGTCACAAAAGTGTTGGTGGTTGCTGCAGGAGCTCTAAAAAATGTGAGCTCTGGGCTTCTAGATAGCTCACGTGCTTTCTAAGCTCAGCATCTTGCATCAGTGCTAGAGGTGGGAGGAAGTGCTTTCAGCACAGCACCGGGAACCTATCCATCATACTGGAAGATTCCTGGAACCATGACATGGATGAGATAGTTTAGATGTGAAAACATTCACCCAAGAAGCTTGATTTCATGCATTACATATGAGCCAGCTGCGTTCTGAAACCGATCAATATAGAGTCGAAATGTCTAAGAAAATGTCATAGATAGACGACAGAAAATATCATGAGTCTCTGACGAGACTCATGCTTGCATCGCACCTGGAAGAGGAGATGTGAAAGTTTGCCTAAAATGTTTCCCAAAGTAATGAAAAAGGGGGTGTTATTGTTAGTAGATATGCTTGCTGGTGCTCACTGCTGTTTTGTAGGCTTATGTACTGGAATGGGATAGCTGGTGCATGAGAGGTTTCTCACAGCAGGTAGATCTCTGCAAGACATAAAAAAGAACACCATTGGCCTGCCTAACAAGCTTTGTTCAGGCATCATGCTCATTTAATTTGGTTTTGATTTAGTAGGAAATAAATTTATAAATGAGATCAAGGGGGGGGGGAGAAAAGAGGAAAGTAATAATTCTGCATTGCACAAACAAACAACCCAACAGAAGCAATTATTGTTGTGCCTGTTTCTTTTCAAAAGCTATAACCTTTATTTCTTTACTGTGGAAAATTAAATGTTAGATGCATGAATCATCTTTGCACTTGCCACACACACACACACACACACACACACACACTGCATATACAATATGTACAAGAAGGTATCCTCAGTAGTCCCAATATGCATCTGTAATCTGAAATTCTGTGTGTGGACCACCATCTCAGGAGTCTTGAAAAATCCATGTATTATATGGAAACTTGAAGGCATTCATAAGGCTACAAAGAGCTTTGTGTCTTTGATGTTGTGAAAGAAAACTTAATGTGAGCATGGGTGAAAAGTTCGCTTAGAAACCTGAAACGCAAAGGGACTGAGCAGTTCCAAGATGAATGCTATCAAGATGATTCACACACCAGTGTTT
This sequence comes from Podarcis melisellensis, assembly GCF_964234715.1. Classification (NCBI taxonomy): domain Eukaryota; kingdom Metazoa; phylum Chordata; class Lepidosauria; order Squamata; family Lacertidae; genus Podarcis; species Podarcis melisellensis. The sequence continues at coordinate 39,525,600 of NC_138543.1, forward strand.
TTGCTCACACGATAACTGCAACTATAATGCAATAATTTGGTTGAATGAAATAGCTATCAGATCAGTTGTCACTTAGGGAGTTTTCTAGTGACACTGTGTTTTCTAATGATGGAGTTTTCTAATGACCGAGAACCCTGCCAAAAATAAAAATATGTAACACATAGTCTCTCTAGACCGAAGTATCAAATGTGGTACCCTCCAGATATTGCTGGACTCCAACTCCTATCCTCTTGATCATTGGCCATGCTAGCTGGGACTGATGGGAGTTGATGTCCCACAACATATGGAGATCCTCAGATTCCCCAGCCCTGCTCTAGATGATTAGTGATAGTATGAAATGACTCTTTATAAAACAGGAGACACTTTCAATGAATAGATTCTAATAATTACATATTTTGCCTTTTCATGTAGTCATCACATAGCAATTCCACTGTCTGTCGTTCCCATCAAGTGTTGGGTGCCTTCGTAATGTTACGATCAGTCCACTATTCCAAGCGGTGTGACATTAAAGGTGTGTGCTACTTGCCTGGGTTTGGTTCCTTTTGGAAGAAAGTCGCTGTTGGCTTATCGCCATTGTGGTTGTTTTTAAATATAAAGTACTGGTTGAGCATAGATGAAAGCAGTTAGATTACACATTCCCACATAGCTAAAGGCTACTGTTTCTGTATAAGACCTCCAGGGAGGCAGCCTGCACATCAAGACACTTAAGACTCAGCTTTCTGTGTCTGCCTTCACTCAGTCTGTCTCAAACCGCAGTATTATCCTCTAGTCCTCTTCACAGATACCTGGCCTCCTCCCTCTGGTTAAGGAAGTGGTGTGGAAGAGGGAGGGCAGGCTGTCATTAAGGTATTTGTGGAAACTTGAGGGAAGTATTCTAACACTGGCTCCCATCAAAGGATGTGCCAGGTGAAACCTGACTGGCAGGTTTCAGGCCTATTATCCCTCTCTGTCTAGGAGCTGAAGGTGGAATAAACTGCAGAACAATCCTGTGAGGTAGGTTAGGCAGAGAGATTGTGACTGATCCATGGTCACATGGTCAACTAAGAAGGGATTTGAACCTGGAGCTTCCGGGTCCTAATTCAGCCCTCTAACCACAAATCCCATGTTTGCATAGATCCTAGTACCTAGGCCTAGACACACTGGATCTAAATGGTTTAGGACTTAACAAGTCAAAAGCCTTCACTTCTACCAGGAAACCAACTGGAAATCAATGCAGCTTCTTAAGGAGTGGTATCATGTACTGCACTTATCCTGGTCAAGGGCACCACGTTTTATTATATTTCTACTGGATGGAATTCCCAGGCAGCCTTCGAGGGCAGCCCTACCCATAGCACAGAAATCTGGAAGCTGCCTTGCAATGTCTGACAACAACAAAATTGCAGTAAAATACACACACAATCCCACGTCTTGGCCCCCAGCATCCTGGAGGGATTTTGTGGTTGTTGAAAAAATGTAATTAATAAATAAAACCCACTCTTCTTCAGTCCATTCTCTTATCCACAGACAGGTGTTTATCTTTCAAATTTGTTGTTATCTGACCCAACCACCCCTTCAAAATGCTATTTTCAAATTCAGGAATACAGCTGCGATGGGGTGCCACCAGGTTGCTTTCAAAGCCTTTTCCTTGGTGTTGCAATAAGGGCTGTTTTCACAGTGATCTCTCTGCTCAAGCACAGTGTGATTGATTTAATCTGATGTGAAATGTCTCGATAATGAGATGTCAGCTGAAACAACAGGAGAACTTAAAAGTGTGTTTGGAAACAACTGAGATGTGGAGGAAAGCACTTGCATAACTCTTGTGTGTTTGGGTGTATTATAAACTCAAGTGATTGGGTTTTTTTTATCTGGGTGCCTATCAATAAGCAAATGTTTTAAAAGGATACTTTTTAAAGTTGTTTATTTTATTTCTGGCCATTTGTGCTTGGTTTTCTAATGTTGCATTTTGGCATTTTTGTTCTGAGGATAACCAAGGCATGAGGAATTTCTGAACAAGGTACCGTAACTGGAATGTCAAATAGTTCCCCTTCCTAAATTGCTAAGCATACTATATTGATCACTTACCTAAAAAGTAAGCATATTGTTAGTTTAGTCAAGAAAGCTTTAAATTCCATGGGGCAGGTGCAAAGTATCTCTGAACCTGAACCTGACTGTACCAAGCCAGGAAAACGGTCTTCCCCTTGAGTCATGGCTGTGTTATCCCTCTCTAATAAGAGCCAGCACTGCAAGTTGATAAACTGGGCAATTCTACCCAAGCAGAATCTCTTCAATCATTTTGGATTGCCAGTTCCCTGGAATGCAGCCATTTGCTGGCAGGAAAAGGATGGGGGAAGATTTCAGATTGGTTTGGGACTTAGTTGCTAGAGGATGCTGGAAGTGTTCAAGTTTCTGGAAGCTGATCTAGTTGAGTATTGGAGAGCTCTGTGCACCTTCATGTTCTCCACTAACATGATTTCCTTCCCCATAAGCAGATGGTTGCAAAGGCAAAAATCTCTTGTGCCCCCTCCTGCAAAGCTAAGTGACTCTCCATAGGCTGCCCCATATTGTCTACTACCTGGAGAAAGAAAGTAAGAAGGCAATGCTTTGCTTAGTTGCAAGTGGACACATTGTGATGCATGATCGTGGTACAGGAATAGTTCAATTGCTCTGTTTTTCACAGCTAGATTTTTGAAGAGAAGCAAAATTTTGGTTGCCTGTTTCCTGGTTTCTTGCTGGATAAAGCAGCACAGGTACACAGCACCAAAGGCTGTGTGTGCAGACAAGACAAATCAGTACCATAGATTTTGTGGGGAATCAAATGAGATGCCCTTGGGGGAATATTTGATTATCTGCTCATTATTTGCCTACCCCTAACTTATATGAACCAGAAGAGAGTGGATGTGTTCAAAAGTATAGTTTGCAAAAGAAATAAATGAATGATATTATTGTTGTATTTTTGGTAAGGCGCTGTTGATGTGCATGACACCCATCAGGGTCCTTGTCCCAAGGAATTTACTGTCTGGAATTGGGCACAGGAGAAGCAGCAGAGGAAGGGGAGGGAAGGAGTCAACTGAGGTTTCATGTGCTTATCCTGAGCTGCAACAGGGCATGGGAATGAGAGGGCTGAATGCCTCAAGGAGTGATTTGAAGGAAGGAAGATAGAGATAGATCTTGGCTGGGTTGTATATTGTCTGTAACAGCAGGTAGACCTGCAATTACTACTAAAGCAAATGTAGGAAATGAAAATAATAGAAATATGCAAGCAAATGACACATTTAGCAAAGTGTGTGTGTGTGTTTATATATATCTATATATATATATCTGATATTTTACAGCTGCAAAGCTTCCCCCTGCCATCATAGTATGCTTCTTCTAACTGTAATTTCCTGTTGCTAATTCTAACTTTCTGTGTCATTCAGGCATTACTCATCTGGCACACATAATCTGTGTGGCAAATTGTCATTTTGAAGTACTGCTTTCATTTATACATAAATAAATGAAAAGAAAGGTGTTGTGTGGTGTGTGTGGCGTGTATAATATGGAAACAGACAGAAACACCATCAGCTCACATTCACCCTATCTCATTGAGTCAGGATAGATAAATTATTTTTATTCTTAATAAATGAATAAAATAACAGACAAGGGTCACCACAAAGGTCTGTGGTTTTTCAAGTTTTCTGACATAACAATTCAGATTTGGAGTTGGATCCATAGTTGGGGTGGGGAGATGGAGAAGGATAAATATGGGGCTGGGAATGACTTCATGAACTGTCCTCAAAGACCTTACCCATCCTGGAGGAGATAGGATGCATCACGGCTGACCTACATGCCCAATCTTTACACACACACACACACACACACACACACACACTCTGATGTGTGTGTGTGTGTGTGTGTATACCATATATACTGTCCTTAATCCCAATGGGATCCTAGGGCAATATAAAACCAAAAGAAAAACAGTAACCCAACATATGTATTTAAAGCTAAAACCATAAAACCCTAGATCTTCCAATTAAATATTCTTGCTGATCAAAACAATTATCAGCCCACCCCTCCCCTGTCAGAACAGAATTGCTGTTATCTGGCAAACATGTGGTAGCAAGTGGGAGAGTCAAATGTCTAATGGAAGGGAGTGCCTCATTGTGACAGCAGAGAAGGCCCTGTCCCAGGCCAGCACATACTGGCCCACAGGTGTAAGCATCACCATGAGTAGGGCCTCCCCCAGAGATCTTGTTAGCAGGTTGGTCTGCAGATCTCATACTGTCATAAGGGCATAAGAAGAAGCTGCTGGATCAGGCCAATGGCCCATCTAATCCAGCACCCTGTTCTAACAGTGGCCAATCTGATAGGGGAGGGGGAAGAACCTCAGTTTGCCATGTGTTTTTATTTATTTTAATTGATATGAGGGGGGCAGCTGCCCCTCCCTGCCCCCCCAGCTATGCCTATGTCTGGGGCTCTCCTACACTGCCATCAATAGTGCCAAAAAAAGAAAATAAAGAAGGAAGTAAACAAATAGGTTCTATTTTGGCACTGCAAATTGCATGTGCCGGGACACCTGATGCAAAATGGTACCTGGAGTGGAGCCTGCAAAATTCATTCTCTTTTTTAATTAAAATATATATAATACCATTCCCCCATCTTTTCTGTTTGGATCTGCTGTTTCTGAACTGGGTTTACCTTCTTCGTTCTACTGATGGGAGTCATCTCACAAAGTTTCAGTTATACCTATCAAGCTGAGTTTACTTCCCTGTACTAGGAGTTCATGCTCACCTTACTTATTTTCCATTCTCTGTGCATTAGTGTACAGACATCAAAAGGCTTGGATTTTCTGCTCCAACATCTTTCTTGCTGTTTTGTTGTGTGGTTTGCTAGGCATCGCCCCATTATCTCCCCAGAACCACTCAGGTGTCTATAGTAATTGCTGACTTTTGCATGAATCTTTGGGCTTTTGTCCGATTCCCTGTAGGATTTCTTTTAGAGCCCTTGTGATCAGGTTCAGCATGCCAAAATGTATGCTCCCCATAGCAGAGGCTGTTCTTGTCTGACATTGCACTGAGCTCAAGGTTCCATGCAACTGGGCAGGAGGAGTCCTTGCTGACCCACAGCTCTAAGCTGGGAGGGAGAATCAGGGCTCATGCTTCTTTTTCTGAGTCTCAGAGATGCTCAGAAAGTAGAGGAAAAATTGTGATCTCACTGCTTTCAGCCTCTCTTCAAGGTCAAACACAGAAAGGATGGGAAAAGACCCCATTCTCCTGCCTAGTTGCTGAACTCACCAAGTTAAACGATGTGTTTGCCAACTGCAAGATAGCAGTAGTATTTGATGGTCTTTGCCAAACACATTTCCCCCCAGTCTTCATGAGATGCAGCTCATCTCTTGTCCTTCATTAAGGTTGTTTCACTGGGCAATATTCTTATATTTTACTGCAGAACTTTAAAATAAAGAGAGTTATGGATTTTGGCTTCTTGTTATAAAGTTGCTGCTACTTTCTTGCATGGTATACACACTTCTGTTTCTTCCGGAAAGCTTGAGCATATCTCTCAGTGATAGATATGCAGAAATTCAGAAGGCATGTTTGGGCCATAACTGAAATGTGCTGAAAATGAATTCAGGGAGAGAAAGCTGCTCTCTCCTGGTTCATGACTTTGCAGCTCAGCAGGGTGGCCTCTGCACTGAAAATAAGTGGGAACCAAGATGAATATAGTGTTGAAAGTTAAAGATCAGAAAGGCTTGCCATTTGATTTATTTTCAGGCACCGAGGACGTTTCTTGGGACTTGAAGTCTCATCTGTCTCCAACAGCTTCATGCTGATTTGGGTCCTCCCCCCTTTGGCAGTGATTGTACACACAATGACTCACCAAACAGTAAGAAGGAAAGAACAGAGCAATATGTTGATTACCTGGAATGTCTGGGTGTTATTTCCTCTTCATAACAACATTGCCTGCAGAAACACATGAGCTGATTCCCACATTGTTGCTGTCCCCTAAGCTAAAATACCAACAAGCGATTGCCTTCATTTTGTAGGCGAGGGAAATTTTAGTCACTTGCCCAAGGATACATAGCAAAATAATGAGGAACAAATGTGGGAAGTAACATTCAGAGTGCCTTGTTCCTTTTCTACTTCTTTGAATGTGGTCAGCATGGAAGGCTGGCTATGGAAAACGCCTCTTGATATAGTCTAGGTTTTTCCTCCCTCTGGAAGTGAAGAAAATGCCTCAATATAACTTTGAGCTGTGATTAAAATTGAATAATCATTTTAATGTATGTATCTATTTACCTATGAATCTTCATATACTGTTTTCCAGCTTCACAAATTCATATAAAGAATTCCAAGTCATCTTGTAAAACCATTACAGTAACAAGTTTTCATATTATTTTGGTTGTGTTAAAACACCTGGAATGGCAACTTGTAGCATTTGATAAAGATCTGGGTTTAAGACACTCAACACTTTGGCCTTTGATACTTGATATGCATATATATACCATATATATTATGACTCAACCTATTCTTGTGATTGTAGTTCGTTTTAAGTCATTTTTAATGTTCTTATTTTAATTGCTGTGATCTTAGGCTGAAAGGAATGTAATAATTAAGAATAAACCTTACACGAATCCAGAGTGGAGTCCCTAAGATGGTTGGATGGCGCCTTGTACGCCTTCTTCCAGCAACTCCAGCAACCAACCGTATTGCTTTCCTTTCCTTTGGACCACATCAGCAAGGCCAAGAGGGGCAACCAGGACCTCCAAGCACCCTGCACAGGTTTGCACCCCAGGGAAGTCACTTTGGTGCTGCTAACACAGCTGTTTGACTTCACCCCCACAATTATAAATAGTAGTAGTACTAGTAGTAGTTACAAGAGGGTAGATTTTATATAAACTCCATCAGAATAGTTTGAAAATGGAACCTATTTCCTAGAGAGGGAGTGAGCTTTCTGTTGCTGAACATCTTTAGGAAGGTATTAGACAGCCATCCGTTGGGGAGACACTAGCACTGCATTTCCTGAGTTGAGCAGTGGGTTGAATTAGATGACCTCCAAGCTCCCTTCCAGCCCTCTTATCTACTGCATATCACAAGGGTTTATCTGAGGAGGAGGAGGAGTGGTTCTTTCATTTTGTGCAGGTGCATGGGAAGAGAGAAACTTGTAAATGGCTTCCTCACTTCTCAGAAGCACAGTGGAAAGCTAAAGGATTATCGCTTCCACCTTCTCTCTGATGTGCTGCCTCTGTTTTGCTGAACAGCTTCCCTGTTGTTGAGATAGACAGGTGAATATTATTTAGTTGTTCCTGGAACAACTGAAGACATTTTTGTTTCAAAAAGATTTTTGAGCTGGGGGATTGGGAGTTAGATCTCTACATTGCTTATTCATATTGTCTTAAAACCTATCTCTACTTGTGTTTTGTATTGTTTTAAAATCTCTTTTTGTTATTTTCATTGTTTAATTTTAAGTTACCTTGGCACTTTTGTAAATGGTGCAATAATAATAGGAAGATGATGATGATGTTGATGCAATGGATGAAGGTTGAATGGCAATCTCAACACTTTCTTTTTGTCCAAACTGTCAATTTTGCTTTCTCTAAGTTTCCCATTTATTCACTGTTAAGTTTAGTTTTCTACATTTCCACATCAGTTTGCAATTTTAAAAAAGACCTCATGATAGTTCAGAAGCATTTTTCTTTGAATTTATCCTAATGTGCACAGCTTTGTATGCAATTTTGTCTGAATGTACACATTTTTGCAAAGCATTTTCTCCTCACATAGTGTTATTTTCACTAATATATTCATTTTGAATACTCCACACATTTGATAATGGCATTGCAAAATACAGAGAATTGTGAATGCCAAAGGATTACTGCTTTTCAGTTTGCATATTGTTTAAGAAAATATGAAATAGAGATGTTCACCTATAAATGTGAACTGATTTGAACTTCTTCCCCATCCCTCTATCACATACAATTTCAAGAAATGGGGAAGGGGCACAATTTACTCCACTCTCAAGCTCCCTGTGCCAAGTTTTTAAATAAATACTTTTAGTGGGCACTTGCTTCGCCTTATGCCGCTGAAGGAGACAGCAGCAGCTGATTTTTCCACCTCTGGCAGCAAAAAAGGCTTGAGTCAGCTCTGCTGCTTATTTGATTTGATTATGCTTTTAAAACATTTCCATTCCTCCCTTCAGGAAAGCAACTTCCAAGGCGGCAATAATTAAAACAATTAAGTAAAAAACAAAAAAGCAGTAGTGAGAGAACACAAGGCATAAAACAGTCAGCAGCAAACCCATCAATAAATCAGCATGGGTAGCATTGAAAATTTCATCAGCTACAAGCGGTTGCAGCAGGCGCCTATTGGATAGTACTTGTGATGTCACTGGAAACAAGCAGCACACAGACACCAATCCCTATTCACCAATTCATTTTCTGTCTCCTTTTAAAGCTCTGCTCATCTCCACAGCACAGAAAACTGGGTGATAATGGGCTGTTTTTTACATTTATACAAACACAAGTTTTGAAGAGGTCTCATTAAATAATTTACTTCTGTCTCACAGTTTGGAAGGTGTTGTTTTTTTGTTTTTTTAACCTGGAACTAGCTATCCCATGAGGTATTAGGATTATTAGGAGAGTGGGCACCATCAGTGGGTTATGGATTTATTGACAAACTCAACATGTTAGTCTTTACATTTTGCATTCATGTATGGTGCTCTCCATCTGTTCTACATTGGGTTTTTACTCTGGCTTGAATATATTTTGAGTTTTACTGTGAAAGCATGCTGTCTTCAAAGCATTCTTCCTGAGAATTCTCTCTTGAAATCTTACTGCTAATTCCTGTAAGCAGACATTAGTTTACTGGCTGGTCATACCATAATAGTTGCTAGTGTCTAGATAAGAAGGCTGCTTACAGATGAAGGATTTATTGAGATGTCAGGAGTGCTGATTTACCATAGCAGACACCTGCAAGCTGCTTGAAGATTGTGCAGGGTGATGATTGAAAAGAAATGAGCGTGGGAGGCACAGTCCTACACAGGGTCTGCAGCACAACATTTGCATATATAAGTTTGTACATCTGAATCAGGAGAAGCTCTGAATCAGTTTCTGAATGTATTGGTGGACTGGATGAAGGCCAATAAGCTTCCAATAATCCTTGGAAGACAGGGACTCATTGGGTGGGTAGTAACCCTGTATGGGAGGTAGGCAAGTTACTTGTTCTGGATGTTCTAGATTTGTTGTTGTTGTTGTTTAGTCGTTTAGTCGTGTCCAACTCTTCGTGACCCCCATGGACCAGAGCACGCCAGGCACTTCTGTCTTCCACTGCCTCCCACAGTTTAGTTAAACTTATGCTGGTAGCTTCGAGAACACTGTCCAACCATCTCGTCCTCTGTCGTCCCCTTCTCCTTGTGCCCTCCATCTTTCACAACATCAGGGTCTTTTCTAGGGAGTCTTCTCTTCTCATGAGGTGGCCAAAGTATTGGAGTCTCAGCTTCAGGATCTGTCCATCCAGTGAGCACTCAGGGCTGATTTCCTTAAGAATGGAGAGGTTTGATCTTCTTGCAGTCCATGGGACTCTCAAGAGTCTCCTCCAGAGCCATAATTCAAAAGCATCAATTCTTCGGCGATCAGCCTTCTTTATGACTGAATGTAGTTCTTGTAGACTGAATGTAGTTCTTGCCTTTCTGCAGTTACACATACTGTGAACCTCATTATATGATGCAGCACTGTACCAAGGGTGTGGGACACTTTATGGTCCAGCTCTCACTTCTGTACATCACTACTGTGAAAACCATAGCTTTAACTATACGGATTAGTGGTTCCCAATTAGCTAAGTACTGTGGATTACCTGTGTTTCAAAAGCCAAGCCACAGACTCCCTACTTTTGAAAATCATGATATATCTATGGTAGTTTTAGTTATGTGAATGGTGTCACAGACCCCCTAGGTGGGTTACGCGGACCCTTGGGGTCCGCAGACCACCAGTTGGGAACCACTGTTCTAGATGTTCTGGATGAGGTTGCCTGAGTTGGTGAAGCTCATTTGACTGCAGCAAGAAACAGCATTTAAGACCATCAGTCCTGTATTGTGCAATGCTCTGCCAAATTCAGCAGGTGTTCCAACTTTTAAATGCCTGATGAACACTTTTCAGGGGCTGCAAAAACAGACATCTCAAGTGTCAAAAGCTATCAGCAGTCTGGCCACCAGATAGAGCCTTTGAACCAAGCCCAATGGCAGCCTCACATAAAGCCTACCGCAGTAAGCCATCCTTGAGGTTACCAGCACAGGGACTATGGCAATCAGACTATCCGTGTCCAGGAATGGTTGACCTGGTGAACAGGATAAAAGGCACTCCTTTTATCTAAAGGAGCTTGGGGATACCCCTGGATACATCTTAGTCAACGGGTCAGCAATTTTTTTCAGGAGCGGGCCGGTCCACTGTCCCTCAGACCTTGTGGAGGCCCGGACTATATTTTGAAGGGGGGGGGGGAAATGAACAAATTCCTATGCCCCACAAATAACCCAGAGATGCATTTTAAATAAAAGGACACATTCTACTCATGTAAAAACACGCTGATTCCCAGACCGTCCGCGAGCCGGATTTAGAAGGCAATTGGGCCGGATTCAACCCCCGGGCCTTAGTTTTTCTACCCATGTCTTAGTCACTAGAGGCTCAAGTGTCCTCTGTAGCAGGAGTGCCTTTTATCCTGTTCACCAGGTCAACCATTCCTGGACACGGATAGTCTGATTGCCATAGTCCCTGTGCTGGTAACCTCAAGGATGGCTTACTGTGGTAAGCTTTATGTGAGGCTGCCCTTGGGCTTGGTTCAAAGGCTCTATCTGGTGGCCAGACTGCTGTTAGCTTTTGACACTTGAGATGTCTGTTTTTAGGACCCACCTTATTTTTATGGTTATAAGTTGTTTCTAATGGTTTTAATGCAGTAACCCGCCCTGGGAAGTGAAGGGCGGGAAATAAGTTAATAAATGACAACACATGACACTGTTGCTAAAACAGCTTCATTGGGAGTCATCTACTACCGGAGCAGGTTCAACATCCTTGTACTAATTTACAACGTCCTTAATGTCCTAGGTCGAAGGTACCTTAGGGACCACATGACCCCTTATATCCTTGCTTGATCACTGAGGTCATTTGCAGGAGTGTTAATGGAAAGGATTGCCTGTAGACTGAATGTAGTTCTTGCCTTTCTGCAGTTACACATACTGTGAACCTCATTATATGATGCAGCACTGTACCAAGGGTGTGGGACAGGGCCTTACAGATGTGTACTTGCTGTATTTAATTATAGAAGACAGAGCTATAAGCAGCTGTCAGAGGTGACCCAGGAGTCAGGAATGGAGCCAGGAATCAGAATCAAGGGACCAAGGAGCTTAGGCTGGCATTGGAAGCCCCTGCCCCCAAAATATTTATTTCTTCCAAGAGCTTCCTATTTTTATTTTATTTTGGGATTGTTGTAAACTCTCTCAGATTAGTCATACTTCAAAATGGAAGGTAATATCAACTGAGAGGGCATTCCTTCCACTCCTCATTTGCATTCCAATCTTCCATACGGTTGCAGTTTCCAAATATAAACAAACAGCCCACGAGTGATACTATTCTATGAAACTGCAGCAGAAAAAAGCATGGGAAACGAGGGGAGGAAGAGGAGAGACTACAGCCACTATTACTGCAGTGGGCTTGGTAGGGAAAGCAACTGATATTACTTCCAAAGTTCAGACGCAATAATTCAAAGACACTCTTACGTTTTGCTTGAAGCAATTAATATTCTGCCAGCCTTCAAGTAGAAAAATGTTCTTTCTTAGCAGCTGTTTGCCAGGCTAAAAGTGTGCATAATAAATGTCAGCACTTAACTATACCTGGCCATCACTTTTCTCTTCTAGATGAATGTCTCTTGGGTCCACCAGTTGGGCAGAGATGGGGAATCTGTGGCCCATCCCATTTTTGTTGGATTCCAGCTCCAAGGCTGCCCCGGCAGCATGACAAGGAGCAGGGATGGTGGGAGCTGTGATCCAGAAACACCTGGAGGGTTATAAGTTTCGCATTGCTGGTGTTCCAGCTTTCATAAAAAATCTCTTTATGCAGAACCCCACTTTCAACCTTAAAAAAAAATAAAAATTGGTTAGAACTTCATCTCCTAGCCTTGTTCCAGAGGAAGGCTTTGCTCAGGCCAAGAGTGCCTGTGAGCAATTGCAGATACCTTTCTGTCCTCTGCAATCTGTCAGAAGGATCTTACTAATGAGCTGTGAATAGGTTAACTCTTCATAGGTGCTTAAGTTAGAAGCTGTGGAGGCCCAAACCAAATGCATTTCAGCACATGTTTTTCAAGCACACATGTCTGGTTCGGTTAATTCGTATATCTCATCTGCAACTTTATTCCACCCCCCAACTCAGTGCAGGTTTACCTCATTCCAAGATGAGACTGTGCTCGTTTTTGTGTTGATGACCTCACCCTAGCTCCACAACACCGATTCAGTGATATATTTGGTTTTTGTTCTTCACCGTCCACATGCCATCACCCTCTGAGACGGGCAGGGGATCTTTCTATACTAGCCTTTTACTTGGAGATGCCAAGGACCTTCTGCATACACCATTGAACTTACCACCCCTTGGACAGGCCCAAATAGCTTCTTGCCTGTGGCCAATTTAAAAACAAGAACCCTCCCCCCCAATATCCACAGTGGGGACTAATCTCAGATTGCCAAATCAAGTGGGCAGATGGGGAGTGGTATAGCTTTGTGCCACTTGGGAGAGGGATCACCACCTTAAATAGGCAGCTAGCTGAGCCTGCTCCTTGTGCTCCATCTCTCAAAGGGATTGAATCAAAATTATCCCTTATTCCTCCACATAAGGAAGGTTGGGGAGCACTGTCGCAAATCCTATTGACTGTTCAGTTTAGGTTGGTCAGTCTCAACACTCAGCTGTCAATTCTCATTCTTCCACGCATATACCACCTTAGCAATATCCTCATTGTTTCTCATTGGCCCTAGACTTCCCATCATGATCTTTGCAGAGCTTGCCAATGCTGCATTGAGATTCCACATGGTTTCCAAAGCAGAATGCCACACTAATAGATCCCAATGGAAAAATGCCCCACTTAACACTAATGCATTGTTTTTGTTGCCTTGTTTAGTATAGCCATATGAAAACTGCCATTCCTCTTCTTCACCAGAAAGTGCACATCAGTAGGTTTCCTGAGTAGTCCTGTCTGGTGAAACTTTGTTGGAGAGGCTTTAGTATTAGGAGGAACTTAATGGGAAGTAGCACTTTTAGAAAGTTATGCCATTAGCCCTTCAAGTTGTGCTCCTTAAACATAAGTGGGTGTGCACAGTTTGCAGTCGCTTAGTGGCACACACTCTCTGCACATCATTAGAAGCACTATTTCCCTGCCCTCCTAATTCCTAAACATGTTCCCAGTTTCATCCTTGATACTGCAGACAGAAGCCAGTGATAATATGCCTTGTGATCTTTTACTTGAGGCACTCCAGTGAAGTGAAAAGTTCTTGAAGGTCCCGTTTCTTGTTTCATGGTCTGGCAGGGGCAGTGATGTGCTGTGGGAAAACCTGGATGGTAGTATTTTTATATTTTTATTTTACCCTCAAGGCTTCAAGATGTAGGCAGAGAGCATCGCTCTCTACCTGACTTGGTTTCATGATGATGCCTCATCATTCTAGGGAGCCATCATGAAGTCAAATCAGAGTGATGGCAATTCTTTTGGTCTAGAGTGATGGCAATTCTTTCTGTTTGTGTGCATATGGCTTCTCTTTGTGGACAGTAAACTTGGGGATAACATTTTACTGAATTTACTCAAAGGGAATGATACATTCTAAAGCCGTTTATCAGAGGTAGGACTCACCCAAAGTAGCAGGATAGCATCTTTATTTCACCCCTTAAGATTTTTCCTTTTATTTTGGTGCTGCAGCTGTCTTGGAAGCCTTACTCCACAGTGCCCCAGGCCTAGCATTGTGCTGGGTCACATGGCATGGGTTGGGAAATGGCAGCAGCCATAAACTACGATGGAGTATTTTCAGAGAAAACTCTGCAAGGTGACCTTTTTTCCCCAGGGAGAAATTGAGAAAAAGTAAGATCTGAAATTTGTTCAGAAACTGTCTTCCAAGAAATTAGAACTGAGTCTTATTGCTGCATTCACTCTGGAGTCTTGAATAATAATAACAAGAATAACAATAACAATAATAATAATAATAATACCTACTAGTTATCAGGAAAACCTTTGTTCATGCTAGTAAGATCCTATCTGCATTTGTTTGCAGGATTAAGTCTACGTCTTCAACTTTTGCCAGCCTCCACTGATGCTAGTATAAAAGGCCAGCATTTCCATTTAATTAAAGTATGCATGAATATAATGGTTGAAACACTGTGATCTCTCCAATGACAGTTAGACTTTTACCTGCATCTGATGCTAACAATTAAGAGCAAATGGATTCCCGCTACTGCAGAGGGCAACTTCCAATAAATCTTGTAGATGACCTTGCTGCACCATTTTCTTAGTGTGCAACAAACCATCTTAGCTTAGGCCCTATAAATATTAAATAGTACTTATTTAAAGGTAGCACACATGGCAAATGCAGGTATAGCTAACTCCAGTTTCCTGATAGTAGCCATGCAGGGCTAATAATTACTGGGATCAAAGCAGGCAGAGAGGGGAAGCCTTAACCCTTTCTTCCACTGATGTGTTCCTGATGTGTTCTGCCTAAGTGGCTATTTACCTTGGGATGGAAGTTCCATTTAAATCTATAATTTCATAAGTTTAAACTGCTGCAAACTGTGCCACAATACATTGCTAGGCAATATACAAAGGGTACTTCCAGATGGATGTTTATTGTGGGGTAGGTACTCCTCATCCGTGCAATTACTTTGAAGCATCCACACAACATCATTGACATCAAAATGTCAGCCTGTTTTTATTTCCCCCACTTAATCTTGATTTACCCTTTCTGCAGAAAGCCTGATGTTAAAAATATTTTGCCAGTGAGCTGTTTGTGACACCAGAATGACACATTTGCAATAGCAAACCCATCTGGAAGCACCCAACATCTGATGGATGATACATGATTCATTTGCACATTAATTCAAGAGGTGTGGATCAAGACATTTTGTGTAGATAGAACTCCTCAGTTTTATATGTCTCAAAACATGGCCTTGCATCTGTTAGCTGTACCAAAAGACCTTCCCTCTTGAGTTCAGAGGACACTTTAGTGGAGCTATCAAGCCTTGTCTTGCTTATGATCCCATTATTTGAAGGTAATTGCTTCAGTTAGGCTATAATGCATATAAGCTGAAAAAGAAGTAGTGGATCATCCATCACCTAATTGGTGTCCTCTGGATGTTTGAGCTGCAGCTCCCAATATCCCTGACCATTGGTCCTGTTGGGTGGTCATGTTTGTAGTCAGGGCTCCCCTCCCCCAGCCGCAACCTGTGGGTGCCACTGCCATTGTAAGAGAACAAGGGAGGCATTCATGGTGAGTTCTGATACCTCTTTTTCTAGAAAAATAGCACTGGTTGTAGTTCAACAGCAGCTGCAGAGCACCAGGTTGGGGGAAAGCTGACTGGAAAAGATGGCATCTCAAAGAGTTAGACATACTTATTCTCACTGATTTCAGTGTCCACAAGCTCACCTACTTCTGCCCTATTTTACAGTCTATTTATTTAAGGGAATTAAGATTTCAGCTCTTTTCTGTCAGCTTCTCTCCTTGGAGTTTGTTTGCATCAGTGTGCCTGATATTAAAAATGAATAAATACAGGGAAATGATGCCTGCCTGTAAAACAAAGCAAATTTTCATTACAGCTTTTTCTTTTCTTTTCTGAGCCAAACTAAATTTGGCTCTACCCACTTTGTTGAATAGGAAGCAAATCCTCCATCTCTCCTAACACGTTCAATCTCTGGTTCTCTTCCAGAAATCAACCCTTCCTATGTGGGAATGTTTCCTGTCGGTAGGCTTCGTTACATGGCAGGTGGAAGATCAGCTTCTATTCATTTGAATTATTAATCAGACCTAGGCAAGAAGTGTCACATTTTCTCGGAGGAGGTATATGAACTGCAATGGAATAGGAAAGGAATAGACACAGCTTGGCTCCAAAGGCAGCAGATGTCCCTTTTATGCCAGATTTAAGTACCAATTGCTTCAGAGCTCTTCGCTTTGGCCTGCCTCCCTGTGAACGCTGATCCGCAGTGCCAATGTTTTCAGCAATAGGTGAGAGATCATGCCTTCAATCTGGTTGCATCAAAGGCTGGGCCAAAACCCATCACCCCAAGTATCCTGAAAATATTCCCATCCTGGGAAATTTGAGTCAAATTTTCTTCTGCTTTTTTGGAAACAAACAAAACAAACAAAAACAAAATTCTGTTGAAATTTCCAGAAGGCATTGCTACTTACCTTGCATGTTTAGCCCTTAGTTTGTGGCCTGAGATTCCTGACACCTGAATGACAATTCCTTATTAAGACCACAGGTCGATGGTATGAAAAACCACTGAGAGGTCAAGGGTAATTAACAGGGTTGGAATATAGAAGCCTTTCTGAAAATGCTTTTTTAAAAAGCGTTTTTAAAAATACATTGAATTTTCCATAAGGCTCGCCATCACCATCTATATATACAGTATATACATTGTATATTGCACTTAAAACACACTTAAAACGTTTTATTTGCAGCTGTATAGCTGAGTCCAGGGTCACCTTTCCTCTGTCTTTCTTCCAACAGTGGCCATGATACAAGGCAACCAAAGCAGTTTCTGTGCCAAAACTGGGACTAAACCCCAATTCAAATGGATATAGAAACAAAATTTCCCCGTAGAGTACCTTGATCTGGGTAACAGTAATATAGATTACACTTAAGTTAAAACACTCATAATAATTTATTATAGAAGAAAGCAGAGAGCAGACGCACTGAAACTTGCTTAGGATCTGGCAATAAGCCACAATATATTGATCTTGAAATTTGCCATTTGAAGCTCTTTAAGAACGGTGTGTGACCACACTCAGTGTGGTATAGAAAGGAGAGCATCTCTTGTTAGTGAGACTCCTTGGCAGACATGTTTTTCATCTACCCTTTGGCATGTGAGATGCATATTTTTAGGACCCATCCTGTTCTTGTGATTTTAATTTGCTTCAAACTGTTTTTAGTGTTGTATTTTAAATTGTTGTGACCCACCCTGGGACCTTAGGGTTAGGGTTAGGGTTAGGGTAAATGACTGGTAAATGATGCAGTTGCTGTATTCTAAGAGTAATGTGAATTGGGATCTTTAGGCAGAAGTGGTAGACTCTCGTGGCAGATTGATTCAGTGATTTACACTCACACAGGTCTTAAAAATGGGGTGGTGTTTATTGAACACACACAGAATCAAAATACACACACACACACACACACACACATGAGTGCTTTGGCTTGGAAGAATTGGCTAAATAATCCTAACCATGACTATACTAACATATGCACAACACACATTTAAGAATCAAACATGCACACAAGGCATAAGGGTCTGAAATAATGATGGAAATAACTTCAGGGTTCAATGCAAGGCAGTGTGGAGGTTTGGGGGGAAAGGTGTGTTCAGCACTGCTTGAAAAGGTAGACTCGGTACTATTATGTACTGCTGAAATGCACCTAGTGGAGTTTGGGCAGGACCGAAATACTTCTTGAAAATGTAGTGATGGCACAGATAGGAAGAGGGAGCAGGCTTGAAGGCTATAATTTGTAGGGTGAGGACCTACAAAAGACAAGATAGAGAGAAAAAGTTACCTTTCCTAGCCCTGATGGGCAATAAAATTGGCATGCATTGGAACTCTTGGGTCAGAGAGAACAGCAAGGAAAGCGAGACAGAAGTAGCCCTGCCTTATTAAACTTTCTAAAGCACCATTTCATCAAGCAAGGTTCCAGGGAGACAGCAGACTGGAGGCAGTGAAAGAAAACAGGGTATGACCCCAGGTTCCATTATGAAGCTGAGGAATTTCAGGCAGTAGGCAGAACTGAGCAAAGAGAACAATTTGATTGTGAAGCTTGGAGTTTATGTATCCTCCTAAACAAACGCTTCAAAGCAAGCTCCTACACTGATCGAATGTAGGAAGGCAATAATCCCTGGGCAGTCTTGCCTTTTCTATACCTGCTATAGGCCTGCACTTAGTTTCTTTTCTGGAGACCAGTTGTGTTGGTTACTCCTTAGTTGGCATGATTAAATTTAGACTCTTGCGCGATGGGCCCGTTTCCAGATGGCTACCTGATTGTAATGTTGGCATGGTCAGATTGCATTGCCCAAGGACAAAACTTGTGACATCACCTCTGATGAGTTGGCCAATTTCCACCAGGCGAGCTGCCAGCACCTCCTTGCTTTTATTGCAAAGTAAACCATACTGAAGCCATTTGAAATCCTATAGTCAGTTCTGGAGTGGAGTAACTCCCAGGTGCTTATAACTAGCTGCCTGCCAACACTATTCCCCTCCAGTCTCTCCTCCCCTCTCCTACACACAAAGAGCACCCATAGAAGCTAGTTTCTGGTGGTGCATTCGCATGGTGCTTTGGTATATGTGTGAATATGGGGATCACATGGGCTAAGATGGTCATGTGAGGTTTTTCCCTACCCAGCTGAGTTTTTCATCAGAATGCATGTTGTTGTTGTTATTGTTTATTAAATTTATGTGTTACCAAATTATGCTAGTGTGTGCTCAAGCAAAGGATGTTTGCAGATTTGTATCTCTTTCATGTAACTCACAACTACTCATGTGTCCCGTATTCTGCATCAGAATCTACATTTACTATAGCGTTGCTTCTGTTGGAGTGAAGCAAATCTCAATCTGTTCATTTTTTGGCAGAAGGCGGGGAGACATCCTGTGTATCAAACCACTCTTCAATAGCAATGATACAACTGATCATTAGTTTGCCTGTCATACCTAGTCTTAAGCTACAGTATATTAGGTTATACATTATAGAGAAAGCTGCATCAGCTTGACCATGATCCAGAGAGCTACTTTAGACACGGCCCAATTGCTTTTGCACATCCAGTGGACATTTGGCTCTTCCCTCTTAGGAAAGCAGACTCCCACATTATAACAGAAATTGCTTCTAAAACTACTCTTTCAAAAAGTGCTTTGACATACTTAGTTGGAAGGCCTGCTGTTCAGGAAACACAAGTCCAAATCCCTACTGGGTGTGTAGAGATAATTGTGTGGTTCTTCAGGGCTCTAATCATTGCCAAAAATAACATCATAATCAGTTTATAACAGCTCAGAGTTTGCTTTGATCATTCAGTTTCTGAATGATTTCCATAATCATTCATTTATTTTTGCTCTGTTCTATTAAATAATCAATCTGCAAAAGACCACAGGTCCTCTGCTACAACCTCCTAACCATAGTCATCTTGTCTTCAGTTTTACTTTTTAAAACCTTTCTTGACCACCTTTCCAAGAAGCCCAAGGGGACTTTCACAATGATTAAAATTAGAGCTGATCTGAAATTCCTCAGAAGAGATTTTTCCCCTGAGAATATTTTTGAGAATTTTTCTTCTCACCATTTCTGAAGAGAAACATTGTGCCAAATGTTCTCCAAATGTTCTCCACCATATCATTGAAACTGCTGTGATTTCCTTCAGAACAGTGGCTTCAGACTAGGCTTCAGAACAGTGGCCAGGCATAGGAATTTCATTTTGGCCCATCCTCCCATAAACTTTCCTCCTACTGATTCTCATCCTCAAAGAGCCAGACCCACCACTAGAAGTTCCTGTCTGAAATCGCTTAAGCCTGGGACCTGCTGGTGAAGAACAGGTAGCAGCAACAACACCAACTACCCTTAAGATAGCACAGCTTGGCTTTCCATTTGCTGTAAGTCCCTAAATATACTGCCAGACTCTTTTCTGACTATGACTCTGGAGTAGGGATTGGGAAGAAATTTGATTCATTTAAATTTGATTTGAGGGAGAACCCTATCAAATTCACACTTTTCAGATCCTTTGCAAATTTGTGTATATTAGGAAATGTGTATATTGGGAAAGCTGATGGGTTTCATGCTAGGGCATACTTCTCAGAAGAAGTGAGAAGTCAGAGAAGGCTCAGGCATGCCCTGGGATGCAACAGATAACCAGGAAAGGAGAGGAGAGGGCTGAGAGAATGTGAAACCTCCCAGTCCCTCCCGGGACTTTGCTTAGAGAACAGTTCCCTAGTAGGCTTCTGCTCAGCTTTGCTCCAGATCCAAGTTACTCTCACTTAAGCCCCAGCTTTAGCTCTACGTCTGATTTGTCCTATGCCAAAGAATGGATAACTGATGATGGATGTACATGTTGCTTTTAGTGGTTAAAGCAACAGTAGGGCTGCTGCTGCTGCTGCTGCTGCTGCTGCTGCTTCTTCTTCTTCTTCTTCTTCTTCTTCTTCTTCTTCTTCTTCTTCTTCTTCTTCTTCTTCTTCTTCTTCTTTTGATGCATATTGGCCTGTAATATAAGAGCTATAGTCTGAATCCAGGTCCTTCACCCTTGATTTTATTTTTTATTTTTAAAAATAAAAATAAAAATGGATGTTTTAAAAACCAAGCAATGCAATTAATGTAATGTGCAGTTAGGCTCTAACAAAGTTCTGGGCAATCTTGGCTCTACAGCCACTGCTGCTGCTAATCTTGGAAGTAAGAGTTGCCCTCTTCTTGATTCTCCTAGGTGGGGTTAGAGATGGAGAATTCTAATAAAAGAGAAGTGAGGGTGAAAATTGTCAATGTCACTTATTTGTCCTGGGTCCAGAACAGAAATGAATCTAGTGATTATCTATTGGCATTTGCTGTTGCTTTCAGTACTCTCCTCTTCCTCCTCCTCCTCCTCCCTTCTTCTATCCAGTGAGTGAGTTTCAGTATCCAAACAATATGTGATTGATTACATTTCCTCCCACTCCATCCTATTTGCAATGCATTTCTTTTGCATTGAAATTAATGGGGTGGAATAACATAATAGCTGAATTGATCCGCTAATAATAAAGTAAAAAATAATTGATTCGATAAAAACAATTTAATTTAGAACTTGCAGTGGATCATAGTCTCAATTTTTAAACTGATAAATTCTGGATCCACTCCTCAATCTAGATCAGTGCTTCGTGCATCTAAAAGACTTCTGCAATGCTTGCAAACATGCACATTGAACTAACTGGTCCTGGCCTTCCGTCCATGGCAGCAAATTACCCGTCATATAATGTGAGATTGTTGGGGTGGAAAAACGAAGGCAAGTGTGATAACAGAGGACAGCATTAAGTGCCTGGTGAGTTCTAAAAGGGAAAGATAGGAAATGTCACAAACCCATTGCCTTTTATGATTGCTAAACTGTCACATGTTCTGGTAAACTGCTTCAGGCTGGATTCCTGAAATGCACTCTATGTAGGGCTCGTCTTGACGTTGGTCTGGAAACAGCAGCTGGTGCAAAATGTGGCAGCTCAACTTTTCACTGGAGTAGGGTATCACCAACACAATTCCCTGTGGTGAAAGAATTGCACTGATGGCCAATTAGGTATTGATCTAAGTTCAAGGTGCTAGTTTTGGTGTATGAAGCCCTATATGGCATAGAACCAGGATACCTGAAAAATATTCTCAGCCTTTTAAGTTGAGATCTTTTCCACTCTGCAATTTTAAAGATGCTTTAGGGACGTTTTTGGTGTGTTTTTAAAATTGATGTATAACTTGTTTGCCAATTCTAATAATAATAATAATAATAATAATAATAGTTAACCTGAGGTTTTATTTCACATAAACACACTAACTTAATTTGGCTGTATTTAATTTTAATCTTTTAAGAGAACTGTTATTTTGCCTGGTAGCTGAATAGCAATGGTTGCTGCTTAATAAGGCTAATAATTCTATATAATGAGGACACCTACAGATGGCTCAGTGGTGCCTGGGTCGTTAGTGTGCTTTCTCCGTATGGCTAGGGTGTTCGCGAGGTCTGAGGCAGGGTGAGGGACCCAGAAGTGGAACAATGCCTTCCTACTGTGAGCTTCCTGCTGTTATTTTTGCTCTTATTGTGGAAGCTACAAAATACTGGAAGTGTCTCTTAACAGCAGCAGGAGAAAGGGGATTGAAATACATTTCTGCCCCTGAATGGAGAATGCTGGTTCCTCTTCCTGTCGAATGCCTTTTCATCATGGGGAGGGGGCCTGTACAGTGTCCTCCCCACTAAACTGTAGATCTAGGAGTCCTGCAAATTAACAAGAACAAAAGGCTCTCTACTGAGGCATCCCAATTAAGAGGTTTCTACTGTAGCCCCCATCTAGTTGAAACAACCAGTCCTTTCAACGCTTTGATGAAAAAGGTATGTCAGACATCATTTAATTAAGAGGAAGGCCCCATTAGCACATTTTTCATTACTGCGAGACATTGCTCCCTTTCAATCAGTATGATACAGGGACAAGCAGAAGAAAGGAATCCCAGGGTGAGAGTCTTTGTCGGAGCAGAAATTACAAGTGGATTTAGCTGTTATCCAGGGATAGGCCTGAGTCTGAAGAAGGAATGTGAATCTTCAGTGTGCAATGAAGTCCAGGACTGGAGTCCTAATTCAGAGAAGGCTTAGGGGTACCTGGAAGCTGCCGAAACCTGTGAAACTTCAGAAATGGGTTAGTGCTTAGTATAAGTAGCAGAAATAATAAATTTGTTTTGTTGGTAGCCACATGGGAAAGCCTCTAGGCAACATGCAATAAAGCATAAAATCATAAAAAACATTCAACATGACATATAAAATGTACTGCATATGTATTTATGGTGCGCATATAAAATGTTATACAAATTTAATAAATAACATAAATTTATGGGAGAGGGTTAATGATTTGTTTTTACTCTTGTTTTGTTGTGCAGTATATGTTCTCATTTTATATTTTTATGTTGTGACCCGCCCTGGGATCTTCGGATTAAGGGTGGTATATAAATTCAAGAAAGAATAGATGGGCTTAGCAGGGTGGTTCTCTCTCCCCCTGGTTTTAATATGGGCTTGAACACAAACATGTTCTCAACTCCCCTGCATTGTACATTGGTCTGCAACTTGCTGTCTTCATATTTTCCTACACATAAAAAGAGCCCTGCTGGATCAAACCAAAATGTCTTGTAGTCCAGCATTCTGTTTCCAGAGTGGCCAGTTTGGGAAGTCTCTGGGAGACCCACAAACTGGACATGAACACAATATCACTCATGTTTCTTAGTGACATTGCCTCTGAAACTGGAGCTAATATAGCCATCAAGACTAGTAGCGACACCCTTATCCTTGGTGAATATGCCTAATCCCCCTTTAGAGCTGTCCCAAGGGCATTTTTTGAAACTTCTTTGCATAGCAAATGTGGCTTACTTTCCAGACTTTGTGCAGTGGCTTTTGCTTCTTCCACTGTGGATCTACTGTCTCCATGCACTTGTCAGTCAAATTCCCCTAGTAGCATCTGTACATTGTTTAAGGGGTCTTCAGGCAGTATTCATTGCATGTGGTGTGAGTGACATGCAAAAGGGAACCCAAAACAATGGTCCATTACTTCTATCTTCTTCAGTTACATTTGTAATAAAAGCATCCTTTTTAAAATGCCTAAATGGCCTTGGTCCTTTATACCTGAAGGAGTGCTTCCACCCCCATCTTTCAGCCCTGACACTGAGATCCAGTGCCAAGGGCCTTCTGGTGGTTCCCTCATTGCGAGAAGTGAGGTTACAGGGAACCAGACAGAGGGCCTTATCGGTAGTGGCACCCGCCCTGTGGAACGCCCTCCCTTCAGATGTGAAGGAAATAAGCAGCTATCTTATCTTTAAAAGACATCAGAAGGCAGCCCTATTTAGGGAAGTTTTTAATATTTAATGCTGTATTGTTTTTAACACTCGATTGGGAGCTGCCAAGAGTGACTGGGGAAACTCAGCCGGATGGGCGGGATATAAATAAATAAATTATTTATTATTATTATTATTATTATTATTATTATTATTATTATTATTTGCCACTAAAATCCACAAGACTTTTGTAACAAATTGTTACATGGTTATGCACAATGAGGACAGCCAGAGCTGCCTCAGTCATTGGGGGTGGGGTGAGGCTGCCACCTCTGGTAACAGAAGTCTCCAATGTGTCATCCCCATGAGTACGCCGCCGCCTCCACGGGAGAAGTGGCGCTGGCAACAGTGCCACCGTTGAGCGAGATGATGCTGATTTCTTGCAAGGTTATCGGTGAAATCACACAAGATATTGTGACATGTGATGATATCGGGGAGATCTCATTGGAAATTGACACAATCTTGCCCAGAATTGCTGCAGAGGTGGCAGGGTGGGTGGTGCAGGCAGCAGCGGCAGGGTAGCATGGCTCTTCCCATTTTGCTTCAAGCAGTGAAATGGAGACAGCTGATGGGGCAGTGATGGAATGCACCCACCACAAACAACCTGCATGGATGAAGCACTCCTCTCAAGGGCTGTCATAGAAGATGGAGCACACTTATTTTCCTTTCCTCCAAAAGACAGGACTAGAAGCTACTTGTGGAATTTTCAGGGAAGCAGGTTTCAGCTCAGCATTGGGAGAAACATCCGAACTGGTAAGAGCTATTTGAAATCCAGCCTCACACCCAGTCCAATATTTTGACAAACGATGCCTAGACATTCATTGTAGGCGGCAGAGGGGGGAGGATCCATTTTGATTCCCCCCCAAAATGCAGGTCTCAAAATATGTGAAATAAATTTGCAGTCCTTATTTTCACTCTAATTTCTTAGTATGCGAACACATTTTGAGTATAATATACTCTTTGTCAGAGACAATAGCCATGTCTTATCTCCTGAATGAAGAGTTTCTTTTTGAGGGGGAGAGCACAGGGGATGGAACAGGTCCTCTTTCAGGAAACAAGGCGTGACTATTGTTTTTGACAAAGGGTATATCACACTCAGAGCTCATTAGGAGTATTTAGAAACTGGAGTGCAGATGAAGCACCATTTATATCCAGGGAGCTTGTCTGAGATTGATACTGCTGCCCTCCTTTCCCCCCATGGTGTATGACCGCTTTTTAGGGTCAGTGGGAAGGTAAACGGTGTTTCCGTGCGCTGTTCTGGTTTCACCAGAAGCGGCTTAGTCATGCTGGCCACATGACCCGGAAGCTGTCTGCGGACAAATGCCGGCTCCCTCGGCCAATAAAGCGAGATGGGCACCGCAACCCCATAGTTGTCCACGACTGGACCTAACGGTCAGGGGTCCCTTTACCTAGAGATGTGTGGGAACTTGGTGTTGGAATTCCTGAGTTGAAGCACCATGGTGCAGGTGACAAAGGATTAAACCCTGGTCTCCCCACATTGCAGTTGTGATGTAAACTGCGCCATGGTGAGGCCTTAGTCGACACGCCTCTTCTTAAAGAAAAAAATCTGAAAAGGAAGTATGTCAGAAGCTCCAAACACTGAGCATCCATAACTCATCCCATTTGAATCTTGTTCAAGTAGTACCTCTAGCTTGGAGGTAAATTTGGAAAATCACGTACGGAGAGAGGCACATCCACACTGACAAATAGTGAGAAAAGAAACGGCATTGTCATGCTTCATTGAGAAGAAAGGGGCGTTTCAGAAGAACATTCAACTCCTTTCTCCCTAGGTCTTTTACAGTCGTACGCATGTTTTATGCAATCTCATGCATGTCTACTCAGAAGAAAGCTCCACTGAGTTAATGTGTACCAGAAGTGTTGCCAACATGGTGCCTATGGGCACAGTGATGCCCTTGAGATCTTCCCCTGGTGAGGGTGGTTACCTTTTTCTTCCCTGAAAAGTACATAAGTGTGGTAGAAGAATGAGCGACACTTTCCCCTATTTCCTCTTTCACTTCTATGTGCTTTCTTATGGATTGGATTCTACTAGAGCCGACTTTTGCCCGAATTCATTGGCACACTTTCCCCACTTCTTGTCTCCCAGGGGCTGGCTGAACTGGGGTTGAGGAGCAAACAGAGAACTGGCCTTCGTGGCATTCACTCTGAAGCCCAAATGTGCTCACAGGTGCAAAAAGGCTGGTATCCCCTTCCTTGCGTCTCTTCACTTGGCCTTTTCTATCATGGGTCATCAGCCTGTGGACTATGATAGTTCAGAAATAGTTCAGAGAGACTCTGTTTGCCATCAGTGGGTGGTTGGTTTCACTTGTGCTGGCCCACCTCCAGCCTGAGGAACCTTCAGAAGGGAGGTGCTGCCCTGGACATTATGTGTATGTTTATTTTAATGAGATGAATAGAGTGAAAGATTATGAGTCATGGGGGTGTGGAGAGAGTGTGTGTGAACTGAGCAAAGTTTACTTTTTTGGTTGCTATTTTGTTAATGTTGAAATTGTTTTATAGATTATAAATGCTGTGTTGATTTGTTAATTATATAATATGACTTTGGCTTTAATTGTGATGTTTAGCTTATTTTTTAGTCGTTGCTTTGTTAAGAGTGTTTCATGGATTGTACTTGTTTCACTGATGACAGATAGCTCAGTTGGTAGAGCATGAGGCTCTTGATCTCAGGTTGTGGGTTTGAGCCCCACGTTGGGTGAAAGATTCCTGTATTGTGGGGGGTTGGACTAGATGGCCCTTCTAACTCTAGGAGTCTATGATTCTAATTATTCTGTGTGATTTATGCTGTATTTGTCATGTTCTATTATGTTCTATCATGTTATTATAATTCGCTGTTTGTAAGCCGCTTTGGGATTCATTTAAATGAAGAGCGGAATAGAAATAAAATCAGTCAATCAAAACCAAATGGCATGTCAGCAAGCAGGGACCTGCCTGCAATATTCATGGTGATAGGCAGTAAAGAGGTGCCTTGCATTTTCTAGTGGTGGTGGTGGTGGTTAAGCCATTGCAAGGAGTGTAACATTTTATAATGTTGTGCTTTGATTTGTTTATTGTAACTGCTACTTTATGAATGGGCATATTAATATCCTATTACCTGCCTAAAGCCTTTGGGCATGGATAGAGTGAAAAATCTAAATTAATAAATCTGTGTATTCATATGGCAAACTAACCAGCCAATATGAAAATGAGATTTCCTGCATAGTTTATTTCCTCCTTTCTTAATCGTCTGCCAAGATTCTTTCCGTTCTTAAATATGAGATATAACAGGACAGTAAAAAAAAATAAAAATGCTTTAATTCAATTTGATGATTATAGTGAATGAGTGATAAGATATTTGATCAGATAATACACTTTCCTAAGTGCTGTGGTCTTTTGATTGCTTTCTGTTTCGTATAGTTCAGTCATAAAGTCAGATAAATTAGAGATGGGGGTGTGGGAAAACCTTATCCTTTATCCAGTTAATTCTTTTTATGGTACTGGAAATTGAGACAGAGCACTTGAAATCTTTTCTCGCTCTATATCTCCCAGCCAATGCATTTTCAACCATTTCTTTTGGGAGAAACATCCGTATTTTCAAGGAACCTAAAGACAGACCAGATGCTTCTTGATAACTACCAACATTTTTCCTCATACTGTTTCTTCCGTGTACACTTTTCTTTTGGCTCAGTGTTTTAGTATCTTGGTTGTTGAATATTTATACATGGTCACTGTCAAACTCATGTAGTTTCTTAATCCATTAGCTATATTCAAGGCAGGCCCAAGATACTTCACTTCTTCCAGTGAAGGATGAGTAGGTGGTTTCCCCCTATTCTACATACAGAAGCTGATCCAACTGCAACTGCCAGTTGACTGTTACTCTGAAACTAGTGATGGGACATCATCCTCTGCTGTGCCCAAGGGCACCAGACTAGTTTAAGAGTGCACAGGGCCTGCTTCTTGGCTTCTGCTGCCTGAAGTGGCTGCTTCACTCTTAATGGTAGGCTGCTTCACCACTTAATGGTAGGACCAACCCTAGCTACATTTAGGGTCATCAAATTTGTCATAGGGAACCATGCAACGGGAACACAGGAAACTACCTATAATGAGTCAGGCCACGGCCCATCTAGCTAGTATTGTCTCCTAGTGTGGGTGATTCGACCCATCTCACCACCTGAGGCAAAGCGGGAATTGCCACCTCCTGGCCTGCTGAGCTGCATGCACCCCATTTCTGCCATCACCACTGCTCCCTGGCTCTTACCAAACTCAGGGGGAGCCGGGGAGCTGATCGGCTCCCACCACCAGGGGTGTGGAAGACAAGTAGCAAAGCCACATGCTGAAACGCCTCCCTCTTAGTCCCAACCAGCATGGCAAGTGGTCAGGGGTGATGGGAGATTGGCAAGATCAACATCTCGGAAGACCACAGGTTCCCTATCCCTGATCTACAACCACTGATAGTGACTCCCCAGGGTTTCCAACAGGGCATCATGATGATGCTCTTTGCCCCAGTTATCCCAGGCAACATGGGTGTTTTCATTTTATTTGCTATATGCAAACCATTGTTTATATGTAGACCTTTCACTGAAATGAATAGAGGAATCCTTGCCCTTAAAGGGGAACCATTTGGGTAAGCATTGGAGCTCTCATGCTCATAGCTACTACTGAACAAGGGCTTTTGAAGTCATTGGGTGCCCACCATGGATCTATGGCTATCTTTTCCCAGCCTCATAGCTGACTAAGTATAGTAGGGGTTTGTTTTTGCCATTCTTTGGGCCATTAACATAATAATCTAGTGAGTTTACTAGCAAACATGTTATTTTATGTTTGATTTTCCTGCATGCCTCAAATGACGTTTTCTTTTCCAAAAATAAATCTTACTCATGTTTATATAGCTTCTTTGTATTTTTCCCTTTGGTTAGAGTTGCTGCAGTCACAAAAAGCCTTCACCTGCTTCGAAGTACATTTACTTTCATTTTAATAAAAAGGAGAAGTAATCGGCAGAGTTGTAAAGGCTCCAGAATTAAAAATTTAAAAAGTGGAGGACTGTCAGTTGTTACTACTCAATGCTTTGGAGTCTCGGGAACCCCTATCTGTCTGGTTGTAAACAAAGGGATTATCCAGAGTTTGATGCCTTTGTGAAATCTGATAATCTGACTGCTGATGGTACCCAAATACCATCCTAGAAGAGGCCTTGCCTGTGACAAATGTATAGGTCACCCAGAGCAGTCTGTGGGACATAAACAGATTTTGCTTCTAATATTTCCTTTCAAGATACTGAGAAAATTTTTAGATTCAAAGCCTGTAGCCAGATCCCACAGATGCCATTAAGCAGGAACTATAACTGATTCAATCACTGTTGCTAAAAGCTATCTCAGAGAGTAATTCTGAATCCAAAGGAATCTTGTGATAGGGGCAGGTTCTCCTTTTAAATGACTATATTGAAAATGGTTTCATAATTAAAAAGACAGAAAATTATTTTAAGATTTATTGTGTCAGATATATGGATCTACTCCATGTTGAAAGTAGGCTTGAGTTACAACTGATGTGAGAAAGAAAATATTTATTTAAAACTTTGTAATATTTTTCTAGGGTTCCAGACCTTGTAAGAGTTGCTTTTCTAAAAGGCCCAACCAGTGTCTTTAAGGTGTTCACTTTTGATGAGCGGGAAAAGATGGCTTGATTGATGTGCATTTGGTCCACTTACCTACTTTAAATCCTACCTTTAAATTTTTAATTTGCTTCTAGTAGTTCCTTTATTTTTCATATTATGGAAGCATGTATTCTGTGTGGGGCTGCCTCTCATATTTGGTAGACCAGCAGGGCAGTTTTCCTTGCATTTTCCACAACTTGGACATCTAGGGCAGATGGGAAACCTGTGCCCCTCCAAGGATGGGGAAAAATTACATTTGGTCTTCATCTTTATGTGAATTGACTTAATTCTCATTTCCAGCACTACTACATGTATTGAAAATCCTTCAGATTTCACACTCCTTAGAATTTTATGAGACAGTTATTGGATCGTAGAACATACACATTACAAA
Organism: Podarcis melisellensis; assembly: GCF_964234715.1. Classification (NCBI taxonomy): domain Eukaryota; kingdom Metazoa; phylum Chordata; class Lepidosauria; order Squamata; family Lacertidae; genus Podarcis; species Podarcis melisellensis. The sequence continues at coordinate 39,555,366 of NC_138543.1, forward strand.
TACAATTCAGAAGGTGTACATTTAAATAAATTATATATTTTTAGATTCTGAATTTTTGTACTGATTAGTTCATCCTTACTCCATATATTGCTGGGCCCCATCTTCCACTATCTCTAAGCATTTGCTATGCTTCTGGGGAAGATGATAGTTGGAGTCCACCAGCAACATCTAAAAGGCTCCAGGTTTCCTAAACTAGGAAGATAGCCCTTGACTCAGATCTGCCTTGCTATAGCCTCCGATTCAATCAAACACACCAAACACTCGCTCTTACATGCTGTTCAAATGGTAACTCACAAAATTGCCTTTCATGTTAAATTGCCAGGTTTATCCCAGCTACTTAATCTTAATCCCACGCTCAGTAAACAAACCAACATGGTGGGTTCATTTTATTCCCAACACATTTCCCTTCACTACCAGGTTACTCATTACCATCAGCACCTGAATGCAATAAGCAGGCAACTTATCAATTCAAACCATGAGGACTGTGTAGAGACAATTAAGGTAGCCAGGTGACATAGAGTTTATTTCCTAGAGTTCCTATAAATGATGACAGATACATAAACACCAAGTCCTTCTATTTTCTGGTTTAATTACAGTATATTTATTATTTCTGTATATTGCTCCTCACATTTAAGCCCATGTAGACCTATTAAAAAGCATTTCCAGGAAAATATTGCAGGGACCTTTCAGAGTACCATACGTATAAAATGCAAGGAAATGATGGGGTTGTCTAGGAACTACATTAGACCATTAGTGCATAATGCCGTAATATGTTTTAATGAGCACTTGAGTAAATGCATAAGCATTAGCATGGAAGTTCTGTTAGAAGCAATAGCAATAATTATGAAGTTTCCATTTTAAATTCAGAATAATTGCATTTAGGGATGTCCAATAAAAGTATTTGCTGTAATGTAGTTCAGAGAAAATAAACATGGTACAACAGAAAGGGAAGAATCTCACTGATGTGAGTATCTGGATTCTCACAGACTTCAAATCACATTGGAACTCTGTATGCCTGTTCAGCAAGAGCTGTATGCTCAGTACAGAACAATTATGATAGCAAGGAATAATACAATTGTAGAGTTGGAAGGGACCCCAAGGGAAATATATGTTGACATTTAACATGTACTGTTACATGATTTATGTAACTTATAAAGCACTTTACCAAAGTTGTTGAATTGGTCTTCTAAAACTTCACAAAAAGATTTGGGAGAAAATTTGTTTTTGTATCATGGTGGGAACCTCCCTTTTTTAGCTGAAAAATAGCACCCAAATCTACACACATGCACACATCCAAACACATTCTGATCTCAAGAAGAATGATTCCAACAAAGCCAATTATAATTATTTGACTATTGTATCCAGCAGCATGGTGATTCAGCATATATCCTAGCCAGACGTGGCTGTATGAAACAACACACAACACAAAGCTATATAAGAGTGAGGGCAATGCTACCTGCTCTCAGTTTGACTGAGAGAACACATTCATCCCATATAGCTCCTCCCTGAACATGTTTTGTAGCAGGTAAGTTTTCCATTAGAACATCCCATCACCATTTTGACTAAGCCCTAATTTTATATATCGGGGAGGGTGTGTGGCTCAGTGGTAGAACATCTGCTTTGCATGCAGAAGATCCCAGGTTCAATCCCTGGCATCTCCTGATCTCCAGGTAAGGCTGGGAGACAATCCTGTTCGAAACCCTGGAGAGCCACTGCTGGTTAGCATAGACAATGCTGAGTTATATTGACCACTGGTCTGATTCGATGTAAGGCAGCTTCCTATGTTCCATTAAGGCTGTAATTCTAACCCCATGTACTTATTATTTTATTATTTATTAGATTTGTCAGTTGCATTATCTTGCCTAGGGCAACCCAAAGCAGCTTACAAACAAACAGACAATTAACCCCACATAGATACAGTCAAACCAAGGGGAGAGAGAAATACATTAAAAACACCCTGCCCACTTCTAAAAGGCCACAGATAGTTAAAGCCCAAAGGCCTGGATATAGAGGAGAGTTTTTGTCTGGCACCTAAAGATATGTATGTAGTGAAGGCGCCAGGTGAACCTCCCTAGGAAGAGCATTTCACAAACAGGGAGCCATTGCAGAAAAGGGCTGCTCTCATGTTGCCACCCTCTAGACCTCTCATGGACTTCTTTGTTGGCTTTTAACTTCACCAGTCTTCATTATCTCCTTTTCCCCCACTCTGCAACAGCCCAGCTATGGCTGCAAGCCTACACACATAATGTGAGAGGAACGAAATGGGACTTGCTCTTTGGTTAAACATACAAAAGGGCTGGACCACATCCTTTTCTTTACAAAACGTGTGTGTTGTGTCTCAACAGCCAGAAAGGCAGTGGGGTCCTCTACAACAGAACCTTGCCAGGTCGAGAAATAGAGGGTATGGGCATTTCAAAGTCTTGCGACTAAGCCCCATTGAATTCAATAGGACTTACTTCTAACTAAACGTTGTTAGGAATGTGCTGCAGAACAGACATAAACACTTTAATTAGCATGTATTTTCTTTCCCTAAAGTGGTAAAAGGAAAGACTAGCGCTGGAAGGAACAAGGTGCAAAATTCATCATTCCAAATCTGTGTTGGGGACCACGAGAAAATAACTCCTTTAAATGAAACTGGGACTTATATAGGATTAGGCAAGTCACTCTACAACATCATGTGTAGCAGGAACAGGTAAAGGGTTGCCCTACAGGTGTTTTTGGACTCCAGTTCTCAACATGAACTCCAAGTTCAGCAACATCTGAAGTTGCCGGTCCCTGATGCATAGAGTGTGGGGGAATGGGAGGAAGGATGTCAATAGTAGAGAGTTCTACTAATATTAGAAATGTCAGCAGAACTTCAGCTTTCATGATTTTTGTCTATTGCCTTTCAAAGACAGATTTGAAAGTGTAAATTAATCCAAAGACAATTTCACATCCTGACTACAATTAAGAAGGACAGCCATCTGGGGCTCTAATTATTCATCAGGGAAACTTAGACACCCCCTTCCCCTCAGCTATTTTTATGACCCCTTAGACAGTGCGCTATTCAAAACATTTTGGGAGGAGCAAATCTTTTGTGTGTCTTCTGACAACTGCTATTTTTGTCATCATCCCTTTCTTTTTTTACAGTTTGATCCGTGTTGCTTACACACACACACACACACACACACCTCTGCCTGCCCCTTCACTGCCTTTTTGTCCTTGAGACACAATATGCAAATCATTTTTCTCTTGTTTTGAAAGCTATCACAACTCCAGCTTTGCTCCAGTGGGCGGTACCGATGAGATTCGAATAATTTGCCTGATGAATGAGATCCACAATTATTTTTGCTTGACACATCTAACATTTTCAGCTGAGAACACTGATGCTATGCAGAAAACAAACACAAGAACAGTTTCAAATCCAGATTACCATTTTCAAAAAAAAAAAAAAAGTCTGGAGAATCCATCTTCTGTGAACACTACTGTAGTTGTATTAGGCAGAGTCAACACAACTTATGAACAGGGTTGGCTCCAGGTTTGAGTGGGGTCCTGATAGTGCATTCTGGTGCCCCCCCATAAGTGTGTCCACCCACAACTGTGGTCTTTTTCACAGCTGAGATTGGGTTGCCACCAACCATTTCAACTTTCCCACAGTTTCTCAGACTTGGCTACTTCCAGCAGATGAAATGGAGGGTAGGAACAGGCCAAAGTGATTGCCTGCAGTAATGAATGGAGCTGTCCAAGGTGCCAAGTGAGGATGCAGCCCTCTTTATGATTCTCTAAGCCAAATGTAGTCTTACTACCCAGGAATGCGGAAGGGATGTGTTCAACTGGCAAGCTAATGTGAACCTACCAAATTTTATTTCCTGGAACAATGAGCAAACTGAAACATAGCCAGCCTTTGATACTCAGTGCAGTTCGTCAGCCAAAAAATGGCACAAAATCACATATGTTAAGGGAAATTGCATACACAGAAAATATATCCATGGAGATAACATATAGAAGTGTGTTTTGTTAGAAATGTGCATAACATGTATGCATTTTTGTCTGGATTTTTTTAAAAAAAACACACACACAAATTGATGCAGAAAGGGGGCAACTTGAACTTAAGATTGCAAAAATCACAGTCAGTCATCTTTATTATCAGCCATGTACTATGGCCTTCCAGGCACTTGACATCTGCTCTTGCAGTTGTGGGCAGGCACAAAACATGAATTTTCCAAACTCTGCTGAGCCACCATAAAATAATATGAGCTTTCTGGATCAGGCCAGTAGCCCATCTAGTCCAGAATCCTATTCTCACAGTGGCCAACCAGATGCCTGTGCAAACCTGCAAGCTGGACATGAATACAACAGTACTCTGCACACCTGTGACTCCCAGCAAGTGGTATTCAGAGGCATGATGCCTCTAACAGTGGAGGTGGAACATAGCGATCATGGCCAGTAGCCATGTGATAGGCTTGTCCTCCACAAATTTGTCTATAAGATATATAGAATCAAGGAATTGTGGAGCTGGAAGGTTCACCAAGGTCATCTAGTCCAGGCATAGGCAAACTCCGGCCCTCCAGATTTTGGGACTACAATTCCCATCATCCCTAGCTAACAGGACCAGTGGCCAGGGATGATGGGAATTGTAGTCCCAAACATCTAGAGGGCCGGAGTTTGCCTATGCCTGATCTAGTTCATCCCCCTGCAATGCAGGACTCACTGCTTATAGGGACATATGAAGACATAGAGACATAAAGATATTGGCTGCATTCTGCTTAATGGATTGCAAGTTGTGTAGGCCTGTAAGATGATCAGGGCACGTAAACAAAACTGGTATTGTTGTAGAAAGCATTTGTTTTCCCCTTTGATTCTTTTTTCTTTTCTTACATAAGAAGCATTGTAAGTAGTTTGAAAGCGCCTCTGAGTTTACAAGTGCACTTTGATTTGCAGCACAGAAAAAGGAGGCAGCTGGTTAGAAAAATAAGATACAGCCCATTAGGTGTAAGAAGATAGCCATGCATATTTTGCGTGTTATTTGTATAATATCTCTGCTACATACATTATGGAAATGTGAAATCTGCAAAGGCTGCATGGCTCACATAGCATATGAATTCACTTGCATTGCGTACGGGATTGCACAGGGCTTCTGAGCTAGACCAGGATGCAGGTTTTGCCTTTCCCTGGAATAGTATTGAACGGCTTTTGGTGGAACTAGCTGAATTGGGTCTATTTTAAGGCATTGCATATTACTTTCTCTGTCAGCTGTTCTCTGTGGAGATATTTTAATATAACTTGGGTTGATCCTGTAGTTTTCTTTTATCAGATCCTCTGTGTCTCTCCAATCTGAAGTGATCCTTCTCAACTGGGAATGTATTGATTAAAGAATTATTATTAAAGAATGTGAAGGATTTCAGAAAGCACATACATGTTGTACAGTTTGAAACCAAGACAAATCTGGTTAACACAAATTTGTGCCTAAGAAAAAGCTGTAATATGTGTAGGGTTTTTAATGTGAAAAAGTGATCTATCACATTTCTGTATAAAAGAACCGTGGGAGAAGAGGGATCTAGGGCTGAGATTGCATTTGGGGGAAGAGCTTTGCCTCTTCTTCCCAATGTTGTTTTCCTGATGAAAGATCCCATTACTTTCCTTTCCCAAAGCTGCTGTTTTCCATATTGGGGGAAATGTATGGATACACATAAGTTTTCTCTAATGGGGCAAGTAATAGCTTTTGGGAACAGGGTAATTTGCAGCACAAGCCCAATGTATTTACTCAGAAGTAAATCCCATTGTGATCAGTGAGAATTACTCCCTGGTAAATGTGCATAGGATTGCAGCCTAAATCAGAAAAAAATGTCTTGGGGAAAAGGTTACCGGTAACTCTCTTTAAATCACCATGTTTTGATTTTATCACTAAGCAACTGACTAGAGGAAAAGCGAATGGGGTTTCAATAGCACATTTACTTGGGAGAAAGTCCCATTAAAGTCAGTGAGTTTTATTTCCAAGCATGCATGCGTAGGATTGGTCTGTAAATTGTGGAATCATGTAGGACATTCAGAGACTCTTCAGTGTTAATTTTGCTCTCCCTACCACTGTATATGACTTCAGAAAGCATGTTGAAGTTGACAAATTAATGTTAGCCTTATCTTACATTGCCCCTTTGTTTGAAATGGACGATAAATGCTTTATTTAAATTTATGCTGCAGTATTTGTCTGCTTTGGTAACACTGTCCTCTCTCTCTTACGACATGTGGTTTTCAAATGTATCTGCATCTTTTATTCTTAATCAGGCCTCTGTGATTTAAAAGCCTTGCTTTCTTCTGTTTATTCATTCATGTTTCCAGTGTATTTCTGTAGCGATTATCTGCTGAATTCTTTTTCCACTTCCAGAAGAAGGATGCTGTTGCCGTAAACCAGATACTGTGTGAAAACTGTGCAACTGCAAAATACAGAGCTGGTTTGTCTGAAGTTTTCAATAAATATACCATAGACTTTAGAGAGCTCATTATATAAAGACTGGCTAAGATTTAGACCCCACATTACCAGAGCAGTGTGGCTGCCACTTTCCTGGAGCTGTGTCCCATTGTACTCCCACTCAGGTAACACAGGAATAGAAGAACAATATGGAAGGGCAGGGCAGGGCATTGGAGGAATTACATCAGCATTAGAAACCATTTAGTTCTTCCCATATGATCCTATCCCTCTGATGTAGTTCCTCCAATCTGATGCTACCAGAGAGGTGTAGGAAGCAACCATAAGAAAACATCAACCACACTTTGTGGTTTAGTAGGAACTAGGCCTTAGTCAATGCCATTCAAGAACTCATTCAATTCCTTAGCAAAATGAGGTCCATTGAAAGTGTATTGGAAAATTCAAGGACGTTGATCTAGGCTGAAAGTCTGTCCAAACTTAGCTGAGAGTAAGCCCCATTGAACACAGCAAGATTTACTTTTTAGTAAAGCTGCATAGGATTGCACTGGTAGTGACTGCATCTGTTGGCTCAGGGAGTGGGTGGCCCTGCCATGGGTGTTCGCACCTGATAACTGCCCCTCCCATTCCGCCTGCCCACCTTTTGTCATAGCCTCTGTTAATTTTAGTTAGCCTTTCCTGCACCTTCTCCATTCCTACAATACTCTTTTTGAGATGGAGGGGGGATACTGTGCACAGTATTCAAAATGTGGCTGCACAATAGGTTTGTAGAAAGGCATTGCAATACTGGAGGCTGAATTTTCAGTACTATTCCTCAGTGTGGGTTTTGTCTCTTTCTCAGTTGCCATATACTAGGCTGGTATTTTCATTGAACCATCAGCCTCAACATCTCTTTCCTGGGTTAATCCACGAGCTCAGATTTCATCAATGTGTATGTGAACTTTGAATTCTCTGCCGTTGTGTGATTACTTTGCATTTATTTACCCTGAGCCATGTTCCACTTCTTGTTGCCCATCCACCACTTGGAGTGGCACTCCAAGTCTGCCTGAGTTTTCCATTTCTAGAATAACTGGGTATTATCTATAAATTTGGTTACCACGATGGTCATCACTAACTCTGGATCACTTATGAACAAGTTAAACAGCACTGAATACTATGTAAAGTCTCAGGGGGACCCCATGGCTTACTTCCCTCTATTTCAAGAATTTTTCATTGATTCCTATTCTCTGCTTCCTCTTGTTTAATCAATTACTTGTGCCTTCTGATTCCTAGTGTTAAGTTTCTCAGGAACCCTTGCTGATGGCGGTTGAGAAGCTCTACCCTGTGGTCCAAAGTTGGCCCATCACATGTCCTACTTTGGCCCACAAGGCCATTTCCCCCAACCATGGCTACTCTACACCTGGTATCAGGTGAGGGGCAGATAGGGATGCATGTAGATTGGCTGCACAACTGAGCATCCCATGAAGAGCTTGATCATGTATACCAAGGTTTCCCAAACTTGGGTCTCTAGCTATTTTTGGACTACAACTCCCATCATCCCTAACTAGCAGGACCAGTGACCAAGTTTGGGAAACCCTGGTGTAGACAATCCCTGTAGATGAGTAGAGTTGAAGTAACTGCTCATCTCCTGTTGGGCAGTCGGTTCAACCCTGCTGGAATGGCTGTGATCCAAGTATTTACTTGTGTTTTATCTTGTATTTTATTCTCTGAACCATCCTGAGATCTTTTGATGAAGGGCAGTATATACATTTAATTAATTAATTTAATAATAATAATAATAATAATAATAATAAAGCAACCTGGTGTACCATGCCAAAAAGACTTCCCATCTCTTGTTTACCAAATTACCCCATCCACATACTTGATGACACTTTAAAGGAACTCCAAAAGGCTAGTGAGGCAGGACTTCCTTTTCCAGAAGTCATGCTGTGTCTTCCTCAGAAAACTTGTTCTTCTATATGCTTAATAATTCTATCTGTAAAAATGCTGTTCACCACTTTATTCAGATGCTAAGCGGTTGCCCTATATTTTTCTTGATCCTTCTGTATGCAGTTAAAAAACCCAGAAACTGGCATTGTATTGGCTAATTTCCAGTTGTCTAGGAAAAAGGCCAAGTTTAGGGACAAGTTGCATATTTTCATTAGGAAGATCAGGAATTTTATATTTGAGTTATTTAACAAAGCTTGGGTGGTTGCCATCTGAACCAGTGACTTCCTAATTTTTAATTCATTTGCAAAGCTCTAAGACTTCATATCTTGTTATGTCTCTTGAAAAACATGCATGAAGCCCCAGATGCAGGGTATGAAGATTTTAGCATTTTCTGGGCACAGAACCAAAATATTAGGGTAGCATTCCAGCTGTGTGCAAAGCATGGGTCACTTGACTGGAGCACATTTGTGAAAAAGAAAGATGGCAGGCTCACCTCAGTTACCCTCTAATAGTGAAGTGCCCATCCATTTGAAAGTGAAATAGAACCACTTTCAAATATGGTAGTACTTTCTACATGCTGGGGCTAATGGAAGTGGTGGTCCAAAACATCAGGGGCAGCGTCTTGGTGAAGACTGCCTTAGGCTGGTCTAGATGAGTCTTTGGCCAGGTTCAGCAAAACTCTTCTTCTGTGCAATATCTATTTGCCTTGGTTTATGTGGATGTAATCATTGCATGAACTGGTTTAATCATGTGTCTGAATGCCTTCCTGAGCCGGAGACACAAATTTACATTTAGGGTCAAATCTATTATTTGGATAGATTCAAGTTTATGAGAGGTTTTTTTGGGGGGGGGGTTAGGTTTGTTTGTTTTTAGAGACAGACAAGAAAAACAGGGTATTTCAGACGCTTTTGTGTTGATCTTGTTCCTATCTCTCATAATAACCTGGGATCTAGATGCTCTCATCGCAGGTAATCTGAAACAGAGAAGAGGATTCATAGCTGCTGCTCCCTAAAGGAGACCTCTCTCGCCTAGTACTATGAATTTATTTTAGAATAGTAGTATTTTACTGCTTAAAATAAAATCCACTTTGATTAGCCGGGTCTGTTTTTAAACAGTGGAATCATTTTTTTGTTGTTGTCACGCACAGAGAATCAGCTGCTCAAAGGCATTTTCCCCGGCATTCACAAACTCCTGAAACTGGTGGTTCATAATAATGGAAGAGCTTGACCTATCTTTTATTCGTAACGGAAGACGCAGAACTCGTTATAATTAAAGCTCCGCGGTGTTAATTCGCAGCCAGGAGTACTTAGAGAAAGGCGGGGAGAGGAAGGGCTGGGGGAGAGGAGCAGCTTAATATTTCAAGTCTTAAGTGGAGCACTTTGGAGAACGCTGGTGCGCGGAGGACCTCTGCCTCCCTCCCCGTTTCGATTGCAAAAAGCCACACAGAGAGAAATAGTTCCCCAAATATATGGATGGGCAAAAGAAGAAATGGGACAGCTTTCGGCTCCCTGTTTCTCCACACCCCCCTCCTTAAACCCAGACTCCCTTTCGCAGCGACGTCGACTTTGTGCAACTTTGCCACCCAAAGTGACTTCTTAAGGGGAGGGGTGGAGAGAGAGAGAGCGAGAGAGCGGGGTGGGTCTGTCTAAAAACCAGAAGTGACCGAATGGCAGCCTCGGGGAGGCGAGCGCAGAAAGGCAGCGAGAAGCCCCTCTCCCGGGAGCTCGCAGAGGCGGAGGAGACGCGATTGGAGGCGATGGAGCTGGAGGAAAACTCCGCTTAGGTCAGCGCAGCAGTCTCGGCCGCCGCGCGTCCACGCTGCTCAGCCCCAGGCGCCCACTCCGGTCTATGCCGGCTGCTACGGCGACGGCGGCGGCTGCTTCCCTGGCTGCAGCCGGGCGCTGCTCTGCCTTCCTCCTCCGGGGCTCTGGGTTCGCGCAGGCTGCCGCCGCCTCCGCCCCTTGGGCAAGTGGCAGCCCTAAGGCCAGGCAACGTCGTCTCCTAGCGGCCGAGTTGGCGAGCAGACGCCGAGGGAGTGCCTTTCCCCGCCGCCTGGCAGCAGCCGGCGCAGGGAGCTGTCCAACTTTTCAGCAGCAGCAGCAGCAGCAGCCCGGTAGTGGCGCAAGGCGGGCTTGAGCAGGCGAGGCGCGCAGGCAGGCAGCCCCGCCGCCGTTGCTTAGCGAGCGCGCCCGGCGATCAGCGAAGGAGCGCGTCTGCAGCTCGGCAAGCGGCGAGGACAGCGGGTGCGCGGCGCTTCTGTTCGCCTTTTGCCCCGTCGGCGGCGGCGGCCCCAGCATGGAGGCTGAGGAGAGCCGCCCCAGCCTGGTGGAAGCGGCGGAGCCCGGCGGCGGCGGCGGCGGCCCCGGCGACGGGAGCCCGGCGGCGCCCAAGCATTTGTGGCGCCACGAGCACCACTGCCGCTACCAGCTCCGCCAGCAGCACCACTTCCTCGTGCACCAGCCGCAGGCGCCCCAGTGCCCGCCGCCACCGCCTCCCGCGCCGCTGCCGCCGCCGCCCGCCCCTCCTCTCCCTACAGCCGCCCGGGGTCGCGTCGTCGGGGGCAGCGGCGGCGGCGGCAGAGTGAGGCACCGGGGCTATTCGGACACGGAGCGCTACCTGTACAGCCGCGCCATGGACCGCGCGTCCTTCGCCCTGGAGACCGGCCACCGGCCCGGCCTGAAGAAATCCAGGATGTCCTGGCCCTCGTCCTTCCAGGGCTTCAGACGGTACGCGGGAGGGGCGCGGGGAAGGGGCTCTGCGCGCCGAGGGTCATTTCAGCCACCCTCCTCCATCCCACCCCTTCCGACAGGTGAGGGAAGAAGGGAGGAGGATCCTTGGACGGAGCGGGGGGGGGGCGTTAAGTTGTAGAGAGGGCGTTGGGTGTTTGTGAGGGGAAGAATCCCCCCAGGGGAGGGGAGCTTTAAGGGACGGGGGGCAATAGAAAGAGAGCATGGGGCGGGTGCAAGCATGGGAGAGACGGGAAGCCAGGGGTAATTGACAGGGCCGTAGGGGGAGAGGGCACGGGCGGTGGTATCGAGGGGGTCATTGGGGGGAGGTGGGGGGATTTGGGAGGCAGGCAGGAGGAATGATGCCACCGGGGACCGGAGGATGAGGCACAAGAGGGCCGCTGGATGTGGTGCTTGGAGTAGTGGGCACTAGCTTGGGCACTGGATGCGAATTAGGGTAGGGGTCTGGTTGATCTGGGCAATCCTTTGACGTTGTCTGTTGACCCCCAGATCTTTCTTGCCCATAGTAGGCCCAGGCTAAAAGGGGGTGGGGTAGAGGTAAGCGGGGTTGAATCCAAGCAAACTAGTTTCCCTTTGCCTTGCAAGTAAGGCAAGTATCTTTTAAAAGACTCAGGAACCAAGCACGTGGGTGATTTGAGGTGGAACTGTGTAGTAATACTCCCCTGGTATCTGGTGCTGTGAGCAAGTCCACAGCAAAGGATCCATCTATCCTCCATCTTCCCTCCAGTCCCCTCAACCGCTTCATATGCACACATCACTTTAGGAAAACATTTCAAGGATAACCTGCTTTTTATTACAGCGAGTCCTCTGGGATTTCAGAGGGGTCTGAAAGGGATGGAGAGGCACAGTTCTGCACTCCCACACATGGTATCAAATTATTGGCGGTTAATTTGGTGGGAGAGCTTCATAAATTGACCCTTGATTAGATGCAGTTAATTGATTTCCAGAAAGAGATATGAAGCGGGGAAAGGGCTGCTGAATTGCTTCCTATGGAGTGAACTATAGGTTGTGTTGTTGTTGCTGCTGTTACATGGTGACTGACAGATCACAGAGTGACATCACTGTTTAAGAACAACTTCCTCTTGCAATCAGTCAGCAGGAGAGCTGCTACTGGCAGGCGACAACAGCTCCATTTATGATCTCTGACTTTGTTTGCAGTAAGCAGGTCCATGCCATTTTCTAGAGTGTACATTACAGAGCAGTAGAATGAGGGAAATGGGATATTAATTTTTCATTGGGGTAGCTGCCTTGATTTATATATAATCTGGGTTAACGTGCTCTTACAGCACTCTGCACGGGATGCACAAATACCAGAGCTGACATTTCAAATTGCATCGCACGCCGCACACATCTCTGCTACAAACTCGTGACCTTGTTCATGGTGGTGTCATTGTGCCCCTCTGGTAAAGGGGGAAGCATCACTTGGATAAGGCAATTCCCTAGCACTCTCTTTCTACGTTGCTATAGTCGTTTTTAAGATGAAACATTCAGTGATACAAAGAATCCAGTCCTTGTGGTTATTAGCATTAGTGATATCATGTTGCTGTTATTTCCCTCCTCCCACAAACTGTAATTTCATATCCACATCACCAGTGGCGTAGCGTGGGTTGTCAGCACCCGGGGCAAGGCAAGTAATTTGCGCCCCCTAACCCTAACCCCCAGATGTTGCGCCCGGTGCGGCCGGCCCCCCCTGCACCCCCACGCTACGCCACTGCACATCACTAGTGTGATCTGTAGTGGGTCAGGGTGTCTGGTGGAAAAACTCAGAGAGAGACTTAACAAAGTCTAAATGCTGAGATTAGGCACACTGCTTAGTGCACACTCACCTAGGAGTAAGCCCTGCTGAACTCTCTGAGCTTCTCTCTTACTTGGAAATCTGTGTGCATAGGATCATTCTGAAATAAATAAATGCTTTTATTAGAATTATAATTACATGGAGTTTAAACCTTCTGGGGACAAAAGAAGATTAATTGTGGAAAGCTTGTGACACAGTGCTTTCAAGAATAATCCATATTGGCTCTTAAACCAAGTGCTCAGTATTTTCTGCAGGTATTAATCCTCCAGTGAATGACAGCGTAATAAATTAAAATGTTGATATTTACTGTTTCTTTTGTCTTGTTGGAGTTTTAGAACTCAGTCCCTTTTCCAAATTAGGGCTGCAGGTGTGTTAGCCAGTGTGTGTCATTGACTTCATTTTCCTTTACGGCTCCATCTTTCACCAACTTTGTAAAATAATGTTTGTTGTGTATAAAAATGAATTGATATTTATGGAAAACACATTTCAAAGGCAATACTCCTAACTTTGAAATGTAAAATGTACTCACGCATTCAAGACACTCTATAAATTACACAAAGCTTTTCTCCAAAACTGAGACATTTTAAAAAATAATTTAAAACACACAGCATTTGGACTTCTTCAGATTTCAACCAGCAAAGGCATATTTAGAAGTTTCTTATGAGTCAAGGTGCTTTGTATTTTTTTATATTTTTAGTATAATTTATAACCTTTAATAAAATACCTTACTTTTTTAAAGTTGTATGATCATTTGCATAAATGATCAGAATATTGTTCACTTTTTTATGTCCTTCAGGACAAGCTGTTGAGTAGCATAAATTAAAATGCTTGTTTGTTTTGCTATATATTTGTAAAAGAACAACCACATCCACACTCTGTATATAGTGACCTATAGAAATGACGTAGATTATATAGCTGTTGAAAAAATGCTAAATGCTGATGACTTTAATCACTCAGGTGAGACAAGCATTCATTATGCATATAATAGCGAGGGGAAAAACTGGTTATGAGTTATTTTGAGGTCAAATGGAGCCTTCCACACATTTTGAAGAGTGCATCTATGATTTAAGTGTACACCTTAAAAAATCCAAGTGTGACTGTTGCAAACAAGTGTTTGAAAACTTGAGTATCATACTCGTATACTTGTCAGATAACTTAGTTTGGCTACACCATAAGAACTGAGTTAAGGTGGTGGAAAATATTGGTTTGTTTCTGAGAAAAGTGTGAAACAACCTTATAGAACAATTTGAGATGAAGTTGTCAGTGGAATTGTCTCCACCTGTTTGCAGAAAATTCATTCCTGCACAAAAGCATTCTGCAAAGACACGGAAAGTAAAAGCCAAAAATGTTGAAATCTGAAGCAAATTAAATGGCAACAGCTGAATGCATGTGATGACAAGGAGAAAAAATGTTGAACCTCATGCTTTAATTTGTTTTCATCACAAACAAGAACCAAGATCACTTCATGGGAGCTCCTTGTCATTAAATGGAATGTCTTGACTAAATAAATGTGCTTGGCATGTGCCCTGCACCCAGAGAGACAACGTTGCTACAGGTGGACTGCAGTCTACAGGCTAGAGGTTACCAGGATGGGAATGCAATGGCTAGAGGTCTGTTTCTGATTCTGCTTCACTGGCATACCATCTTGAACTAGCAGATTGATCTCCTCTTGTCTCTTATTTTCTCACTCATGAAACCTAAGTGGCTATGCTAAAACACATCCATTTGTAACAGGATGCATGTAGATTGCAAAATATATAATTGCAATTTAGCCTTGGGTAGAACTGGCATTGAAGAGTGTGCATTCTGTGTGCAGATTACTTTCAGTCCTAAACATATACAAAGCAACAGGATGTCTGTGTGACCGGGGACTTACTGAAATCGACAAAGCCTGCCTTTCCACATTTCCCCAATTTTGGCCAAATGATGGCGCCCCATAGATTTGTAAAAACAGTAGCTCTCCCCCCCCCCCCGGTAATTCAAGCACTGACCATTTTAGTCAGATATATGAAGACACAACCTGGCTCCAAAGTAGTCCTTTCATGCTCTGCAAGTGTTTTTATCCAGCAGAGAGGCTCTTGCTTGTGAAAGGGGAAACAATTCAGCGATTCCCCTTCAGCCTCCTGCCCCAGCCAACTCAGATGCTGTTCTAGAGGACCCTCAAACCTTCAAGAGCAGATTTGCAAGGGTGCAGAGGCTGTAGGGGACATTGGGGAAAATCTGTCTCCCAGCCCCCCGGCAGGAGATTTCCACGAGTAGAACTCTACTCAGGGACTCTCTGGACCCAAACAAGCATTTGCATTATGCTGAACCTCTATCTACTGCAGTTAAAGCAGCTGAAGTTATTCCATGATTATGGGAGTCAACATGGTATAGTGCTTACTGTGAAACATGGCCTAGATCAGTGAGAAATAGATTCAAATCTCTGCTCAGTTACAAAGCATATGGGGCGGGGGGAAGGGGAACCTTGGGCCAGTCCCTCTCTCTCAGCCTAACCTACACTACAGGGCTGTTGTCAGAATAAAAAGGGGGGAAATAACATGCATTGACCTAAACTCTTGTGAAACTCTTGTGAAGAAAATAAGGGATAAAGATTAGATAGGATTTTGTAATGGGCTAAATAAAATGAATACATAAACTGTAATCCAATTGCACTCATATTTGGAAATAAACCCAGTATATTTTGCACTGTTTTACATGCTTCTGAGAAAAACCAAACCACCATGCCTTTGAATTCTACATTTATTTTACACACCAGACTTAGAATTCTATTACAATGTGGGAGGTGTCAAATAACTCAGGCCCTTTTGATGGGCTTGATGTCTTAAATTCACGGTTTACTTAAGAAAGAATACTTGGTTTTAATAACATTTTGGTCAGACCTTCGTGATCACAGCCGAACAAAAATAATGTGGGAAGAAAATGGGTATATTCTCCGTGTAAAGAAGTCCTGCGTTTGACTCAGATCTAAGAGCCCACTTCGTTAGCAGTGCAGGGAAGGAGTGCTGATTTTCTAAAGCAATTCCTTCTCTGCTCATCGTTTAACCACTTAGGTATAATGCTCAGGTATGATACTGGTATGAGGCTCAGGACTCGGAAGGAGAAGCAAAGGAATGAGCAAGAAGGATAGGGATCCATGAAACTATATGCCTGCACAGAGCAGGAGTATTCTTTAGGACAGTGATAGCCAACGCGGTGCCTTTGAGATGCTGTTGGATTTCAACTACCCGTGTTGGTGGGCGGGGGGAGGGGCATGTCCATTAAGGATGACAGGGCACTTCCTCACCAACCTGAGTTTACTCATGACCAGCCCCCACCTGCTTACCTTTTTACAACAAGTTAAACTGGCTGCAAACTTTGTCCTCCTCGGTCTCAGTTTTGCCCTTGTAGAACTTGGCAGGAAGAAAGATGGGAACAAACCTATAATTAGTTGGCTGCACGTATCACTGGCTCTGGCTCCACCTACAAACTACATTGATAGTTGCAAGTTTCCTAATAACAAACATTTGTTAGTTGGCTTGTCCATCTCCTTCCTATGACCCATTTCCCCCAGTAAAATGTTCAAAATCTTCCATGTTTACAAGAACCACCAAGGTAAAGAATAATGCTTTTCTTTGGCACAAGCATTAAGGCAAGGTAGAAATGCTGATGAAAGGACTTAATTTTTGCTTCTTGCTAGAATTCCCAAGGAACGAAAGTGGCATACAAAGATTAGATCAGCATAAATATGTTTGCTCAAGCGTATTCTCTACTGACGGCAGTGCGGATGGCAGTGTAATAATCCATTAAACAAACAGGGAGTCCACTTGATTCTGTCTGTGGTCTAGATAACTTTGTGGCCCAATCCTCTGTGTGTTTATTCAGAAATTAATCCCATTGAGTTGAATGAGTTCCAAGGAAATGTCTACTGATTGTAGCCTTGGTGGCCCTATTGATTGAATTAGTTTTCTTGTAGTATAGTTTCTGTAGTGTCTATTGTATTGTATAGTATTGTAGCATCTATTTCTAAAGGAACAAGAAAGGACTTGCTTCACTGTTTGTTTCTCCTGTTTCTCCTTGTCTCTCTATTGCTTTTCTGGTGGAAACTTGCTGTAAATATCTCCAGAAGCTCTAATGGTTTACAGTTGCTTTTCTATATTTTTACCATTGTTACTGGCACAGGTTCGGGACACAAACTTAGGTGACGTCACCTAGGTACATGGGTCTGAAATGGAGCAGTCTTGGCTGCCAGATTCTCTACTCCCTGTGCTACCAAATCTGCTGACTCAAAGAGGGAACTATAAGCATATGTCACCAAGACTGGAATACTGTAGTCCTACATACGGCTGCCTTTAAAAACTATTCAGAAACTTAAACTGGTACAGAATGTAGCTGCCAGAATGCTTGTAGGAGGGGGCCAGTTCAAGCTTTCTGATCATATTACACCAATACTTCCTGAAGCCTTGAATTGGTTTGGATCAGGTTATCTGAAGGATTGCATGCATCTATTATGACCCTCCCCAGTCCCCCAAACTAGCCTTGAAGGTCCTGCTTTCTAGCCCAACATCAAGGTCTATCAGATTGCCACCTTCTCAGTGGCAACCCCACATTTCTGGATGCCCTCCCACCTTAGATATACATATGGCTTTGGGAACATCCTTAACAGCTTTTCTACTTTGTTCATTGTTTTACTGATGTGCTGTACATGCTGGCTGTTGGATGCTTACGTTTTCTCCTCGAGTTTTAGGATTGCTTCAGTTGTATCTACATTATTGGGCTTGTTTTTCCATTTCTGTAAGTTACCTTGGGAGGGACTCCCCACCCCCACCCCTTGCTAAAAGGCACTATATTAATTGACTGCCTGAATGAATGAATGAATGAAGTCAGGTGCCTGCTGCTTTTGAGTGAAATCCAAGCAGGTGTCTGGGATGCAGAAGATAGCTGGTAGCAGGAGCTCTGGGCCAGGAACCAGTGACACAGCACCTTGTGATGTACTGCTTTAGAAGCCTCCTGTGCTCATTAGTCTATCTCCCTGCCTGCCCTTTATCTAGCCTAACCCAACCTCATCTCAGCTACCTCCATCTGAGATTAACTGGTTCTCTTGGAATTTACAACTCATCAACTGTATGCTTAGGGAGAGCCTAGACTTCAGTTTTTATGTGAGTGGGAGCAGAGTTTTTAGGGACTCTCCTCATGTTCCAGCATTGGTATGCGCTCTCCTTGAGTGGTTTTGCCTGGCTAGAATGTATAATTGAACTCTGATAATGACTCTTACTTACCTGAGTGGGGGATAGAGAGGGGTGTGTGAGTGTGTGAAGAAACTAACCTGACATATGCAAAAATAATAGTTGCTCCATGCACTCACTGGCATGTGCCCCCAAGAAGGCAGTGTACCCCTCAAGTTGAAAAAGGTTCCCAAGTGAACACATGGCTTCCCAGAGATCAAGAGTTCTGCATTCTTTCATGGTCCTCTGTGGCTTAGCCCCAACCAGCATGAGACCAGGAGGACCATGCTGAGAACCTGCATAGTGGCCATAAACTCCTCTGAGAACCTGCATGCTCACACAAAGTTTGTTTTGGCTTAATGTCAAGTGAGAACTGGGCCTATATCTGTTTGATGCAATGGACGACTTCTATAACCACGATGCACCCTGCGTATTTTGTTTATTTTGAAATTCCTCTTATATCTGCTTTTAACAAGGTCACCTATATTTTAATAACTACCATTGCCACCCATTTAAAGGAAGCCTAATTGATCAATAATTTGTGTTTTAGCTGATTAAGCACTCAATTAGATTTAAATAAATATGCACATGAGTAAAAATTGCTTTGAAGCAAAAGGAATAATTGGGGTGTGGGGATTGTATCTAAGGAAGTTATACACAGGGTAGATCCACTGATATTAATGGACCTAATTTAGTCATTTCCAAAGCTCCAGTAGGTCTACTCTGAGCATGACTAACACTGGATAGAAACCTCCTCCCTTTTCTTTTTTAGATGAAGCACATGTGTTGGATCAGATATTGTTTTACAAAAGTCATTCCCTCCCCTGTGAGGAAAGAAATAATCTTTTTAGAACTATTTCCAGGGCTTTTTTCAGCCAGAACTCCCTGGAACTCACTTCCGGCACTTGTCCGGTGGGCACCACTGCCATTCTAAGAGAACGAGGGAGGTGTTCATGGTGAGTTCCAGCACCTTGTTTTCTAGAAAAATAGCACTGAGTATGCCCGTAACAAATAAGACCACCCCCACCCCCCAAAAATAAATCTCCTGGCTGATTAATCAGGGAACCATATATTTTTAAGCCAATTGATCTAACTAATATGGCAAAACTCAGCTAACAATGGCTAAAGCTTTCATACTTCCCTGCTTTGCAGACTAGTTTGAACATTTTATCAAATACTGATAACTGAATTGGTTTGTGGTTTCAGTATGAACACATACTTCATTTCGTTTCACTTTATATATTGATTTACTGCTTAATACCAGAACAGTCTCTAAACAGCTTTCAAATAAATGGCATTTGTTATATGCTGTAGTTATATGCTAGTGTATATACAATCTGTATCTCAAACAGTGAAACTAAAACACAGCAATACCAGGTAGTAGTAGTAGTAATAATAATAATACATTTTGAGATAGGCAAATAACTCAGTTGTCTGGCCACCAAGTACCTGTAAGAAGGATAAAAGATATATGTCCCTCGATATATGTCTCTCCCCTTTTCCTCCTCCCTTCCTTTATGATGCTCTTCATGCCAAGGCAGGGGTTTTACAGGGCAGCTCACAGAACAATATTATGAAGCGTCTGATCAGCTGCCTTGCCTGGAAACTGTTCTGTTGTTTTATGCCTATATACTGGAGTAAGACATTTAGCCTACCTACTGCCTATGAATGCTTTTCCATTAATTTTTCCAGGACTAATTTATGAATAGTGATGGGGGAACACCCACAATTATTAAAGTAATATACTTAAAGAGGTTTTTTTTTATTAACAAAACTCACTGTTACAGTTTGTCGCTTAAGGGGTGTGTAATATTTATTGAAGACATTAAAAACTGAAGGGCTATGAATGCTGAAGCAGTCACTGAAAGAAAAGTTTAAATTAAAAGCAGTAATGTTCTGAAGTATCTGTGCTGGCTGCTTGAATCCTCTTTTATGGGCAGTTGAATTCATCACATTAATGTCACTGCAACTATTATTTCCCATCTCAGAAATATAAATGCAGACCTTTGGGGGCCTAATATTGCTTGTCACACAAGATTTTATTGATGAAATTATTTTTATGGCACCGATTCATACAATATAACATGGCACTGCGCAATAGCATATACAATAAAATAGTGCAAAATGATTTACAATGACTGTCCGAGCAAAAAATTGAATAGGCTTGTCGACATAAAACTGGCTTCAATAGAAACCTGAAAATCAAAACTGAGGGTGCCTGCCCAATTTTTGCTGGAAGAGTGTTCCCCAGCATGGGACCACTAAACGTCTGGCTTTTAGCAGAGGCCAGTCAAGCTACTGTAACATAGTGGCACAGGAGGACCCTTACATCCTCATAGTTCTTCAGTGGCTCAGCGGCAGAGAATAATTTGACTCTCTTCCCCCTCCCTCATGGAAATCCTCCTTCTTTCCACCCATTGCCCATTGTGGTAAAAGGGTTCGCTCACCCTCCACCCCAGTGTAGGGCTGGCTGCAAGATACTCTTTGTCACTTACTCTGAGGTAAAGCTGCCATTTTTATCCCTTTCTGGAACATGCAGGGAATTCAGGAAAATGGTCTACACTTGGCTTCTTTACAGGGCTTCCTTTACACTCCATGAAACCAGGCTGATGTGTGCACTGACCTGGGTGAGGGTTGGGTAAAACCTATCAAGATTCACATTCCAGGGTTCCAGTGAAATGCATTTATTTAAGAATCAAGACATTCTGAAGTAGGAGATTGCTTTTTGAAAGAAAAGAAAATACTTAATTACCCAGCTAACCTTTATTTAACAGGAAACCTAGAAATAGAAGAGATTATGTTTCGAAGCACCTTACAAGCAGATGAATGGAAGACACCCTGGGTTTTTGTGGTTTCAGATGTTGGCCTTGACTCTCTGCCAGGCTCACAAAGAACCAAGAGAATTGGGGAATCCCAGACAGAGGGAGAATTCACATGCTTCAATTTGCTTGCAGCGGCCATTTCTTCAGGCTGATTCTGCACACACCCTGATTAACTGAGTCATTGGGGTGGAGAGAAGAGGCATAACTTTGGACGTGGAATGATCAAGAGGTGCAGGCTCATTTTCAGTCAGCATAATTTGTTGTGGGTGCCACACACACTGCACAACAAAGTATAGACCATGACCTATTCTACTGGCTACAAAGGAATGCTTTCTTTCAGGCCAATTTCAGTGAGGGGAGGGGATACTGTGGGTTCCAGAGAAGGTCTCTCCAGGCACATGAGAAAATAAGAGCATGCTGGATCAGGCCAGTAGCCCATTCTGTACCAGTAGTTACTGTGAAAAACGCTAGTATTGTCACTGATTCTTTTTCTTTTCTTTTCTTTAGAAAGTTTTGTTGGTTTTATAATAAAACTACTTTGTTCAACTTGGGGGGGGGGGGAATGTAGAGTGTTACATGCATACCTCAGTCACATATAAGAAGGCATACTGATCTGGGACACTGTCAAATAACTGAATGTATCACTGAATGTATCACCAATGCTTTATCCTTGGCATAGCCTCTCCATCAGTAAGTAGCTGGAGATCTGACAATGACATCAGTTCTATTTACCTAGCTAAGTTATGGGAACCATGCATTGTCAAAATGATTGTGTTTAGCATGACCCCCAATAACCCTTCTCTGTTGCGTTAGATGCTCAGAAAGAGCCAGATTTCAAGCTTCCCCTTGCCATCCTGTCAGGGATGGACCTTTGGGGTCTTTGCAGTGAGAAACGATCTCTAAGCAGACAGCAGTAAACAGCACGGCAGTTATGTTTTTCTATGTAAGAGGAGGGTCTAGATCAGCGTCTAGTGACAGAAGGACCAAAGCAGGGTTTGGGCTCAATGACTTACCAATAATATTAGAAACAACCTCAAAAATACTCGGCCAAAACCCAGGGCTAATTCTGTTGAGAGAGTTTCTCCTCTCCATGGATAAACTTGGTGAAATGGTTTGCTGCTCCCCCATTTTGTCTGCCCACAAATAGCCTGGATAATTTCAAGAGGCTGTTTCTGCACAGATCTACTTTAAATCTTCAAAGCAGATTGAATGACTCAGCTCAAAGGAAGGGGTGTTAGCTATACCCTGGATTCTCTGTTGATGACAATGGGAATAGAACTTTCTCTTGATTGTACTCTTATATATTGGCTTATACATGCAATCATATCCAATTGCCTGAATTACTAACCGTGTTGAGAACCCTGCTTGTCTATTGTTCCAGTTTAAATAATAACTTTGCTCAATTTTGTAGTCAAAAAGGAACCAGCAGATAAACTGATTTCTGTTGCTTCTGTTCCTGCCTGAGGCTTCAGCATCATTCATCATTTCCACTCAATGATGACATTGATGTAAATATGCTAACTGAATCACAAGTGAAATCCATAAATCTAGGTCTCGTTTCTCTAATGAGATTTCTATCACACCCTGGTACACTGTAAAATAGGAATGGATGTGAGGGAAAATGTACATTGAAAGGAGGTAAACACACACATAAAAATCCGCAGTTTCTTTGAAAAGTGAAACCTGTTTAACATGGATAATTGTGTTTTAATCATTCCCTTTTAGTGTGTATAGGGTTGCAGCCTTATTGTATTGGCTCTATTCTTCCGGCATATTAACTGTTCCTTGGCTAGAGATAATTATACTCTGCAAGCTGTGGCATGCAATACATGAAGGGTATTTTGTCTTCTTTTCTTCATGCGGAAACTCCTGCAAACTGAATTGATGACATCACAAACTTTATTCTTGAGACCTGGGAGCCTTCACAGTGTAATGAACAACCTCTCTAGAAAGTCATCTCTCCAGGAGCTGGCATCCTGGGTCCTACTTCCATCCAATCTAAGGAAGAGCAACATCTATAGGTCGATTTATTACTGTGATGAAGCAGCAAATTAATTGCTCAGTTGTGACAAACTGACTGTATACTAAACATGCTAAACTGAGTGGATTTACCGGGGTGTGTGTGTAGATAAATTCCATGCTGTAGCCTGAGAAGAACGGGGAACCTTCCTAAATTCTAAACTCACCTTTTCATTAATAATTTTTCTGAAGAAATAATGTTAGATTGCAATCCCAATATGTTTACTTGAAAGTAATTTTCATTAAAATCAGTAGGACTCGCTGCCAAGTAGGTAAATGCACTTAAAATCATGGCGTGAAGCGAATTGATTATTTCAGAAGCCACTTTCCTTTGCTGTGTCCTCAGGATCTGATGTGTCATTAGCATGCTTATACACTCTGTCCTGTCTATTGGCAGAGGATTGGTAGAGGATAGGTAACTTGCAAGAGTATTACCAATTTAATACCATGATTAATCAAAAGAGGAAGCAAAAGGTTTTAGTCTCCTCATGCTGAACCTGAGGAGGAGAGGGCAAGGAGCAGCTAGCAAGCCTGACTCTAGCATAGGCACATTCCAGTCATCACAAACCATCATTTATTATGATTTCTGAATTCAACCAATCTGTCAATATACATTTCAGCTCCTTGGGGAATCGTTGCTTTGGTGGCTAACGAATGCATCCAAATAGAAGAAATCAATTCTATCCACAGTCAAATAGAAGAGGGCTTTATGCTGAAAGTTTCTCTCGCATCCCTGGAGTTCTTTACAGTCCTTAAGTTCACTTAAGATATGGATTGTGTTTTTAAAAATCCAGTTCATGCTAATAATCTTTAAAAGCTAGGCATGTTTTATTCCTTTTTGTAAAGCACCTCTTCTCATATTTTAAAAGTAGCTGTCATTTGCTAAGCGCTACCCAGCAGTGATGGAACAAGCACAGCAAGTACAGAACTGGCATGCATAGACTACCAGCACAATCAGCTGGTATTAATATAATTCCCCCTCTACCCAATTATAAATCTTAGCCTGCAGGCATATCACACTGGGCAATGAGGCACTCAGATTTCATAGGAGCGATACGCTAAGATTAGGATTGGTTTTACTTGGATAGAAGACCACCAAAAGAGACATATTTAAAGGAATATGCAGTGTGCATGGCTGCACTAAAAATGGGAGGAAAGAAAGCTTTTAGAACTGTTTCTTTATATGGGCTTCAAGGGCCTTTCTGTTGATATCAAGCCTAGTGTCTGGACTCAGCATGTACAGGCAAATGCCATGACCCACAGAGACTAGACAGCTCACCATTGCTGCTGGCCTCCTTCTTAGCCTGCCCCCCCCAACGGCCTGGCACAGCAAAAAAGAGGTGCCACATGTGGAGGCTGCAACTGCCGCTATCTGGATTTTCACAGCATGTCTCTGGAACCAAGTGTAGGGCCCAGAAGCATTCTGGGAAAATTAGCAAGGCAACAGCTACAGGCATCTCACTCAGTGTTCCTCTTCAGAGCACCGGACTTCACTGCCACACAACCCTCCACCTCCTGGTAAGCTATCTTATTTGAAAGGGAGGCTACTACAGTGGTGTTATGATTATAATTGAAATGATCTCACCACAATAATAATGTATGCATCAGAGTAGTTGTACGTAAGAGCTCTCCTGGATCAGATCAAAGACCAAAAGTGGGATACGAAGGCAGAGTCTTCTCTATCGGTTGCTGTCCAGCAGCTGGTACGCGGAGGCATTCTGTCTCTGAAGTTGGAGACTGTGTGCAACCTTCATGGTTAGTAACCATGGATAGATAATCCTCTATGAGTTCATCTAATTCAGCCTTCACCAATCTGATGGGAATTGTTTGCAGGCTGTTTGCATATGCATGTTTGTGTGAATATCAGAAATGTGGTGACTGTCAGCCCTGAAGTTGGTAACCATACTACTAACCAAATTTAACATCGTTTTATGACATGCTAAAAAGCAGATAGAGCATGCAATGGCACATCCAACACAGTCTGAAGTATCTAGAACTCAGATTGAGGCTGAAGAGGGCATGTATGCAGCCATGCAGCCTTGCTGCAGAACTAGTTTACACAACTCTATCTTCTTTTTAAGCAGCTATCTCATGTAACCAAAAGCATCCCATGAACAGACCACGTTTTGGTTACATTTTTCAAGACTGCATTGTTACAGAATTGTGGCCTGGAGGTTGGTCTGGAGGTTACCTATTATTTTATATCTGTAAGATGAGATTCTGTAGGAGAGGCAGCTGAAGTGGTGAAGCCAGTCTCCTTGTTAAGTTCATGGCTTATAGCCAAGTTTGACAAGTTATTTGCTTGACTAAAGCATACAAGTGACTGGTTGCCACAGAAACTATTAACTGGAGGTGCTTCTGTTGCATAAAAGAGACCTGATTTGCTATCTGCACTGAATCCATAGCTATGCTGTGACAGAAAGCTAGGCTAGACCAGAGTCTGGTGATGCAATGCTGTGGAATTCCACCAGAGTGGACTAGCTTAAAAATGCTGAGCTGGAAACCTCGTCCTGATCGGCTGTGGGTACAGCTAGCCAGAGGGGATGGAGACAGCACTTTGGTAGGGAAAAGAAAAATCAGCAGAGAGAGTTAGAGAGCTGGGGAAGTTGAGTGTTCTGGTGTTCAGCTGGTTCTATAGCTCCTGAGCTGTGTGTGTAAAATCTACTCTGAGGAGAAGGAAGCATCTGAGCTTAGGTTGAAAGACAGTGATTGGTGTCTTATAAGAATATTCAGACAAGAGAAAACTGGAAAGCTGAGTTGGGGACAGGAGAAGTACAGGTGTGAGGAAACACTCTACTTGGGTCTCATTTCAGTCAGAAGGGGAGTGATCTTCTGGAAAGAGAAGAATTTCAAATCAGGACTGTGGAACTGGTGTCCCTCCAGATGTTGTTGGATTTCAGCTTCAGCCCCATGGCCAATGCTCTTAGATGATGGGAGTTGCTGTCCAACAACATCTGGAAGGCAACAGGTTCCACATTCCTTTTCGAAATCAAAGTAACAGATTGGGCATGCATTGCCAATATTAGTAGTTTTTAATTAATGATGCTGTTGACTATATATCTAAGAGCACTAACTTTAGGCATAGTTGTATACTATAGTTTACGGCTTTCTATTTTACTGCTTTCAAAAAGTTACGACTTGCCCAGAGGACATGGTTAATGGGCAGTCTATACATGCATCATCATCTGAGGCTGCCAATAAAACAAAACAGGTTTTGAGTCAGAAATCAGCCTCTCTTTGTCTGTCTACCAGCTTCTTGGAATCCAGAAAA
The DNA here is from genome assembly GCF_964234715.1 of Podarcis melisellensis. Taxonomy (NCBI): domain Eukaryota; kingdom Metazoa; phylum Chordata; class Lepidosauria; order Squamata; family Lacertidae; genus Podarcis; species Podarcis melisellensis. The sequence goes on from NC_138543.1 coordinate 39,581,553, forward strand.
TACAGCTTCTGCTAACTGAAAACTGAAAACCCTTAACATGGCTTTCTATGTTTATAGGATATTTGTCTGCACATCTCTTGACAAGGGCATAACCTGCTTTAGGAACAGTCTCCTGTTCTAGCATATAGGGCAGAGCTTGTCTTATCTGTTCCACAGACATGGTTTTGAGGGTGGATCTGCTGACTGAGCCAATGGAAGTTGCAGTCTGAAACATGTTTGTGAAGAGTCTCTGTGGCAGATCTTAATAACCGGGCAGGTATATGTGGGAGGAGGTGATCCTTCAGGCAATCTGGCCACAAGCCATTTCAGGCTTTAAAGGTTAATACCAGCCCTTGGAACTGGGCCCAGGAACAGTCTAAGCTACTGCATTGGCTGGGGGCAATAATACAAAGCTGGAAGTATTTCACTCATTTTATGTCCTCGATTGCAATTCTATATTCTTTGCATTAATTAGCAAACTTTCTTTCTTGGTTAAGTAAACTTGTTAGTTCTGATCAAGAGGCATTCTAATTCATCCTTTATGTGTCTCCATTTGTTCTTTCAGCCAAGTTAAATGAAGAGTTTCTATAGGACTGATAGGTGCTTAGAGACTGAAATATTGAAGAATTGTAATAACTTGCTACCTGACCTAGATCTCTCAAGTGAAGCAACTGTCCCTCCCCATAATGGATTAGGAATCTACTTCTCTTTAACCTAGCAGATGATGGCAGATGCTACTTTTACCCAATAGCTACAATCTGCTTGTCATCTACACCCATTCTCTCTTCACTTTTCTATGTACTGTATAAATGATAATTAATACTTGTACATGTATTAAGTTCCTCTAGCACCAGGTGTGGGAAATCTCTAGGGTTGTAAGTGGTCCTTGGCCTAATTGCTGAGGTCCTCTAGAACATCAGAGGAGTTCTGTTAGATCAGACTAAAGTCCCTTCTAGTCCAACACCCTGTTCTCATAGCGGCCAACTAGATGCATAAGGGAAGGCCCCAAGGAGGACCAAAGTACAAAAGCACTCTCCCCACTTGCAAATGATCAATTAAGAACTCTTGAAAGAACAATATGTGTCTCTCCCAGCAAAAGAGCAGAGCAGAAGGGCAGACCCTCCATGTTTCCCTATTTTCCAGGGACAGTCCTGGATTTACAGAAGTTTCTGATTTCATCCCAGAATATCCTGCTATTCATTAAGGACGTTCCTATTTTTCATCAGAGAAATGTTGGAGGGAGAAATGTTGGAGGGGACGTCTCTATTTTCATTGGAGAAATGTTGGAGGGTATGGAAAAGACAGAGAGGAAATGCTGCCCTCTGCTCCTAACCTGTTCTAGGCCACCTCTGTTCTAACCTGTATTCATTATTATTGGTTTGTTTTGGTCTTAGTGCTTTTACTGGACTTGATATGTGTGGTTTTGTGTTACCGCAGCTTCTTATCTGTTTTTCGTATTAGAGTTTCATTGTTTTTTAAGCTTATTGCTGTTAATATTTTATATTCATCATTGGAAGTTGCCCAGGGTGGGGTAGGGTTTTCCCCAAAAGGTGGCTTATGGAAAAATAAACATCCTCAGTTTTTATATATCTATATTAGATATATATTTTTGGAAAATTCAATAAGCACATTTTTATATAAATATAAAAGGTATATCTAGTCCTAAAAGCAAAGCTGGATCCAACTGGGCAGTCATTTAAACCAGATGATCTTCTAGGATACCAGGTTCTAAGAGGAGGAAGGAAAGAAGAATATACAAAGGGCTCCTTGGATGCCACACTTATTTATCCATCTCTCTAGTTCATGCAACTATTGTCTCAACTGTCAAATGCTATCAAATGTTGACTGCTGCATGTCAAACACTGTTCAGTACTGATTGTTGTGGCATGCCAGCTGTCAGGTACAATTGCAAAAACTGGCATATGCCGATTGCCAAGGCTGAATATCAATTGTTTGCCAAAATTCTGCAGAGCCGTAGAATATTTTTTCAGACATACACTGTTCAGAAAGCAGTTTGCAGGACAGACAATTTAAACAAACAAACAAACAAACAAACAAACTCATAACAATACATTACAATACAACATTATTAGTTCAACTGTAACAGTTCTTTTAAAACAGAGCTTTTCAAATTGTGTGACACGGCCCATTAGTGTGTAGCTGCAATGTGTGTGTCATGTGAATGCTCCCTGCATTCCTCCTTGGGCTAGAAAGGGGTTAGTTTAACCTCCAGTTTGCTAGTAAAACTGAATTGCTGTGTCGCAAAATGATGCACGTCTAAGAAGTGTGTCACCAGCATGAAAAGTTTGGAAATTTTAAATAAGCATAAAGCACACACAAATAGAGGTCAGCTAACCATATGAGAGGGACACGGGTGGCGCTGTGGTCTTGCTGATCAGAAGGTCAGTGGTTTGAATCCCCAGGATGGGGTGAGCTCCCGTTGCTTGTTCCCTGCTCCTGCCAACCTAGCATTCAAAAGCATGTCAAAGTGCAAGTAGATAAATAGCTACCACTCCAGCGGGGAGGTAAATGGCGTTTCCGTACGCTGCTCTGGTTCGCCAGAAGCGGCTTAGTCATGCTGGCCACATGACCTGGAAGCTGTACGCCAGCTCCCTCGGCCAATAAAGCGAGATGAGCATCACAACCCCAGAGTCGTTTGCGACTGGACCTAACGGTCAGGGGTCCCTTTACCTTTTTAACCATATGAAACACACATTAAGAAATCCATTCAACAATTCATAATGAAGAGTTTTTGCAATGAAATATCTTGCCCACAAGGAGCCAACAGCAAAAGGGAGGGGGTTAAATTAACCATGAGACACTTCAGACAGGCCACCCTTAAGCAGAAAGGGATCCAGGGTTCCGGGTCCTGTGTCAGCAAAGAGGGCCCCCATCCTCATGGCAACTCTCCTTTTTCACTGCCTTGAGATTCCAAAAAAGACAAAATGGAAAAATCATCAAACCCACAGGGAGAATTTGTGGGGCATTATTTCAGTCAAACCAACCATTCATGTGGCTGAGGTTCACAGAGCTTTCCTGTAAAATTTGCTAGATAGAACTCTGTGAGATCACTTCCTTTGTCTGACTTGGCAGGAAGCTATAATACCACATCCGTCCTTCCCTCCTGGGCAGCCCCTTCTTTCTTCGTCATGCTTTCAAACTGACCACAAGTGCGTGTCAGAGCTCTGCAGCTCAGGCACTTACATTTTCTCCTTTTGTAACTTAGAAAGTTCTTATAAACCCACCTTCATCTTGTTACTGTAGTTGCTGCTTTGAGATCTAGATTACGTAAGTAAATACTACTTTTATTTCTTCACAAAACAATGTGCATGTGATTGTTGTTTTTATGGGAGAGAAAAGGGGTAATACCAGGAGAATCCAGTCTGCCTTAAAACGTCCTGGGTTATTGTTTCTAGAAGGTTAAATAAACATTGTCTTACCTTCCAAGTTTAAGCTGCAAAGGATGGTACCCTGCAGATCTCACTAACATAAGCAAGGAAGGATAATAACTAAACAATATATCCTCTCCTAGTGTCTAAATCCATTTCTACAGAATTTGGAATGGAAGTGGGATTCACTTCTGCCTTGTTCTGTTTATTGAATCTGCGCCCAGGTCCCGATTTCCCTTTCATCTTACCTTTTTCTCTAGCCTCAAGCTAATTGACATTGATTAACCCCAAAGAACTGGGCTTGCCCCCCTCCCCTGGCTTGTTTATAACCAAGAATGATCATTAACTTTCACAGCCAGAGAATGACATATCACAAGCCAAGCCCTGGAACATCAGCCCAGCTGCCATTGCACTGTGTACACAAACGTCCTCCCCTCGCAGTTCAAAACTTTTGAAAATGCTTAATCAAATCCTTCATTGACATGTTCAGTATTTGCCATGCTCTGCCAGTTTTGTCAATTTTGCTCATGGGTGGCCCCATTTTTAGCCAGACATGCAACAGGCGAATGATGAAAATACATGGAATTCAATATATATCCTAATGGCATGAGCACATCAGCAAGGGGGAATGATGCTTACAGAAATTATTTGCACCATCTGTGCCTTATTGTGTCTTAGTTTTCATTGGAAATCTTTCATTGCCTGTTGCTTAGGCCTATTTGTGTGTGTCTGTGCTTCTGCACTACAATGGTGTTTGTTTTGTTTGTTTTGTTTTGTTTTGTATTGTATTGTTACGGAAAGGTAATTGCTCAGTGGTGAAGCAAATGTGCTTCATGCAGAAGACCCCAGCTTCCATCCCAGGCATCCCTGGGCCAGGTTGAGAAACTTTCCATTGGAAACTCTGGAAAGTTACTGCCAGTCGATCTAGGCCAGCTTTCCTCAACCTGGTGCCTTCCAGATGTTTTAGACTACACTCACACCAGCCCCAGCCAGCACAGCCATGGGCAAGACTGGGGAAGGCTGATGTAGGCAGCACTGAGTTCGATGGCCCAGGGATCTGACAACAGTACAAAGCATCTTCCTATGTCACTTCCTTCCACCAGTGCTTGAAACATCCTTGCATTGATGCATTTTACCACATTGTGAGAAATCCACTCTTCTTTCATCAGAACAGCCTCTTATTGATGTTTTACCTCTACTTAACTAGCAGCTGTTCACATCCTTGCGACGGGGTGAGCTCCCATTGCTCAGTCCCTGCTCCTGCCAACCTAGCAGTTCAAAAGCACGCAGTGCAAGTAGATAAATAGGTACTGCTCCGGCGGGAAGGTAAACAGCATCTCCGTACGCTGCTCTGGTTCGCCAGAAGCGGCTTAGTCATGCTGGCCATGACCCAGAAACTGTATGCCGGCTCCCTCGGCCAGTAAAGCGAGAAGAGCGCCACAACCCCAGAGTTGTCCGCGACTGGACCTAATGGTCAGGGGTCCCTTTACCTTTAACTAGCAGCAAAGATTTGATGGTGAGAATGTAACCGTGAACTGGATGCTTTTTGTGTGTGTGTGGAGGGGAGAGACTGAAGTGATTCTGAACAACAAAATGAGAGAGGTTCCTGGGGTCCCCCAACCCCACTTCCATGAGAAAATAAAGAAAAGCTTAATCATTATGCTAGTTTCAATTGCTAAGAAATTGATTGTCTCATACATGGTATATAAAACCAACAGCTCTTAAGGATGTTGCTAGGTAGAGTGATTTTGATTGAAAAGGGAAGCATGTTTGTTTGTTAAGCTATATGGACACAGCCCTTCATAGGACAACTTAAAGGCAACTCCCCATTTATGTGGGGGTTGCTTTCCGAGGCACAGTGGGCATCAGCAGGATACACATACGCCTGCCCACTTCCACCCCTGCCCTGGCCTGCCTCCTTCTCATGGTGAAAACGGCATGCATATCAGCTGTTGCACATGACTTGAGCAGGTGCAAATGGAGAGTTGCCTGTACCATAAAATAAGGCAATATATAAAACCTAAGAACCACTGTGGGTGGTGGTCAGCTAAGTTTTCCTCTGGCCCATTAATTTCAGTGGGTCTACTCTGAGGAGAACTCAGTTGAACACAATGCTATTTATTAACTTTAAATTCCACACAGGGTGGAATTTAACATCGCACTATTAAGTTCACAAATGGACTTGTATGAGAGAGAGAGAGAGAGAGAGATTTGTATCTTTGTAAAACGAGTAACTTCATCTTGTAGTGATGGCTGCTGGTTTTTCTTTTTAATTTTGCTATCACCTGAGATCTGCTGCTCACAGAGCAATTGGGGTTATTCGTCCCATTAATATTAATTCCGGCTTGCAGCTTTACTTGTTTTGGGTACCTTTGGGAGCCACAAGGTGATGTATTACATATATTTCATCTGGGGACTCATAGCTATTTATTTATTTTCATGCAGTATCTCTATTCATGCCCCTCCCCAATCCGGTTTAGGGCCTGATCCAGCACTTCAGAGCAGCCCCAGACCAGATCCAGCCCTGAACTGAATCAGGGGCCTTGCATAGTCTTTAATTAGGATTTAAAACTCTAATTAAACACTTTGTTAATTAAACATTCATTTAGGAGGGCAGGGAGAAGGAGACACACACAAGCAGTGTATTCCCCTCCCCCCTATTTTACTCTCACAACTACCCTGTGAGGTAGAGGCTGAGAGATGGTGCCAGGCTCAAAGTCGCTCAGTGAGCTTCATAGCTGAGTGGGGATTTGAACTCTGCTCTCTCAGGTCCTGGTGCTACAGTCTTTTAATGCAATTAGTGGGGGGGGGGGCAGGCGACCCTACTTTCTCTTCTTCCCAACTTCATCAGTGCCATAGCAATATATTGCTACTGGCCACCCCAATTTCTGCTGAGCGGTAGCAAGAGATTCCAGGGGTCTTGACATTTAACCAGGGTTTGTGTTTCCTTGGATAAAATGAATGTAGAGATTGGGGAGGGGGTGTCTACCCTCCCAAATTCATAACAATATTTTCATGCCATCCTTTGGTCTGACTTGTTTTCTGCAGTTTGGTGGTGTGGAGTCATAGTTTTGCATGAGACCCGTTCTTTCATTTTCTGGTGTAGTCAAATTCATGCAGCTTTAATTCTGAAAAAGAAGTTGCTTCGTGCAGAAAACAGTTGCACGCTAGTCATGTTCCTGTTTCTAGATGAGTAATGCAACCCTGCGTTTGCCGCCAGATGTGCTATGATTTCACAGCCTACTGTTAGTTGCTGAGATTAAGGAAGTACCTCCTCCTGGGCTGCTTTGGGATGAAGGGCTAGATATAAATTTCATAAATAAACAATAAATAAATCAGTAGCTCCCTGCTTCCTCAGAACTTCAAGGTAGGATAGCACTCTGTGCCTAGGGATGGGGGAATTTGTCAAGTTCACTCAGTTTCTTTTCCAGTCATCAGTTCTCCACATTCTCATATCAGTTTGCCTTTTAAAAAAATAGTATTCATGAAAATTCATCAGCATTTGTACCCAATTTTGCCTAATATACACATTTTTGCAGACCAATTCCCTCAAATATTATGCACTGTTTATGTTATTTTCACAATAAATGGGCATTTTATGTTACCCCAGTGGATGTGTTTTTGTACACATTACTTTGCAAAATTTGAAGAAGTGCAAATATATTTCAGGTCATATCTAGTATCAGACAGTGAAAATTAGGTAGGTTTGCTTTTCAGTGTGAACTGAATGGAATTTTGCCCCCCTCCCTGTCTGTATCTTGTTTCTTTTAGAAGTATAAACAGTAAGGGGACAGAGCTGTTTCTCTCCTTAGTGGTGTCTAAACTGTTAAACATTTTATCGATCAAAGCACAACTGTCTATTTTGCTACTGGCTTTTTAGCACTCATTCTAAAAGTCATTTTTTCCCAAAAGATTTTTTTTATTATTATGTTGGGTCATGTTTCATGAAGTTGCTTTATATTCTACTGAGACTTACATTTACATTGTGGGAAGAGGTGGGGGAGATTAATTATACCTTGTTTCACAAAATTCATCCACAAAATGAATTTTTAACTGCAGCTTTGGGTTTAAAGGGATTATTGCTGTTTTTAAAAATGTAAGTGCTAGCACACTGCAGAAGACAGGAAAAAGCCCCCAAAAGAATTTTAAAGGTAATCCTTTTCAGTTCTGTCCCATTCATTCGTGTTATGTGTATTACCACACACACACACACACAAACATACACACACACACACAAACACACAGCTGCCAACCAAGGATAAAACTTCATGCCTGTGATGAAGTGGATTATGGTCCACGAAAGCTTATAACACAATAAATTTAAGGTGCCCCAAGACGTTTTGAACGTTTATATCATATAGGTTCACCATGGCAAGGATAACATGCTGAATCCCAGAGGGCAAATAAGATCCACATTATAAAGGAATCAGATTAATTAATTTTTGTGCTGCTATGGCTTATATTGCTGCATCAGTACAGTATAAAAGAATGTTGACTGGAAGCAAACACAGCAAAGAGTCTTGTAGCATCGTAAAGGCTAAAACATTTATTGTGGAATTCAGTTTCACAGACTAGAGTCCACTTCATCAAGTTTGTACCATCGTAAAGTTGTTCGTCTTTAAGGTAGTCTGCTTTTGCTGTGACGGAGTAACACAGCTGCCCTGCTAGAGAAAGTGAACTTGTTTGAGAAATGCTAGTTTCTGTGTTTATTTGGAAGAACAATAATCTGTGATATTCTTTCCATTATACAAAATTTTGAGCATCTGTCAGGCAGCACATCTCAGTGGCAATAAAGACTCCCCCAACTATATGGTAATTTTCTAGAATGTTTCCCCTTAAAACACAGACTTACTGCCCCAAAAGTCAATCCCTCCCTCCCCCCCCGCCCCCATGTTCACAAAATTATCTTTATTTAGCCATGTGCTGGATTCTAACAAAGCAGCAAAACCCATGCCCACATGCAGATCAAAATGCACATGCTTTGATCTCTTCCACTGCTGGTTTTAATTGCCTTTATATGCTTTTAAATTTTTTCCTTGATTATTTCAATATTTCTCCTGCTTGGAGGTTTCATTGCAATCAAGCAGCATATAAATTTTGCTGATCAGTTAATTAAAGTGCTCTTCCTCTGCCTTGCTCTGTTTCAATAGGATGCACATTTATGTGTAGGGCAGCATCAACCTGGTTGTTACAGCAATGTATTCTCTCTGCTACACAACTTCCACCTGCCCTGTGGGAAGTTTCACAAGGGAAAGGTCATTGTTCAGTGGCAGAGACCATGACTTGCATACAGAAGGTCCCAGGCCCCAATCCTTGGAACCTCCAGTTGCAAAGAACAGGGAGCAGATGATAAAAGTAGCTAGGGAAAACCAGCCAGATGGGTGGGGTATAAATAAATTATTATTATTATTATTAGACCCCAGGAGATCCACCGCCAGCTGGATGTAGGCAATGCTGGGCTGGACTATAAATAACTTACCTGGTTTGAGGCAATTTCCTATATTCATTTCTTTGCAAAGGAAAGTGTCAGGGCAGGGGGCGGAAATGTGAAAAGCAGGGAGCTTGTTTTGGCAAAACGCTCGTGAAATCAGCCCCCCCCGCCCCCCCGTCTCAGCTCAGCAATAGTTCTATCCCCAAGCAGTCATCTGTGTTTAGGAATCCCAACTGGAGAATATACAAGTTCACATTTGCTCTTATGCATGAATTCACTTTGCCCTCCGGTAGTAACCTCAACACATTTCTCTACAAGTGCTATTCGGTAAAAGGCAAGGCGATCAGTGCAGCTTCATTCAGGCACCAGGAAAGAGAGCAGGAAGGGATTTTCAAGGCAAATTTCAAGACAAAGCCAGTTTTTCTTTTGCTTTATTCTGGATGTGAGCAGGCTGTTCTAGCTGTACCCCAGTGACCTAGTTCTGGGGGACTGATCTGAAGTAATGCTTTCCAGGGGGTGGGATAATGGAAGCAATTTACCCCCTCCCTTGCATTCTTTTACATTTGCTTTCATGGTTTTCTCCCAGCCAGCCATGTAATCTGCCATGTTGCCCTCTTTCCAGCAGTGCCATCCTGATGTTCTTGTACAAGGGTGGGTTTTATAGATAGATGATAGATGATAGATTAGATAGATACAGTGGTGCCTCGCAAGACGAAATTAATTCGTTCCGCAAGTCTCTTCGTCTTGCGAGTTTTTCGTCTTGCGATGCACGGTTTTCCATAGGAATGCATTGAAAATCAATTAATGCGTTCCTATGGAAACCGCCTTCCCCCGACCTCTTCTGGCGGGCGGCATTTTAAAATCGCCCGGGACAGCGGAGGACTTCTCCGCTGTCCGGGGCGATTTAAAAGCCCCTGGGAAGGCAGGCAGGGGGGACAAAGACTTTTGCCCCCCCCCGCCTGCCTTCAGAAAAGGTCCAGGACAGGCGCGGACCTCTCCGCAAGCAGCGCACTCCTTGCGGAGAGTTGCAAGCGCGCCCAGGCTTTCCCGCCCCGCCGCCGGGCTTCGGGACATGGTTCCGATGCCAGGCGGCGGGGGGAGGCTTTCTCGCCCCGTCGCCCGGCATCGGGACGATGCCCCGAAGCCGGGCGGCGGGGGGAGGCTTTCTCGCCCCGCCGCCCGGCTTCGGGACATGGTTCCGATGCCAGGCGGCGGGGGGAGGCTTTCTCGCCCCGTCGCCCGGCATCGGGACGATGCCCCGAAGCCGGGCGGCGGGGGGAGGCTTTCCCGCCCCGCCGCCCGGCATCGGGACATGGTTCCGATGCCAGGCGGCGGGGGGAGGCTTTCTCGCCCCGTCGCCCGGCATCGGGACGATGCCCCGAAGCCGGGCGGGGGGGGAGGCTATCCCGCCCCGCCGCCCGGCATCGGGACGATGCCCCGAAGCCGGGCGGCGGGGGGAGGCTTTCCCGCCCCGCCGCCCGGCATCGGGACATGGTTCCGATGCCAGGCGGCGGGGGGAGGCTTTCTCGCCCCGTCGCCCGGCATCGGGACGATGCCCCGAAGCCGGGCGGCGGGGGGAGGCTTTCCCGCCCCGCCGCCCGGCATCGGGACGATGCCCCGAAGCCGGGCGGCGGGGGGAGGCTTTCCCGCCCCGCCGCCCGGCATCGGGACATGGTTCTGATGCCAGGCGGCGGGGGGAGGCTTTCCCGCCCCGCCGCCCGGCATCGGGACATGGTTCCGATGCCAGGCGGCGGGGGGAGGCTTTCCCGCCCCGCCGCCCGGCATCGGGACATGGTTCTGATGCCAGGCGGCGGGGGGAGGCTTTCCCGCCCCGCCGCCCGGCATCGGGACATGGTTCCGATGCCAGGCGGCGGGGGGAGGCTTTCTTTTGCCCCCCCGCCTGCCTTCAAAAGCCGTCCGGGATAGCGGGAAGCGCTTCCCTGCTATCCCGGACCGCTTTTAAAATGCTGGTGGTGGGGAGCAAAGCCTTTCGCCCCCGCCGGCCTTCCTGGACCTCTTCTGAAGTCCGGAGGGGGGAAAAAGGCTTTGCTCCCCACCGCCAGCATTTAAAAAAAGGTCCCCGAGATTTCCCTATGGGCTTTCGTCTTGCGATGCAAGCCCATAGGGAAAATCGTCTAGCGAAGCCTCGCAAAACCCGAAAAACCCTTTCGTCTTGCGGGTTTTTCGTCTTGCGAGGCATTTGTCTTGCGGGGCACCACTGTAGATAGATGATAGATGATAGATGATAGATGATAGATGATAGATAGATAGATAGATAGATAGATAGATAGATAGATAGATAGATGATAGATAGATAGATGATAGATGATAGATAGATAGATGATAGATGATAGATAGATAGATAGATAGATAGATGATAGATAGACAGATAGATAGATAGATAGATAGACTCTATTCATACAGTCTGTATAAGGTCAGCACAGTTGCAAGCAGGAAAAATCACTACATGGTCAAACATTGTCCCGGTTTTGATTATTCCAGAGCATCACAGATGAAGACCAGCGCTCTAGGAGCTTGTATGGATGTTCATTACTTAATCATCTATATTAGTTTGGACATCATTGAAATGTTCCAGATTTTATCAAGCCTGATGGAGCATTAGTCTTTTGCTATGCATATTTTTGCCAGAGAGAGCAATTTTGCCACTACCCCAGAATCTACAACTGGAATTTTAAGTAACCCAGATGTAGTATTTTAGGATCCAAAGGCCATGTGTGTCAATGATAATACTTCAAATTGCTTTCCAGAATACCTGGGTTATCTTCCCCCAAAGCATATGTTATAAAGTCTGCTCTTAATGCTATGCATCTCCAACAATTATTATGTGATGTTCAGTATATCCTTAGTCCATGTAGCATTAAGTACCATTGATATTCCATTTTAAGAAAATTTGCTCTTCATGTTTTCAATGCTTCACTCCTAACTGTAGCAGTGTCACCATACCCAGAGCAGTCTTCCCAAGTTGAGGCCCTTCAGATATTTTGAACAACAATTCCCATCAAGCCCAGGAAGTGTGGTCAGTTCTCAATGGCTATGATAATTGTTGTCCAATCCTAGGTTGGAGACGCTCCTTTAGGTATGGAACAGGGGCTGGCCAGCTACAGTGGTACCTCATGTTACAGACGCTTCAGGTTACAGACTCCACTAACCCAGAAATAGTACCTCGGGTTAAGAACTTTGCTTCTGGATGAGAACAGAAATTGGGCGGCAGCAGCGGGAGGCCCCATTAGCTAAAGTGGTAACTCAGGTTAAGAACAGTTTCAGGTTAAGAACGGACCTCCAGAACAAATTAAGTTCTTAACCCAAGGTACCACTGTACTTTTATCCAATATTTACTTCACAAGTAAATCAAACTTCCCTTCATGGGGGAGCATTCAGAAATTCAGCATACTTTCTGCCGTCTGTTGTGGTACAGCCCAAGACAGGCTTTATCACTTGATTCTCCTGTCTGTGTACAGAATCCTGAAGATGATATTTCACAGCCACTTTTTCTTCAGGTGTCTCCCCCCCCCCCTTTAAACAGAGTAAAAAGATTGTGAGGTATTGTTTTTATTTATCTAATCATATATTAATCCTCTTCCACAGAAATATACAAAATACAATAAAAACAGCTTTTAAAACAAATGTTAAAAACAACACAGAAAATAAAAGCAGATAAATTTAAAAACAGTGCTAGATTGACACCCACGGCAGAGACCTATTCATCTGATTGAGAAAGCTTGTTTGAACAAATATGTCTTCAATTGTTTTCAGAAAGTGCATGCAGCAGGTGCCTGACAAATGCTATTCTAACGGAACAGGGACAGCCACAGAGTCTGGGTGCCAAAGCATTGATTCTGCATATTTCACCATCTCAAAATGTTATTTAGTTTATTGCCAGTTTGAAAAGGGCGGTGGGTTGGAGAAAAGAGAGAAAGAGAGATCATTATTTGGAACGTATGAGGCAGACTGAATATGAAGTGAACCTGTTTTGATTGCTGAGGATTAGTTCTCTTTAATTAACAAGGGCCAATGTTGCTTCTTAGCATGCAGAACAGACACCCTCAAAGTATTCTCCTTGAACACTGGTGTTTAAATATGCATTTATAGTGCCATTGAGTTATATTCTTTAAAAGAGGTAGATGATTAAAAGAGAGAGGAAGAATGCTCAAAATGCCTACAGATTCTGTGATGCTGTTTATAATGATAGTCAAAATCAGAATAATTGGTCTGAATTACAATAAAAGGAGAGAAAGCACACAGCAAACCAAAATCTTGTGGGCTAGAGCACAGGGAATGCTGTATTCCATCTGTAAGCAGTCATGGCCATCCTGAACCACACATTCTTATGGACAACCACAGTGCGTTAACTGGTGGATAACAGAGATAGCCCGCAGCAAACAAGCAGCAGCAGCAGCAGCAGCCCCTGAAATGTATCTGTTGAGAATAGCTTGTGTTTGCAGATGAAATAATATTGGGCCAAATGACTGGAGGTGGGGTTGAAATCTGCAAGAAGAATCCATCAGGGAAAACCAGGAGATCCAACCAACTCAATATGCTGTCACACTCCAACTCTTTCATCCGGGATTTAGAAACCCCTTGCTTTGAATTTACAGGCATGTCTTGATGTAATTGGACACCAACTTCCAGAAACAGAAGGAGCTGGTGGTGGTGTGATTTCTCTTGGCACTTAGCTAAATCGTGAAATTTGCTCTCACAAGGGAGTGCTGGCTGCCAGTTTGGACGGCTTTAAAAGAGGAGTAGACAAATAGATGGAGGATAACCATGAAGGCTATGTTCTACCTCCACTGTCAGATGCAGGATGATTCTGAGTACCATTTGCTGGGAATCTCAAGTGGCAAGAGTGGAATTGCACTCAGGTACTTGCAGATTTCCCATAGGCATTTGGCTAGCTGTTGTGAGAACAGAATGATGGGTGAGAGGGGCCTTTGGCATGATTCAGCAGGGTCCTCCTTCTGTTCTTAAAGCATAATATCAGACACAGCAGCCAAATTTTAAGAATGCGAAACATACAATTTCTTTTTGTTTTCTGGACCTCCCTTTCTAAGCAACTGTGCCTCATTGAACCTTAAAACAATGCCTTGTTTTCCCTTCTTAGTGTTTTTTTTTGGGGGGGGACGGGGCAGTTCTTTGATTTTACAGGCAAAGCAGCTTCTAGGGAATCTGGAGCATTTACATTTCTGGCTGCACCCGCAGCTGTTTTTGCTTCACAGAGCACAGTTCACTTGGCTCATGAAGACAGCAATCTGAAAATGGTAAAATCTTCCAGTATTCCTAAGGGTCAGAGCATTCTTTTCCTTTAGGCTAGACAAATTTGTTTTTATAGAGGGATTCTAGAATCATCTGTGTCTGCCAGATAATGGCTAACATCTTATTTACACCTTGAAAACTCACAATTGGAGGATTGCTTGCAGATTTATAGAGATTTCCCAGAAATTAAATTCAATATACCTCTTGGAAATGGCCTCAGCCATTTCAAGAGGCAATGGAAAGTGCACTCATGACTAAACATTATTTACATGAGTGCAGATTCCATTGCCTCTACAATTTCAGACATCTTCCATGTCCCCTATGTAATATTTCAAAGCAACACTGCACTCAATTCCACACCTGTGTTAGACATGCATGCAACAGACAATCATTATTTCATTTACTGCTTGAAAGATGAATTTTGCTCATGTTTGGGATCTAACATAGTTATTTTTGGAGTCAGAAATGTGTTTAACCTCCTGTAAGGTCCCAGCCCAAACCTATCTGCTGTCCCTCAGATCAGATTGGTTTTCTGTCTCTTCCCCTCTAGTGAAGCTCAGTTCTTGATGTGTTTATATTGTATGTGGATGGAGGTTTTTGTTTTTTCAGCAGAGAGCACTGATTCCTTTTGCTCTGGTAGAACATCCTCCACCTCCACTTTAGAGGCTAAGGAGCTCTTACCTTTTCAAATTCCAGCCACTCTTTGTTCTGTCCTGACCTCCAGTGAGCAGCCACATACTGGGTATGATGAACACCTAAGAGTGGCTTAGTCAGGCAGTGGGACAGCAGATAGGCTTGGGCTGGGACCTTACAGGACCTTGGATAGCTCCAGGCATACAATTTGCTCCCATGAGACACTGGCAAATGAGTTACTTTGGGAAATGTGGATCAAAGGTTACTGTCTCTAGAGGTGTATCTGGCTCAAGAGGTTCATAGCTGACAGGCTCGTGCCTGGATAGCTCAGGTTTCAGATTCAATCCTCTTATGCATTGCAAGGGGTTGGACTAGATCAGCCTTTCTCAGCCTGTGGGTCCCCAGATGTTGTTGAACTACAACTCCCATCACCCCTAGCTAGAAAGGCCAGAGCTCGGAGATAATGGGAGTTGTAGTCCAACAACATCTGGGGACCCACAGGTTGAGAACCACTGGACTAGATGATCCTCAGGGTCCCTTCCAATTCTACAATTCTTTCGATTCAATGATTCTTTTGTTAGCTGCCTTGAAATGTTTTGTTGAAATGGAAAAGCAGAGTATAAATATAACTTAAAAAAATTAATTCACTTGCCTTAGTCATAGGGGGTAGGGTGGCAATTGTTTTGTGCGGGGGGGAACTGTAATCTGGGTTATAGTCATCATCGTGATTTATTAAGCACTTACAGCTGTGCAATAGCTACAAGAGAGCTAGGCACAGCCCACCGGCATAAAGTACAAGATAAATGAATTTGAAAAGGAGGAGATGCAATGCAAAGAAATCCAACCCTGCAAATTAAAGTAGGAAGAATAAATGCCGAGAGAGAGAACATTTAAGGGAGAAAGGGGAATATCAATCACAAACAAAGCTACAAGAAAAAAACAACATTAAAAAGTGTTTGTAAAAATAAGCTTTCATACCTTTTCTTTAAAAGCGTGGTGTAGTGTTGAGAATGCAGGGCTAGGATGCAGGAGAGCAGAATCTAAAGAATTTAGGAGCCAGCAATTTGCAGCCTGGTCTACCTCACTGGATTGATATGAGGATCATATGGAAAACCATGTACACAAAAAAGGAAGTACTTCTTCACACAGTGCATAGTTAAACTGTGGAACTCAATCTCATAGGATAGCCAGCAACCTAGAATGTTTTAAAATAGGATTAGACAGTTTAAGGGAGGAGCAGGCTATTGATGGCTATTGATGGAGTTAACTATGCCTCTGAATACCAATTGCTGCACACCACCGGAGGGGAGAGTGCTCTTGTTCTCAAATCCTGATGTCACAGACTGGCTGGATGCAGAGGTGTCGTGGGAGTCACCAGTTGGGGAACCCCCAAGGGAGGAAGGCTCAGAGATAGGGGATTGGTGGCGGGACAATTATGAGTGGTCAGAGGGAGAAGACTGGGAGGAAGTGGTGTTGGAAGCTGAAGAGGCAACAGGGTTAGTGAGCAGGAAGAGTCTGTGGCAGAAAGCTGTCCAGAATCGGAGTCAGAAGCAGAGGCTGGAGAGGAGGGAGGCCAAGATGCAGAGATGAGTCAGGCTGGTGGAGAAGCCAGAGTGTCTCCCCCTCCTGCAGTGACCAGCTCCTTCCTCTCTGGTCTCCCAGAACCAGAAGAGGTATGAAGAGGGAGGTGCAAAGATGGGCACAGGAACAGAGTCTCGGATTGCTTGGGAAAGCCCTGGAGGACGAAGGCAACTTTGGGGAGGTGGAGACTGAGTTGAACTTGTTTCTTTGAATAAAGAGTTAACCTTGTGATTTATTGCTGATCTGCTCCTGACACCTGCTTGATCCAGCTGGCTTTTCTAATGCTCTTGTTTACCCTTCCTTTGGAGTGGCGGGGGGCGGATTGCTGGTTGGCTTCGTGCTCTCTTATGACTGGACATGTCCTGTGATAGGGAATTTAGGAGTCAAAGACAGTCAGCAGAATGGAATTAAAGCTCGGGCCTCATTATTCCAGATGCCTTTCTGCTTATCCTAGCCAGTTATTGGCTGCAGCTGTCACAGTTTGCCCTGACTTCTTTTGGTATCCAAATCTTAATCACTTACATCTCAAACCAGGAGGGGAAAGAAAGAAAGAAAGAAAGAAAGAAAGAAAGAAAGAAAGAAAGAAAGAAAGAAAGAAAGAAAGAAAGAAAGAAAGAAAGAAAGAAACCCTGTTGTGTTAGCATCTTACATCCTGTGTCTGACACGATCTGAAACCTCCTTGAACAGTTCTTACATCAAGCTCCAGCTGTCAGGCTTATTAAATCACCCACAGCTTGCTTCAGAATGACATATGGGTGGGAACGCTTCCTCCAAAGTGGGTTTTGCCAGATATTGTGGTTTTGAACCACACAGTTTACGAGTTTGGTTTCTTTCCAGCTTGAAAGTCTGACCCTGCAATGTCTTGTTATGAGGCTCTGAGTTGAGCAACAATGGAGGAGGTGATGCTGACGTTTGTACTGTTCCCAACATAACCGTTTTTCAAAGTTACTTAATCTAACATATTGCTTTTGTTTAGACACCTTGATAAATTTTGTATCACGTAATGTTCCGTGATGCCAAGGATCTCTGCAAACCTCTACAGGTGAATGACTCTCTTGGTATTGTTTAGATCATAAGCCTAGAATTTGTAGTTTATAAATGGCAAGAACCCAAATCTTCCTAACCAGGGGGTGGTATGGGATGCCTGAAACCCATTGCATGGCAATTCCAGTGGAATGAGAACATCTTTGGGGGGGAGTGTCTTCCCTCCCCCTGAGACCAGGTTGAATGCCTCCAATAACCCCCATTTATTCACAGTGGATTTTAGAGAGTAATAGCATCCCAACTAACCCAGTATTCCAATGTGTGTGTGTTGGGGGGGGGGTCCAGAGAATCTGCATCTTTGTTTTAATGATCAAACTGCTTGACAGTGACCTTGGAGCTCATCTATTCCAGCCTCTGCTCAATGCAGGATCTGCACTGCAGGATATAACTACAGCTGCCCTAACAAGTGGTCAGCCAGCCTCTGCTTAAAAACACCCCCTCCATCTCCTGAGTCAGCCTGTTCCACCATCAAGAAGCTTCTACTATTAGGGAGTTTCTCCTAAAGTTTGGCTGAAATCTACTTTCCTGGTCATTGCTTTGTATGTGGCTTTAGGAAGGGATCAGAAATAGCCTGTTCTATAGTTCTTTTCTACTGCCCAAATTGGGTTAGTGCCCTCATCTACAGCTCTTTGTGTACAACAGCAAAATGTTATTTTTGGGAGATGGACACAAAACAGTGTAAGATCAGAAGGGAACCCATGTTCAAAACGTTTGTGAACAATGACTTAGGAGCATCTCTGATTTTGTGGAGAGCTACATAGGAAAGCTTTTTGAAGTGCATCATATACCCAGTCCTGGCAGCTGCAAAATGAAAAGGGGAAAAAAAGAGAGAGTCAATGAAATGAACATTTTATGGCACATTATTCTGAGCAGTAGTGCATTGCACTGGTGCCGCAAGCTGAGCCAGGATATGCCATATAAATGATAATTATGATGACAATGATACTTTTAATGGGTAAAGGACCTCTGGACGGTTAAGGCCAGTCAAAGGCAACTATGGGGTTGCGGCGCTCATCTCACTTTCAGGCTGAGGGAGCTGGCGTTGGTCTACAGACAGCTTTGTGGGTCATGTGGCCAGCATGACTAAACCACTTCTGACACAACAGAACATTGAGACGGAAACCAGAATGCACGCAAATCCCATTTATCCTTCCCACCACAGCGGTACCTATTTATCTACTCACACTGGCGTGCTTTTGAACTGCTAGATTGGCAAGAGCTGGGACAGAGCAACGGGAGCTCACTCTGTTGCGGGGATTTGAACCACCAACCTTCTTACCTCTGAGCTCAAGAGGCTCAGTGGTTTAAACCACAGCGCCAATGCTCTTAAGATGTGCTCATTTATTGGGCTTTTTATTTTTGTAATTTAAACTTGAATATATTGAAGAGCAGGTATTTTCTTGCTGTGAATCTTGCCCTCTCTCCAGTGATGTCCCTCCCCCAATCATTTGACAATGCTTGGAGCAGAATTTATCAATCTTTTGGGACTAGTGGGCACATTGGGAATTTTGAGAAAGTGCTGTTGGCACCAGTCACAAAATGGCTGCCACTAGGGCTTAGCATAACACCAAATGGCTGGCATAGGCCTGGCATAATGGCAGCTACATATAAAAGAATAGAAAAAGAGGCAAAACCACAAAATAGCATGGGCATATACCATCCAGGAATAAAGAACACAGTATGCACATCAGCCACTGCCATACTCACTCACAGAGAGACTTTTTGCCTCTCTTCTCAGCACCAGCCTTTGTCATCCAGTGAAATGTGGGCATGTTTGAAGTCTGTGTGTTACATGCAGGAGAGGCTGAGCCAGTGCAAACAAAAACTGAGCAGGAACAGCAAGAAGTCTCTTGTGCTTTGTGGATTTTTGAGGGAATGTTTACTGAAACCTTTTGTGTGTGCCATGGGAAGTACAGGTAGGCACCGTAGCACCCATGGGCACCACACAGACTTAGAGCCACTCTTGGACCTAAATACCCAACTCAGTCATAGGTAAGGGTTGGGGACAGTCTATCCTTCCCTGCTCCAACCTGCAAGCCAACTAAACAACCATCTAATCTTCTTCCTTTTGCATCTCTTCTCTGCTCTTTTTCCTCCCATGCAATCTTCCTCTATCCACTCATTCAGCTTTCTGTCTGCCTTAGCATACTGTGCTACTTCTAAAGCAGAAATAGCTTTTTTATTGTTTATCCTCTGGCTTTTTCAAACCTCACTCCTTCGGTACACCTGGATTTAGTTCCAGATAGCCACATGGACCAGGAGTCAAACCGCCTTGGCATCTCTCCCAGATGTATCACAGCCAGGTAGCACCAGACCATAATCAGGTAGGTGGGTGAGTTGGAGGTATGGACAAAAGAGCAGGTTCAACTTCCTCTCTGACCCAGTTTTTAATCAAAGTCATAGAAGAACTTTCAGGATTGCATTATTTACCGCCGAATGAGGCAACTATTACAAGCCCATCTGAATTCACGCCGTGAAGCTCTGCTTGGATATTATTCCGATCTATCAAATACTTCTCTCCCTCTTGCCACATGCCCCCTTTCTCTCCTTTAAAGCTTGCAATCCCCTAACATCTTGTACATGCACACCAAGGACTATTTTTTCTGTTCCGTTGTTGAAATAGAACAATATTTTGTCCTAGTCTTTGTGACTGTGGAGGCAGTAGCTGAAAAGAAAGGCAGAGCCAGATTTTCAGAGCCAGCTTGGTCGCAGTGAGCTCAGAACCACCAGATCAGTTCTAGTTCAGTGCCAAAGGTTGCAATCCTATAGATGAAACAGCAAGCAAGTTGTCTCAGCGCTAGCCTGGAGCAACTGTTAGAGTTTTATCATTTGAACTAGACCACTGAGTGCTGCTCCAGATAGAAGTCCAGCACCTTTTTATATAGCCATTGTTTCCTCCTAGAATGTGGGGTTGAGTTGTGAGGACTTATTTTTTGGAGGCTGTTCAGCAATTTGCTGATCCTCCAAGGAGCCTGAGGTCTATTTATTGGAATTCAGATGCAGTGGCGTAGCGTGGGTTGTCAGCACCCGGGGCAAGGCAAGTAATTTGCGCCCCCCTAACCCATGGATTTGCGCCCCCTAACCTGTGGATTTGCACCCCCTAACCCTAACCCCCAGATGTTGCGCCCGGTGCGGCCGGCCCCCCCTGCACCCCCACGCTACGCCACTGTTCAGATGCAGAGGTGCCTCCTTGGGAGTTGCTGTGCAGGGTGTGGGATCTGCTGCTGCTGGAGCTACTCAGGAAGAATTGGGGAGCAGATCTGTTTTCCTCCTCTGACCTACTCCTCCTCTGGCCCAGGCACTCTGCATCCAAGGAGTCCTGGTTCACAGCCATGACATTGATTTGGATTCATTTTCATAAACAACCCTGCAGACACACTTGTGTGAGAAAGAAATCTGTCTCACAGGGCAGATCACGACACCTGTCTCATCCTGCAAATGGACCACCATTCTACCCATTTCCTCCCTCTGCAAACAGACTAATACATAATCCCCAAATGAGGAGATGCTCAGAAAATTCAAACATGGGTGGGTGGAAGTTTGAGTTACCCGTCCAATGACTTTGCTAACTATACAGTCTTGAGAGGGAAGGAAAATATGTAGTACATTCTGGAAATTGATGTGACCTTTCCACAGAAAGATTTTCCTTAATTATGTCTCTGTGCTTAACAGGGCCGATCTGATGCTGATTTCGTAGACATGTCTCTTCTTCTTTCCCCCCCTTCCTTTTTTACACATTCATACACAAGCCATTAGAACCAAATTGAGAAATGCAACATCTTAAAAGATCAGCAAGCTATTAAGAAATGTGTTTTATATTATTAGGGAATGAGTTTGTTTGTTTTGGCAGCACACCATTAGACTGAGAAATGGCTAGATTTTCCCTGTCTTCTTACTCATTTTCTTCATTCTGACCCCACTCCTAGGAGCCCTGCTCACATGAGACATAAGTAGGTGGAAGAAGAAGCAGGGTTGTGCCTGCTTGGAACTAGTTTACTTTGCACATTTGCATTACTCCGTAAATGCCCCCACTTTGCAGAAATGACACTGCTACAGGTGTCACATAGTACCCATTCTGCATTTGTATGAAATCAGTCCTTTATTGTTTCAGCACATACCCGGTGGAACTCCCTGCCTATTGACACCAAACAGGCACCTTCACTGTACTCTTTTCAGTGCCTGCTAAAAACATTTTTGTTTAGACAACCATACCTTGATATGTACAATATTGATGTGTGTTTTAATCTGTTTTAAGTTCATTGCTGATTTTATTTCATTTTTTTGGAATGTTTTAAATAGTTGTTTTTGACTTTTTACCAATAATTCTATTGGGATTTTTTTCTGTTTGTAAACTACTTTGAGGGTTTTTTAAAAAAACAACTAGCACTGTATAAATTTAAAAAATGCTTCTCCCTCATTTTCTTCATTCTGACCCCACTTCTAGCAGCCCTGATCTGAACATATAAGCAGGTGGAGGAAGATGTAGGATTTTCTTCCTGCCCCTGCCCCCTGGGCCTTCATTTGTTCAGGAGAAACCGTAAACAAGGCCTGCATGCATAGAATTTGTGCAGGCTGCAGTTTTTCTCTGCATCAGAGCAGTGGTGCAATTAGGTAGTTCCCTATACAGGATTGCTGTCAGATGGCTTGGGGGGGAGTGGATAACTCCATACCCTCCAACATTTCTTCAGTGAAAATAGGGACATCTTAAGGAAAAGCAGGAACATTCCAGGATCAAATCAGAAACCCGGTCATCTTCTCTAATTTAGGGATGTCCCTGGAAAATAGGGACACTTTGAGGGTCTGGTTGTGGTTTAACTTGTAGCATCTGATTCTCAATAAAAGCCCCTTTACCTTTTGACACCTGAAATGTATATTTTAGGACCCTCCTTATTTCTGAGATTTTAAGTTGTTTCAAACTGCTTTTAACATGGTGTTTTAATTGCTGCAACCTGCCCTGAGACCTTGGAGCGAAGGGTGGAATAATAATAAAAATAGTAATACAATTTATCTACTCAGCACTTATTAACAGTTTGCATCAATTTGAGTTTCACATCAGAGTACAAATGACACTTGTGTGCTTCAGCACTTTGTTTTTGATACATAGAGATACTTTAGAATCTTTCTATTTTAGTGATGCGTAGGAAAATGCCCAGACTCTGTATTTCCCTTCTGAAAGAACACAGACCGTGTGGCTTCTGTGTGATTTGTAAGAAGTGAGCCCCCTCTGCTGTAAGTTAAGAGCAATTGCTACATTTTCAGAAAACATTTTCTCCACTCTTTAAAAAGAAGGGCTCTCTCATTGCTCCAACTGCCTCAGTATTGACTACATGAATGGGAGCTGCTCATCGAAGTCATTGCCAGCCATTAAATCACAAGAGCCAGTTTAAAAACACCAAGCGACAAAAGCGTTTTAACACCCACTTAAGAGTCATCAATGAAAGGCGCCACCTGCATTCCCAAGGAGAGAGACTCTCAGATTCTATTGATTCACACAGGTGGATGTGGGTGAAGGCTGCCCTTCAAGTAACCTCTTCCCAAACAGCTCCTAGCTTCAAATATCGAAACAAGCACCTTAAACTGAGCACAGAAATAAATGCATCTGGTACACAGCTGGTGCCACATGACTCAAACACTTGGTCTCTAAAGGTATCCTGTCAGCTGCATTCAGTGTCAGCCTTTAAAGGCAGCCCCATGTAGAGATCATTGCAGTAGCATAGCCTAGACCAGAGGTTTTCAACCTTTTCAGAATTGCTCCCTTGACCAAGTACAATCTTTCTGCGGCACCCTTGTGGGGCTCAGGAGCCTAGTTATGTCACCCCTTGTCTGCAGAGCTGGCAGCCTCTCCCCTTTTTTGAACACCCTCCTTTGTGGTGTGTTCCCTCAGCCTCCTCTCCTCTGCCCTCTCCTTGGGATTCCTTTGGGCAGCCACTGCTGCCACCTCTTGTCTCTGAGCTTTCACCTTTCAATTGAAAATGGCATTGCATTTCTCACCCATCACTTTGGCAAGGGAGTTTGCCTCTCCCCCCGGTAGTTCCTCCAGCAACTGCTTCACCATGGTTAGAGTGCTTCAGGTGGTAGGGGGCCCTGATTTATCACAGGGGGAATCATTTTCTTTAGGATGGGGAAGGTCAGAGACTGTGGGAATGCTTTAAGGCAGACTGGTTTCCCCAGGTATTCCCCCCTTTTCTCCTCCTTAAAATAATATTCACACAGTCTTCTAAAAGGTAAAAATAACATTTCTCACTCAGAGCATCTGTCACAGAATATCAGATACAGCAGCTTTGTTCAGGCAGGCTTAAAATGGTAATTCAGTTCCATAGACATGCTTAAGTCTAGCTTAAGAAGGAGCATTGATGCTGAGAAGTAGCAGGTGGTTCATTTGTGGCATGGTGATGAGATGAAGAGCAAGAGTGAAGAGAGGCCAAAGAGGACATGCCCAGATTATATATGACTACGCCCTCCCTCTGTCATGGCACAGTGTGAGTGGCTCTCAGAGTTCTCTCTAGCGAACATACAAGAAAACTCTATGAGCTTCAGTTCCTATCATGCGCCTATCTAGCAAACACAGATTGTTGGTTTGACAGCCTTGTAAACATCCCACATTCAGGGCTCCCAGAATCAGAGCCTTTGCATACCTGTCGCCAGAGAACAACAGTGGAAGAGACCTGTTGCCCTTGTTTCCTGTTTCTGGGTTTCTCTGAGGCATCGGCTTGGCCACTGTGAGAAACAGGATTCTGGACTAGGCAGTGGTTGTTGTTTTTGTGTTCTTAAAACAGAAATTTTGTAATGAGTTTCCTACAAAATATTTATACTAGAATCCATTACAGAAATCATGGTGAAAATAATTTAATGACTGGAGAAAGCATTTGTCTTCTACAGTGCTTTTAGGAAGAAAACAATTATGTTCATACATTGCTTTTAGGGAGCAACATGTTTTTAGTCCTTGCACACAAACACATGGGGCCTCATGTGGTGCTTTGTCAGCAACAGCCCCCACCGCCTAAGAGGTAAGCTGATGTTAAATCTCAACAGTAGCTTATCTCTTCAACTGTGAGACTGTGAGCTATGGCTGTGCATTCTCTAGCCTTACAGGTGGGATCCCAGCTTTTATCTTGTCTTGCCATCACCTCCATGAGGTTGGCCTTCCATGTCCCCATTTCATACTTAAGCTCCGTTCACACATAATGCTAAGCCAAGCCATGGCTTGGCGAGAATGCATTGCTCTGAGAGATAAGTAAACCAAGAATAAACCTTGGCTACAGCTTGTGGTTTGGTGCAATGCAAACCACTAGTCTGGATTTGAATAGAACACTAAGCTAAGCCATGCCTTGGTTTACAGCAGTCCCAAGGTCAGGGAGAGGAGCAAAGTGGCTGTGATCTCCTCTCTGGGAAGCTGCATGCTCATACATTCATCCTAAGCCATGCTTTTCCTTAGCACTGTGTGCTAATTGGCTCATTGGGACCTGAGACTGAGAGCCAACTACAGTGGTACCTCGGGTTACAAACACTTCAGGTTATAGACTCCGCTAACCCGGAAGTAGTACCTCGGGTTTAGAACTTTACCTCAGGATGAGAACAGAAATCGTGTGGTGGCGGCGGCAGGAGGCCCCATTAGCTAAAGTGGTACCTCAGGTTAAGAACAGTTTCAGGTTAAGAACGGACCTCCGGAACAAATTAAGTTTGTAACCAGAGGTACCATTGTACTCCCCTAAAGCCACTCAGTGAATCTATGGTGTACGTAGGACCTGAACCCAGGTGTCCCAGATTCAATTTTGTTTTATACATTATCTTGAACATGCAAATGAAACAAGCATTCAACTTGCTAGGATACTGGAACTGGGGTTGCAAGAAGGCAGCAATTTCCATTCCAACCTGCATTTGTAACAATCATAACTGTTACTCTTCCACTGTAGTTTGGTTTCTACCAAACACTACAT
Organism: Podarcis melisellensis; assembly: GCF_964234715.1. Lineage (NCBI taxonomy): Eukaryota > Metazoa > Chordata > Lepidosauria > Squamata > Lacertidae > Podarcis > Podarcis melisellensis. The sequence continues at coordinate 39,606,818 of NC_138543.1, forward strand.
TGTTTGTCTTTCTATCTAGTGTACGTTAGCACACAAGCTGGAGCAGTTTCTGCTTCCTCAGCTGTCAGACTTCTCCAGCATCCCTTACCGGAAACATATTTGAGACTTCTACATAGCAGCAGACATTAAGCTTACACCCTGGCGTTTCAGTGGTGGGCAATAACCCAAGCAGGGGTATGACTGTGAACAATAAAGGAAATGCTTTCAGGGGACTTTTAAAATGTCATTACATTTATAAATGTATAAAGCATTATAAATTTATAAAGCTTTATAAATGCTGCCAAATGTCACAATTCCTTTTTCTCTCACCATGCAGTCCTCTCCATTGCAATTTTTGGAGGCACAAACAACTCTTGCAAATCATTTTAGTTTTAAATTACATTGCTGAAATATAATGTAGAGCAGGGGTGGCCAGCTCCCAAGAGACCGTGATCTACTCATGGAATTAAAAACTGGCAGGGATCTACCCTCTTTTGGGGGGTTCAGGTAAAAGTTGTTGAACTTTTTTTAGGAAGGAAAGCCCCGTTTTTTGGGGGTGCTGGGAAAAGCTGTTGAGGAAAGCCCCAATTTCTCAAAGGAGAAAGGGGAACAGCCATTCACTAACAGATCGCTGGGGAAACGTATAGCTTCACTGAGTAATCTCCGTCTTCCACTCTGTAGATCGTGCAACAGTGGAGGGCGGGACAAGGGGGTGGGGCCGGATTCTGTTTTACCAACGCTAAGGAAAGGGACCCAGCGATCGACCACAAAGTACAGAAACCTCCCAGGGATCTACCAGTAGATCACGATCGACCTGTTGGACATCCCTGATGTAGAGCAATCACTCATTGATTTACTTTTTCCAACATCATTCATCACTAAAGCTGGGAGTATTTCTTTTCCCTAGGCAAAGGCTGTGTGTTAGGATTCTAGCAATTACTTTCTAAAAATACCTGGTGTTGTTTCATCTGTCACTATTTCACTATATTGTATCCTGCCTTTCTGAAAGCAAACCTCCTAGAAGACTGACACTAAAACATAATAAGCATAGTAACATTATTTTAAAAGGCAGTGGTGATTTGTGAAGGTTTGGGGCGGGGTAACTGATGCAGGTCGAAAACACCCACCCTCATATTTTTGTTTTTGCTTTAATGCACAATCAACAACATAGGAATTAAGGAGTCCATTTTCAGCTCTAAAATAAAGGTATAATTATTTGATTAATCCCTCCTCAATCTGAATTTACACAAAAAAACTTTGCAGTCTATATTGGCTCCCCAGTACATTTCCGAGCACAATTCAAAGTGTTGGTGCTGACCTTTAAAGCCCTAAATGGCCTCGGTCCTGTATACCTGAAGGAGCGTCTCCACTCCCATCGTTCAGCCCAGACACTGAGATCCAGCACCGAGGGCCTTCTGACAGTTCCCTCACTGTGAGAAGTGAGGTTACAGGGAACCAGGCAGAGGGCCTTCTTGATGGTGGTGCCCGCCCTATGGAATGCCCTCCCATCAGATGTCAAGGAAATAAAAAAAACTATCTAACTTTTAGAAGACATCTGAAGGCAGCCCTGTTTAGGGAAGTTTTTAATGTTTGATGTTTTATTGTGTTTTTAATATTTTGTTGGGAGCCGCCCAGAGTGGCTGGGGGGGGGACCCAGTCAGATGGGCGGGGTATAAATATGTTGTTGTTGTTATTGTTATATTTCGTCCCGATCTCAATACTTGGTCTTGTGCTTCTCATCACCTATTAATCCCTTACTTTCTGCTTTGGTTTTCATGTGTTTTATTACTTTGACAGAGTGTCCCAATATCTGCTCAGTTGTCTTTTCCTCTTCCTGTCTTGGGTCCCAACACTTCCACGGACATCAAGGGGTGTATAAGTCAGTTGCATCTCCCCTGTAGCATTTCTCTCCAATTGTGAAATAGGATTACTGATGGTTTGCTGAACTTTCCCCCCTTTCATTGCCTCTACCCAACTTCCTGTTTCCTTTAGAAGAAGCAGAATGATGTTCAAAATCGTGACACATATAAAGCAAATGTAACATTTGCTAGATATTCCATCTGGTGGAGAATAATTGTGCTTTCTGTCTCGGTCCCAAGCAATGGCCCAGCCACTGATTCAGACAACAGTGCTATCACATCCCGGGTCCAGGATAGCAGTGCAGACATCAACCCAGAGAACAAAGGGCCAAAGCTGGTAAGGTGGGGGAGATTCAGGAAGGCTTGTTCTTCACCCAGTATCCAAACTTCCACCTCAAACATCTACAGTGTACACAGGACGCATTCCTCTACCTGGTCAGTTGCTCTTTGCACTGACTTTGTCTCCTGCATTGAACACACACCCTTAAAAATGCCCAACTTTCATTGGCTGCCAGGACTGCATGCCCACCCTCCATTTTGTTCTGAGATACAAAGTACGTCTCTCTGTGTGTGAGCCCAGTGGTGGCTGATATGTTGCTTTGCCTGTTAATGGGGTGGTTAGTGGTTGATGGAAGGCATGTCCCCATTATTTTATGGTTCTCTCTCTCTTTTTCTGCTTTTTGGGAAGTCACAGCCAGGGACATCAACAGGATTTCCTGGGCCCAGGACAGTATATATGGACTGCGGCCCCTACACCCTAAAATCTACAATATAATGTCAAAAATAGCTACTTCTTTTTATTATTATATTAACTAGCCATGATGACTATGCTCTGCCTCCACAGTTGGAGGCAGTAATACTTTCAAATCCCAGTTGCTGGAAATTACAGGATGGGAGAGTGCTCTTGTGCATGAATTCTGCTGGTTGGTTTCCCACAGGCATCTACCGTATTTTTCACCCTATAGGACACACTTTTTCCCCTCCAGAAATGAAGGGGAAATGTGAGTGCATCCTATGGGACAAATGCAGGCTTTGCGCAGCTCTCCACAAGCCGTGGGAGCCCACGCCGGGCTCCCATGGCTTGCGGAGA